>NC_056665.1:53286277-54486277 GCF_018350195.1 Panthera tigris | reverse complement strand
CATTCATTGAGTGGAGATACCTTAATTTATCTATTCACCATTGATGGGCATTTAGATCAATCCTAGCTTTTGGCTATTATGAATAATGCTGTTAGTGTTATTTGTGTACAAATTTATGTGTGGACATGTATTTCATCTTTGGGGGTAAATATCTAGGACTGTTTGATTTACCTTTTTAAGAGCTTGCCTGTTTTCCAAAGTGGTTGTACCATTTTTCATTCCTATCACCAGTATATGAGAATTCAGTTTGTTCTACATTTTTGCTAACATGTCTTTTTAAATCTTATCCACTCTCATAAATGTGTAGTGGTTTTAATTTTAATTTCACTAACCAATGATGTTGAACATCTTTTCATGTACTTATTTGTCATCTGTTCAAATCTTGTGCCCAATTTTAAGGAGGATTTTCATCTTCTACTATTCACCTACAAGATTTTCTTTTATATTGTAGATACCAGTCCTTTGTTAGATTAATGTTTTGCAAATATTTACTTCCAGTCCGTGGCTTGGATTTTCATTTTCTTTACTATGTCTTTTGAAGAAGAATTTTTAATTTTGATCAAGTCCAATTTATTGATTTTTTTTTCTTTCACAGTTTGTAGTTTTTGACTGTTTTTAAGAAACCTTTGCCAAACCCAAGGCACTAAAGGTTTCCCCAGTGTTTTCTTCTGGAAATTTTATAATTTTAGCTCTTGCATTTAGGCCTATGATCCAGTTTGAATTAATTTTTGTATGTAGCATGAGATAAGTGTTGAAGTTTATAATTTTTTGTATATGGCTATCCAATTGCTTACCACCATTTGTTGAAAAGATGATATTTTCCTATTGAATTACCTTGACAGCCTATGTTGAAAAGCAGTTGCTAATAAATGTATGGATCTATTTCTGGACTCTATTCTGTTTTATTGATGTATTTGTCTATCTTTATGCCAATACCATACTATCTGAAAACTATAGCTTTTAAAAAATTTTTAATTTTTTGAGTATGATTGATGTACAATTTTACATTAGTTTCGGGTGTACAACACAGTGATTCAACTTCTCTATACCTTATGTTGTGCTCACCACAAGTGTAGTCACCATATGTCACCATACAACACTATTGCAGTATCATAGACTACATTCCTGATTCTGTGTCTTTTATTCAGGTAATTTATGCATTCCATAACTGGAAGCCTGTATCTCCCACTCTCCTTCATCCTTTTGCCCATCCCCCTACTCCCTTCTGGCAACTAATAGTTTGTTCTCTGTATTTATTTGATTTGAGAACAAATCAGTTTGTTCTCTGATTCTGATTTTCTAAAAAAATTTTTAATGTTTATTTTTGAGAGAGAGACAGAGTGTAAGTGGGGGAGGGGCAGAAAGAGAGGGAGACACAGAATCTGAAGCAGTTTCCAGGTTCTGAGCTGTCAGCACAGAGCCCGATATGGGGCTCAAACTCACGAACCACAAGATCATGACCTGAGTGGAATTCGGACACTTAACCGACTGAGCCACCCAGGTGCCCCTGATTCTGATTTTTGTTTGTTTGTTTATTCATTTGTTTTCCTTTTTAGATCTCACATATGAATGAAATCATATGGTATTTGTCTTTCTCAGTCTGACTTATTTCACATATCATAATACCTTTTATGTCCATTTATGTTATCACAAATGGCAAGTTCTCATCCTTTTTTATGGCTGAGTAATATTCCGTGTGTGTGTGTGTGTGTGTGTGTGTGTGTGTGTGTGTGTGTGTGTGTACACTACATTTTCCTTATCCATTGATTGATTTTTGGACACAGATTGCTTCCATAGCTTGACTACTATAAATAGTGCTGCAACAAACACAGAGGGGCATATATCCCTTTGAATTAGTGTTTTCATCTTCTTTGGGTAAATACCTAGTAGTGGAATTACTGAATCATACGGTATTCCTATTTTTAATTTTTTGAGGAACCTCCATACTGTTTTCCTTGGTGGCTATACCAATTTACATTCCCATCAACAATGCATGAAGGTTTTGTTTTCTCCACATCCTGTCCTTTTGACTCTAGCCATTCTGACAGGTGTGAGGTGATATTTCATTGTGGTTTTGACTTGCATTTCCATGATGATTAGTGATGTTGAGCATCTTTTCGTGTATCTGTTGGCTATCTGTATGCCTATTCAGATCCTCTCCCCATTTTTTAATTGGATTATGTTTTTTGGGTGTTGTATAATTTCTTTATATGTTTTAGATATTAACCCTTTATCAGACATATCATTTGCAAATATCTTCTCCTATTCAGTAGATTGCCTTTTTGTTTTGTTGATGATTTCCTCTGCTGTTCAGAAGATTTTTATTTTGATATAGTCTCTCTCATATATATATATATATATATATATATATATATATATATATGTATATGCTTTTGTTTATGCATATATATATATATATATATATATATATATATATATATATATTTTGTTTGTTTGTTTGTTTCCCTTGCCTTAGGAGGCATTTCTAGAAAAATGTTGCTACTACTGATGTCAGAGAAATTAGTGCCTATGTTCTCTTCTGGATTTTATGGTTTAATGTCTCACATTTAGGTTTTTAATCCATTTTGAGTTTATTTTTCTGCATGGTGTTAGAAATAGTCAGGTTTCATTCTTTTGCATATAGCTTTCCAGTTTTCTCAGCACCATTCATTGATGAGACTATCTTTTCCCCATTGTATATTCTTGCCTCCTTTGTCATAGATTAATAGACCCTATATGCTTGGGTATATTCTGGGCTCTCTACTCTGTTACATTGATCTATGTATCTGTTTTTGTGGCAGTACCATACTGTTTTGATTACTACAGCTTTGCAGTGTACCTTGAAATCTGGAATTGTGATAGCTCCAGCTTTATTCTTTCTCAAGATTGCTTTGGGTGTTTGGAATCTTTTATGGTTCCATACAAATTTTAGGATTGTTTGTTCCAGTTCTGTGCAAAATGGGGTTTGCATTGAACTTGTAGATTGCTTTGGGTACTATGGAAATTTTACCATTATTAACTCTTCCAAACCACGAGCATGGGATATCTTTCCATTTTTTTGTGTTGTCTTCAGTTCCTTTCATCAGTGGTTTATAGTTTTCAGAGCAGAGGTCTTTGACCTCCCTGGTTACATTTATTCCTAGGTCTTTTATTCTTTTCAGTGCAATTGTGAATGGAATTTTTTTCCTACTTTCTCTTTCTGGTACTTAGTTATTAATATATAGAAATTTTACCAATTTCTGGGTATCAACTTTGTATCCTGAAAACTTTATTGAATTCATTTATTACTTCTAATAATTTTTTGATGGAGCCTTTAGGATTTTATGTATATAGCATCATGTCATCTGCAAATAGTGACAGTTTAACTTCTTCTTTATTAATATAGATGCCTTTTATTTCTTTTTCTTGTCTGATTGCCGTGGCTTGGACCTCCAGCACTATGTTGAATAAAAGTGGAAACAGCGGACCTCCTTGTCTTGTTCCTCATCTTAGAGGAATAGCTCTCAGGTTTTCATCACTGAGTAGGGTGTTAGCTGTGGGTTTTTATTTACAGCCTTTATTATGTTGAGGTATGTTCTCTCTAAACCCACTTAGAGTTTTTATCACGAACGGATGTTGAATTATGTCAAATGCTTTTTCTGCATTTATTGAGATGATCATGATTTTTATCCTTCATTTTGTTGATGTGGTGCATGATGTTGATTTGCAAGTATTGAACCATCCTGCATCCCCAAAGTAAATCCCAGTTGATTGTGGTGAATGATCCTTTTAATATATTGGTGAATGTGGTTTGTTAATTGAAAACTGTAGCTTTATAAGAAGTCCTGGAATCAGGTAGCTTAAGTCCTCTAATATTGTTTGTCTTTTTCAAATTTGTTTTGGCTATCCTAGATCTTTTGCATTTCCCTATTAATTTTAGAATCAGCTATTCAACTTCTATGAAAGAGCATGCTGAGCTTTTTATTGGGGTTGTACTTAATATAGAGATCAATTTGGGAAGAACTGACATCTTAACAGTATTTACTCCTTCAATCCATGAACATGGTATATCTCTCCACTTATTTAGGTCTTCAATTTTTCTCAGAAATATTTTGTTGTTGTAAGGGTGTATGTCTTGTACATTTTTTTCTCAAACTTTTCTCTAAGTATTTATTTTTTGATGATATTGTTATTGTAAATGGTCTAGCCCAGTGCCTGACATACCCAGGGTAGACACTGGGCAAATGTTTGCTGGAAGAACAAGTGAATCAATGCATAAAACGTGTAAGTGGAAATTACCAGTGTAGTAAGTCATAACTGCTCATTTTCAGGAGTTTTTCCCTAGCATTCTGCAACATGGGTGCAAGAGTAGAGAAAGCAGATGGGTGATACAATGCAGGAATTGGGAAAATGTGTGCCTGCTTTTGAATGTTAGGAAATGGCTGGGCAGGGAGACAAGACAAGGATGCTGGAAAGAAAAAACAGGAAATATCTAACCAAAGAGAAGATTTTTTTCTATGACAGATTTAAACTATATTCCTCATTCTGCAAAAACTGGCATTTTTCAGCTGTTTTCTTGACATTTCTCATGTAGCCTCCTATATCTGTCCAAATTCCCTCCTCTACTTTTTTTCTATATACCCCCACCCATGACTCCCACTTCTTAGTTTTCTTTTTCTTTGTGGTGACTTTCAAGATCTCTGCTTAGCTAGGAACAGAACTTGATTAGTTTTGCTAACATAATTTTATCTGCTTTCCAAATTGTGTGACCTCTTATTGACTGTGAGCAATATATTTTAACTCCTGTGGATGAGAGTAAAGAGCTTGTGAGCTGGAGTCATACTGTGTATGTCCTTGGAGAGCCACTAAACCTCTCTGAGCCTCCAGGAAGGCCTCCCTTCTCCACTCTAATATGCTGATTATAGAGATGATGCCCTCTTGGTCTCATTTCCCATTCCACATTATACACCATCATGTGACAGTAGTGTGTGATCATGATTTGTATTCATGTTGTCTCAGCTAGATTACAAATGCTTAAAAGATAAGCCTTTTACTTTTTACCTTTATACTCCTACAAATGCCTTGCATATTTAAATATTTTTCTTAGGCGATGATGTGTCCCTGTTATCTAGTTAAGATAATGCATGGAGGGCACCTACTACAGTGATTGGCAAATAGTAGGTATTTAGCAAATTATATGAAAAGTATCCAGTCAATATGGGGAAATGTTGCTTATTTCCTCACTTTTTAATTAACAACCTCCCCCCCCCCCCACCCCCTGCTTCCTTCATATAGTTTGTCCTTTGGCTGATTTGGAAACCTATTTATCAGGGGCTCCTGGGTGGTTGAGTTAAGTGTCCAACTTCAGCTCAGGTCATGATCTCAGGGTTTGTGGGTTCAAGCCTCACGTCAGGCTCTGTGCTGACAGCTTGGAGCCTAGAGCCTGCTTCAGATTCTGTGTCTCCCTCTCTCTCTGCCCCTCCCCCACTCACACTCTGTCTCTGTCTCTCTAAAATAAAAACAAAAAAATTAAAAAAAAAAAGAAACCTCTTTATCTATTTTTCATTTTGAGATCATTTTTGACTTACAAAGGACTCACAAAAATAGTACAAAGAATTCCCACACATCAAGTGGTATGCTCTCAGTGTATGATACCAAGGAGGCACACGATGTCATTCTTTATCAGTGTTATTAATTTTTTAATGTTTATTTATTTTTGAGAGAGATAAAGAGAAAGAGAGCGAGCAGGGGAGGGGCAGAGAGAGAGAGAGGGAACCTAATGCAGGCTCCACACTGTCAGCACAGACCCCAACAAGGCACTCAATCTCACAAACTGAGATCATGATCTGAGCTGAAATCAAGAGTTGGACGCTTAACTGACTGAGCCACCCGGGTGCCCCGGTGTTGTTAACTTTGATCATTTGGTTAAGGGGATGTCTGCCAGATTTCTTTGCCATAAAATTACTATTTTTTGCCCTTTGCAAGAAGTATCTGCTGGGGAAATACTTTTGAATCTATGTAAATATTTTATTTCTTATAAAATTTTTACTCCCTGACTTTAGCATCCATTAATGATTCTTTCGTGAAAAAATCTATCAGAGTTCGCCAAATAATGATTTTTTAATTCTACTTCAGCTATTTTGCATTTTACTCTAAGGAAGAGGTTTTCTTTCTCCTTCATTTAGCTATTTATTCATTTGTTCATTTATATCAGTATAGATTCATGGAGGCTTATTGAACGAGTTATGATTCATTAGAATCATCATTATTTGTTTTTTTTTCCTTCTTCTTAAATTGCACAGACAGTAAAGTTGGATGGGTGGCAGAGAGTGTGGGGAAAGAAGGCTTTGAGTGCTGTTACAGTTAGAGGTATGCCAAACAGCAAGCTCAAAGGATAAAAGTTTGTGGTTTACATCAACCTAACAAGGATGATCATGAAATAAAATGTGGTGTAGATTATGCTGAAATATATCAGTTCCTCTTTGTTTCAGGAAATAAAAAAGGTCAATTGGAACTAGTTTAATTGTTAAGGTCACTACAACTTCTCTTACCTTTTAGTATGTGGAGATGTTTGTTGTTTTTGAGTAGACTGCGAAGCACATATGTGAAAACAAATAGAAAATAAAATTTCAGTATCACCCTCTTGGCACAAGATGGCAGCAGTCAGCCATTGATTTTGCAGCTATGGATTTTTGCAGCCTCTAGACTTAAATTAATGTGTCTTTGTTTTTGCAGGGACTTCAGTATTAATGCTAATAATATTCAGATTGACAAAACCAAGCCTCTGTGGCACAACTATTTCCTATGTGGATTTAAAGGAATTCAGGTAAATCGGTTTATAAGGCAACTACTAGCAGTTGAGCTTATAATGTATATTATATGTCAAGATTTATTTTACTTACTATGTATTTTTTGCCTCCTTTTAATGCTAACTGATGTTTCTGTTCTATTTTGCTAATTATGTATTTCAGAGGATGGGGTAGATATGACTATTCCTGGGTGATGTCCACAGGGGGCAGTGATGGCTGTTCATAAATCAGTTGCAGCCAACACAAACCTTTTTCTTTTTTAAATCTTTGTATAAATTTTCTTTTGAAGGATATAATCTACAATACATTTTTTTCTAACAATATGTATGCATATACTGTAATAGGATTTCAAGTTAGACAGCCCTAGGTGTGAATCTGAGCATTACTCAGCTGTGTGAATTCAACCTCTTTAAGTCTCAGATTGGTTTTCTGTATAATGATGTCATTGCTGTTCAGCAAAGAGTTGTTACAAGGATTACACAGTGCTCAACACATAGTAGGCATTCAATAAATGGTAACCAGTGCTGCTATTACTACTTCAGATGGAGTTAAAAAAAGATGTAGTGAAACTTTTTAGTGTAAGTATTTTCCTTAGAAATATTGAATAATTACCATGACTATCTCTAATGTCATGTACAAGAGCAAGAAAATGAAATATTTCTACTTTTTCTCCAAATTAAAAATGTATGAAGGACAAAAAGAAAATTGATTTGATAAATCAATTTTGTTTGTTTGTTAAAAATCCATGTTTTAGACAGCTTGTGTCCCTTACTGCCTGCTGGTCCTTTCTGAAATTTTGTCATGAGTAGCCTAGGACTCAGTGATATAGCCATCATAGAAAAGCATCACATTTATTTCTGATGTGTAGTTCTATACTCTAATTATGGTGGTTCTGGTTTTAGAGTTCCTGCATTCATTTCTTCTTTCTCTTCTCTTCTCTTCTCTTCTCTTCTCTTCTCTTCTCTTCTCTTTTCTCTTCTCTTCTCTCCTTCCTTTCTTCCTCTCTCTTCTTTCTTTCTTTCTTTCTTTCTTTCTTTCTTTCTTTCTTTCTTTCTTTCTTTCTTTCTTTTTCTTTTTCCAGACACATGGTAATAGCTTATGGGAAAAGGTATTGGCAGCTTTTAAATCTTCAAGTTATTTGGCTTATCATATGCACTAGTGGGAATTACAGTATTTGGAAGCATTTCCCTGGCAAATGCAATTTGATCTTCCTTATAGCCACATGCTTTTTATAGCATATGGATAAAGTGACCTAAATATACTGAATGTTGCTTTGTGTTGTTTTTGAGAATTTGAGGTCTAGAAGTTTTCTTTTCTGGTTTGACACTTATGTGCAAAAGTAGGTTTGTACAGAGAATTTTTGGCAGAGAAGTAATTTAAAAGTTTGTTTAGAAACCTTCAAATTCAAATACTAGAAAATTTTAGAGGATAATCTGTTTATATTAAGTTGAACATGTTACCCTTTTGCGATAGAGCTATGACAGAATTTGGCATAATCCATTTACGTTTTTGAATCTGTTGTACGTTTTAATTTAAAACATTGCGTGATAAGTTTGTAAGTATGATTCACATTCAAGATACACTGTGGATCAGTTTATGGTTAAATATATAGCATTCTCCAAGTTTCTTTTTTCTTTTCTTTTTTTTTTTTTAAACAAGCTGCCTGATGTTCTGTATGAAAGGGCATTGGCAGCAGCAGTGTTTCAGTTTATAATTTGTATTTCTGGAAAGGAAATTTTTAGATGACTTGAAATCAAGAAGAGAAATACATCCAGCAGAATCTCTTTTTTTGTGGTGTGTCAGTTTTGCCAACATAGGAAAAAAAGGACAAAAAGAATTAAGGAAGAAAACAGCCTTTAATTTGCAGAGTTTTGTTGTTACTTTGGTTATTCTAACTAGTTGATTGAAATTTCTTCCTAGAATAATATGTTTGATGAAATGCATAATTATGTAATATAATAGTATTTTGTACTTTGGTCTTGAGCTGGTTGAGTAATTTGCAAGCACACTAGTACTTTTTCTTGAGGAGGAGGTAGCCTTGAATTTATTTTTAATCCTAAACCACAAAGGTTATGTTATAATATCATCTTCAGTGCCATCCGAGATATTCATCTAAGTATCCTAGAGATGTCCATCTTTAGATCAGAGTCTCATTATTTCTTTGGGCTTTCCTAGTTGCAGAAATAGTTTCCCTGCTTCGTTTAGAGTCTGTGTTCTCATCTGTGGCTGAAATCTAATTTGGCTGTCTTGAAAGCTACCATATGGCTAAACTGTATCTATAAACTCTAGTAAAAATCTGGATTTCCTCATATAGCTGACTTACATTCAATCACAGTGACAGTATCCTGGCCCATGTTTTTGACTGCAGTGGAGAAGTTCTCAACCAGAAATCAGGGACCTGGGTTCTACTCCCAGTTCCCTGTGTGTTGGAAAAAAACTTTTAATCTTTTGGTGCCTAGGTTTTTCCATCAGTAAAAGGGAACCAAAGAAGCTTAGAACATTTTTTCTTCAGAGGACCTTCTGAAATTGAATTATAATTGTTTAATATTTTTCCTATATCTGTTCAAATCAATTAATGCTCAAGAAAAAGATCATTCCTCTTAAAAACTGAGAACAAACTGAGGGTTGATGGGGGGTGGGAGGGAGGGGAGGGTGGGTGATGGGTACTGAGGAGGGCACCTGTTGAGATGAGCACTTGGGTGTTGTGTGGAAACCAATTTGACAATAAATTTCATATTTAAAATAAAAAAATATTCTCAAAAAAAAAGAAAGAAAAAGATCATTCAAGGCAGTTTTAGGAAATGGATCAATAGCTTTTTGTTGAAAAAGGAAAAAATTATCTTCAGATTACCAAACCCTGTGGCCAAGAACGATTTAATAAAATGCCTTGTATAGACTCCACTAAAGCGAATTGCACAAGCAGTTTCTATCAATAGCACAATAAGTCCATTGATAAACGTTGGCTCTCTGGGGAATGAAAGAAGCTTTTGCTACTCCTTGATTCCAACACCAAAGTTACAAGTGCTGTTTTCCCTTCTATTCTCAGGAGCACTTTGGTCTTAGCAACCTGACTGGAATGAATTGTTTGGTGGATGGAAACATCCCACCGAGTTCTGGTCTCTCTAGCTCCAGTGCTTTGGTGTGTTGTGCTGGCTTGGTGACTGTCACGGTGCTGGGAATGAACTTATCCAAGGTAACCAACTTGAATGTGTTCGCTTCACAGAACTCTCTCTTTCCAAAGGCATTAGTGTGTGAAGCTTAAAATTGGAATATCTTCCTTTGGTTAAACAACTTTGTCTTACCTGAAAGGACTCCACACATGGACATGCATATCACCCTAATAAATTAAGTCCCGCTTGTGATAAACCACTGTGAGGTATCTGATACTTTGCAAACTGAGCAGATCTGTGAAGAGCTGGGATTAAATCTCTTAGATGACGTGTGGAGTTTGAATGCATGCATATCTTTTTGGATCACCTCATTAACAAGTTCACTTTAGAGCTAGAAATTGTAGGCTTCATAGTTAGACCTACTTATTTTCAACCAAAACCTTAAATTAAATATTTGACAAGCACTGGGTAAAAAGGGTAAAGACCAGGCAATAAAGGAACTGAACAGCATATCTGTTTATACCAGCAGGTTAGTCACTGAAATAAACTTTAAAACAAAATATTGCATTACAAAGAGGAAATGCTTATTTCAAGGAAACATAAATCCTACAAAAGGTCAGAAAGCCTCAACTTTACAAGTTCACATAAATCTCTGACTTTGCAGTTCAGAGCAGGTGTGCTCAGCTTTAATTAATGCTTTGGAGTTCTGGTTCAAACAAAATGTTACCATAGGTTCTTTTTATCCCATGTACCTATATTACCACGTTTATAGATGGTTTGGGGAGGGCATCAGGCAGATCAAGAGAAAGTCAGCCACATGCTTAGTCTTTCTTCAGCCTGTTTAACCTTTCAGTTTGAAAATGTTATACATGAGAGGAAAGACAAGTAAAGGAGAAAACAAAGGTTCAGGTAGAATTCTCTTTGGCTGTCATGTGTACTATACGTTAGTTAGCACTTTGTAAGCTATGGCTTATTTGGTGGGAAGGGTAACTTACTTGTTTTTTGTTCATTGAGAGGTAAGAAAGCAAAGGAAAGCAAGTCCAGATGTAAATGTGCTTCCACTGATGTCTTATTTGTTTATTCGTTTGTTCATTATCCAACCATTATTTATTTAGTGGCTGCTTTGTGCCAGGTAATGTTCATGGCATTGAAGCTATAATAGGTACAGTTTTAACCCTCACAGTACTTATGATCTAAAAGGGGGATAGAGACATTTAACAGGCGACTATAATAGAGTGCGCTAAGTGGATAAGTAGTGTGCTAAGGGGGTATACTAAATGCAGATTTAGAGAGCATGAGGCATCTAAGCTGAGACACAAGGATTTGTAGATGTTAGTTAAGAAATAGTGATAGCATGATAACACTGATAACATCAGGTAGGCATGTATCAGTTGAAGGGAATCTTATGTGGAAATATCTAGAGTAAGAATGATCATGGATTGTTGGAGGAATTAGAAAGGGCTTAATTTGGCTGGAGTAATTTGGATGATGGGGAATTTGGGCTTTATCTTGATAGCATTGTAAAAACATTTCAGGCTTTTAGGAAGAAGGTAACATGATCATACCTATATTTTAGAAAGATCACTCTGGCTCTATTATTAAAATTGGTAGGAAAGTAGTAACAATATCAATAGTAGGGGAATTATTTGGTCTAGGGAAATGGCAGTGAGAATGGAGAGATCTGAATCATAAACTGAAAGTATATCTTGGAATCAATAAGACTTGGTAATTGATTGGGTATGGAGATGAGGGACAGAAAAGAGTCAAAGATTTTACCTAGGTTTCTGGCTTGGTGTGACTCATTGGAATAAGGAATATAGATGAAGGTAAAATATTGAGTAGGGGAAATCTGTGGGCAAGCTGATAGAGTTATCTAATATTTAGTCACAGACAATATCCCTGAAGCAGGGAGATCTGGACTTGAGATGGCCCATTTGAGAGTCATTTAGTGTATAGCTGGGATCTGAAGCCATAAGAGTGGAGAAGAACTTCCAGGGGAAGAGCATAGGTAGAAAGATAAGGGAGACTAGGACAAGGATCTGGCAAGCATGAACATTTGAGGAATGGGCTGAGGAAGAGAGGTCTACTGAAGAGACTGAGAAGTAATCATATAGATAGGATGAAAATCAAAAAGGTAAGGCGACAACAAAGACAAGGAAGAGAATATTTCACAAAAACAGTGGTGTCATATGCTACTGAGATGTCAAGTAAGACAAGGACTAGGAAGCATCCATTGGATCTAACATCAGAGAAGTTAAAGAAAATCTTGGCAAGAACAGTTTAAAATAGGAATGAGTTGGGGGCACTTGGGTGGATCAGTTGGTTAAACATCCGACTTTGGCTCAGGTCATCATGAACTCACTGTTTGTGAGTTCGAGGCCTGTGTCGGGCTCTGTGCTGACAGCTCAGAGCCTGGAGTCTGCTTCGGATTCTGTGTCTCCCTCTCTCTCTGCCCCTCTCTGACTCGCACTCTAGCTCTCTCTCTCTCAAAAAGATAAACAACAAAAAAAAATTTTTAATATGAATGAGTTAAAGTCTCTGTGAGAGGCAAGAAAGTAGAAATGTTCAGCAGATACAAAAAATCTGGCTATACTTGGTGAAAGAGATAATCAGATGTGTGTGGTGGGGTAAGGTCGAGGAATTTATTTATTTATTTTAAAGTTATTAATTTATTTTGAGGGAGAGAGAGAGAGAGAGAATGAGAATGTGGGGAAGGGGCAAAGAGAGAGAGAGGAACAGAGAGAATACCAAGCAGGCTCCATGCTGTCAGCATGGAGCCCAGTGCAGGGCTCTATCTCACAAACCATGATATCATAACCTGAGCCAAAATCAAGAGCTGGACACTCAACCAACTGAGCCACCCAGGCACCTCAAATTCATTTATTTATTAAGAGGATTGGTGAAACTTATTATTTATTGTTATTATTATTATTTTTTTTTTGCATTTTGGAGGTTTTTAATGGTATAAATATCTAAGGGAAAGGAAGAAAAAAATGATGAAGAAAAAGAAACATTTGAAACTTTGGAATTGACTTCTTAATTCTTTGGAATTAAGTTGTTTCTGTGTTTTCAAAGTGAAAAACAGCAAATGTATTAGCATAAAAAGAGACACAGAGATCAATGGAAGAGAATAAAGTGCCCAGAAATAAGCCCATGCATATATAGTCAATTAATTTATGACAAAGGAGCCAAGAATATACAATGGGGAAAGGATAATCTCTTCAAGAAATGAATTTGGGGAAAGCTGGACAGCCACATGCAGAAGAATAAACTGGACCACTATCTTGCACCATACACAAAAATTAACTCAAAATGGATTAAAGAATTGAACATAAGACCTGAACCCATAAACTAGAAGAAACAAGCCTTAAGCTCCTTGACATTGGTCTTGGTAATGATTTTTTTTGAATTTGTCACCAAAAGCAAAAGTAACCAAAGTAAAAATAAACAGGTGGGACTACCTCAAAATAAAAAGCTTTTACACAACAAAGGAAACCATCAACAAAAGAAAAAGTCAACCTACTGAATGGGAGAAAATACTTGCAAATTATTTATCTGATAAGGGGTTAATATCCAAAATACATAAAGAAATCATACAACTCAATAGCAAAAAACCCCAAACAATATGATAAAAAATGGGCAGAGTGTCTGAATAGACATTTTTCCAGAGAAGACATACAGAGGGTCGACAGACACATGAAAAATGCTTAACACCACTTATCATCAGAGAAATACAAATCAGAACCACAATGAGATATCACCTCATACACTGTTGGTGGGAATGTAAACTGGTACAGCTACTGTGGAAAATAGCATGGGGGTTTCTCAAAAAATTAAAAATAGAACCACCATATGCTCCAGCAACTGCATTTTTCGGTATTTACCTGAAGAAATAGAAAACACTAACTTGAAAAGATATATGTACCCCTGTGTACATTGAAACCTTATTTACAATAGTAAAGTCTCTGTTGGTGGATGAGTGGATAAAAAGAATATATATCTGTACAATGAAATATTAGTCAGCCATAAAAAAGAATGAAATCTTGCCAATTGTGACAACATGGAGGGAACTTGAGAGCATTGCACTAAGTGAACTAAGTCAGACAGGAAAAGACAGATATGTATGATTTCACTGGTGGATGCAATTTAAAAATTTTAAACACCTAAGTTCATAGTTACAGAGAACAAACCAGTTGTTGCCAGAGATGGTGAGTAGGGGATGGGTGAAATGGGTAAAGGGGGTCAAAAGGTACAAACTTCCAGTTATAAAATAAATAAGTCAAGGGGATGGAATGTACAGAATGGTGACTATAGTTAACAATACTGCATTGCATATTTGAAAGTTGCTAAGAGGGTAAATCTTAGAAGTTCTCATCACAAGAAAATAAAGTTCTGTAACTATGTATGGTGATGGATGTTAACTAGACTAATTGTGGTGATCATTTCACGATATATACAGATATCAAATCATTATATTGTATACCTGAAACTAACATAAGTATGTCAGTTATGCCTCAATTAAAAACACTGAATAAAGGGGTGCCTGGGTGGCTCAGTTGGTTAAGCGTCCGACTTCAGCTCAGGTCATGATCTCACTGTTTGTGAGTCCAAGCCCTGTGTCAGGCTCTAGGATCCAAGCAGGAGCCTGCTTTGGATTCTGTGACTCCCTCTCTCTCTGCCCCTCTCCCACTCGTGCTCTGTCTCTGTTTCTTTCAAAACTAAATAAACATTAAAAAAACTGAATAAAAAAATAGCAAATATACTTTTATCAGGACTAACTCCATTGCCTAAAGGGAACAAAATATATATCCTAGGTTTCCCTGTTAGTCTAAATTGCACTGGCAATGCTTACATTTTATAGGGGTTGAGCATCATTATTTGGACAATTTCTTTGCCGTAATGAGATAGAATCTTAACTGAAAGGAAGCCGAATTTGCTCAGAGTCTTTATAGTTAAGTGCCAGTTGTATACTTGACTCTTGTAAAAATCATACAGCATAAGAACTCCATGGACTTTAGAGATGACCTAGTTCAAAAAAAAATTTAAACTGATGTATCAGTGTCCAATAAGAAACGAATGACACACAGCGTATAGCTGAAGAGAATTTAATAAAAAGACTGTTTACAGAGATGTGGGCAAGTTCAAGGGAACCAACTAGGAAGAGTTCTTTTGTGAATCCAGAAGAAGCTGTTATGCTTTAGGAGCGAAGGCTATATAGTAATGTTGCTAGAGATGGAATGAGGCATGGAGAGAGTGAAGCAGGTGGAAGTGTCAGTTAGTGGCAGTGGGTGAGGGGAGTTGTCCATAGTGGCCTCTGTGTCTCTTCCGCGATACAGAGAAGTGTCAGAATGGAGGGGCAGGAAGGCAAACGGAGAACAACCAGCCTATCTGATAAGAAAAATAAGTCCCATGAGAAACTGGTGAGTAATCTCTCCCAATTGATGAATAATTCCCTCCCAATTAAGATGTACATCCGGTGTTCCCTATTATATTGTAGCCAAACAACTACAGCACATGGGGTTTGATACGTAGATATGGAATTTGTTAACTCATTAACAAATGAAATGTTTTATGTCTGAAACCAAGAAAAACAAGTGGCTAATCACCCAGAAAGTCTGAAAGACTGAAAATATGAATGAGAAGGAAACTGATAAAAGAGAATATGGTGCAATACAAGATCTATGAAATAGAAAAGGCTAGAGACTTCTGGTTTCAAGATGCCAGAATAAAGAACATATCTACTGTTTCTTTCTCCAGCTCTCATTTTTTCTTCTTAAAAAAAAAAAAAAATCCAAAACAATAAGGAAAGCAAGAGGAGGTACAAGCTCCACCTTTGATGAATCAAGGAGACATAAATAACCCTAAACCAGAAGAGACAAAGATGGAAAGTGGGTGGAAGGATGGTGCATGACTTAGCAGAGTGGAAAAAAGTCCAAGGCAAGTGCCTGTGCAGGGAGGTGCAGATGGAAGGCAGGCTGACTCACAGTTCTTTGGAAAGGCTTAGGAATCAGAGGCACCCAGCACCATGGAAAGGTGACATGGTGGGTGGGAATCCATTTGAAAGGTCTATTTTATTTTATTTTTTAAAAAATGTTTGCTTATTTTTGAAAGAGAGAGAAAGTATGAGCAGGGGAGGGGCAGAGAGAGAGGGAGACACAGAATCCAAAGCAGGCTTCAGGCTCTCAGCTGTCAGCACAGAGCCAGATGTGGGGCTCGAACTTATGAACCATGCGATTATGACCTGAGCTGAAGTTGGGTGCTTAACCGCCTGAGCCACCCAGGCGCCCCTATTTGAAAGTTTTTATGAGAAGAAGATAGACCTTCAGAGCTTACTCTTAACTCCCTAAGTAAGGAGACCATTTCCACCCACCTTTGCAGGAATTTCTGGAGAAACAGTCAGAGATAGGCTTGACTTGGGGACACTGAGCACTGAAAAAGGCAGGATGAGAATAGAATTGAAAACTTGGGGGGTTAATGGACATTCTGCATCTGCACAGTGAAATTCCCAACTCCCCTCCTATTCTCAGCTCTAGCACACTGGTGGCCTCACCACTCCACACCCCACCAGGAATATTGGAAGCTCCTTCTCACAGGGAATGCAGTCATCCTCGAGAAGAGACCTATAGATACTGACGTTTGGTCACCTCCTTCCACAAAAATTCTCCAGCTACTCTATAACCCTATTAGAGGCCCACTTACAAAGCTTATATTCATCTTTTTAGTAACTCAGTCTTAAATATGATAGGGCATCAGAAGATAATCAGACTTTGGAAGAAAGCCTCCAACACAAAGCAGACAGACAACCAAAGAAACAAGAATTAAAAAAGGAACTCAGAGGAAACAGATAATGCTGACAGCAGGAGAATGCTTCAAAGAAGCCATGATATCCTCAGAGAGGTAGCAGAGAGGTAGAAGAAAATGTTGAAAAAAAGAACAGAGTGTTATTTTTTTTGAAGGACTAAAAAGTAAGAAAGAGCTTTGAATATTAAAAATATGATGGGGGGCACCTGGGTGGCTCAGTCAGTTAAGTGTCTGACTCTTAATTTCGGCTCAGGTCATGATTTCATGATTCACGGGATCAAGCCCCAAGTTAGGCTCTGCATTGACAGTGTGGAGGCTGTTTGGGATTTTCTCTCTCTCCCTCTCTGCCCCTCCTCTGCTCGCATTCTTTCTCTCTCTCAAAATAAAGAAACATTTAACAAAAATTGATAGGTAAAACAAAAGTTTCAGTGAGAGGACTGGAAGAACTCTGATAAAGTAGGGAAAAAACGAGGTGGACAGTAAGAGAGAGAAAGATAGGAAAATTTATCGATCAATTCCAGAAATTCAATATCCAACTAGTAAGGAGAAAAAGAGAAAAGAGTCATTAAAAAAATATATTTGTAGGGGCGCCTGGGTGGCTCAGTTGGTTAAGCATCTGACTTTGGCTCAGGTCTTGATTTCGCGGTTCATGATTTCAAGCCCCACATCGGGCTCTGTGCTGACACCTTGGAACCTGGAGCCTGCTTCAGATTCTGTGTCTCCGTCTCTCTGTTCCTCCGCCACTCGCTCTCTGTCTCTCTCTCTCTGTCTCTCTGAAAAATAAATAAACATAAAAAAAATTTTTAGAAAACTATATTTGTAAAAATAATATTTCTCAAAAGTAAAAACATGAGTTCTCAAATTGAAAGGTGCTCATTGGGTGTCTAGAGTAATAAATGAAAATAAATTATACATCTACAATTTTTTTTTTAATTTCAAAAAAAGAAAAGAAACCTCCACAAATTCTAGGAATTTTGAAACTTGAGGCTAATAAAAAACACACTGAAAACTGATTGAGAGAAAAGAAAGGAATGAAAAGGAATTTATCAAAAATAGTTTCTGGGGGCACTTGGGTGCCTCAGTCAGTTAAATGTCCGACTCTTGATTTTGGCTCAGGTCATGATCTCATGGTTCATGGGATTGAGCCCCGTATAGGGCTCTGGGCTGACAGCACAGAGCCTGCTTGGGATTCTCTCTCTCTTCTCTCTCTGCCCCTCCTCCATTCATGCTTTCTGACAATAAATAAATAAGCTTAAAAAAATAGTTTTGGAAAATAGAAGACAACAAAGTAACATAGTGAATTACAATCTTTTGAGTATAATCTTCAAAATATAAGTGAATTCTAGCTTAGAATAAATGAATTGATCAAATACAAGAATAGACTAAAATATTCTCAGACATGCAGTATGAAAGACTATAATAGGATACAATCCACTAAAACTAGAGAGGAAATGGAAAATCTAATACAGGAGAGAGGAATTGGGTATTTATAAAACACTGGTTAAGGGAGAATTCAACATAACACTCATAGCACTGAGAAGCTTAGGAAATAGTACAGATTAGAACCAGAAAAGAAAGGGAAAAAATGGAATTGATAAATCTTATCAGGAAAAAAACCAACTGGTAAATCTGACATGTTGATCATATGGAAAAATGGATTGATAGTGGTTTCACAGAGTTGTTGTAGGGGATGGAAAAGCTTGGCTGGATATGCAAATAAAACTCAGCAAATGAGGAAATTAGGCAATTGTTAAATATAGGAAAAACACACACACAAAAATTTGTTCCAGAAAGGAAATCAATAACTTTTCATTACTTAGCTCATAAGTGAACAGTTGTCTCAATAATAAATACACAGAATATGGATTTAACCAAAAATTTTGGCATAAATTTATTGAGAAAGATTGGGAAGAAGGGAAAGGAGGGTGTAAGAGAGTGAAAATCCTCACTAACCCTAATATGAAGGCAGTAGCTAAAGTTTAAATGGAATAATGAAGAGATAGCATTTTACTCAGCTTATTTGATAATTTAAAGCAAGAGCTAAGAGTGGAAAGTGTTTGACTCTGGGCATACTGCATTGGAGATGGGGGTGAGAGGGAGAGAGCTATGGACTGCTTTTGTCCTTATAAACTCCTTTGATCTTTTAGATTATGTGTATGTATTCTTTCTGCAAAAGTAAAAATTAACTGAATAAAGAAAAGGATGGCAAGAAGGGGTGGAGAGAACAAAAAGGTAAGAGAGGCAGTTATTTGGATGGCTCTAATGACTGAAGTTAGGGGAAGTGCAGGATGAAGACAGAAAGACGGAAGAAGGGATTCAATGCGTCATACTTAGAGATTGAGAACAGAGGAGCCGTTGGGGCGTGACCAAATCAGAACAGCCTAGGGAGAGGCTTGCTGATGGGTTTTGAGTGAAAGGATCCAAGAAAATACCGGCAACTTCCACTTAACGTGAGGAGTCCATTCCAAAAATCAGTTGTTCTACAAAAAATCATGAAGCAGGGGCCTAATTTCTTATTATTTTAAATGGGAGAAATTATAATGCATTACTCCTCCACTGAGAACCTATAACTAATTTCCTATAATGTTACAAAAGCACAGTAAAAATTCCTCTATATAACTAACACAATAATACAATGAAAAATACTTGAAATAATCTTCTAGAACAGGAAACAATTTGGTTGTTAACAAGCAGTCACTTTACATAGTAATACACTTTATGACTTTGAGGAAACCTGGTGTCATGAATTCTATTTTATTAGCAGTGTTATTTTAGGTTTTAAGATATAAGTTGTGTGTGTGTGTGTGTGTGTGTGTGTGTGTGTGCGCGCGCGCACTTAAATAAACACCTTTCAAAAATTATTATATTGAGCTATAGTCTATAACACTTGAGTTTCAAACACCAAGTGTTCTATCAGGAAAACGTGAGGTAACAAGGCACTCAGCAAGGTGTGCCTGTACTTTTTTAGCTTAGGATTCAGGTTGCTCTAGAATTGTATTCCATTTCTGTGTGATCTTGAGTTGTCCTTGGAAGCCAAGAATAAAGGACCAATTTCCTTTTAAGGACTTTAGATTAGAGATAGGGGGCTAGCTTGGGAAACAGGTTGCAACTCTGGTGAGGTGTGGTAAGTGGGCTTCTACCCACAAATTCTTCCCTCTTCTGGGGTAGGGTGGGATGGGGTGGGGTAGAGTGTAGACTTTTAATAGAGGAGATGGTGGGCCAAGTAAGTGATGTTCAGAAGACCCACTTTTGGAGGAGTGAGGGGTATAACAGAAGAATATAGAGCTGAACTACATCCTCCATGTTCAAATCTAGGGAGGAGAAGCCCCCTATGACTGGTTGAAGAGGAATGAAATGACTAGCAGGGAGGTGTGGGGTGGGGAGGGGATTCTGTGTGTCGTTATCTTTGGCATTTTGTGAAAAATACAATTCATGTCATGTGTGAGTAACCTGGAATACGGCTTGGGCATGAAACTTTTCCTTGAGGGCTGCTGTCCACTGAGAAAACTGGAGAAGCTCATAGTTAGGCATCAAGAATTCTGTTTGTTATTGGGAAGCCTGGAACAACAGGGACTTACACTGGGTTTGTGAGGGGGTGCTTCCCAGAGAAGATAGGCTCTTTAGCCACAGTATAAACTTCCTACCCTAAGTCTTGGAAGCATCACTCAATGACATTTATTAAACACCT
Organism: Panthera tigris; assembly: GCF_018350195.1. NCBI lineage: Eukaryota > Metazoa > Chordata > Mammalia > Carnivora > Felidae > Panthera > Panthera tigris. The sequence continues at coordinate 54,465,890 of NC_056665.1, read as the reverse complement.
ACCATGTGCCAGGCATTGTTCTAGGTGCCAGGGATACAGCTGTGAATAGAATCAGTGAACCCCCAGCTTTCACGGAACTTATATGCTGGTAGATGTGATGATGGTGTGAGATGATGGACAGCTATACAAACAAATATATAATATGATATCAGCCAGGTTGTAGGAAAATAGGTTGTAGGGAGGGGAAGTTGCTATTTTAGATAAGGAGTCAGGAGAAGTCCTCTTTAGGGGAGGAGTCATTTTAACAAAGGCCTGAGGAGTGAACACAGAAGGGAAGCAGAAGGGACAGCCCTAAAGCTAAAGCGTGTTTGTCATGTCCCAGGAATATTAGAGGCTGGTGTGGGGAAGAATGGGGAATGGGGAGAGGGCAGGGCGGTGGCAGGTGAGCTGAGACTGGTGATCAGAGGCCACATTGTTTACAGTCTGCTTTGGATTCCATTCCAAGTATAATGGAAAGCCTTTGGGGGGGTGGGATCTGAGGTGTGAAAATGTGACCTATGCTGCTTTGAGTTTCTTGCAGCTGGAAGTCCTGTACTGTACCCCATACTGTCCAGGGAGAAAACAATCTAAAAAACAAACAAAAAGAAAAGAAAAGGAATGGTCAATGCCCTTATGGAACTTAAATGCAAGTGGAATATTAACAGAAGACTCATTAACTGAGCATCTATCTCATATGAGGTGTGAAGTATTTTATAGGTAAATGGAGAAAAGGGTTGTAAGAAGGGTTACTTGGTGAAGTTAAGTGGGGGAAGTTTTCAAATAAGTGGGAAGTTCTAAAAAAAGGAAGGGGATGCTGTGTCCCAAATCCTGGGAGGGGCCCAGGGGCATTTCAGGCAGAGTGAACCCATAAGTGTATTATTACAGTTCTCTGAGCCAGACTGATCAATATGTATCAGCTGAGGCCTAGAAATTCTTATGTTGCCTCATGAAAAAAAATTTTTTCAAAACTTTATTTGATGGCAGGAACGTTTTCTAGTTGCTTAAGTCCCTCAACGGGTTTCAGTGACTTAATTTCTGGGGCAAGTTAGTTGTATAGACATGGACTGATACTCTTTCAAAGCAGTGTTTTGGTGTTTGGAATTCATGCTGTGCAGGGAATCTTTGAGGTTCAGAGGCAGAGCAAGTGCAGTGTTCGAACTTGGGTGCCGAGTATGTCCAAGCTTTCATTTCTTGAGTTTATAAGGGCTGATTCCTTGAGACAGTTTAAGGACATATTTTTCTCTGCATATAGCTACATTTAAGTTAGGTATTTCTTGGCCTTAAGAATGAGATCCTGTGCTTAAAAAGTAAAGACCAAGGTCTACATGAAAATGAAAAGAATCTCACAGTAACACAGAAGTTTGAACTATGATTAGAATGTTTCAGGAGCAGTTTGCTACATGATATAAGAAAAGTCAGAAAACAATTTGCACTGTCGCTAATTATTATGTTTAGAAATCCATCTAGAAGGACATTGTTTCAGTTTGCTTAAAATAACAAGAGCCCCATCCATACAATGGTTAAGGAAAATAGTAGTTTAAAACATTCCAGCCAGATGTTGACTGCTAATGAACTGCAGCAGCACAGCCTCTAAGAAGGTGGTAAATCCAGAATACAATCTTTGAAGAGAATCTCTTCATTAAGTGTTGAACGTGGACTGAAGCCATGTACTTACTGGTGCAAAACCCAGGAAGGCTTAGTGTTAGCCCTGGGTGGCCTGTGTTAAAAAAAAATGTTTGAAATTTTAAGTTAGTATTGTTAATATAAAACCATTCACCTAGTTTTATCAATAAAAAAAAACGACAAGTTTCTTTCAGTTATGCAGAATCGCGTTTGTATCTCTTGTTGTATTCTATTTTAGGAGTAAGATTGGAGATTGAGTCATTTATTTAATGATTTTGAGTAATTTGGACTCACTTGGATGATGTGACTAAGTTATTTGCAGATTAGAAGCCTTGCTTTGCAGGGGTTGTTTAGGTCACCTCTTTTTTTTTTTTTTTTAATTTTTCTTTTTTCCATTTCCTTTCCTAGGCTAAATGTGTGTTTACCTTTTGCATAAACTAAGGCAAACAAGACAAATTAGGGATCAGCAGATTGGAGGAATATGGTTCACTGTTTCCAAGTGGTTTCAAATGAAACCACTCTTGCTGAAAATTCATACCTATGTCTTGGTTGTGTTTTGAACTTTTGTTGTGATCTTTAGATCTTTATCATTATTAGGTCACTGTGTTTCAAAGCCTCCAAAATTTGACTTGCACCCAGCAATTAGTTAAATGTTATCTAGTATTTAAAGACTGAGACAATCCCTGTGAAATTAAGGACACCACATACGTGCATAGCCCTTGCCTACTACACTTGCTGTATGCAAGGAAAATAACTAAAAGATGAACATACCAGGATAAATACCCACCCCCTACAAATTCAGAGGGGTGTGTCATCTATTTCCATTCATTTATGTTTCACAGAGGGGATGGTAGCCATCTTGGTCAAGAGTCACTCTATGCTGACCCCCAGACTAATATTTGATGGAGTGAGCAGGGCAGTGAAAAGCTCTCTAGGCTTTGTCCCCCTTTGTGACCAATTTGCTCTGTAACTTGTATAAATTCCTTATGTCTCAATTCCTAAGCAAGAGTAAGAGTAGCTGTTCCTTTAATTCCAAATCAGTTAGATTTGCCAAATACTTCCAGTTCTCTGACCTTCCTGATAGGGGACTTTGGAAAAGTTTAGGGGAAGAGTTTGGCAAAAAATTAGATAATGTAGGAAAATAAATTTGTAATCACAGAAGTTTTTGTACCTGTGTGAAAAGTTTTAGGTGTATTGGTGGTCATGGAATGAACAGTAAAGATCAGACTGCATTGTGTAGGCAAGAAAGTGACTCTGAAGGGAAAAGGAAGGTTAACTGATGGAGACTAAGGCATGCATTGCAGTTCTGGAGACACAAAGATTTGGAGGTCACTACTGAAAAATTAGGAACTTCAAGTTGTGTTAGAATTTATGTGAGAGTAAAAGATGCCTTTCTTTTCTATTATCTCAGTATTGCAGAGGAAAATATTGAGGCTCAGAGGATTCATATAACATGACCAAAGATAAACTGCTTGTGAACGGTGTTGTCTGGATTCCAGCTCAGATAGATTTGATTCAAAATACAGTAGATACTTTCTTCGCTCAGCCATGCTGTCATCTATGATGTAATATAACTAGTATTGCAGACATAGGGAGTACGTTGGAGAGGAGTCAAGCCTTAACATTCTGTGATCTTTCTGATGTCCTAAAATAATAAAAGTGAATTATAATTTTTCATGTATGTGCTCAATTGTGTGAACTGAACATTTTTTAATAGGTAGACTGACTTGATACTCTTTGTCAAGATAATGATTATTTTTCAAGCCCTGATATATCAGATGCAAATTATTAGATGGTTAGGGTACAGAAAACTCTAGGTATAGTCCTTGTGGTTAAGGAGTTTACAGTTTAGTTGATGAGATTAGATTAACATAAATTAGAAATGTCACATAAAAGCAGCATATACAAATTCTTCCAAAGAATATGAAAAGAGAGAATATTTTCTGATGTTTTTTATGAGGTCAGTATAACCTTGTTACCAAACCAAATATGATATCTTGATACCAAATCTGACAAGGACGCTATAAGAAAAGAAAGTTACAGGTAGAAAGTTATAGGTTACTGTTTCGTATGAACTTAAAGGTAAAAAATTCTAAACAATATTATTAGCAAATTTAATCCATTAATTTAATAGGATAATATGTTATGGTCAAGTTGAGTGTATTCAAAGAATTAAAGATTGGTTTATTAATTAAAATCACATTTATCATATTAACAGAATAAAACACATGGTAATCATAGCTAAAGGAAAGTATTTGATAAAATTTAATATTCATTTATGATTAAAAAACTGAGCAAATTAGAAATAAGTTTAGCATATGACAACCTTTGGGATGTATGGAAGGGAAATGATTAGATGGGGATATGAAGGAACTTTTCTAAAGTGATGGCAGTCCTTCTTTCTTGACTTTGATGGTGGTTTCTTGGGTGTTCTCTTTGTGAAAAATTATTGAGCTTTATTTTATGCTTTATACACTTTTCTGTGCATCTTATACTTCAATAATAGACAGAAAAAAAGGAAGACTGTATTCAAGACAACCAATCACTGATAAAGAGTTAAAAGTTTTTTAAGTTTATATTGAGAGAGAGTGTGAGTGGGAGAGGGACAGAAAGAGAGAGAGAGAGAGAGAGAGAGAGAGAGAGAGAGAGAATCCCAAGCAGGCTTCGTGCCATCAGCACAGAGCCTGATGTGGGGCTCAGTCTCACAAACTGTGAGATCGTGACCTGAGCTGAAGTTGGATGCTTAACTGACTGAGCCACCCAGGTCCCCCCTGATAAAGATTTTTAATGAATCATTAAGAAATACTCTATCCACTATAATGTACACATATGTTTTCCCTTTTTGTGATACACATAAGAACATTATATAAATATAAATATAAATATAAATATAAATATAAATATAAATATAAATATAAATATAAATATAAATATAAATATGTATATGTATTCATTCCCCCTACTGCTTTGCTTTTTCACTTCAGAATATAAATTGAGAATCATTCATATCAGCATACATACAGTTACTGGATTCTTTTTAATGGCTACCTGTTTAATATTACATAGTCATACTATAATTAATTTGGCCCTATAATTGGGCATTTCCATTGTTTCTAGGGTTTTGCATAATACCAGTTTTAATACTTAATAATATTTCATTATAATGAAATACTGTAACTTATTTAACTGGATTTCTATGGTGGAAATTTAGATTATTTCTAATATTCTGCTATTATAAAAAGGGCTTTGATGAGTATTCATTTATACAATCTTTTTCATAGTTGATCAGTTCTTCCCTTAGCATAAATTCTAGGGCATAAAATTATTGGATTAAATATATTCTCATTTCAACATTTAAATTTTTTTTATTTTAATAAACTTTATTTTTTAGGTTCACAGTAAAATGGAGTAGAAGATACAGAGATTTCCTATATAGCCCTTGCCTCTACAATGCATAGAAAATGCTCAATGCACTTCTATCAACCTTCTCCATGAGAGGGTATATTAGTTACAACTGATGAAACCAACACATCATTATCACCTTTTACATTAGAGTTCACTTTTGGCGTCATACACTCTGTGGGTTTGGATAAATTTATGACATGTATCCTCCATAATTGTATCGTATGAAATGGTTTCACTATGCTAAAAATCCTCTAGTTCTGCCTGTTTCTCTCTCTCCTCCAAACCCCTGATTTTTTTTAATGTCTCCATAGTTTTGCCTTTTACAGAATGTCATGTAGTTGGAACCATACAGTATACAGACTTTTCAGACTGGCTTCTTCCACACAGTAATATGCATTTAAGTTTCCTCCACATCGTTTCATGGCTGGATATAGCTCATTTCTTTTTAACACTGAATAATATTTCATTGTGTGGAGGTTACACAGTTTATCCATTCACCTACTGACACATCTTGGTTGCTTTCAAGTTTTATCAGTTATGAATAAAGCCTCTATAAACATCTGTATGCAGGTTTTGGTGTGGACATGTTTTTAGCTCCTTCAGGTAAATTACAAGGAGTGCAGTTGCTAGAATGTATGAAAAGAATATGTTTAATTTTGAGAGAAACTGTCAAACTGTCTTTCAAAGTGGCTGTATCATTTGCATTCCCACCAGCAATGAATGAGACTTCCTGTTGAGCCACATTCTCACCAGCTTTTGGAGTTCTGGATTTTGGTCATTTAAATAGGTGTGTAAAGACATCTCATTGTTGTTTTAATTTGCGTTTTCCCCATGACACATGATGTGGAGTATCTTTTCATATACTTATTTGCTATTTGTATATCTTCTTTGGTGAGGTGTTTCTTAAGGTATTTGGCCCATTTTTTAATCAGGTTGTTTATTTCATATTGTTAAGATTTAAGAGTTCTTTGTATATTTTGGATAATAGTCCTTTATCAGATGTGTCTTTTGCAAATATTTTCTCCCAGTCAGTGACTTCCCTTTTCATTCTCTTGACATCATCTTTTGCAGCGCAGAAAGGTTTAATTTTGATGAAATCCAGATGATTAATTCTTTCTTTTATGGACTGTGCCTTTAAAAAATGTTTATTTATTTTTGAGAGAGAGAGAAAGCAGGGAAAGGGCAGAGAGAGAGGGAGAGAGAGAATCCCAAGCAGGCTCTGCTCTGTCAGTGCAGACAGAGCCTGATGTGGGGCTCAAATTCATGAACTGTGAGATCATGACCTGAGCCGAAATCAAGAGTCTGATGCTCAACTGACTGAGCCACCCAGGTGCCTCTGGACTGTGCCTTTGGTGTTGTATCTCAGAATTCATCACCAAATCCTAGGTCATCTAGGCTTTCTCCTAGGTCATCTTCTAGGAGTTTTATAGTTTTGTTTTACATTTAAGTCTGTGATCCATTTTGAGTTTATTTTTGTAAAGGTGTCAGGCCTGTGTTTAGTTTCTTTTCTTTGCATATGGATGCTCAGTTGTTCTGGTACTATTCCTTGAAAAGACTGTCTTTGCTCCATTGTATTGCTTTTGCCCCTTTGTCAAAGATCACGCTATATTTATGTGGGTCTATTTCTAGGCTCTCTATTCTGTCCTATTCATCGAATTGTCTGTCCTTTTGTCAATACCAAAGTCTCTTGATTGCTGTAGCCTTATAGTAAGTCTTGAAGTTGGATAGTGTCAGTCCTCCAACTTTATTCCTCTCCTTTAATATTGTGTTACTGTTCTGGGTGTTTTGCCTCTCCATGTGAACTTTAGAATTTGTTGATAACCACAAAATAACTTTCTGGGATTTTGGTTGGGATTACATTGAATCTATAGATCAAGCTAGGAAAAAATAACATCTTTAACAGTATTGAGACCTCCTATCCACAAACACGGAATATGTTCTCCCCATTTATTTAGTTCTTTGATTTCATTCGAGTTTTATATTATCCTTGTATAAATCTTGTACATATTTTACTTATACTTAAGTATTTCATATTTTTCAGATGTTAATGTAAATGATATTGTATTTTAAATTTCAAATTCCACTTGTTCATTGCTAGTATATAGGAAAGTGATTGACTTTGTGTATTAATCTAGTATGTTACAACCTTGTTATAATTGCTTTCTAGTTCCAGTTTTTTTGGTTATTTCCTTTGGATTTTCTATATAGACAGTCATGTTATCTGCAAACAAACATGGTTTTATTTCTTCTTCTCTCTCTGGATACCTTTCATTTCCTTCTCTTGTCTTACTGCACTAACTAGGACTTCTAGTATGATGTGGAAAAGCATTGGTGATGGGGGAAATTCTTGCCTTATTCCTGATCATTTTACCTTTTGAAATTCATTGTCAAATTGTCCCAAGTGTCCATTGACTGATGAATGGATAAAGATGATGTGGGGTGTGTGTGTGTGTGTGTGTGTGTGTGTGTGTGTGTGTGCGCATGCGCAATGGAATATTACTCAGCCATCAATAAAAATGAATTCTTGCCATTTGCAATGATGTGGATGGAGCTACAGTATATTATACTAAGAGAAATAAGTCAGTCAGAAAAGGACAAATACCGTATGATTTCACTCATATGTGGAATTTAAGAAATAAAACAGATGAACATATGGGAAGGGGAGGAAAAAAGAGAGAGATGGAAACAAGCTATAAGTGACTCTTTAAAATTTTTTTTAATGTTTACTTATTTTGAGAGAGAGCGAGAGAGAGACAATGCAAGCAGGGGAGGGGCAGAGAGAGAGAGGGAGACACAGAATCTGAAGCAGGCTCCAGGCTCTGAGCTGTCAGCACAGAACCTGACACAGGGCTTGAACTCAAGAGCTGGGAGATCATGACCTGAGCAGAAGTCAGACGCTCAACTGACTGAGCCACCCAGGCACCCCATAGAGACTCTTAACGATAGACAACAAACTGAGGGTTGATGGAGGGAGGTGGGTAGGGAATGGACTAGATGGGTGATGTGTATTAAGGAGGGCACTTGTTATAATGGGCACTGGGTATTGTATGTAAGTGATGAATCACTGAATTCTGCTCCTAAAACCAATATTATGCTGGATGCTAACTAATTAGAATTTAAATAAGAATTTACAAAAATAAACTTTTACAGGAATACCTCAAAAAAAACCAACCCTAAAACAAATTGTCATCTAGAAAGATTTTATCAATTAGTATGCAGCAACATTACATGACAGTCCATTTCCCCACAGCCTTACTAACACTTTATCAATCTTTAAAATCATTTCCAAACTGATAGATGCTGTCATGGACATATCTTGATGATTAGAGAGTTTAAAGATCTTTTCCATGTTTTTTATCAGTCACTTGCATTTTTTTGGATTTTGTCGTATATCTACTCAGTTCATTTTCTCCTGGAGTATTCATTAATCACCTTATTACTCCATAAGAACTCTCTATGTTAAGTATTCTTGTATGTTGCAAATATCCACCCCTTTGCTAACCAAATTTCTGTTTGACATCTTTTAAACTAATGATTCTTGGGGCACCTGGGTGGCTCAGTCGATTAAGCATCCGACTTCAGCTCAGGTAGTGATCTCCCAGTTCGTGGGTTTGAGCCCCACATAGGGCTCTGTGCTGAGAGCTCAGAGGCTGGATCCTGCTTCAGATTCTGTGTCTTCCTCTTTCTCTGCCCCTCCCCGGTCATGCTCTGTACCTCAAAAATGAAGAAATGTTAAAAAAAATAATTTTTTTTTTTAAAGCAAGTCTATGCCTAATGTGGGACTTGAGCTCATGACCCAATATCAACAGTCACACAATCAACTGGCTGAGCCAGCCAGGTGTCCCTAAACTAATAATTCTGAAGCAAAAGTCACTTTAGTCATATTTAAGCAAACACATAGGATGGGATCATGGGATCATTGTATATACATTCAGTTTTGTCTTCCTTGAGTTAGAATACTGTCCACCCTTCCATTTCATTTTGAAGTAAAGTACTTGAACACAAAGTAGACTGACAGACTCAGGAATTTTTTTTTTTTTTTTTCAAGGATTTCTCAGGAATAAGCCACCCACTTCATTAAACAGACACCAGGGCTCTCTGGTCTATGACATGTTTGACATAGTATCTTTAAAAGCTTACTCAGAGGAACTAAAATTGTGACCTATTTGTATTGTAAGCAGGAATATTTTATGAATAGCATTGGTGCAGTACGATATATACTTTTGAATTATGAATGATGCTGTTTAGCATCTGTTTAGCACTTGGAGAAATTTAAAGAATTTTATAAACATCCATTTGTCAGGTCACTTAACTTTGTAATGAAAGGTCCAACTGCCAGCTTCATGGAACACAGTTGTGCCTCTCAGAGACTTGAGCCTTGCTATAGGTAATGTACTTGTACTTTATGTTATATCAAAGAGATATGGCAGATTTTACTTTTACAACATGTAAATGTTACTTCTACTTCCCCTTAAGGTCTAAACACATTAAATAACAACAACAACAGCAACAACACAAAACTGGAGGGTATAGCCATGTGGATGGGCCCACGTTCATTCAAACCTTTTAGGGCTTGGGCGAGGCACTGGTAATTGACAATGGAGATTCCATTTTAATCTTCAGGGACATATAATCCATTAAGAATAAAAGAAGCACAGTCATTCTGGCAAATCATAGATAACTTTAAAAACCTCTCTCTGTGAAGAAAGAGATGATTGCATCAAGTTCTTATAAACATCTTTACACTGCCAGGCATAAAGGAGACAATTAATGGGGTTGGATTAAGTTAGTGAGTTATCATCACCACCACCATCTGCATAATAGCCATTTCTCTCTGTTATTAGTGTTAAATCTGGATGAGTTAAAGAAAAACATAAAATGAATAATTTGTTTCAAAGAAAGCAGTGTCTTCTCCTAGGAGAATACATTTATTTTTTTCTCTGAAAGTATGGAACTGAAAAATAGACCTTGGTCTGAATTCTGGTGCTGCCACTCCCAAGCTTTATAGCTGAGGGGACATCTGTCTCTGGTTCTCAGTTTCCTCATTAGTAAAATAAGTGAATTTAGACTACTAAATCTTTGAGATGCCTTCTAGCACTAAGATTATGTGATCTAGGAGGTAAAGCAATTCTTAAGAAGATCAGTTTTTTTAATGTTTATTTATTTATTTTGAGAGAGAGAGGGAGGGGCAGAGAGAGACAGGGAGAAAGAGAATCCCAAGCCGGCTCCAAGCTGTCAGTGCAGAGCCCTATACTGGGCTCTATCGCACAAACTACATGATCGCAACCTGAGCTGAAATCAAAGTTGGACGCTTAACTGACTGAGCCACCCAGGTGCCCCAAGACGATCAGTTTTTGAAGAGTTGCCTAATAGTAATTAAACTCTTGATTTATTGATATCGAAATCTTCTAATGGATTTTTCAAGATTCTAGATCCTTAGTGACAAGAAAATCATTATTGGAAAACACCCCCAAACTTCTGGAAAGCTATATCCAAATTAGGAATATTGCCGTTTTAGGTACTTGTTATTAGTGTAATAATGTAACCTGACTCTGCTTGTATTGCTGATTGACAGTTCTATCACCAGATGGAAAAAAACTGCTGCCTTTCTTTCTTACTTTTTTTTTTTTTTTGAAGTTTCTTATAATTGCTTTGCTTAGTAAACTTGGCAATCAGGAATTTATTGAATAAAATAAACTTTAATAAATAATTTCAATGTCCACTAGATGGAGATACTGAGGTAACCAAGCTCTTGAAGTGACCACATATATTTTTACTTCTGGGTGGTTTGCTCTTTGTTTTAATTAAAATAAGTGAAATAGTGAAAAAGAAAAAGAAAAAGAACAAAAAAAGCGAGGGTGAGAATTGAGAGTGAAATTCAGCTTTCCATGACTCCAGGGAGAGATTCAGATACACCATAAATCATTGTGAAGCATTTCAAAGCTGTATTGCATACTTCCTGCCATTAAAACTAAGTGCATTGATCTAATTTGCAACTACCCACACCCCTTGAAATGGTTGTGTTTAATTTACTATCTATTAAAAATCTAATAAAAACTCATATGAAAGTTTCATTTATCAAGTTTTCCCGTTTCTCAAATTTAATCTCTAGATTTAGTATTTATAGACATAATTTAAATTTTTCTCTTTTGAGTTATTTTTTCCCTATTAAATTTTTAGTAGCTCACTCTTAAAAGCATATTGAGCAATTTGTAAGTATTACTTCTTCAGAGTTGGGATGCATTTTAGTAAGTATATTATGTACTTTTTCTAACACAATTATCCTAAGGCCTTTGATGATCATAAAAGCAAGCAGCTGGGGTCAAATCCTAGGTGAGAATGCTAGGAGTGAGACTAGGAAACTAATATATTTATAGAACATTTTAGTGAAACCAGTAGGCAGTGAATCATATAGGCATATAAAAATAATCTAATGATACTTATCCAGGTTTGCACAAAATGAATGATCAAGGAAAAGGGTATTTTACAAATTAAATTTTCCTTGGTTACTGAGTATACCAGATACTTTAAGAAATGCTATTGGAGATTATTCAGAATTTGGGCGAATGGATATAATTTCTTAATTTTAATAGTATCTGAATTGGTAAGGGAGCAGAAGATAGAAAAGCCACTTAGCCTGATCATAAAGACTGAAGGATGGAATTAAAAGATGAGTTTAGCTCAGCATCCAACAGGATGTTATGGTAGGAAGAGCGTGTCCTCTAAAGTCAACAAGACCTTGGACTCCTAGCTCATACCCTCAAGAGCTGTGTGACTTGGCACATTACTTAATCTCTCTGACTCTGTTTACTTGTCTGTAAAATTAGGATCATAATATTTACCCAGTGAAGTCATTGTGAAGATTACAGCCATGTATATAAAGTACAGCACCTAACTCATAATAGGATCATTATTGTCATCCTCACGTTATAATGGTGATGATGATGATGATGATGATAGTTATAATCTATAATTCTCATTTAGATGAACAAAATATAGATTTTTCTCTACAAATGAGAATGTTTGGAAAATGATTAGACTGGTTTTACTGGAAGCCTTTTTATTTTCCTTTTAACTAATTGAGTTTCAGGGACCCCATGAACCCCAAATGGGTTAGAACAGTAAAAAGAACCTCCTTTTCATTCTTTTACTTATCAGTGTTTATTGAACCAGGCACTGTTCTAGAATTGGGGCTGAGGAAATAAAGTAGACAAGGAGATTATATTCTAGAAGGGAGAGACAGATATGGGAAAGAAGTAAATGGGCAAGATACTTTCACAGGGTTAATTTCTATAAGGAGAATGAAGTCTGACAATGATGCAGAATGACTTGTGGAGAAAGCCTACTTTAGGTTATGTGATTAGTACTAAGAATTAAAGTAAGAGAGGTGAGGAAGAGAAAAGAAATCACTAATTAAAACAATTACCCATTGTTGGTAAAACTGAGTATTATTGTGGGCAGCAATCACACGAGGCTGTAAGGGTTGACATTTGAGCTGAAATATATTATTAAACATGTAACTGTTAGCTATTTCGAATCTCACCTTGCTGGTTTGCAAAATTTTCCTCTGAAGGGAACTGACTTGTAATTCTCTTTCGATGCAACCTTGCTGATTCTGCCATAAGGAACCATTTGTAGGTGCAGAGAGCCATGGGAGAGCGGGTGCTCCGGGGCCCTGGCTGTTTGGGCTTCTTTCTTTTTTGTCGGATGTGTACAGTTAGGTAAAAATAGAGTCAGCAGGCACCCCTCAAGGGCAGCCTTCTGTGTTTCTGGATTAGGATCTTCTAGTGGATTTCTAAACTTTGCTTTGTATGTCTCCTTACCCATTTTTCATGGGAGTTCCTTCCAGTCGGAGCTGAACACAGGGAATAAGAGTACCATTTGTCTTACTCTGTCGAGGGAATCGGGGGTGGTCAGTATTAGACTATAGCTTTAACATACAGGGAAAAAACAAAATTAAAGAGGCAAAACTATCTATTGAGTTTTCCAATCAAATCATTGCTTGGTATTTTAAAGATCCTACCTTGCTATAAAGCACTGGATTGTGAAGCTCCCTTCTGGAGCGGGCCTAAGAACGTCGCAGATCTTTGACACTGGTTAGAGTTAGGTGTTGTAAAAACTGCCAGTTGCCTTAGGTTACCTAATTTTTATCGTCAAATCCTATTCTGTTGTCCGGTGTGGTATAATTTATGCTTCTTACCTTTATTTCACACTGTCACTGTACCCCTGTAGTTATCATTTCACTGTTGGGTGAAGAGATCCCACGGTAAATTACTAAAATGAATAATGTAAGCTAGAGTTCCTATTGTTTTTCTTTTTAAATGTCTTCAAAAACAAATAATTCAAAGTTTTCAATAAAGGAAGGATTTTTCTTTCTGGGTGTCTGAACAGCAGAGGTAACATTTGCTAAAGTTTCATTTCACATACGCAGACTATTCAACTGTCAGATTGGCAACTTGACATTTTAAAGTAATTTATCCCATAATTAAATTATTTCCCACGCAACATCATAACTTCTTTGAAGCAATAGTGGGAGCAGGAGTGGTGAATCCCATTGTTTTGTTTCTTATATGAACTGGGGAAGTTCTTCAAATTCATCTTATAGAAACCCAGGTTGCACTGTTAACACTTGAGTGCCTGCTTTGTATCAACACCAGTATGCTCTTACTAAGGACAATACAAGAAAGGGTTGGCTTTTTTGGGGGGTATCACTTTCAAATGATAGATTTTAATGAGTACCACCCAGGTTACTCTTTGACCAATATGTTGATGTAATTATTTTAAGCATGCAAATAAAATATAATTGTTTCAAAGATCTTGGGTAACATCCCACATAAGAAGACATTCTAGGCTATTAAACAGTTGTTAATTTTGACTGTGTTTATTTAAATCCAGTGCAAGCAGGGCCCTGGGGAACTTTATGTGTGGTCATCAAAGCTCATAATCTCCTATAATTTAAGTAAGTTCAGGGAAGGTAAAATTGGTCATGACTCTTGTGGTTACAAGAAAACATCCAGAGAATATGTGATTAATGTTTCTTCTTTTGATAAAATTGTGTTTCTTTTTTTTGGTAAAATATATACAAAAATTGCAGCAATCAGTAAAATTTGAAATTAAATAAAAATTTTAATGTAAATTTATTTTATGTGCTATAAAGACCTCTACCCAGTAAAGAGGTGAAAGTAGTCCTATTTATTGTTATAATTTAAGTTGTATTTATGTTTATTTTCATGACAAAATGTTCTGTTAGATTTTACAAATATTGTAATTCCTCAAATTGGTGATAAATTTGGTGATAAAACAAAAAAAAATGTCAGAAAAAAATTAAAAATGTAAGTTTCTTTTAGGAATAATTCACAGAAGCTTGTTTTAATGCAGGATGCCTTAATATTTAGAAGTTTTCATTGATTTGCTTCAGTTTTTTTCAATAACATTGTAAAGTATGGTACACTATTACTTGTTGGCAACAGTGTTAAATATCACACATATGTAATTAAATTGTTAATGTAGCACTTAAAACTTTTTTCTCAAGTTTTTATTATGGGGAAATTTCAAATGTATAGAAAAAGTGCAAGAATAGGTAATGAACATGCATATGTCTTTTATGTAGGTCCTCATAAATATTTTGCCACATTTGCTCTTTTTTCTCCACTTTTTTCCCCCAACTATTGAGAGTTAATTGCAGACATCACCCCTAAATACTTCAGCATTTGTCTCCTAAGAACAAAGCATTGCTCAGCATAACTGAATAAATTATCACATTGATATAAATATAATCATCTAGTATGCAGTCCATATTAAAATTTCCCAACTGCCCCAATGATAACGTCCTTTACAGCTTTTCTCTTGTTTCATTTTCTTTCCTTTAAATTTTTTTCTGACCCAATCATTGTATTTAATTGTCATGTTTCTTTAGTTTCTTTTATTCTAGAACTGTTCCCCAGCTTTTTTTTTTTTTTTTGTCTTTTCCTGACATTAACATTTTTGAAGAGTCTAGACCTGTATTTTTGGGGGGTCAAATTTCCTCCATTTGAATTTGTCAGGGTAGTTAGTTGTCTTATTAGATTGAGGTGAACCTTTCCCCCCCAACATTACTGCATAGGTGATGTCATTCTCAGTGAACTCCATCACATAATTTCTGTCTATCCCACTATTCTTAATTTTTTAATACATAGATATAGGTAGAGATCTGTTACCTATCCAAAAGAATGAATGCCTTAGTTTAGGTATGTAATACAAATTCTCTTTTGATAAAGGTGAGCTCTTTGTTAATAATAGTTTAAACATAGTTGAAAAAGTCCTTCAAAAGTAGAAAAATATACTGTAACATATCTAGCCGTCTATTATACGTTTTAGTAAATACAATATATAGTTGTTGAATGAATGAATATACTGATGACTTAAAAATCACAAATCCTCAGCTTTGTCAAGGAATTAAAATCCACTATTGTTCCACTGCTATTTAACTATTTTTATGTTTTCCTTCATTGTTTTGTTTAGGAAACAAAATGTACTAAGCTTGGAATAAATGGTTTGAAATATCTAAAATAAAAATAACCCAAGCAAATGTAATTTTAAACTGTCACTCTGTGTATAGGGTCACATTATTTCACTTGCAGTCACTCAGGGTTTATATATATCACATTTCAGTGTAATGACACGGGCAGGCTCCAAAGAAAATACCAGGCAACACGAATTTGGTTTGACTAACAAGTATTTACATGACTCTGTAGTTCTAATTATTGTAGTCTTTTAAGGGGTTTATGCTACACAGGCTTCACTCTTTAAAGCTTTCTGTTAGATTAAAAGAGGTTGATTGGTAGTATATGTAAAAATGATACTGCAGCCTGTTTAGATACATGTTGGATTTAAGTCAGAGCTGCAGAGAACAGGTGGATTTAAGAGTGGCCTGACACCAGCAGACAACAGCCTGTCATGTGCATGCTTTCTTATGTGTATTAACTGTTTTTTCTTTCCAGAGGGGTAGTGTTGATAGAAGTCAGGGTGATTATATGCTCTGTCAGGTTTTTGTAGTCATCCAGTTGGTACATTATAGGGAAGAAAAGATAAACAGTGCTGTCCTTGGCTTGTGAGATTGGTAGTTGGGTAGATAAGTAATTGTTTTGTTGGCTATAGACCCATTCACATGTATTTGCCCACTAAGGACCATCCATATTGGTGGCATGCTTTTGCTTTGGTGAGATGACCAACTGGAACTGTTGGTTAATTCTGTGAAACCATTTAATGGATTCCCCTGTTCATTAAAACTCGCTTGTCAATGTGACCACAATATAACCTCTAATTCCACTATAGTGCTTCTCACTTTGTATTGCAAAGGTGTTCCCCTTAGATCATCTTGAGGTCTTCAAGCACAGAGACTGTCCCTTTTTTAAATCTCTGGATTCCCAGTGTGTAGTCTGGTGCCTAACTGAATTAAGAAAAAAAAAAAAGTGCTCTCATTTTGCAACATAATTTGCTGGTGATAATGTAAATAATTATTTGGGCTTTTCTGTAGGATAAACACTTGAGATTGCATTAATTTGACAATTAGGCTTAATCCAGAGGATTTATTTATTTATCCACATTTATTTAAGAGTTATTAGATCCAGGTAGGACAGATCCACCATTTCTCTTTCCTCTCCTATATATAATGTCCATTTTGAGTAGTTGGAGTCTGTGCCATACTGTTGTTAAAAATGTAAATATAATCCCTAGTTTCAGGCATTTGTGCCAGGTGCTGGATTCCTCCTACCTGCTAATAGGCTTTGTCTGTCATATACATATATGAAAGCATGTCCCACAAATCCAAGCATGTAAGTTAGTAGAATTATCATACTAATGGTACTAGTAAACACTGTCCCCCTGGAATTCCAACTTGCACTTTCTGAATTTTGTCCCCTGGCTCTTAGGTTTTCAGGTGAAGGAGTTATTACATAGGGAGGAGTTCAAGGAGCAAAAGTGGTAATGAAACTGACACACTCCTATAACACATAATTAGCTACTCAAAAATGGTGGTGTTTCTAAGAGTGCAAGTCTCCTTTGATGGATGTGAAAACATCTCTTTTATCTCTAATTGTACTCTTTGTACTTGTATAAATCTCATGCTCTCTTTGTTTTATTTTCTACTTCCTAATTTTCTTTACACTGGAGAAAGAAAGCTGTTGTAAAGAAGTAAAATGAGTTTTTGCTTGTTGGCCAAGAATTCAAGATCAATGAAACATTTTTTTTAAGTTTTTGTTTGTTTGTTTGTTTTTGTTTGTATTTTTTTTTTAGTGTTTATTTATTTTTGAGAGAGAGAGAGAGAGCCAGAGCATGAGCAGGGGAGGGGCAGAGAGTGAGGGAGACACAGAATCCGAAGCAGGCTCCAGGCTCTGAGCTGTCAACACAGAACCCGATGCAGGGCTCAAACTCACGAACTGTGAGATCATGACCCGATGTTTAAACCGACTAAGCCACCCAGGCACCCAAGATCAATGAAATAATTTTTAATTGAAGTGTTATAGTTAAAAATTTTAAGTATTGACTGAAAGTAACGGCAGTGGGAATACAAACAGTTTTCCAGTGTGAATTTTAGTGTTGAGGACTGTTTGTGGGCTATGGGTTCCTAAAGCCAGGCATAGGTGTAGGGAACACAGCACACCATCTTAAATGGGTGCAGATATATTTTTAATAACCTCAGGTTTTTCCTGGTTTCATCAGGAATGATTATAGATTCCTTGAGAGTTATTTTTCTTATTATAAAAGCAATGTTTATATTCTCATTATAGAACTCTGGGAAACTAAAAACAAATGGCCAATATTTGTTGTGCACTAACTATATGCTAGGCTTTTAAAATCCTTGCAGAGACCCAATCATGTGGATAATTATTATAATTTCCATTTTGCAAATGAAGAAGCTTCTATGCTCTAAACACTATATTATACTGATAAGTACTATGATAGAGCAGAGAGTTAGAGGATGTAACTTAATTCTGGGAGGCCATGAAAATTTCCCAGAGGAGTTGAATTTAGTCTGAATTTACTGAATTTACTGCTTGAATTTAGTCTCAATGAAAGAGCAACTAGCCATAGTTATGAAGATGAGAAGACCATAGAATTCTGGTCTCATTTCTTCCCCTGCTTTATCTTTAGAACCTGCAATAGTGCCTTGCCCACAGTAGGCACTCACTAAATATCCGTTGAATGGATGTAGGTGGAACAACATTTACAATGACATAGATGAATAGAGAGCATATTTAGAAAACTGATAGTTTACTTTGACAGGAGCATGGGCTATGTGATAAAAGCAGCAGGAGCTTGGGGCACCTGGGTGGCTCAGTTGGTTGAGCGTCCGACTTCGGCTCAGGTCATGATCTCGCAGTCTGTGAGTTCGAGCCCCATGTTGGGCTCTGTGCTGAGGGCTCAGAGCCTGGAGCCTGCTTCGGATTCTGTGTCTCCCTCTCTCTGACCCTCCCCCGTTCATGCTCTCTCTCTCTCTCTCTCTCTCTCTCTCTCTGTGAAAAATAAATAAACTTAAAAAAAATTTTTTTTAAATAAAAAAAATTTTTAAAAAAGCAGCAGGAGCTTAGGTAGAAGAAATAAGGGTCAGACCATGAATTTACTGTTATGAAATTGCAATAGGGTACTTATTTTGGTAGCCCATATATAATAAAAATTGTTAAGCTATAAAGGAGGTGATTTGGATCCTGGGAAGGGATAAAATGCAATTGTGTAAATAGTTCCAGATATATATTTTCTAACTCAGTGGAACAAAATGTTTAAAATTGAGGGGTGCCTGGGTGGTTGAGTTGTTTGTTCGACTTGGGGTCAGATCATGATCTCACGGTTCGTGGGTTTGAGCTCTGCGTCAGGCTCTGCACTGACAATGTGGAACCTCCTTGGGATTCTCTCTCTCCCTGTCTCTCTCTGCCCCTCCCCTACTCTGTCTCTAAATAAATAAATAAATAAATAAACATTAAGAAAGAAAATGGTTTGAATGTTTGAATATTCTTTGGACTTCTGTGAAGATAAAATACTTTTGAATGCAAATGTGAAATATTAAAACTCTAAAAAGGCCATTCAAGGGATGTGTCCTGGAATGCAAAGGTGGGTTTATCAGTTAACCTTCCTTGGGTAATAACCCCCTCCCCCCAAACTTAGTGGCTTTAAAAAACAACCACTTGGGCTGGATTCAGCTTAACAGTGCTTATGCTTGTCTTGGCTGGGCTCATTCACACATCTGCTTTCAGCTGCTGGACAGCTAGGCAGTGCTGCTTCTGGGTTGGCTGCTTGTCAGCTGGGATGATGGGGGCCTCTGGGCCACATGTCTCTCATCATCTACCAGGCTAGCCCAGGCTTGTTCAAGTGGAGATCTCAGGCTTCCGAGGACAGCAAGAGGGCAAGCCCCATGTATGAGTGCTTTTCAAAGTTGTTTGTGTCACATTTGCCACATATCCCATTGGTCAAAATAAGTTACATCCTAGATTCAAAAAGTAGAGAAATAGATTCTACCTTTCCATGGGAGGAGCTGCAAAGTCACATTGCAAGGGACTGGAAATACAGAGGGGAAGGATTTGTGGCCATTTTGTAGTCTAAGATAATGGATTATAGCTGGGTTTCAGGAATGGACGGAAACCTAAATGTTGTTAGGTCTGCCTTGCTCTCTTATTGCCTATCTGTCATTCTTCTGTATCTTCAGACCAGCTTCCTCTACTTCAAATGGTTCCAATGGTTAAAAAAAAAAAAAAAAGACTGCTGACAGCCTCTAAGATCATATAAAACAAATACAGATACCCCTTAACTGACTCTTTCTTTCTCCATTGGGAAGATTCCCTTGGAGAAGGGGATCTAGAATCTAGAAGGGAATATGGTTAATTTGCCTTCTAAATTC
Organism: Panthera tigris; assembly: GCF_018350195.1. Taxonomy (NCBI): domain Eukaryota; kingdom Metazoa; phylum Chordata; class Mammalia; order Carnivora; family Felidae; genus Panthera; species Panthera tigris. The sequence goes on along the minus strand of NC_056665.1, from coordinate 54,446,014 downwards.
AAGAAGGGAATGTGGTTTAGTTTGCTTTCAGCAAACTTAATCTGTGAACTATGGTGGGGTGAGTGGGTTGGGTGTTTGTATGGGTGGGTGGGAGATGGGGGTTTACAGCGTGTGAATCTAGCATTCAAGAGTTATATTGCTATAACCTCAAGACAGTTGGGTTGGGGGAATGAGAAGAAGAAGAAAGGGAATGCTGCCCCCGTAAAACAGTAGATATTGGGAGTGGGTAGCTAGACAAATATTTCACAGGGGTACATTACACTGAGTTTTATAAATAATATAGAAAATTCAGGGGACTGAAAGTAGTGGCTAAGCCCTTGGAGGAAGAGTGGTAAGAACTATTTTTACTTACAGCATTTTTGACATCAAATGTATGGGTTTTTTTTTTCCTGACACCAACCAATTCTCCAACTCTGCAGACACCAACTGGGTGTCCTTCAATCCAATCCAATCCAATCCAATCCGATCCAATCCAACTCAATATACCTGGAGTTAGCATCAGATTCCACCAGGTAAGGACTCAGTCTTACAAGACTGCCTTCCCATTTCAGATGCCAGCTACAATTCCCAGATTGTCACCTGTACTTCTGACCAACCAGCTTTAAATTCAGGGGTTCCACTAACCCTCCCCTCAGTTTCAGTAATTTTCTATAATGACTCACAGAACTCAGGAAAGCTCTTTACTTATTGTTACTGGTTTATTATAAACAATACAACTCAGAAACAAATGGAAGAGATGCATAGAAGAAATATGGGACAAAGGGGTTGCACAGAACTTTTATGCCTTTTTGGGTGTGCCAACCTGTCAGCACCTCATGTGTTTACCAACCCAAAGCTTTCTAAACCCTGTTATTTAGGGTTTTTTAAATGGAGGTTTCATTACAGAGGTATGATTGATTAAATCATTGTCCATTGGTGATTAACTCAATTTCTAGCCTCTCTTCCTTCCCCAAAGGGGGTGGGTGGGCTGATAGTTCCAACCCCCTAACCCATACCTTGGTCTTTCTTGAGGGCAGCCCCCATTCTGAAGCTATCTGAGAGCCCTCAGCCACCATTCTCATTATTATACAAAAAACACTCCAGAGATTCCAAGACTTTAGTAGCTATGTGCCAGGAACCAGGACAAAAATCATTTATTTTTTTTATTATATCACAAAGGGTAAATTGGGGGACCTGAATGAGGAAAGAAAGAATTAGGATTCAATCATAGTTGGAGGGGCTGCAAAGGGTGGCTAGGAAAAAGAAAATATCCACTTACCAGATAGGGGCAAATTCAGAGAGGCTTTACTCTGGCAAGGACAGATTAAGGAGGAGCTGGGCAGAATCTCTAAGAGGCCTTCACACATTCCTGTAACTGAAGATAGGGCTGCAGTGGCCTGACTCTGAGGGGTTAGATTTTTAGCCTCACTAGAAAGGACCAGAGAATCCCAACATAGTTTAAAGTTGAAAGTATTAGGAATCAGATTTTCTGTGCAGATTGTAGGCATTTGTTAACATTTAATGAAAGGAAGAAAGCAGGATTCATAAATAAGCATTGACCTATAAATTACCTATCTGTAGCTTGCTATCTGAGATTTTCCCTCCTGTTAGTTAATTACTGTAAGTCAAAGTTTCTCAAGCTTTTATTTTATTTTATTAAAAAAAGTTTTTTTTTTTTTTTTTTTTAGATGCTTCTTTCTTTTTGAGAGAGAGAGAGCTGGGGAGGGGCAGAGAGAGAGACAGAGAATCTGAAGCGGGCTATAGGCTCTGAGCTGTCAGTGCAGAGCCTGATGTAGGGCTCAAACTCATGAACTCTGAGATCATGACCTGAGCTGAAGTTGGATGCTAAACTGACTGAGCCATCCAGCACCTCAATTTCTCAAACTTTTAAACCATGACTCACAGTAAAACATGTTTTACATTGCATGTATAAGACACATGGTCAAACATACTCCAAGCAGTTCCACCAAACAATACAGACCCTTTCTAAGTGCAATGATTTCTACTCCATTCCATTTCCTTCTATTTAAAAGCTTACTTTGACTGACTAAATTGATTTCATGATCAGCTAATTGGTTGCTACCAATTGTCTGAAAGCATTGCTCTAAGAGGTTTACTAAAATTTTCGTGAGCCTAAGACCAGTTTGAAGAAAGGGGATAGGAGCAAAGTAAAGGGGTAAAGCTCTTCTGTCTCAAGGACTCCATCCAAGATGGAGCAGCAGGAGTTCCCAGTAACATACTGAGAAATCTTCTTTTGGGAGTGTCTTGAGTGGTTTTATCACTCAACTCCTTTTGCTTCTACACATAGTGTCATTTATTTGATGGCAAATTGTTTTTATTCGGGAGAATTTTCTGGGTCCTTTATTTCTTCCTTTTCATGTTGTTGACATTGTAGGTATTTTGATAATCACTGGCACATGTTCCATGGAATAAAGGAGAAAAATGAAAGAAGTGAAATCCTTCTCTCTTTTATGTCATTATCACAGGTGGAGGTTGGAAATTATTCATAATAATGAGTTTTCTGGATTTTTGTTTTCTGTATATCAGCATATGGAAGTGTAAGGAAAAACAAACTCTAAATGAATCAAAAGAGAGAAAGTAGTACTCCAATCTCCAAGATGTTCCAATGTCATGCAATGGCTGAGTAGTGAGCAGTTCCAGAGTTTTTATTTCATACATATTCATTTATTAGGGGCATATTTTTGTTTCTAAATATGGTGGATTAGTAGGGGAATGAGACGTTGACATCATATATTCATTTGTTTATGCATTCATTCAATGTTCATTTATCAACGAATAGTTTAGGTATTAGAGATGCAGGAGTGAACAGAACATTGTCCCTCACCTCATGGAGCTGAGACAAATGGGGGAGATCAGTATTATTATTATTATTTTAAAATATAATTTATTGTCAAGTTGGCTAACATACATTGTATACAGTGTGCTTAAGGCTTTGGGAGAAGATTCCCATAATTCATTGCTTACATACAACACCCAGTGCTCATCCCAACAAGTGCCCTCCTCAATGCCCGTCACCCATTTTCCCCTTTCCTCTACACCCCCGTCAACCCTCAGTTTGTTCTCTGTATTTGAGTCTCTTATGATTTGCCTCCCTCTCTGTTTGAAACTATTTTTGGAGGGGAGACCAATATTAAACAAACGTATCTTTACACAGATTGTGATAAATACTATGAAAGGAACAGACTATGAGAAAGAAAAACAGGAAGGACTCAATTTATATGGGGAGTGGTAGTTTTAGGGAAGGCCTTGTGGAGTAAGTCAAGATGTGGAAGCTGAGCAGGAGGTGGCAGGCAAAAATGACCTGGTTTAATTTTTTTTTTAACATTTATTTATTTTTGAGAGACAGAGAGAAACAGTGAACAAGGAGTGGAGGGGCAGAGAGAGAGGGAGACACAGAATATGAAGCAGGCTCTAGGCCCTGAGCTGTCAGCACAGAACCTGATGCAGGGCTTGAACCCATGAACTGTGAGATCATGACCTGAGTTGAAGTCAGACGCTTAACCGACTGAGCCACCCAGGTGCCCCAAAAATGACCTGGTTTGAATAGTATATTTCACATATTAACAAAAAGCCCAGAATATGCCACCATGTTTTGAAAAGCTAAAACTTCAGCAATAGATATAAGTAATATACAGGGGCTCCTGGGTGGCCCAGTCAGTTAAGAATCCAACTCTTGATTTCAGCTCAGATCAGGATCACAGTTCATGAGCTCAAGCCCCACATCGGGCTCTGCGCTGATAGCATGGAGGCTGCTTGGGATTCATTCTCTCTCTAACTCTCTCTCTCCTTTCTCTGCCCCTCCCTTACTCTCTCTCTCTCTCTCAAAAGAATTAATAAACATTAAAAAAAAATAAAAATAAATAAATAATATACAAATCCTCCTAAAAGAAGTGGAAGGAAAGACTCATGAGGTGAAAAGGGAAAGTGAGCAGAGCTGCCATCTAAGGCACAGGTGGTCAGGACTGTGATTAATGTTGCAAGTTGCTGTTTGGTCCAACGGCAGAGAGCCGATTTCCCACCTTGCAAAGCAGCCAGGGCCTATCCTTACCAGTATCTCTTGGAAACTATCTTTGTATTTTTCTCCTGTTCTCTCTAGCTGCCACCCCCCGCCCCGCCCCTTAGACAACATTAGTGTCTCTTGTTCCATGTGTTGGCAGGGTGTAAAGTGGATGTATTTTGTAAAAAGTTACCTTACCAATTGGAAACATCTCCTGGGCTAGGTTGGTTCCTCTTCCATTAGAAATTATTTGCCCTGTAGTGCCTGGGTGGCTCAGTCAGTTATGTGTCTGACTCTTGATTTCGGTCCAGATCATGATATCACAGTTGATGAGTTTGAGCCTCCCATCAGGCTCTGCGCTGATGGTGTGGAGTCTGCTTGGAATTCTCTCTTCAATGCGTGCGTTCTCTCACATGCTCTCTCTCTCTCAATATAAATAAATAAACTTAAAAAAAAAAGAAATTATTTGCCGTTCCTCTGAAACCTTAGGCCAAGAGCTTGCTAAACCATTGTTTGACATTTCTATACTTACATTCAGCAGAATGCTTATATGCAATATCATTTCCATATTGTTTCTATTTTCATCTTAGTCTTTTGTTGAACACAGTGTTTATAACATTTATAATTTAAGGGAGTGTCAGAAATGACTACATGTAGGGACCCAACAAGCAGTGAAAATCTAGAGAAAGAGATTGCAATCAGACATTTATTTTCCAATGGACAAGGTTTTTGTTTTTGTTTGTTTGTTTTTTTCCCCTTTATTACAATTTAATCAATTAACAGCTGAAATTGTATCTGTAGTCATTATTAGGTTTAATTGCTGAGAAATATGTTGTGTCTTTTTAACTGGGGAAAATGTATCAAATTTTTCTATAGCCTTTTTACTTTCCAAAAGCAAAGACTTTATAATCATAAAATAATAAAAAGCCAAATCAAAAATAGTATATATTTTTTGTATATTTTATATATTTTATGTTATTTTAAATTATTTTATGTTTTATATAATATTTTACATACTCTATTATGGTTGACTTATTAATTATATATTATCTAATATAATTATGTTATTAATTATTACATTACATCATATTATATATTTTTATTTATTTTTTACATTTTATTTTTTTAAATTTACATCCAAATTAGTTAGCATATAGTGCAACAATGATTTCAGGAGTAGATTCCTCAATGCCCCTTATCCATTTAGCCCATCCCCCCCCACACCTCCTCTGTTCTCCATATTTATGAGTCTCTTATGCTTTGTCCCCCTCCCTGTTTTTATATTACTTTTGTTTCCCTTCCCCTATGTTCATCTGTTTTGTCTCTTAAAGTCCTCATATGAGTGAAGTCATATGATGTTTGTCTTTCTCTGACTAATTTCACTTAGCATAATACCCTCCAGTTCCATCCATGTAGTTGCAAATGGCAAGATTTCATTCTTTTTGATTGCCGCGTAATACTCCATTATATATATATGTGTATGTATACACATATATATACCACATCTTCTTTATCCATTCATCCATCAATGGGCATTTGGGCTGTTTCCATACTTTGGCTATTGTTGATAGTGCTGCTATAAACATGGGGGTGCATGTGTCCCTTCGAAATAGCACACCTGAATCCCTTGGATAAATACCTAGTAGTGCAATTGCTGGGTTGTAGGGTAGTTCTATTTTTAGTTTTTGAAGGAACCTCCATACTGTCTTCCAGAGTGGCTGCACCAGCTTGCATTCCCACAATGGACAAGGTTTTTTTTAGTCAGTTTTTCTGCCCTTTGGATCAGGCTGTCCTTGGACTGGTGATCTTCCCTTGGCAAAATTTTGTGAAGCAAGCAGGAGTTCCTTGAGTCACAGCAGAGTCCCTGGGGCTTCTGTTTTTATCTGCATCTTGTTGAACACAATATTTATAGTATTTTTTGTAGGGCTTGAGCCCATGAATCATGAGATCATGATCTGAGCTGAAATCAAGAATCGAATGCTCAACCGACTGAGCCACCCAGGTGCCCCTCCTTCTTTTTAATGGCCCAGGAGAGGACAAGTGTCTTCTTTTTTCCTTTTCTTTTTTATTGACGTATAGTTGATATACAATGTCATATTAGTTTCAGGTGTACAACATAGTGATTAACAACTCTATACATTATGCTGTGCTCACAAGCATAGCTACCATTTGTCATTGTACAAGACTCTAAGAACACTGTTAACTGTATTCCCTATCATGTACCTTTCGTCTCCATGACGTATTCATTCCATAACTGTATCTCCCACTCCCCTTCACCCATTTTCCCATCCCCCACTCCCTTCCCTCTGGCAACTATCAGTTTGTTCTCTGTACTCATAGGTCTATTTCTCCTTTTGCTATTAGAGACTTTCAAAGTTTGAAGGAAGTTCTCCTGGTTTCTCTTACTCTTTCTTTGGGTGACATATCTACTATTCTTTTAACTATTCCTTCAAGAATGTGGTTACTGGACCTCATTGCTATTTTTACTTTCCCTTCTTAGAATGTACTATTGTTTTCATTGCCCCTCGTGACATGACTATTCCACCTGATGCCTGTTATGTCTCAAGTTTTTCTTTTATTTGTTCCAAGTGCCTATTTACTTCATTTTGAAAAAAATCTTAAGAATTATATGATCAAGAATCTTTATTCAATAAGGGTATTAAATTAGGAATAGAAAACTAGGGCAAAGGAAAGAAGAGTGAAAATATACCTGTTAATGACTGCTCATTACTTAATGTAATTGTCAAAACTGTTACTTGATGTGTAATTGTGTTTTGTTTAATAATATTTACTGAGATTCCTGGAAGCCAAAGTAAACAAGGAAACATAGGAAGTTATACAGGTCTTGTGACCAGAACAGAGAAATCGTATCAGTTCTTCAAAAGAGGTTATGTTTTCCCTGGGGGTATTAAATTCCAAAAAGTGTTTCTTATGTGGATTCTTTATAGCACACAAAATATAATGAAAATGACCTCTCCATCAATCTTAAATGCAACAGTGATATTCATATGACTACATGACTGCTTCTTATTCTGACCTTGGTAGATGCTTTTGGCATAACATTTGAGCACAACTCAGTAAAATCAATTTACTTCCCTTGTAAAAACTCTTTTAACACTCTCTACCATTTCCTGATGCTAAAGATTCTTCATACTCCATGTCATAGTCTTTGTGAATTGAATATTGTACACATAGGACCCTTTCTCCAAGGTAAATGTGTACACTGAGTTATGGATTTGGTTGATTTTGATTATGGTCCATGGCACTTATTTTTTTGTCTTTGGTTTGGGTCGATTTCTGTACCATTGGAGTCAGACTAAGAAAGCTAACAAGCGTTAATTTTAACAATTATGATTATGCTGGGTAGTAAATCATACTTAATGCCCCAGCCTCTTCTTTACCTTCCTCCTGAGAGTCCAGATTGGTTTACAGTCAGAATTCCTGCAGTTTGGACCTTGAGGGTGGGACAGGACTGTGCTGCTCAAAACTCTATGAAGAACCTTCCCCTGGGGTAGGAATGGGAGCGTCCCTTTGACCACGGAAAGGGACGTGCAGTTCCAGGAAACACTTGCCAAACCACAGAGATTGCAGGCCTACTGCCCATCCATTATTATCATCATTATTTAACGTCTTTCAAAGGTCAGAGCCAAAATAAATGGTCTGTCAGCCAAGTGAGCGACACCAGCCTTTACCACAGGCATTGGAGGCCCTTTTGGTATTTAGTAGCAGTGACTTGGGTCATATTCTTGTCTGATTCCATCAGACTGGCTGGGCTTCTGCCTTCTGCTGTCTTGCCACAACTTTTTTTTTTTTTTTTTTGGCAGTTCTCCCCACCCCCATCCATGCCCCCGCCAGCCCAGCCCAGTAATAGTTACTTGGTATGTGTTTGCTGCTCGTTCTTTCTTTCTTTCTTTCTTTCTTTCTTTCTTTCTTTCTTTCTTTCTTAGAATTAAACAAAGGGATTGAATTAATTGTGCTAGTGAGTGATAAAATATGCAGGGAGGGCTTTTGGGGGCTCCTGAATTTTGGGTTCTGGTCCATCTCTGAAATTCTCCTCCCCTTGGGGATAAAGAATAGTATTGTGGTCAAAAGTGTGGAGCCAAAATTCTGAGTTCAAATCCTGACTCTGCCAGTTACTAGCTGAATAATCTTGGGCAATTTACTTAACTTCTCTATGTTTCAGTTTCCTCATTATAAAATGGATTTAGTAATAAAAACCTCCCTCATGGATTTGAAATTTGATAGTACATGAAAAGTGCTTGGAGCAGTGTCTGTCTCAATGTGTTAGCTGCTATTATTATTAGGCTGCAGAAATCATACCAAGGTGTCAGCCTTATACTGAGATCACTGTAGGTTGAGGCTGTTTGGGAGGGAGGAACTTGGGATTGTATTTGGAGATGGATAATGGGAAAGTACCTAAACCCCTCAAGACCCAGACCATCCAGCAAGATGGATTTTTTTTTCTTGAGGATAAAACGGAGTGAAATTATGATGACTCAGAAATGTCTGCATCCTAGGGCTCATGGCCCACTTCATTGTTCATTCCAACAGAAGGAATGTTCAGTCCAGGTATGCATAAATTTTGCTCCATCTGCTTACCAGGGCCCAGCATCCAGGCAGAACCTCCATTGCCTGAGGCAGGGGAACAAGGTAGCCTCATAGACTTTGAACCAGAGTGCTCAGGCTCTGAATCTTAGGTTAGCTTATTGACCTTTTTTGAGTCTCAGTTTCTTTCTCTATAAAATAGCAATTATAATTCTGACATTTCAAGATAGTTTTGGAGACTAAATAACATGACACTTGTAAAATACCCTGCATAGTGTCTGGCCTTAAAAGACATTTGATTTGTTGGCTTCCTTCCCTTTCTTCTTCTCATTCTTCCCTGTCAGCTAACTTTATTAAGAAAGCCTCAGTGTAGGAAGTAATTTAGAGGAGTGCTTTCAAATTTAATGTGGGATGGAGGGGATTCTTGTTAAGCTACATATGCTGATTCAGCAGGTCTGGAGTAGTAGGGCCTGAGTCTGTGCATCTAATCAGTCCCCGGGTGACACCAATCCTGTGTCTCAGGCCCCCATAGTAGCACAGCTCTCTAATTCCTCCCTTTGCATCTCATTATTACCTTTTAGATTCGTGTTAGTATTTTAATAGTCTTACCACACACATATGCTTATCTAGGATCACCATTTGGAGAAATAGCAAAGGTTGCATGTTACCATGCACCTCAGAGTGTTTTCCCTCATCCAGCACGGGCAGCAATGGTTGAGGTCCAGAAGAAACCTAGCATAGGCATTTTATCAGGATCCCCATGGACCTGGGATCCCAAACTGTTTTACATAAAATACTGGGTTCCTGTCTGTTGACGGTCTCCTTTCTGAATCGGGGTCCCTCCATAATGCGGATGGCAGGGAGGGAGTTGACTTAAAGACTGCTTTGCCCTCACTAAGCACCTCAGATATTTTTAGAGCCATGCACTCCAACTACTAGCCTTCTCCAGGTTCATTAGGTTATGTTCTCTCCAATGTACACAGATGGAGGAGTCTACTTTGGTTCTTTTTTCTTTTTTCTTTTTTTTGTGTGATACACACTTGTGAGTGCTTGGTGCATATTCTTTGACTGATTCTAGAGATTTTAGCAGGTTTTTCAGATTTACTTTTGAGAACCCTCCTCACTGTTGTTTCTTTGTAGTATTAGAGCTTTTAAATATTTGACCTCCTTCTTTTTTCTTCCCTGCATTATTTACTGGAACTTCTTTACTCCAAACTACCAGGATCAGATGCATCTGCTGTGCGCATTTTGGGAACTGGCCCTCATTGTCCTCAGGCAACTTTTCTTGAAGTAAAAAAATGCAAAAGTGACTAATCTCCTTGAGTTACAAACCTTTGAGTTAGAGATGTGAAGAAGAAATAATAATAGCCTCCTTTTTTTTTTTAAATTAAAACAAAAGTATTTTTTCTTTTCTTTCCTTTTTTTTTTTTTAAATTTAAGAACATTACCAAGTGTCCAACTTAGAGCCTTGTCACCAGCCACATTACAAAACGAACCAAGGCTACATCAGTCTTTTAGGCTTACCTTGGTGCTATTTCATGAAGAGTTTCTCCTACCTGGCTCGGCTCTGCCTAATAGGTTTGCCAGTTTGGGGAACACTTTGAAAATAGCCCCAGCTAAGAAGCCAGGCATTTTGAAAGTTAAGATGGAGAAGTATTGCAGGCGGAAAAATAGGGAACATATTTGATGTAAAGAAAAGTCAGTGGGGCCATTAATATTTCCATCTTATCTAGATATATCAGTCAGGGTCATAATAGAAAACAGATAGCACAGTCCATAATTAAGGACAATTTACAAAGGTATAGGTGTAGGGGAAACCTAGGACTAGTGGTGAGTTGTTACTGCCCTTGAGCCTGAAAGTGACCTTGGCAGGGAGGGATCCAACCTCACTATTCTTCCTCCACACTTTCAATTTCCCATTTCTTGCCAGAGCTCTCTGTTGGAAGAACCCAATGGGAAGCAGAGTGCATAAGACTATCTTGTTATAGTTTATTCTGGGCAGCCTCCTGGGGCAGATAGCAAGATGGAGGTGGGTGGACAGATGACCCATAGGGTCAAACAGAAGTAAACTACTCTTACACTTTCTTTTGAAGGACTTGTTCACCTGAAGGCAATGTCAATATTTTGAGGTCCTAGAGGGAAGACACTGACCTTCCCACTTATCTGTGGGATACCGTTTAAGGGATTGTTGAGTGAATGAATGGGGCTGTTCATTTCCTTCCTTTCTCTCTCTCTCTCTTTTAAGTTTATCCATTTTGAGATAGAGATAGAGATAGAGATAGAGATAGAGATAGAGATAGAGATAGAGATAGAGATAGAGAGAACAAGAGCAGGGGAGGGGCAGAGAGAGAAGGAAAGAGTGAGAATCCCAAGTAGGCTCTGCACTATCAGTGCAGAGCCTGATGTGGGGCTCGAACGCACGAACTGTGAGATCATGACCTGAGCCGAAACTAAGAGTCCAATGCTTAACTGACTGAGCCACCCAGGTATCCCTCTTTCCTTTCTCTTGACTTGCACTTGGGGTGGCCAACAATAGCTGGATGATGCTGTCTTGGTTAGGGTCTTGTGTTCTGAATAGAGAGGCTTCTCATAGTCACAGCTAACTGACTCAAAGAGATTAACACTTCCTGTCTATGTGATTATTTTACTTTTAACAATATCATTAGTAAAACTGTTAAATGAAGGTAGAGTTTACTGCATTAATATCTTGAGTTTTTTTGTATTAACATTGTCTTTACAAGTATCCAGATTTAGCTAGGCAATGCATTCATGAATCTTTAGCTCATCTCAGTGAATATTAAATCTAACCCTGTTATTTCTCCTCTCACCAGTGCCCCACTGGCCCACAGATGGGTAAACTATTTAATTTGGGAACGCATGTGACTTTTGATTCTTTCCCAGGCTGCTTCAAGAGAAGAACACACAAAGGAATAAATTAACTTCATTAACTATCTGCAGTAGCTTTAAAAGAAAGTCTCTGGGTAATGCCAGGTTTCTTTTAACTGTCCATAGAGCAGGAGTCAAAATAGAAATGAATTTATTGGCTACAAACTTTGGAAAACTTCCTCATGCAGTCAAATTGTCATCCCTAAAGATTCTCAGATATTAGTATTTTGCAGGAAGGGATAGAGCTAAATGCCACAAGTGACTAGTTTGGAGGTACCTGGGGTTCCTGAAGTACTCAGATGTAAGAGCAGAAGAGAACACATTGTTAGGGAGAGGAATGAGTCCCTTTTCACTTAGTGCTTTACTATTCTTGTCTAAGGGTTCTCAGGGTGTGCGTGCGTGCGTGTGTGTGTGGTGTGGGGAGATAGAAGAAGTGGGGGAGCCTCAGAATCCCTTAGACATCCGTGAAAAAGATGACTTTATCCTTTGCTAAATAGAATTGGGTCCTCAAATTCCATATGATCGTTCTTTGAAGTTCTGATGGGTTTCTTTCCATACACTTTTGTTAATGAGTTTTTGACAGATCCTTCTTATTCTCATGAAATCTATTGATATTTTATGTATTTCAAATCTGAATGGATTGTTGATTTAATTCTTCGCAAGGATTATAACTCTTGGAGGACTTTTTTATAGTTCTGCTTCCAGGGTCCCCAAGGACAGAAAAGGCATGGCTGGCTCACATGAACCCCTCATATCACCCAGAGTGACAGGCATTCTCTGCTCCCATTAAACCCCCTGCTGTTAAGGTCCCTCCATTAATGGGTTTCTGAGTTTGGGTCATGCCATCTCTGGCTAAGGCTATGGACCTACAGAAGCATGCAATTTTTTTCCTTAATCAGGATTTGAGATTTAAAAATAACTTTTGTTTCTAGTTTCTTCACATGTCATAACCATTTTGGATTTGACCTTTTTGCTTTTTGTATGGGGGTGAAGGACTAGAGCCACTGGAAAAGCTGCCTGCAGGCCTGCAGTTGGAGTTTCCACTACAGGCATGTTTTGTTTGACAGGCAGGCAGGCAGGGCCCTTCACTCTACCCCTTCTCCTGCCACCATTAGACTGAACTGCTTCAAATGGAGCACACACTCTCCTGTTTGCCTCAGGCTACATTACTCCCTATTGCTGAATTCATTCTAGGCACATCCAGAAACTTTTATGTTCTCTCTTTTCCCAAACATTTTTTTTAAAAACTTTATTTATTTATTTTTGAGAGAGAGAGAGAGAGAGAGAGAGAGAGAGAGAGAGAATGAGCAGAGGAGGGGGCAGAGAAAGAGGAGGGTAGAGAATCCCAAGCAGGCTCTGTGCTGATAGCAGAGAGACTGATGCAGGGCTCGAACTCACGAACCATGAGATCATGACCTGAGTTGAAGTTGGAAGCTTAACTGACTGAGCCACCAAGGCACTCCATCTTTCCTAAACACTTTAAAAAATAGTTCTGTGTTCCATAATAATTATACCTGTCTTTACTTTTGACTTGGGATTGAGCTACTTGTGTAAATCAAATGATTCCTTATTCGTCCTGTACAAATAACAAAATTAACAATTGTATAGTTCTTTAGAGCTTATGAGGCATTTTTATTTAATTTATTGGATCATCACAATAATCCCATGGCTAGAGGGGTGGGTATTTTTCCCCATATTATGGATGGGAGGTTATATAGCATAGTGATTAAGAGTACAGGCTTTGGAGTGGACAATTTGAGTTTGAATTTCACCTTTTGTAATTACTAGCATAGTCTCAGCTAATAAATGTGCACAGTTTCCTCAACTGTAGAATGGGTATATACCATCTATCTTATAGGGTCATTATAAGAAGTAAATAATTAATTCATACAAAGTAATTAGAACCATGCCTGGCATATAGCAAGTGCTCAATAAATGTTAACTGCTAAAAAAATTATTGTTATTATTAATAGCACATGAAAAAATGAAAACTTGAAAAAGTTGTGAAATCTAAAGTCACAACAGCTAGTTGGCAGGAGCGTTGGGGCTTTAATCAAGATTGCGAAATGTCTGGTACTGGCTTCTTTCCTCCATATTTACTACTGATTTCCTCGTGTGTTCTGAGGGGACTATAAAATGAATCATCTTTTCTTTCATCTTTCAGCTTCCTTATCTTCATTTTCTTTTGTTTACTCACCTTTACAACTCTTGGGCATCATCTGTCCAGTCATGGGATCCATCTGTCAGAATTCAGAAGGTGCAGGGATGTCCACATCCCTGCAGGTGGACTCTCCTTGACACAGAGCTGCTGGGGATGTCCGGGGTCCCTCTGAATTCTGTCCAGATAGATAGCCTGGAAAAATTAACATCCTACTTAAAGTAAAAGTATCCTATTGTTGCCACACAGCAAATATTTTAGAAAACAATCAATAAGCATATATTTCTCCATGCTTCAGTTTCTTTCTTCTTAAGAGCAAGAATACCTAAAATTAGTGATCTCATTTGTCATTCGCATCCCTTTGAGGTAGTGAAAAATAGGTTAAATTATCTCCAGGGGGGTGGGGCCAGGAGAAGGGTAATGAAGTCCAGTGTGAAAAGAACACAGGCTATGAAGTCAGGCAGATGAGGTTCAAATGGCTGTTTCATTTTCTGCTATGTCTCCAAGTCCCATTTTCCTCATCTATAAGGAGGATAAGCAGAGGACTGTGTGGAGGCTTAAAGGAGATACTGTTCACCAAAGAGATAATGCCAGGTACTTAGCAGGTAAATATGGCTGTTATTGGGGAGGTGACTTTTCACACTGGCTGAGGGTCACAGTGGGGAGCTCAGAGAAGGGGGATGCCATAGTGGGAATAATATTTGAGGAAGACTATGATGGAGGAAGATTTAAGTGGTCAGCCCAGTGACTTGGCCATATTAGGTAATTGGCAAGCTGGGTATTGACTGGAAATAGGATTTATATGAGAGAAGACAGGAAGTAATACCAGTTTGCACAAACGTGTGAGATGGTCATGGAGACAAATCTAATTGGAAAAGAGTGGTAGACCATATGATTTCATATGCAAATTGGTTGCACATTTTAGAAGGCTTTGAAATGCCAGATTGAGGAGCTTGAACTTATTTCATTAAGGAAATAATGAACTTATTTCATTATTTCAATAGGAAGCCATTGAACATTCTTAAACACATATTTTGACATATTCAATTTTGGTTAGAACTGTGTTTGTGTATTGGGCCTCTTCATCATGGTTGGAGGAAGATGTGTCTGGTTAGACGATGCTAGTTCTGATTTTTACATTTAATGGAAATGCCACAGAGACAGCATTTCTTTTGGACTGGAAGATAAAGTTGGATGACACCACTTTGGCTGTGTGGAAACTAGACTAGTCCACTGTGGGGGAGACAAAGGAAGACGAAGGGAGAAATGAATGAGTACCCATATGAGATTTTTGGTGATACTAGTCTAGAGAGGGATGGAGCAAATAGAAACATGGAAGAAACTGCTTTCCCTATTTGTTTTTTTTTTTTTTTAATAAGAGATACTGGGTGTTTTTAAAGTTTATTTATTTATTTTGAGAGAGACAGTATGTGCACGCACGCTGGGGGGAGGGGCAGAGAGAGAGAGAGAGAGAGAGAGAGAGAGAGAGAATGAGAATCCCAAGCAGGCTCTGTGCCGAGAGCAGTTCAATGCAGGGCTTGAACTCACAAACTGTGAAATCGTGACCTGAGCTGAAATCAAGAGTCAGACGCTCAACCGACTGAGCCACCCAGGTGCCTTTGTGGAATCTCTTATGGATAGTAAATACATGGCATGCACGGTCTATTTCTAATTCGATCCCACTGCAAATGTTAATTGATCTTGGTATGTTTTCCTATTGAGCTCAATGGTAGTCTTAGAGTCCTTGTTAACACAGTGTTTCAGGCAGCTTTTATCAATTTATCAGAGTTGGCACTGGAATTCAAACCTATCTGTCATGTCTGGAGTAAGAAATGAATGAGAAATAGATTATGGCTATACTCACAGTACAAATAAATTCTTACTTTTCCAGGTGGAACTTGCGGAAATCTGTGCCAAGAGTGAGCGTTATATTGGCACTGAAGGAGGAGGGATGGACCAGTCCATATCATTTCTTGCAGAAGAAGGAACTGTAGGTGACATTAAGCTATTTGGAAATATCAACTAGGCGAAGTTCCAATGGAGAGGAAGGCCCTGAGATCTTCCACATCCTTGGTTCTGGGCCACCAATTCTATCAGGTTCTATTGTAACTGGTATTTCTCAATTGCTTTGTAATTCAAGGCTGCTATCAGTTCACCTATTATGTTTCATGTTGATCACCTCTTTCTTAGGCTTCCAGAACCATACTTCAAGTCTGTTTTTCTCTTGTGTCTACTTTTTTCCCCCTTCTATTTCTTTTCATTGTTAAATGAGATTTCTCAACTCCTTGGTTGTTGAGACCTCCTTTCCCGCTCTCGTCCCAAATCGCTTCATCTCATGGCATGTTTCATGCCATGTTGTTGGTTTTAAACCCAAATGTTAACTTCTCTTACCACATATATTCATAACCCCTCTTTTTATAATTTACACTTTGGTATCATTTTTCTCTGTCAACATTTTTGGGGCTTCAGTGGCGGGGAAAAGAATGTTGATGGTAAGCCAGAGATGAATTCCTCAGCTGCATACCACTTCCCTTTGGCTATCAACTCCCTTAGGCAGAGTAGAGGTTTTGGTTGTTGCCCATAAACCCATTTCCAAAGTAGAAGCAGACATTTCTTTAAAACCTTTTCTTAGTTTTTCATCAGATTCCTACAGGCTTGGCTATTTTCCAAGAATACCTGGATTTCTTCTTATTAAGAATATTTGTTATTGATTTCTCTAAGCCAAAGACATGAAGCATGAGAAAATGTGGTTTAATGTTGAGAACATACTCTGGGTGTTTGGGATGAGACCTGACAAGCATAGATGATGGCAAGAGTCCTGATGTTAATGTAAGTTAGCTATAGAGTCTGAACAAAGTCCATTGTCTTTGAGCTTACAAAACACTTCATGACCTGGCCCTTGCTGTACCTCTCCAGCCTACCCTGTCACCAATCCTCAACCCTCCAACTTTGAGCTCCAGCCAAATTTCAATACACAAAGCTCTATTAACACCTCATGTTTTTTGCCTCTGAACTTGCATATGCTCTTCCCTCTCTTTGATATCCCATTTGGGTCAAGAAATCCTCTGTCTGCCCTAGTTTTGCTCATCCTTTAAGACTCAGTTTAGATTTCCCTTTTTTCAAAGGAGCCTACACTAGGTGATCAGATGCTTCAACTATGTGTCTATAAAGCTCCCTGCACTGTGCTACCACTGTAACACAACCTAGAAATGTATTCGTCTACTTGATTGTCTTTCCTGCTAGATTGTGAGCTCTTATGAAGGCAGGGACAATGTCTGTCTTGTTCACTGTTGTATCTCCAGTGCCTCATACAGTGCCTGGAAGTCAATAAATAATATTTGAATTGAATGAGTGCATTTTTAGGAAAAATGTTTGCTAAGGTAAATAAATACATAAATTGTTTAACATTTTCTGAATTCTAATACATTATATCTCACCTGTCATTTTTCTTCCAATAGGCCAAGTTGATAGAATTTAGTCCTCTGAGGGCAACTGATGTGAAACTCCCAAGTGGAGCAGTGTTTGTGATTGCCAACAGTTGTGTGGAAATGAATAAGGCAGCAACTTCACACTTCAATATCAGAGTGATGGAGTGTCGGCTGGCTGCAAAGGTATGAACTTGGTACACTAGTGAAACCTGGAGTAGGCTTTCCCTTGTCCTTTTTCTCCTTTTTCCCTGCTATTTTGTCTCTTTCCCTAAAGTTTAGGGCAACATTCTTACTGCAGCAATATTTTAAATGATAATCTTTGGGTAGAGAGCAATCTGATTCCAAACTCAGGAGATAAATAAACCCATAGGTGTGCCCTGCAACCTCTAGACATTTGGAAGCTATGTGAACTTCTCAGTTGAGTCTTCTAGGGTGGCATGGGGAGAAGAGGGGAGTTTATATCTGTGAAGCACAGGCCGTGGGTTAGGTATGGGTGGAGAAAGGTAGTTGGAGGTGACTGATGGGAAGTGACCATAACTGATCTTGTTTCCTCAACAAATGTGATGGTAACCCCAACACCTGCTGCTGTCAGATGCACCATTTTTGTAGCAGCGGGCCATCACTGGTCACTCTAAAAAAACAGACTCGCTGTAATGCTCCTGTGCCCAAAAGACTTTTACATGTCTGCAAAGGAAACACAAACCAGCAGGGAGTTTTGGGAGTTCTCTGTTCCATAGTTTAGAAGAATCTTGCCAGTCAAGCCTTAAATCTACTTAGGAAGTATTTATTGAATACCTGTTGTATGCCTAGGAGCATGAAGATACACAGAGAGATATAAGACATAAGAATAGAGAGAGTAGAGTGGAGAGTTAAAATTAGAGGGATGTGAAATTAGAGTTAAAATTAGAGGAAATGGTTAGTATGTGATCAGGTATGGTATGTAAGCAGATGCTCCAAAAAGTGACGCAGAAATGAAACGTTATGGAGGATCCAGAAAGGTACATGGTATGACCAGAAACGTGGAGAGAATTAAGGCCTGGAGCTGGGGAGTGGGTTCTGGCTTAGGAGGTGCCCTGTGCTTTCTCCTAGTTAGAATGAGGGCTTAGAAATTTAAGTCTGGTCAGATAATTCCCCTGCTTAACACCTTTCAATTTTTTTTATTTCATTGGAATAAAGTAAAAAGTCCTGGAGAGCCTTGCAAGATCTGATGCCTGTGCACTTCATCCTCTTCCTGTCTTAGCATCCCCCACTCCCATTACACTCCGGTTATAATGCTTCTTCCCACCCCAGGGACTTTGCACATGCCCAGAATGCTCTTCCCCTTACCTTCTTTGAAGTCTCAGCCTAAATGTCCCCCAGGGAAGCTTTCCTTGACTTTCTTACTCCCAGACAAGGTTAAGTCTCCCTTCAAATTTCATTGTATGTACACTTCTCAGTTATGGAATTTATCACCATTGTTTAATGTCTGTCTCCTCCTTTTGATACAATTTTATTGGGAGCCAGGACTGCATCCATCTTGCTAACTCTTATATCTCTCTAATGCCTGGCATTGTGCTTAGGCCAAAATAGGCACAGGATACACATTTTCCGAATAAATGAATAACTCCCTGTGTTACCTGCCCTGTCATATGTATTTTGCTCAATTTCACAATATTTTACCAGTGCATATTGGACAAGCTACTGTGGAGAAAGTACCGTACAGCTACTGTGTAAGGTACAGTTATCCCTGTGGCTGACTTGCCACTTCACCCTCCTCCCACCACCTGAAGTTGTGAAGTTAGGGGGAGTTGAGATACGATGAGCCAGAAAAATAAAAGGTGCTTTTTTTCTGGAAAATTTTGGCATTAATATTTTTTTAAAAATCATGGTTTAAATGTTTTAAATTTGGAATTTACTCATTCAGATAATTTCTAAAATTTGTGTAAAAGCGATGTTTTAATATCAAACTTCACAGTATCTGATCCGTGCCTATATGAGAAGTAGTGCAGTAAACTTTTCAATATCAAAGCGTCAATGACAGTGAAGTTTTTTTTTCCTTTAGGACAACAAGCTTCCTCTTTCAGGAGGTAGAAGAAATTCGTGTCTTATTTATTTGAGGGTTTATTCTTGCTGACTTTACTTTGAGATTGATGAGTAAGTGTAGTCTTCCTGAGGAGACTTCATGCACACACAACTTTGTTTTCAAAGTTTCATCATGAAATGAGGTGTCCTCTACGAGATCTACAGCTACAACGAGTATGACATGTGAAATGGGTTCCTGTTGTGACTCCTCCCTTCCCAAGATGCAAGGGGAGAGAGGAGCGCAGTCGTGGGGCTGAGTCTCTAGTGGAAGTTGTCAGAATGGGGAAATGTCTGAGAGTTAACTGGAAAAAAAGCCATCTCTCTTGGAAGCAGTAGTGGCTGAAAAACCTTACTCCACTGCAACACCTCTTGTTCTTGAGGATATCTTCTGAGTTGATAGCTCCACATGCGTCTTAGAGGTACTCTGGTCAGTGAAACTGGCATCTGAATTTTGCTTTTTGCCCCCTACTCCTCCCAATTGGTATACTCTGAATTTGTCTCTCTTTTAAAATATGGAAGAAAGACAAGTGAAAGACTTTATCAAGATGAAAAATGTTTCCTGAATCATGTTGCTGCAGATCAGTAGAATCTGAGATTCTGTACAAAAGGGAAGTAAAGATAAAACTGCTAATATGATCTTGATGTTAAGAATACACTTTTGCCTGGGAATCTAGGCTGAGATTTTACTAAGCACATTTTCCTTCTAATATGGTTCCATTCTCTTATTCACATGTGAATGAATATAATATTTGTTTGGAAATGGTCTCATTAGATTAGGAAAGAAACCTCCCACGTGAAAAGGTAAAGAAAGTTGTCTTAATTTGGGTAAACTTTCTGTTTTCAGACGGTAAAAGTGTCTGAATGACTAATGACTAATCAGAATAGCTTCAAAAATGAGACCGATCAGACAGAGCTCTCTGCAGCAAAACTGTAATGAATGACACTCATTTTCCCACTGCTCCCAGCTCTCCAAGCTCCTCTTCGGAAAATGAGTGCCTTTTGTATCTGCTTAACACGGGGAAGTACACTGAACCAACAAAGATGTTTTTTCTTTGTTTGGCTTTAACATCGATAGTTTCTTCTATCCTCAAGTCTCCTTTCTGTCTGTTTCTCTTTCTCCCTCCTCCTCTCCTTACTAGCTCCTCTAGTAGCTTCCAAAAACTAAATGATGCAGATTCACTGAAAGTCAGAGTCTGGTAGAGCCATTTGAACTAAAATTAAAAACATTTCAAAGCAAACTCAGTAGAGATTTATAATTACTACTTGCGTAAGGGATACTTTTAAGTGAAGCACATTTTTATGTTCTTAAATTAACAAAGTGGCCAGAAATGTTACATGAGCACAAAATTTTTCATACTTTACACACATTCAGTGGCTTAAACCTTTCCAGAAATGTTTTATGTCTATAAAAGAGAGCATCCCTTAATTATATTGGGGGATAAAATGTGTGATGCCGATAATAAGCATTATGGGAAGTCAGAAAGGGAAGAGAAATTATTCCATTGCTTTTGCATACCCCGAGCTCCTTGTGGCAACATGTGAAGCAATGAAGGAGAGAGTTTCATGTGGTCCTTTGGCACTTGAAGGAAATTTTACAACGTGACTCTTTACAGAGCCTGTCTGGTCAGGGGCCATCAATCGCCCGGTGTTTTAGCTCCTACCACTTAATGGTCAATATAGAACTTATTCTCTGTCTAGTGATAGAATGTGAGAGGTGGGCATCATCTCAGGGCTCTGGCAGTTTTCTTGAATTTCAGTGGAGAAAAACCAAATACCCAAGAACGTGGCCGGTCTCGCTCAGCACTGTTGATTCAGTAGAACACACTCTGCCAAGACTCTAGTGTGGAGCATTCCCGGAATGGTCGGACCACACTGCAGGGTAGAGGACGCTCATATTGGGGAACAGGGGCAATGTGTTCAGTGGAACCAGGTTGTGGCAGGGACTTCAGTGCCACGCTAAGGATCAACCAGGCTTGGTCGTGGAAGCATGGGGAGCCATTGCTGTTAGCAAGGTTTTAGAAGTACGAACCTGGCAGCAGGTTGAAGAGAAGTGGGGATGGGATAAAAAGGGAGGGGTATGAAAGAGGCTGTGCCTGAACCTGGTAAAGGTTGGGCATAAAGCTCTCTGTGATTGGGTTTCTGTCTTTCTTTTGGCATGATATTTTCCCTGACCACCCTCCCCACTCCTGTTATGTCAAATGTCCTTTTATGTGTTAAATGCCTTCTTTCCACATCCTGCATTTGTCCATTATCGCAGTTTATGGCAATTAGACGAAGTGCTTCACTGTGTATTTCTTATTTAACACCTCTCTTCTCTGGTAGACTGAGACCTCCCTGTGGTCAGGCACCGTGTGTGCCAGTGAATAAACACTGTTGTCTGCCTAGGGCCTGGGGAATAGTGGGCACTCAGCAAATGCTCCTTGCACGCAGGCAAGCGTGAATAAAGGAAACGTGTTGAGTTGATAAGGACTGCAGTTTTAAGCCGAAATGATGGGTGGAAAGCCTAGCTCTGCCACTGGTGGGTGGGTTTAGGGAAGGTTGGATGGAAGGTGGCTGGAAAGTGAGAGGCGGTGAAATTTCCCATGGAATTTTCTTGTAAGTGGTTAGAAATTTGAGCATGGAATATAACTTTTGGCTAGGGGGAGAACCTTCAGATCTATTTGTTTGGAGATAACAGTTGAAACCAAGAGCTAAGTTCAGTTTGCTGAAGGAAAGAGTGTGGCAAGAAAAGATCAGAAGGTCGGGGGTTAAACTTGGAAGGTGACTTCAATGAGATAATGAAAGGGGAAAAATGAGTCATGGAAGGAAATGAGGCAGGGACCAGAGAGGTGAGAAACCAGGAAAACTCAGTGCTATAGAAGCCAACGAAACAGGAAATTTGAAGAAGGTAGGGACTGACGAGTGCCAGAAACCACTCACTTATTAGGACTTTTTAAAGGGACTGAGAAAACTCCAGGGGCTTTGGGAGTGGCTTGGAAGGTAAGAAAAACCTTTGGGAGGCCATATTCCTTAACTGGAGTTTGGTATGGGAAGAGTGGGAGAAATGAAGAGTGGTAGCTTTAGGAATAATGATTTTAAGACAGGAAACATCTGTGTATGTTTGAAGGCATGGGAGAAGGTGTCAGGTGGGTGAGAACTACTAAAGAGGCAGGGGAACATGGGGAGGGAAGGAAAACCATAGTGCCCTCCTGGGCACCTCCAAGGTGCTAGGTGTTTTTAGTGTTATCTTACTTAATCTTCATGGTGCTTGTGAAGTAGACATCAAGTGAGCCATGTTACATACTGGGAGTTTTGGGACCTGTAGCTTGTGACCTGTTTTAAGTAAGCGCAGGAGTCCAGGTCTGTCCTCATCCCAGCTCTTTCCATTGTGCCCCTTATGAATTAGGTGTGAGTGGGATCCAGAGCATGATGTTTGGGGATGCCTTTTTTCTAAAAAAAAAAGGCAGGATGTGTTGAAGGCGTGGTGAGAACTGTGATAGATATGTCTGCACAGTTGTGCGGGTTTCTTTGGCTTTATCCTGTGGCCTGAAACCTGCTATAGAGTGCAGGCAGTGCGGATCACTAACACTGCACAGGGTCATTGTGGTTCTGTGTTGGTGGTGGTTATGAGTGCAATGTGCACACGGAAGTCACCACCTGCCACGGAATACTGGAGAACAGCTCTGTGTAGTTGGAAGCGGGTAAGGGAGAGATATGCAAAAAATGAAAAGGATTCACAATAAAACATCTGTGTATGATCCCACTTATGTTGAGCTATATGTGTGCAGGTATCCATAACATTTGTAGAAATATGTGATAGGATGATTATCAAAATGGTGGTTGGTAGTTGTCTCGTTGGGATAACTACAGACGATTTATTGTACTTTGCTTTTTTTTTTTTTTTTTTGTACTTTGAACTGTTTGTGTTCTTTGAAATTTTAAAAATAAGCATGTGTGATTTATGTAACCCAAAACAAAACAACACAGCTGCTTTTGTTGTATGGAAGATAGCTTGTTGAATGGAGTGTTTTTAGAGGTAACTAAGGGAAGGGATTAGAAATTCTAGCCTTTTGCTGACCAGGTGAAGAGGAGACTTGGTACCTTTCCCACTGATGTGTTAGTACTGCTGAATGCAATGGGAAAGTCAAGGAGAGGTGGATTCTGACAGTCAGGCTCCTGAAATAGGGTCCATATCTTACCACTCTCCCAGCACACTCCCTGACAGCAAGCTCCAACAACTCTCCAGGACTGAGGGCTTTTTCTGTCTGTAGCAGAGCTCTGAGTATGCACCTGACACAACCTGGAAGTGCTAGGGAAGTAGCTTGCAAGTAGCCCTCACCGGATGATGGATGAGAGTTAGTGGGTAAATATCCCAGCTTTCTTGCCCACAGGCAGGGCACATCTGAGGTTTTTACGTACAGGCTCCAGAGGGCCTGCTGGGCCCGGCCTCACCTGTCTGTATCAGTACACCTTGCACTGGCTTCTGTTCCTGTCTCACTTTCTACTCCTCTACCAGCATCTTGCAATCATCCTTTCTTCTAAATACTTGCCTTAGGGCCTGCTTCTGAGAGACACCAACCTGAGACAGGATCCTAGCACCCTTTTTCTGCTTCTTTCCATGACTGTGGACAAAACACTTGTTGCCTGCTTTCTTGCCCACCAAGCATGGAACAAGCTCAGGAGCCTCCCACAAGTGGTATCTGATACGAAGACTTAGTACTTGCAGCGGTGCAAAGAAAGTGCTAGATGTTGACAAAGAACTGCTTTCTCCTATTTCCCCACCCTGCTACAAGTGAGGGACTTGTGACGAAATGACCCATAGCCCTGACTCATAGCCCTGACTCACAACTGTGAAGTAGGCCAATCACCAGGGCCTCAAGTGGCAAATTCCTTCATGAAGTTCTGTTTTTGAGCAACAGTGATCTTACCCATCCCCTTCCTTCATCTGCAAGTCACATCTTTCTGTTTCCTGAGCCAGATTCCAAAGGGCTTAAGCAGCTTTCCTATTTTACTCCTATGACACAGCACGCTGTTTGGTGGCTC
Source organism: Panthera tigris (assembly GCF_018350195.1). Lineage (NCBI taxonomy): Eukaryota > Metazoa > Chordata > Mammalia > Carnivora > Felidae > Panthera > Panthera tigris. The sequence goes on along the minus strand of NC_056665.1, from coordinate 54,421,917 downwards.
ATGGCCATGCTGCTGTTGTTAATTGAAATACATATCAAATTGGCCATGTGGACCCAACAGCAAACTGGGATATTGCTGGAGTGAATGCTAACTTTTGTATGCTAGTGCCTATGTCTATGGAAGAAAAGCACACATGGAGGCTGCCTTAAAAAAACAACCTTGTAGGCAGCAGCAGGCATCCCTCCCAGACTTTCTCCTCACACATCCCTGGCCCAGTTTCCTTGGTTCAAGTGCCTGAGGCAATGTGACTTGTCCAAGTGAGCCCAGGGATGGAAACTTGAAGACTGTTGTTTACTAAAAGGTCCTTAGGAAGAGCCCACAGTCATCACTCGGGGGCCATCTTTTTTTATGTTTCCTTTTCCTTCTTTTTTTTTTTTTTTTGATGGAACACATCTATCAAAGTGTTTTTAAATCACTGGAATGTTCATTTCTAGCATAAATCTTAGTTTGTGCTTAGAAATGCATTCATAGGGCTTGAATGGCAATTTGAACTAGTGTAAGCAACACCGTGTAGATGTTGGCCGTGACTCACTGAGAATGTGGCCTTGAGAAATCAAGAAAGAGTTAGAGGATCAGGGTTTAATTTTTTAGCTCTGTTTCTTAATAGTTAGATGACTTTGGACAAGTCACTTAGTCTCACCTCTTAAATAGAGTAATAACACCCATCTCATAAGGCTGTTGAAGATTAAAAGAAATAAAAAGCACATTTTAAATCATATACAGGTATAATTACTTCTGTTTGCTTCATTGCTTATTTTGGTTGGGTTTGGATCTGTATTTCAAGAAAGTATCATTCTAGGAGATTTATCAACTTAAGCTCTTTTTCTGTATAATATAAATATATTGTTCTATGTATGTCTTTGTAAGTTTTCTCAAACAAATTTGGCAATACTTTGGAATATAGACCATGGATGAATGAATTCAATAAAAGAGCAAATCCATGGAGGTATCAAATCTAGCACTGCTCAACTGCTAACTAAATGTTCTAAGCAAACAAAGTCAGAAGGAAAGGTCTTAGCTTTAGTCCTTGCTTTAGAAATGGTACCATGTTCTGTGAAATAATTGAACAGAAAAATAGAATTCTTTTTCTCTTTTCCCAGTTCTGCCTTAAAATCATTAACTCCTTTCAAATGTATTAGCCAGAGTTTTAAAAAGAGGACTAATGAATATAAGAACTTCTGTTATTAACATTCTTCAGAAGTGAGTGGCCTTAACCAAAGTTCAATGGTCTTTTGGTAAACCCTGCTTCCTGTCTAAAAGAAAGCAAATCAAATCATCAGCATAATAGAAGAGTAAATCAGATGCACATTTTCCTGAAGACTAGTTTCCCCTTCTTTTACTTGCTTCTTTTTGCTGTTTGTATTGTCTGCACCTGCCTCACACTAAGGGAATGAATTTTATAGACCTTAGGATGAGAGATATCTTCACTCTTTTGATTGTCTCCTGCTCTGAAGGGCTGCGAGTGGTCTGGGGAGAATGAAACACATTCTGGATTGAGGTTCCCATAAGTGGACCTGGTTACAAAGATTTGGTTTGTACTTAACCCTCTCCATCAGACTAAGGGATGCCTCAGGATGCAGTTGGAAGCCACACTCTTCCCTTGAGGGTGGAGAAACATACAGCACTAGTTCTACCAGCGATCTAATGAAGTGGTTTTTCATAAGGTCACCAATGAGGTTTTCATTTAAAATCTGGGACTTTACTCCAAATGCCCAGATACTTAAATTCATTAGCCATTTTCAAAGAGGCATGTGGTAAACAGGAAGTGCTCTAATGAAAGCGGGCATACAGTGTCCACCTCAGGACCCAGGTCACATGAGAATTGAGTAGCTTTCTGTAGACTTTATAGAGAGTGGTGTATTAGGGATGAACTGAATAGGGATAAAAGAAAAAAATCATTCCAAGAAATAGCCCTGAGGGAAAGTGGTAGCAGGCAAAAAAAAAAACAAAAAACAAAAAACAAAAAACAAAAAACAAAAAACAAAAAAACAAAAAAAAATCAGTGGGATATTAGGAATTTTAAGGAAAAATATTTAACTAGCCTGAGAGTGTCACACAAACATGTTTAATTCCAAACATATGAATCCAGTGTGCATTTTCAAGCAATGATGGGAAATGTGGATAGGTTGAATAGGAAAAAAAAAAAACAAAAACAAAAATCCAACAGCTTAAAGTTGAATTTGGCTAATTAAAATAGCACCTATCAATTTCTGAAATGAAAGATAACCATTATCTTGGTTTGAACTTACAGCTCCTGGCAAAGTACAAAGGCTTGCAATGGGATAAAATACTGCGGCTAGAGGAGGTGCAGGCCAAACTAGGGGTCAGTCTGGAAGAAATGCTCGGGATCGTGGAAGACGCCCTTCACCCTGAACCGTATAGCCCTGAGGAGGTCTGCAGGTGTTTGGGAATTAGCCTGCAGGAGCTTCGAACCCAAGTTCTGAGTCCAAACACTCAAGATGGTGAGTCAGCTGAAGAAAGTTAAGAACATGGATTGTTCCCATACTCACAGCTGGAAAGATTACAATTTTCCCATGGATTTGACTGATTTAGAAACATGCCTGAGGGTACTTGGAGAATGTGTATGTTTTGTCAAACTTAACTATCTAGATGCTTGGCTCCATTAAATCCATTCATTCATTCGTCAACAAATATCTCCTGATCTGCTATATGCCAGGTATTCTGGTGAGGCAAAGGTGAATAAAACAAGGTTCCTGCCCTTGAGAAGTTCCTATTTCAGTAAGCTTTTCATTTTTTCTTCTGTCCATTTTCTTGGTTATTATATTATTTACATAAAAAGGTCTAGGTTAGAGCAGTGCTTATAACTGCTGAGACATGCCCTGGGACACCAGAAAGTCTTCCCTGCTTAGGTTGAAATTTGTTGCCCACTTTAGTGTGAAAGTTTTTTCTGTTTGCCTGCTGCTTTCAAGAGATCTTGTTTTCACGCTGATAATATCAGATCCCTGAGGTGAAGGCCAGGTAAAGTTTGGAGGTGCACTGGGGTGGCTTCTCTTCTTAGAAGCAAAGGTTATTTATCTGTGGAAAGTCAATACCAGTGGTGCAGGTGGGGCAGGGACATCTAGCTAAGATCCAACCATTTCTGGAGGTAGAGTTGGGTTGGGAGCTTGTAAAGATCAGCCTCAGAGCCCCATTTCAGTTCAGTTCAGTTCAGTACCTAAGTTGCTTAACATGGATGTTAAATTTCTCCTCAACTTGGCCTGTGTTCTGTCCTGTCTCCCTTTCGAGCCCATACACGTACACTCGTATAGTGTTGTCTTGGCTGGACCATTCCACTTACTAATTGCATCTTGGTCTTGCCTCTGGACCTTTAATCCTAAACATCACTGCCCTTTTCTGACTAGAGCTTTCCCCTTTTCTGAAATGCAGTTCCTATCTAAAAAGTTCAAGATAATTCTCATCTCTTCTGGATCCTTCTCAATCCACAGCTTGTTCTCTTTCTCTGTATCTATGTTCCTTTTTCTCTATATCTGCCTGTCTTTCCAACCTCTCTCTATCGCAGCATTTAAAGAATAAGTTAATTTCCCAGAAAACCTTGGAAAACACAAAAGATAATTTCCTAATCAGAGTATGTGCCTTTCTATTTATGTATATGTATTTAAAAATTTCCCCCCAAAGAATAAGGATTTGATTGTTTTTATAAAAACGATGCTTAATCTTACCCCTTCATCTAAAATAACTTCCCTACTGGCATGCTTGCAATGCTTTCAATAATTTACTTATGTTTTGTTTGTACTCAGTAAATCTATGTTGAATGAATGAATCCATTTTGTAATTCTATCACCCTCAAAGGATTTCTTTCTCTTTTGCTATTGGAATAAGTAAGTTAAAAAACAAAACAAAACAAAACAAAAATATGAACATAAATTAGTCTGTGGGGTTCTAGAATCTCCTAGATTAATGTCACTTGAGTTACTTTCTGAATCCAGCCATCTAACTTCAGTCAGATTTCCAGCCGAATTCTCTTGGCACACTTAGCTTTAACTTTAGGGATCAAGATCCTTTTGTATCTTTGCCTTGTTTCTTCTGAGTTTGTGCTTTGTTTGGTCTAAGACCTTAAGCCAATGTTTCTCTTAACCCTTTAGAAGATAGGATTCTTACTAAATGTTGGGTTGCATTAGATTGTATGAGTTGGCGCGGTAGAGAACTCTGGAGGGTGCCTCCACCTTTTATTCCAGGACATTCACTTTAATAACGTGCTTAGTTTTGACTAGAACTAACTTTTCTCATCATGGAGATCCATGCCTTCCCAAAGGCACGTGGAATCCAATGTTTGCTTTTTGCCAAAATTGCTTCCTTTACCTGGATATGAGTGTGAGTTGGGAGATGTTGATTGTGAGGTTACAGCACAGAGAGAGATGTTTACAATCAAACTGTAGCTTGCAGCCTTTGCTAAACCAGCCAGACTTCCAAAGCCCCATGTACAATTGTTGTTTTCTCTTTCCAAATTTCTAATAATTAGATTTGGAAATGCTCAGAGGCCATTAAAATTAAACACACAAAGGAAAAATCCTCAAATCCTTTAGATGTCGTTTAGAATGGCTACAGTCCATGACTAGGGACTGGCTAGAAATGTTTGAAGGATTATTTGTCAGGTCTTGCCCACAGGTAGGAATAGTCTAAGGGTGTGGTATGATGTGTGGGTTTCTAGAGGCTCAGGGGCCAAGCTGATTTCAATGGGAGGTGTTTCCTAAGGTGTGAACCCAGAGGAAGAGATGAAGCTGTGGTCAGAGTCAGGAGAGGTGGGCACATATAGTTAGCCTTGGGGTGGCCTTGCAGCTTCAGTGTACCGTGTTGGGCTGGACATGAATCTCATTGCTTAGATTAGTAACTGCCTGTGACCATATGCTGACAAAGTGCTGGCCGGTTGCTGACTAATTTGTTTAGACCCTGTGATTTCCAAAGTCACAAGCAGTAATCAGGCTTTTCAGCAAGCACAGGGCACTGGCATGGGCTGCTCTTTAGGAAGACATCTAGAGTAAAACACCCCAAAAAGCTTGTTATTTACTCTATGGTTTACATATTACTCTTTACCCACATCATATAATTTGAATCTCACAACAACTCTGGGTCACCTGGTTCTCCTCATTTCATAAGTGAAGAACTCAGAGAGTTACATGATTTGTCAAGATTTATAGGAAGTAAGTGCTAAAGCCAGATCCCAAATCCTAGTCTTTTGATTAATCCAATTCTCTTTCTGCTGTTCATTTTTTTACCCTAGCATATTATAAGCTGGCCTTAGCAATCCTGCACCAAGTGAGATAATATTGAATTTGGACTTTGCTTGGCTCTGATTTTTTCTTGAAACTGAAGAGAGGTGATGAAGATAGGTTACTTTGTGGTTAGAGTTCCCTTTTGGCCATTTCCATTCTGGTGCTTTGGCTTTAGAAGTGTAAAATCATGTGGCATTGAGTAGCTTGCTTAATTCAGGGAGCAAACTCAACTTGGCCAGAATGTGCCCGAGCTGCTGTGTTTAGAAGAACTGAGAGAAGTACTGTGGAATTTTCTCATTTGATAAATTGTGGTTCTCATAGATTATCTCAGTTAGGTCTAAGAAAAGTAGTTTGTTTTTATGTGATGGAAAAATATAAAGGTACTTATAAAATAGAGTCAGTTGGTCAGTAATTTCAATTTCCAATTAAGTGTTGGAAAGATATCAAGATATCAGATATCAAAGAAATCAATTTAAAAATACCTTGTAAGATGTCAGGCACTAAATTCTATAATCTCAACACAATGTAATCGTTCTTATAAGAATTTTGGAAGAAAAGTTTTCTATAAAGAGCCTAGAAGAAACTCCAAAGGAAAATATAGACCTTCATAGTGTTTACAGATACTGGTTGGGCAGAAATCTTTAAAATCTAGGTGATGGAATTCTAATAATGCCAAATATGATGAATCCTTCAGTTTTGTCTGTTGTTTTCATTTTTGCAAGATAATAGATTCTTATGAAACAAAGTATAAAAGGATAAATCAAGTAACTATTTTTGTTATACACAAAACATATGCTTCAAGTTGCTTGAAGTTTTGGAAGGTCAAGTGTGGGAATAATTAACTTTCACTTCATCCTTTTTCCTCTCCTTCTCTCCGTAGTGTCTCTGTTTTGTTCCTCACTCCTGTTGACTTCTCAGCTATCTGGCCACAAAGGGCAGAATCATGCCAGGAGTAAAGGCTTTTTATTTTCTAGGAAAAAATGGTTGTATCTTTTATCTTAGATCACTTGAAGATAATGCTTCCTTGCTGGGTTTTCCTCTTCCTCTTTCAGCTGTGCACATTATATACCCCTTTTCATTGGTTTACCTTTCCTTTTCAAATATTTAAGGAGCTAAACATGAATGTGGTCATACCTTATTAAGTATGAATTTAAAGACATGGCATCTTAAAACTCTCAACTTCTGTAGGAACAACCCAGTATCAGCATACTGGAATCTTGCCAGTGATCTGTGCTGTACCCTGGTCAGTGCCCCTGCCACTGATGGGTAGGCTAGAGCTCAGAATCTTCCCTTTATCCTACAAGGCTTAAAATAGCAGCCTCGTTTCTGGCTCCTGAGGCCATTCTGGAGCCACAAAAGCAAGAGAATTCTGGAATGTTCTTCCCCATGTGTGAGTGTTTTAACAGAGCTAAAATGAAATTCTGAAAGGATATTTTGAGGAGGAGTTGACCCCTGCAGTAGTCTGAAATACATTTGGCCATCTTGAACTGGGACAGGTCCAGAATGAACCAGTGACCTTGACCACCTCTTCATACTCTGTACCTTCAAACCCTTGAGTTCCCCAACTTTCTCGAATTCATGTGATTTGGCATGGCTGGCAGGAGAGGATGTAGTGTGGGAAAGAGTTAGACCAGTGAGACTAAACATTTACCTCTCTCCGACACTGATCCTCTTTGTCAAAGACAATGTTTTTCTCTCTCTGGGAAGGTCATCCTTGTATATTGAGCCTTCAGCTTCAGGAAGATCCTACACGGTGCAGGGAAGGAGGAAGGGGATGTCAACCTTCCTGACAAAGCAGCCCCATAGACTCCGGTGACCTACACCCATGAAAGCAAGCTGGAAACAACTTTTCCAGCCTCATATGAAACTTGCATACAGTAGTTACTATAATGGCATTTCCCAGAAATAAACCCTAAAAGAGTCATGACAACTAAATGTGAGCCACGAGGCACCATCTTCTCCCAGGATTTGTATCCTTGCAAAAGCATCCCTGTTTTGTGCACCTCTGTATTCCCGCGGGGCCTAGAAAATATTTGCTGAATGAATAAATGAGTTGAATTAATTTTTTTCTATCCATATGGAGTACTAATGGGGGGGAGGCCAATTTAAGAAGGCACTCAAAGTCTAACAAAAGGGTGGTTATGCCTAGCCTTGAAAAAAATCTGTTCATTCTACATTAATAATAATATATTAACAACATCTAACATTGAGTACTTACTATGTTATAAACACTTACACTATTCTAAGTCCTTTTAAGACATTTGCTATACTTGTACTCATGTTTAGAGTACATGCATGAAATAGTCTTTTCCAGGGTATAAGTTGGCATGAACACATTTGGACACACACATTCAAATACTCATGCATTCACTGTTCCTTTATACCACCTCCCTCCCCACCCTCCTAATCTATTCATACTATTGAGATATGACAAACTCCCCAAATTAGGCAGCTCCTAGGGAATAATTTTTGGTAGATGTTTTTTTGAAATTCTGTTTAAAAGACAAAGGCAAGTGCATTTTCCATTACAATATCAAATAGGCTGGTGCATTGACAAAACTGTTAATAATGCTGACTCTTCCTTTTTCATTCTAGAAACAAAGAATAATACCAAGGTTTTTCAGCCAACAAAACATTCTGTCTTGCATCTGAATGTTTTTGACAGTGGTCTTTGAATTCACACATGGACTTTAAACATTTCAAATCTATATAAGTGAAATACAGCACAGGCTGCATAGATTTAGTTTAGGGAAGCATAAAGGGTAAAAGATTGGCTTCAGATGATTTTGTTGCTAAGAACATCCCATAAGGTAGGTTCCAATATTTTGATATTTTACAGGTGAGGAAACTGAGGTACAGAATGATTAAGATTCAAACCCACGCAGTAATTCCAGAGCCCTCATTCTGCTGTCTTAACCACTGATGTGGGGCTGTATTAGGCTTTTATCCGAGAAAAGGATTTAAACAAAAATTTTTTTTTAATGTTTACTTATTTTTGAGAGAGAGAGAGAGATAGAGACAAAGTGTGAGCAGGGGAGGGGCACAGAGAGAAAGAGACATGGAATCTGAAGCAGGCTCCAGCTCTAAGCCGTCAGCACAGAGCCTGACGTGGGGCTCAAACTCATGAACTGTGAGATCGTTACCTGAAGTCGGACGCTTAACCAACTGAGCCACCAAGGCTCCCTGAAAGGGATTTATTATATAGATTTGACCACATGCAATTGCGTAAGCTGTTTAAATAGTACGTAAGACTCTATCTTCGCATCCAGTGCTGGAGCCTGACGTCAACAGGAAAGACAGTCAGGCAGTGATGATAGATGTGAAGTGAGGGTGTTAAGGACAGTAGGAACCCATGAGGATGGACAGAAATGGGAGTCAAACTCTCACCACCTCGAGGCCTGCAAGTTTGATGATGCTGGTGTCCTGCAGGGGAAGCTAAACATGTACCTGGCCCAAAGAGTCAGAGAAGCTAAAGGGAAGGGCCAGTGGGATGAGGGAGCCCACTGCAGACCTAGCTGCTACTCTATGACAGTGAAGTGAGTGGGGAGATAAATGACAATGTACATGAGCTGCAATGGCATGTGTTACCCCTGCTTAGACCATTGAAGCATTAAAAAAATTCCCCTCATCTTTCCTAATATATTTTTTTATTTGCTTGTTTCCCCTACAACTACCTGGTTTCCTGGCCCTGCCAGCTACCTTCCTCATCCAAGCTGCCTCCTTGGCTTTGGCATTGCTGCCCCCCTCGGCTGCTCAGCCCTGACCACTACCTTGATCCCAACCCTGCTGGCCTCCCTGGCCCTGATCTTGTCGTTCCTATCTACTTTCTCAGGCCAAACTGCCTTTTTGACTCTGGTTTTGCTGGCCATTCCATTCATGGCTGCCTCAAGGAAAGGAAAGGAAAGGAAGGAAAGGTAAAAGACAATTTCTAAATTTTTAAATATGTGTTTTTCTTAAGGCTAGGATATGTGACTTGACACATATATCTTGACAGTATTCCTTTGTTTGAATTTATCACGAATGTTTCTCTACCTTCTGAGAGATGAAATTATCAAAGAGTCGGCCATGAATTTATTAGACACTGCTTTGTTTTTTTGTTTTTTTAACGTTTATTTATTTTTGAGACAGAGAGAGACAGAGCATGAACAGGGGAGGAGCAGAGAGAGAGGGAGACACAGAATCCGAAACAGGCTCCAGGCTCTGAGCTGTCAGCACAGAGCCCGACGCAGGGCTCGAACCCACGGACCGTGAGATCATGACCTGAGCCGAAGTCAGACGCCTAACCGACCAAGCCACCCAGGCGCCCCTATTAGACACTGCTTTGAGTAGAATGAGGCTTCTGTAGATATGAGGACAGCTGACGTCTCATTGTGTACCATGTTGCCTCTCTGCTGGTTTAGATTAGGAAAAAAAACCTATGGTCTTCATCTACCTAACAGGACAGAATCTTGCCCCTCCTAGTTTTACTTTTTTGCTATTTTTGCTTTCATTTTCACAGTTTTAGGTTTCCATGTAAGTAAATATTTTATTCATATACAAAGCTGCTTTTCTATAAATATGTTCAGTTTGGTCAAAGTGATTATCTCCTATATTGATGTGTTCGAGGTGATTATGCTTCAGTAACAAGTCCAAAGTCTCAGTGGCTTGACTCCTCCCCCCCGGCCCCTCCCCCCCCCACCTAAGAACCTAAATATGTGTACTCTGCATATCCAACACAAGGCAGCAGAAGGGTCCGTTTATCTGAGACATACAGGGACTCAGGCTTGCGGGGGGTGGGGGGGGGTGTTCTATCTCAATATTTGTCCATAATCCCTGTGGCCAGAGGAAGGGAATGTTGATAATTGCTCACTGGCTTTTAACATCATCCAGAGACTGACACCATCACTCCTATCCTTGTTGCGTTGGCTTGAGCAAGTCATTTGAATCTGAGGAACTTCAAAGGGGGTGGGGAAGTGCGGTCTGTCTTAACATGTGTAAGGAGCACTGGGAACATTTCAGAAATGGCCCTAATGACAACCACACTTCCCTGTGCTTTGTGGCTAGGAGTTTCATCCTGTCAAATCTTAGTGATGAGAACCAATTTACTGTCTCATGTACAATTATGAAATTGGCATTTCTTTCCAGACATCTGGGGCAATGGATATTGTTCGTGACCAAATTCCAAGTATCTTCACTTAAATATTAGACATACTGTGATGTCCTTTTATGTTGCACATTTCTCTCATACTGGCATTTTATCTACACTTTGGTGAAGTCCTTCCTGGCCCTGGGCTTGTCACTTTTTCCCTTGTCTTGTGGAGTTCACACAGTCTCTTTTCAGGAGAGTGTTATTCTTGAATCTTAGGGCATGGTCCAGAAAAACATCTCTTGTTTGATATTAGTTCACCTCTTACTTTTGTTACTTTTCAAAGTACCTAGCTTCAGGTGGAAGGAAATTTCCTACTAAGAATTTCTAAATTAGAAAATGCATATTTTTTCCTAACCACATGAGTTTGTGTCCAATTTGTTTCCACTAGATATTGATCTAGTGACTTTTACCAGGTTATTGACACATTTTAATACTAATGAGCAACAAAACAATGATCCATTATATCTGTATAGGCATTCACAGGTTTAACCACATGAGATCTCAGTTGATCTTCATTCCTGCTGCAGGTTTCCTGATGGAAACATGACATGGCACCACTTTACATTCAGGGGCAGAGAAATTGCATAGTTTTTTTTTTTTTTTTTTTTTTTTTTTAAAGCTTGAGGAAGATAGTTCTTCATATTGTCTTAGGTGGGAATGGGGTGGGAGAGACCACAAGAATGAACACCCTCAGTCCATTAGTACCACTGGGAAGCCTTAATTCTATCAAGGGTTATTGATGCAGCAAAAAAGACCAGAGGCCATCTCCGTAGGAATAGCAGTATAACATTCAGTCTTAGTGAGAAACTATAGAATGTTCTAAGAACAAGGAATATAAAATTCTACTCGATTAACAAAGAGGCAAGGTATATACTTCATTTCTGTATTTTAGTTCAATAGGGAAAAGATGGCAGGATGAAAATCAAAAGGGAAGAGTCAGACAAAGAAAAAGGGAAAAAGTATCTTTAAAGGAAGACAGACTCATCTGCACTCAGAGCTTTTTTATGGAGAATCACTTAAACACAAACACAGAGAGGTCCCAGACAAACTTATGCCTGTGTGCATTCACCTCCCACCCTGGTCCCCAGAGAGCTACATAAACTCATTCAGAATCACAGCCTCTGTAAAATACAGCATCCTTACTTATCTTTGCAGGACATTACCAGTTATGTTGTAAGCACCTTGAGAATAGGAACATCTCATTAGATGTTTGTCAAAGTGCACCATTTTTATCTTCCCTAATACCACGCTATGTTTGGGAAAGTCCAGGTGTAGTGGAGGTCTATTGTCTTTAATACTTAGCATGAGGAAATTAAGAGGAGGGCCACATTTAGCGCGTGTCAGAGCTCCCTCAACCCTTCCCTCTTGTGCAGTGTCCGGCCCACCTTCCTGGTCTATGCTAGTGCATACCTTTCAAAAGCAAAGTCTGGGCAACAGCCTATGCGGGCTAGTAGGGTCTTTTAGCATGGCAGATGATGTAGCTTCTCACTTGCGTAATCTATTGTGGTAATTTGGTAAAGTCCTACTTTTTGATCATAATGGCAAATGAATGACTAATATAAGTAAATAGGAGTAAGTTTTTATTCCTTTATTCAACAAGTACTCAATTGAAGGGCAACTAGTCAAGCACTGTGGTAGGGATTGTGCATTAGCAATCAGTAAGGCCAGCATAATCCTTGTCTCCTTTATTTAGCATTTTGTGGGAAGACAACAATAAAACAAATGCTAAAGTGTGCTACTTCTTTCTCAGATAAGCACTGGGTTTTCCTTTGCCTGTCTTCATTCTTTTTGCTCCCTTACATTTTTCCCCCTGTAATTCAATTAGAAGACAGCAAAGACCAGAGCTCATTCCCTTTTCTTAAAAAAATTTTTTAATGCTTATTTATTTTGGGGAGACAGTGAGACAGAGTGAGGGAGGGGCAGAGAGACAGGGAGACACAGAATCTGAAACGGACTCCAGGCTCTGAGCTGTCAGCACAGAGCCCGACGCGAGTCTTGAACCCATGAAGTGTGGGATCATGACCTGGGCCAAAGTCAGGCGCTTAACCGACTGAGCCACCCAGGCGCCCCTAGCTTATTCCCTTTTATGTTAAAATATTAGGACAGGCCAGCTCTAGGCAAGTGTGACCTTTGTTTTCCATAGTCCTTCATTCAGCTCTGCACTGACCAAGACCCCTTCCCAACTCCCTAGGCTCCTTTTCAAATATCTTGAAATTGTTTGGGCCTTTCACTTTTTCCAAGAACAAAGCTTTAGGGAAGTTCTGGGAAGTTAATGGGAAAGTCGTTTCCTCAAGAAAGAGAGGGAAACAAAAATGTGGCTCATCCAGGAAGCAGCTTTAGAGTCTTCCTTTGCTGATGAGATGGGAGCAGGAAGTTGACATTTACTGAGAATTAATTGATAATTATTGAGAATTTGTTGTTACATTCAAGATTCTCTATTAGGTTTTTTTTTTGGGGGGGGGAGGGGTCTACCCAGATGAAGACAGCACCTCTGAAGAGAGCACCTTGCTCTCCTTAAGCAGTGTTTGATAACTATAATTAGAAGGGAAGATGGTAATTAGGGAGCACTGGGCTCTCTCATCTTCTGAATGTCCCTGGAGTTAACAGGAGCTTCGTGTGTTGCCAGAGTATAAAATGCAGGTGAGGGTGACAATAGCAGAGTGAGGCAAAGGTTTCAAGATCAGAGGAGTAGAGTTTATTATGACATAGACAATCCCGGCTCTTGCTGCTCCTGGAAATCTGAACAAGGGGTGTTATAAACATGTGGGGTGCCCTTCCTTTCCACAGACAAGATGGCATTATGCTGTAGATTTGAAAATATTCACAAATGACTCTTGGAATGTACTTTTCCATGGATTAATGTGGTTTGTGTTGAAAGTGTGTGTGTGTGAGTGTGTATGTGTGTGTGTGTGTGTATTTTTTTTCACCCATGGTTTTGCTATTAAGAGCAGGTAAAGATTTTTTCCCTCTTAAATGTAATATGCTAATTTAATTTAGTGTTTGCAGCATGGGAATGGATACTAATGTGCCTGAAAACAGCAGTTCATTTTTTGTGGGTTTGACCATTTCAGAAACTTCACATTTCTGAAAAATATGATTATTAGGAAAATAAATTTGAAACCACAGTCCAACTTCAATGAGGAATATATGGTGTTTTTCCATTCTACTGCTTAAATACTCCAAAGATTCTATGCCTCAGAGCAGGGACTTATTATAACTTTGCTGCACAGGAAAACGGAGGACTCCAGAGTCGATTCTGAAGTGGTTTTTCCCGTCTACCTCTGGACTGCTTTTCTTGGAAAACAACTATTGGGTTAGCCCAGTGGAGCCTTTGGTTTTAAAGAGAAATTGGTGGGTAGTGTGCAGCTACAGTGTTGTGCAAAAGGCAGCTAAAGACACGACTGCTTTTAGCCCCTCACCCAAACACTGTGAAAGTATTTTGGGGGATGAGAGTCTCAGAAATATTGATTATACACATACATGATAAAGATTTCCAATTCTCTCAGGCCGGCATATTTATTTATTTTGTTTTGATTAATTATCCTGAGATGAAGTTTTTACTGATTCCCCAAATATTTATCACTTTTAGCTTGTTAGCTGAAAACCAATGCTTTGCATTCTTCCATATCCAAACAACCCTCATGCAGTTGCGTAATAGGAGGCTACATGGGGAAACTGTGTTTTGAAAATGAGGAAGGTGATAGCCCAGCCGTACTTTGCACCCCTCAGATTGACTTAGAGGACAGACTGGGGAACTACCCTTTTAGAAGGAATAATCAGAGAAGGAGACTTGAAATCCAATTATGTGAGGGAAGCAGAGTGGTTGGTCTGGAGAGGAAAAGACTTCACTGCTAATAGAGTCACGGTATTTCACTGCTGCTGGGGGCAAGTGCCATAGTTTTGGCTACTTGACATCCAGGCCCCTTTCCTAGGGAAATCTGTGGTGTGTGTGCATGTTGGTGAGAGGGTAGGTCTTGTTTCCTACGGTAGAAGGTGAGGAGTCAGATTTGCCCCTCACGGATTGCTTGTCACCTGGGTGTGAGCAAGGGTCTTAGGTTCCTCCTGGTATCCTGGCATGTGCTTATGTCTGGTGCTTTGCATCTAATAGGCACAGGGTCTGTTGATAAAGTATCTCAAGTCCAATGTCATATCTAGACATTGTTCTTCACTGCCTGCTTCCCTTGGCTTCTGACTCATTTGTACCTGGTTTTCTTGCATTCTTTTTTTTTTTTTGTCATTACAAATATGATTGAGGTGTTATTTATTTTTTATTTATTTTTTCAATATATGAAGTTTATTGTCAAATTGGTTTCCATACAACACCCAGTGCTCATCCCAAAAGGTGCCCTCTTCAATACCCATCACCCACCCTCCCCTCCCTCCCACCCCCCATCAACCCTCAGTTTGTTCTCAGATTTTAAGAGTCTCTTATGCTTTGGCTCTCTTCCACTCTATCCTCTTTTTTTTTTTTCCTTCCCCTCCCCCATGGGTTTCTGTTAAGTTTCTCAGGATCCACAGAAGAGTGAAACCATATGGTATCTGTCTTTCTCTGTATGGCTTATTTCACTTAGCATCACACTCTCCAGTTCCATCCATGTTGCTACAAAGGGTCATATTTCATTCTTTCTCATTGCCACGTAGTATTCCATTGTGTATATAAACCACAATTTCTTTATCCATTCATCAGTTGATGGACATTTAGGCTCTTTCCATAATTTGGCTATTGTTGAGAGTGCTGCTATAAACATTGGGGTACAAGTGCCCCTATGCATCAGTACTCTGTATCTCTTGGGTAAATTCCTAGGAGTGCTATTGCTGGGTCATAGGGTAGGTCTATTTTTAATTTTTTGAGGAACCTCCACACTGTTTTCCAGAGCGGCTGCACCAATTTGCATTCCCACCAACAGTGCAAGAGGGTTCCCGTTTCTCCACATCCTCTCCAGCATCTATAGTCTCCTGATTTGTTCATTTTGGCCACTCTGACTGGCGTGAGGTGATATCTGAGTGTGGTTTTGATTTGTATTTTCCTGATGAGGAGCGACGTTGAGCATCTTTTCATGGGCCTGTTGGCCATCCGGATGTCTTTAGAGAAGTGTCTATTCATGTTTTCTGCCCATTTCTTCACTGGGTTATTTGTTTTTCGGGTGTGGAGTTTGGTGAGCTCTTTATAGATTTTGGATACTAGCCCTTTGTCCGATATGTCATTTGCAAATATCTTTTCCCATTCCGTTGGTTGCCTTTTAGTTTTGTTGGTTGTTTCCTTTGCTGTGCAGAAGATTTTTGTCTTCATAAGGTCCCAGTAGTTCATTTTTGCTTTTAATTCCCTTGCCTTTGGGGATGTGTCAAGTAAGAAATTGCTACGGCTGAGGTCAGAGAGGTCTTTTCCTGCTTTCTCCTCTAAGGTTTTGATGGTTTCCTGTCTCACATTCAGGTCCTTTATCCATTTTGAGTTTATTTTTGTGAATGGTGTGAGAAAGTGGTCTAGTTTCAATCTTCTGCATGTTGCTGTCCAGTTCCCCCAGCACCATTTGTTAAAGAGACGGTCTTTTTTCCATTGGATGTTCTTTCCTGCTTTGTCAAAGATTACTTGGCCATACATTTGTGGGTCTAGTTCTGGGGTTTCTATTCTATTCCATTGGTCTATGTGTCTGTTTTTGTACCAATACCATGCTGTCTTGATGATTTCAGCTTTGTAGTAGAAGCTAAAGTCTGGGATTGTGATGCCTCCTGCTTTGGTCTTCTACTTCAAAATTACTTTGGCTATTCGGGGCCTTTTGTGGTTCCATATGAATTTTAGAATTGCTTGTTCTAGTTTCGAGAAGAATGCTGGTGCAATTTTGATTGGGATTGCATTGAATGTGTAGATAGCTTTGGGTAGTATTGACATTTTGACAATATTTATTCTTCCAATCCATGAGCAGGGAATGTTTTTCCATTTCTTTATATCTTCTTCAATTTCCTTCATAAGCTTTCCATAGTTTTCAGCATACAGATCTTTTACATCTTTGGTTAGATTTATCCCTAGGTATTTTATGCTTCTTGTGCAATTGTGAATGGGATCAGTTTCTTTATTTGTCTTTCTGTTGCTTCATTATTAGTGTATAAGAATGCAACTGATTTCTGTACATTGATTTTGTATCCTGCAACTTTGCTGAATTCATGTATCAGTTCTAGCAGACTTCTGGTGGAGTCTATCTGATTTTCCATGTATAATATCATGTCATCTGCAAAAAGTGAAAGCTTAACTTCATCTTTGCCAATTTTGATGCCTTTGCTTTCCTTTTGTTGTCTGATTGCTAATGCTAGAACTTCCAACGCTATGTTAAACAACAGCGGTGAGAGTGGGCATCCCTGTCGTGTTCCTGATCTCAGAGAAAAAGTTCTCAGTTTTTCCCCATTGAGGATGATGTTAGCTGTGGGCTTTTCATAAATGGCTTTTATGATCTTTAAGTATGTTCCTTCTATCCCGACTTTCTCAAGGGTTTTTATTAAGAAAGGGTGCTGGATTTTGTCAAAGGCCTTTTCTGCATCGACTGACAGGATCATATGGTTCTTATCTTTTCTTTTATTAATGTGATGTATCACGTTGATTGATTTTCGAATGTTGAACCAGCCCTGCAGCTCAGGAATGAATCCCACTTGATCATGGTGAATAATTCTTTTTATATGCTGTTGAATTCGATTTGCTAGTATCTTATTGAGAATTTTTGCATCCATGTTCATCAGGGATATTGGCCTGTAGTTCTCTTCTTTTACTGGGTCTCTGTCTGGTGTAGGAATCAAAGTAATACTGCCTTCATAGAATGAGTCTGGAAGTTTTCCTTCCCTTTCTATTTTTTGGAATAGCTTGAGAAGGATAGGTATTATCTCTGCTTTAAACGTCTGGTAGAACCCCCCTGGGAAGCCATCTGGTTCTGGACTCTTATTTGTTGGGAGATTTTTGATGACTGATTCAATTTCTTCGCTGGTTATGGGTCTGTTCAAGCTTTCTATTTCCTCCTGATTGAGTTTTGGAAGCGTGTGGGTGCTTAGGAATTTGTCCATTTCTTCCAGGTTGTCCAGTTTGTTGGCATATAATTTTTCATAGTATTCCCTGATAATTGCTTGTATCTCTGAGGGATCGGTTGTAATAATTCCATTTTCATTCATGATGTTATCTATTTGGGTCATCTCCCTTTTCTTTTTGAGAAGCCTGGCTAGAGGTTTATCAATTTTGTTTATGTTTTCAAAAAACCAACTCTTGGTTTCATTGATCTGCTCTACCGTTTTTTTAGATTCTATATTGTTTATTTCTGCTCTGATCTTTATTATTTCTCTTCTTCTGCTGGGTTTGGGGTGTCTTTGCTGTTCTGCTTCTATTTCCTTTAGGTGTGCTGTTAGATTTTGTATTTGGGATTTTTCTTTTTCCTTGAGCTAGGCCTGGATTGCAATGTATTTTCCTCTCAGGACTGCCTTCGCTGCATCCCAAAGTGTTTGGATTGTTGTATTTTCATTTTCGTTTGTTTCCATATATTTTTTAATTTCTTCTCTAATTGTCTGGTTGACCCATTCATTCCTTAGTAGGGTGTTCTTTAACCTCCATGCTTTTGGACGTTTTCCAGACTTTTTCCTGTGGTTGATTTCAAGCTTCATAGCATTGTGGTCTGAAAGTATGCATGGTATGATTTCAATTCTTGTATACTTATGAAGGGCTGTTTTGTGACCCAGTATGTGATCTATCTTGGAGAATGTTCCATGTGCACTCGAGAAGAAAGTATATTCTGTTGCTGTGGGATGTAGAGTTCTAAATATACCTGTCAAGTCCATCTGATCCAATGTGTCATTCAGGGCCCTTGTTTCTTTATTGGCCGTGTGTCTAGATGATCTATCCATTTCTGTAAGTGGAGTGTTAAAGTCCCCTGCAGTTACCACGTTCTTATCAATAAGGTTGCTTATGTTTGTGAGTAATTGTTTTATATATTTGGGGGCTCCGGTATGCGGCGCATAGACATTTATAATTGTTAGCTCTTCCTGATGGATAGACCCTGTGATTATTATATAATGCCCTTCTTCATCTCTTGTTACAGCCTTTAAAGTCTAGTTTGTCTGATATAAGTATGGCTACTCCATCTTTCTTTTGACTTCCAGTGGCATGACAAATAGTTCTCCATCCCCTCACTCTCAATCTGAAGGTGTCCTTAGGTCTAAAATGAGTCTCTTGTAGACAGCAAATAGATGGGTCTTGTTTTTTTTTATCCATTCTGATACCCTATGTCTTTTGGTTGGTGCATTTAGTCTATTTACATTCAGTGTTATTATACAAAGATATGGGTTTAGAATCATTGTGATGTCTGTAGGTTTCATGCTTGTAGCGATGTCTCTGGTACTTTGTCTCACAGGATCCCCCTTAGGATCTCCTGTAGGGCTGGTTTAGTGGTGACGAATTCTTTCAGTTTTTGTTTGTTTGGGAAGACCTTTATTTCTCCTTCTATTCTAAATGACAGACTTGATGGATAAAGGATTCTCGGCTGCATATGTTTTCTGTTCATCACATTGAAGATCTCCTGCCATTCCTTTCTGGCCTGCCAAGTTTCAGTAGAGAGATCGGTCATGAGTCTTATAGGTCTCCCTTTATATGTTAGAGCACGTTTATCTCTAGCTGCTTTCAGAATTTTCTCTTTATCCTTGTATTTTGCCAGTTTCACTATGACCTGTCGTGCAGAAGATCGATTCAAGTTACATCTGAAGGGAGTTCTCTGTGCCTCCGGATTTCAATGCCTTTTTCCTTCCCCAATTCAGGGAAGTTCTCACCTTTCCCTCTCTCTTCCTCCTCTGGAATACCAATTATGCGTATATTATTTCTCTTTAGTGCATCACTTAGTTCTCTAATTTTCCCCTCATACTCCTGGATTTTTTTTATCTCTCTTTTTCTCAGCTTCTTCTTTTTCCATAATTTTATCTTCTAGTTCACCTATTCTCTCCTCTGCCTCTTCAATCTGAGCGGTGGTTGTCTCCATTTTATTTTGCAGCTCATTGATAGCATTTTTTAGCTCCTCCTGGCTGTTCCTTAGTCCCTTGATCTCTGTAGCAACAGATTCTCTGCTGTCCTCTATACTGTTTTCAGGCCCAGCGATTAATTTTATGACTATTATGCTAAATTCACTTTCTGTTATATTGTTTAAATCGTTTTTGATCAGTTCGTTAGCTGTTGTTGTTTTCTGGACTTTTTTTAGGGGAATTCTTCCGTTTCATCATTTTGGATAGTCCCTGGAGTGGTGCGGGACTGCAGGGCACTTCCCCTGTGCTGTCTTGAATAACTTGTGTTGGTGGGTGGGGCCACAGTCAGACCTGATGTCTGCCCCCAGCCCACTGCTGGGGCCACAGTCAGACTGGTGTGTACCTTCTCTTCCCCTCTCCTAGGGGCGGGATTCACTATGGGGTGGCGTGGCCCGTCTGTGCTACTTGCACACTGCCAGACTTGTGGTGCTGGGATCTGGTGTATTAGCTGTGGTGGATTGGCAAGGTGCACAGGGGCGGGAGGGGCAGGCTCAGCTCGTTTTTCCTTTGGAGATCCACTTCGGGAGGGGCCCTGCAGCACTGGGAGGGAGTCAGACCTGCCAGAGGGATGGATCCACAAAATCACAGCGTTGGGTGTTTGCGCAGTGCAAGCAAGTTCCCTGGCAGGAACTGGTTCCCTTTGGGATTTTGGTTGGGGGATGGGTGAGGGCGATGCCGCTGGCGAGCACCTTTGTTCCCCACCAAGCTGAGCTCTGTCGTCCGGGGCTCAACAACTCTCCCTCCCGTCGTCCTCCAGCCCTCCCGTTCTCTGAGCAGAGCTGTTAGCTTATAACCTTCCAGATGTCAAGTCCTGCTTGCTGTCGGAACACACTCTGTCCGGCCCCTCCGCTTTTGCAAGCCAGACTCGGGGGCTCTGCTTGGCCGGCGGGCCACCCCTCCGCCCATGATCCCTCTCGCCAGTCCATGTAGCGGCACACCACCTCGCCGCCCTTCCTACCCTCTTCCGTGGGCCTCTCCTCTGCGCTTGGCTCCGGAGACTCCGTTCCGCTAGTCTTCTGGCGGTTTTCTGGGTTATTTAGGCAGGTGTAGGGGGAATCTAAGTGATCAGCAGGACACGCGGTGAGCCCAGTGTCCTCCTATGCCGCCATCTTCCCCATCCGGTTTTCTTGCGTTCTAATACAGAATAGGAATATGTAATTCTAATAGATTTTGTGAGCTCTCTCATATGTTTAAAATAGATTCCTTTTTTGATTAAGAAACCATGTTGTTTTCTGTTGTTTACAATAAGAATCGTACTGACATAATTGCTAAAAACCTGTAATGGTTTATTTCTAGCTGGAATTTTTAACCTGGATCTAAGGATAACATTACAGTATCTGTGTGTGTGTTGTACTATATGCAGAATTTTGGATATTTGGATATTCTGATGGGGGAGAGGGTCTGTAGCTTTTATTTGATTCTCAAAAGTTTCTGTAATTCTAAAAAGGCCAAGAACCACTTATCTACAGGATACAATTTAAATACCTTACTTAGGATAATTTACAAAACCTTTATGATCTGGCCTCTGTCTACTGCTTCAGTTTTCTCTCTCATTGTGTTTCCTGTTGCTTCTGCTTTTCATCATCATTGCATGCAAGTCACATCTAAGTACTACAGGTTCTCTAAAAGCACCTCATGTTTTTTAATCTCCATGTCTTTGCTCATGATGTTCCTTTAAACATTTTTTTTTAATGTTTATTTTTTGAGAGAAAGTCAGAGCATGAGCAGGGAGAGGGGAAGAGAGAGAGGGAGACACAGAATCTGAAGCAAGCTCCAGGTTCTGAGCTATCAGCACAGAGCCTGACACCAGGCTCGAACCTGCGAGCTGTGAGATCATGATCTGAGTTGAAGTCGGATGCTTAACCAACTGAGCCACCCAGGCACCTCAGCTCAGGATGTTCCTTTTGCCTTAAGTTCCCAATCCTTTTCTTTGTTCTTTACTCCACCTTTTAATTGGTTTTCTGGGCACCTGCTCATCTTTTAAATTCAGCTGGTTTCACCTCTTCTATGAAGGCCATAATCTCTGTGCTCCCATCCCCTTGGCTCACCTGATTTCAGCTTTGACAGCAGCCCACGTCAGGCTAGCAGCTGGTTTGAGTGTGTCTTCTTTGTTGGTTTGGGACATTCTCCAAAGTCACTGAAGGTAACTCATTGCCCAGGCACATCTTTATGGAGAAGTTAACCCCTCTGGGGGCAACAGTGGAAATGTCTGTGGGTAAATGCCCCAGGGTTCCCATCTGCTGGTGGGCCAATTCTGAGGCACCTTCTTTATGTGTCTCAGAGAGGTCTCTGAGCAACTGGGTCCCAGGAGCTGCCTTAGCATCTGTTGCCTTTGTTGTCCTTATTTACGGATTTCTCTCTAGTAGACTGTTATTTCTTTTTTGTTTAAAATTTTTAAAATTTATTTTTCATTGTGGTAAGAACAGTTAACGTAAGATCTATCCATGTAACGAGTTTTAAGTGTACATTTTGTGGACTATAGGTACAGTGTTGTGCATCTTACTTGTTATTTATCCATTTAACTGAAATTTTATGCCTGTTGATTAGTAACTCCTCATTTCCCCTTCTTTCAGCCCTTGGGAACTACCATTCCAGACTTTGATTTTATGAATTTAAGGACTACTTCCTATAAGTACAATCATGTAGTACTTATCTTTCTGTGTTTGGCTTCTTTCATTTAGCATAATATCCTGAAAGTCCATTTATGTTGTTGTATGTTACAGAATTTCCTTCATTTTTAAGGCTGAATAATATTCTTTTATATGTATATATACATTTTTTTTTTTTACCCATTAATCTACTGATGAACATTTAATTTGCTTCCACATCTTAGCTATTGTGAATAGGGCTGCAATGAACATGAGAGTGAGTGCTTGTGTCTCTTTGAGATCCTGATTTCAATTTTTCTGGATGTATACCCAGAAGTGGGATTACTGATTCATATGGTAGTTCTATTTTTATTTTTTTGAGGAACCTCTGTACTTTTTTCTGTAGTGGCTGAACATTTTGCATTTCTACCAGCAGGGTGCAAGGGTTCCAATTTCTCCATGTCCTTGCCAACACTTCTCTTTTGTTAAACTATTACCTCTTGAGAGTGAAGAGCTTATATTATTCCCTTTATTAAAAGAGAAAACTGGATCCTCATCAATGTGTGAAAAAACACAAAACATGAGAGCTTTTTTCTGATTTCTCATGGGCTGTCTTGTGTTTACATGCGTCTGGGGAGCAGAACTAAGACCAAACAGCAGAACTTACCAGAAGACAGAGTTTAGTTCAATGTAGAACTATCAGTGCCCCTAAGGGAAGTGGGACTTATTAGTAACAGTAACAGTGGTTCATTATGACATAGTGACCCTCTTGGTTTACCCACTCTTCACTCTCCAGACAAGAATTCCTGTAATTGAGAGTTTTGTGGAAAAAGAGTCCCACATGCAGATGCCTACAGGGGCCAGGCAGGCATGTAAACTAGTGAGGCTGAGCATCAGATAATTGGTAAGGGAGGAAACTGTGGAAATAAAGTATGTGTATTCTGTCTGAAAGGGGTAGCTCCTCCTCAGCTCCAGTCAACTATCGTTGTGCAAGAATATAGGTTCGGTGCTGCCAGACTTCAGTTTTTCAAGGGAAAGCAGAAATCCAGATCCTTATATAAAAATTCGCAGTTGAAAAAACAATACGCTAGTCAAGAAGGCTTCACAGGGCTGGGCAGGGACCACGTGTTGTTAGTTTGCAACCTTTGTGCAGCATGTGTAGCAAAGGATGTTAAAACTTCAGATGTGTGGGCAGCCTCCTCTGAAAGGCAGCCCTAGGGTCTGGTCAGTTTGCTCTCATCAGGTGTATAAACGGACTCTGCCTGTTCCCAGCACAGGCCTTCTCTGCAGCAAGGAAGCTCTGTGGCTCAGGCTCTTTGCTACTTCCCACTACTGTTCTTCCTCCACCAAACCTGTCATCTTAGTGCAACTTCCACATTTCCAGCACTTGGATTTCTGCTGCAGATCATCACCGTTCAATGGTCTCATAGTTTTGTTTTATGTTTTTTTAAATGTTTATTTATTTTGAGAGAAAGAGAGAGAGAGCACACACAAGCGGGGGAGGGGCAGAGAGAACAGGGGAGAGAGAATCCCAAGCAGGTGCCATGCTGTCAGCACAGAGCCTGATGTGGGGCTTGAACTCATGAACCGTGAGATCATTACCTGAGCTGAAACCAAGAGTCGGACACTTAACCGACTGAGCCACCAGGTGCCTCTGTTTTATCTCTTTAATTGAGGTGTTAAGTTCCTCAAATCTGGAGCTTCTATTTCATATGCCTTTCCTATCATTTGGAGCATGGGGCAGGGCACATAGCAGGTGCTCAAAAGAACTATTGATGCTGGATGGCCATCTTACTCAGGGCTTTTGTCATCACTCTTAGTAGAAGGTAAAGTAATAAAAAGGCTCCTAAGTAAGTAAGTAAATAAATGAATAAATAAGTAAGTAAATAAATAAATAAATCAGTGGGGCTTTAGGCATGTTCCCCATCTACTGTTGACCTACTGCTGTTAGAGCTTTTATGAGGAAAATGGTGCCCAGTGTGTTACTTCTGTCACCGGCTCTTTCGCATCATTTTTTACTAAAGATACAGCAAAATAACCAATTATTTGTTCCCATTTTAGATTCACTGGTTAGAGATAGGGTCTGATCATAAGCTGTGTAGCCATTCTTTTAAGGTAAAAGTGAGCAGACACTTTGGTGTTACAAAAATTGACCAGAAGAAAAAATTATTTTAACTGATTATGATGATCTATTTCTCTTCCTTCCCTTTCATTTGAAGCACATTTTGTTTGTTTTAGAAATCTCCTTTCTTCTACATCTGTGAAGTAAAACACAGTAAAAATAATTCTGTCATCCGTGATAATGGTATTAGGTACACTTTGGACACTGGAGCTTACTAATTGTCTTTAAGACTTCTTTTAGTAAACTTTTCCCCCTTTTTTTTGGTCAAAGTTCTAGTAAGCATAAATTGCCAGAATAGTAGATCTTCTCTATTTCATTTGTCCCGGAATTATTTATTTCACCAAGTTTCAGTGCAGTTTTGCTACAAAGACAGGGAACTGACCATTTCTTCAGTGAACATTTACTGAGCTCCTATGGTATGCCAGACCCTATTTTAGTTGTTGAAGATACAGAAGTGAAATTAGACAAGGCCCTTGCTTTCCTGAAGCTGAACTTCAAGTGGTGAGAGATAACTGCAAACTGATAAACAAACATATACACAAGATATTTGGGATGGCAGAATAAAATAGGATGGAGAAAATACATATGTGAGGGAGTTACTCTAGTTTGGAGTTGAGGGAAGCTCTCCTTGAAACTGTCACAGCTGAGACTTGACAAGTGAGGACCGGCCACGTCAAGATCAGGGGGAAGAGCATTCCAGCCAACAAAACAGTTCCTGCAGCGGGCCTCAGGCAGGAGCCCATATGGTGGGTGTACTGAAGGCATAGTCAGGAAGTCAGAGGGAAAGGGGATTTTAGAGTTAGCAAATAGAATTAGTACACAAGTGATTTTATTCAGCAACTTTTGTAGTTTAAATGTTTATGGCCATGCTCATTTAGTTCTTAGGATTAGACTCATTAATTATCTAAGGTTCACACTGGATGAAGCCAGTGTTTCAAAGTCTATGTGGTATATCCTGCCCTGAAGCCTGAAATTTCCCATGATAGGATAGGAAACTAGTAGTAGTTTAGGAAAATGGCATCTGGTGTTATATTCTTAAATTAAAGTTGCCTTGGAAATAATCTTGCCTGCATGGTAAGAACAACTTGCTTCATCTTTTAACATAATAATTGCTCTCAAGGATTATAAGAGCTTATAGACAAATGGAACATCCGGTTTTAAAGCTAGCTGGACAGGGAAGAAAGCTATCGTGGATAACGTTTCAGATTTTCTTGGGTTTTTTGGTATCTGCACAGCAAGAGACCCGATGAATTACCAGCACATAATAAGCCAGAACCCTGGATCCAGAGAACGTTTGTGATGTCCAGCCAACACAGAACTGCTTTCTCTCCCAAAGGGTGGTCTCCAAATCTGTTGTAGCCTTTGGCAAGATTTTTATATCACAATTGAAAACAGATGCCCTTTCTGCCCTCTCCCTTGTTGTCTGAGTTACTACCATTCAGAGGGTGTGAGCCATGGCAGTCTCTCATGCACCTTCAGAACGCCCTGCAAGAATCCTCATTAGACATTCCTAGCAGAAGTCTTGCTATGAAACACTCTGCAATAGAGAATAGACATGAGAAGGTGCCAGATTTATGAGGTTCAAGTAATCTGCTTGGTGCATTCTGAATTTTCCTTGTCACAAATCAAAACACCAGTCCTAAGGTTTAATATAAAACATCTCTTCAGGCAGTTTCTATTTTGTTATTTGTTTGTTTAATTTAAATTTTAGTTAACGTACAGTGCAATATTGGTTTCAGGAAGAGAATTCAGTATTTCATCACTTACATACACCTAGTGCTCATCATAACAAGTGCCCTTCTTAATATCCATAACCCATCTAGCCCTCCCTCTCTTCTCTTTCACCCTCTTCCCATATGTTCATCTGTTTTGTTTCTTAAATTCCACATATGAGTAAAATCATATGGTATTTGTCTTTCTTTGATTTATTTCGCTTAGCATAATACATTCTAGCTCCATCCATGTTGTTGCAAATGGCAAGATTTCCTTCTTTTTGATGGCTGAGTAATATTCCTGTGTGTGTGTGTGTGTGTGTGTGTGTGTGTGTGTGTGTGTGTGTGTGTTTCCTACATTTTCTTTTATCCCACATTTTCTTTATCCATTCATCAGTGATGAACATTTGGTCTCTCTCCATAGTTTGGCTATTACTGATAATGCTGCTATAAAGAGTTTGAATTTGTATTTTTGTATCATTTCAGTAAATACCTACTAGCGTAATTGCTGGATCATAGGGTAGTTCTATTTTTAGTTTTTTGAGGAACTTCCATACTGTTCTCCAGAATGGCTGTACCAGTTTGCATTCCCACCAACAGAGCAAGAAGGTTTCCCTTTCTCCACATCCTTGCCAATACCTGTTGGTTCTTGTGTTGTTAATTTTAGCCATTCTTACAGGTATAAGGTGGTATCTCATCATGGTTTTGATTTGTATTTCCCTGATGATGAGTGATGTTGAGCATCATTTCATGTGTCTGTTAGCCATCTGAATGTCTTCTTTGGAAAAGTGTCTATTCATGTCTTCTGCCCGTTTCTGAACTGGGTTGTCTGTTTTTTTGGGTGTTGAGTTTCATAAGTTCTTTATAGATTTGGGGTACTAACCCTTTATCAGAAATGTCATTTGCAAATATATTGTCTCATTCTGTAGGCTGACTTTTAGTTTTGTTGATTGTTTCCTTGGCTGTGCAGAAGGTTTTATCTTGATGAAGTCCCAATAGTTCATGTTTGCTTTTGTTTCCCTTGCCTTCAGCAACTTGACAGTTTCTATTTTACAATATTTAAACCTAATGGAAAATATTTAATCCTAAAGGACTACATAATCCTAAGAAAAGCTAAAGCATACTGTCCCTAATGGACTATATTTTTATCACAGGATCTGACCCTAAAATATGCCTGCATTTTATATACGTGACATTGAGAAGCTATAGTATCAAAAATCACTATAAATTCTTGATTAAAAGAAACTTATTAGATATAACAATGAAATATAATGTGTGGGCTTTGTTCAGATCCTGGTGTAAATCAACTGAAAATTAAACAACAATTGGGAAAATTTAATATGTACTGAATATGTGACAATATTAAGTAGTCATTGGTAATTTTGTTAGGTGTGATAATGATATGGAGATTATGTAAGGAGATGTCCTTATTTTACAGAGGCACATACTCAAATACAGAGATGAAAAATCACATCTATAATTTACTTTAAAACACTTCAGCAAGAATCAACTGAAGCATATATGGCAAAATGTTAATAATTGTTCAGTCTCAGTGACGGGCTTGTGAGTTTACTATAGTATTTTATCCACTGTCCTGCATATTTGAAAATTTTTATAATTCAAAGTTTAAAAGATCTTTGCACATTGGATCACAGACAGGACAGTGATTTTTCAGCTAAGTAGCACTATTTTATGATCACAGTGGATGCTGCTTTACTGTGCCTTTTGTCACATTCAGCGATATATAGCAGTGCACCTGGAAACTAGATGATTTCTTCATAAGTGGGACATTATAGTAAAAATAAATCAATATTCTCCCCTTAACCAGCCCTGCCCCCCATACTCTGATTTTAAACTTGGTCTATGATTATAGGAGGTGAAGTAGCTCAGAGGCAAAAACTGAAACATACAGAATCCTAAAGCTAGTATTTTAAACATTTTGTTTCAACCTTAGTTTTAAAAAAGAACAATCTTAAACTGCAGTTGCTAAAGTCATTTCCTTCCCATCAAAATGTAAATTCAGGGGCGTCTGGGTGGCTCAGTCTGTTAAGCGTCCAACTTCGGCTCAGGTCATGATCTCACGGTTCGTCAGTTCAAGCCCCACATCAGGCTCTGTGCTGACAGCTCAGATCCTGGAGCCTGCTTCAGATTCTGTGTCTCCCCTCTCTCTGCCCTTCCCCTGTTCATTCTCTGTCTCTCTCTCTCTCCCAAAAATAAATAAAAAAATAAATAAATATTCAAAATGTAAATTCAACAACCTGGATTATATTAACATATATAAAATATTGGCACTGTCTCAGGTACATGCTTGCCAATCAATGGCCTGTCTTCTTCCTTCTCTGTTCAGAGATTTTGAGCAGCTGTTACTATTTTTTTTCTTAATATATGAAATTTATTGTCAAATTGGTTTCCATACAACACCCAGTGCTCATCCCAAAAGGTGCCCTCCTCAATACCCATCACCCACCCTCCCCTCCCTCCCACCCCCCATCAACCCTCAGTTTGTTCTCAGTTTTTAACAGTCTCTTATGCTTTGGCTCTCTCCCACTCTAACCTCTTTTTTTTTTTTTTTCCTTCCCCTCCCCCATGGGTTTCTGTTAAGTTTCTCAGGATCCACAGAAGAGTGAAACCATATGGTATCTGTCTTTCTCTGTATGGCTTATTTCACTTAGCATCACACTCTCCAGTTCCATCCACGTTGCTACAAAAGGCCATATTTCATTCTTTCTCATTGCCACGTAGTATTCCATTGTGTATATAAACCACAATTTCTTTATCCATTCATCAGTTGATGGACATTTAGGCTCTTTCCATAATTTGGCTATTGTTGAGAGTGAGCAGCTGTTACTATTAAATCTACCTGTGCTGTTTCTTCAGACAGTGTGTTTTTGCTGACAGTATGTTCCAGTACTGGATATTGGTAAGGTTTTCTTATCTTGGGATATTTTGATATCTAGACCATGAAATAAGTTGAACTTATTGATGGATATAATAACTTCACATTGCAGTGTGGACTACTGGTGGAACAAAACATGTTGTGTTTTCATTCCCACCTACATTTAACTTGTAAGTTCTCTTTTTCCTTATTTTTCATCCACTTGGTGTCAGTTGTAGATTCAGTAGCAAAGGGTATCTTGCTGTCCCCTTTCTTCAGCCTCAACACTTTAGTAAGCTGTGAGTATTGGCACCTCATTTATTATGATTATGATTATTAAGCAACAATGCCTATGTGGAGATATCTTGACTTAGAGTTAGTGTTAAAAATAAAGTCCTAATTGTAACAGTGAACACCCACTGAGCTCCTGTCCTATAACGCATTATTGAAAGTGCTCTGGGATGAAATGTTGCACTGGTGGAATGCATGGGACTAGAAGACCTGCTTTCTGTCTTCAGCAGTGCATGAACTTTGTGGACATAGGAGAAACAGTTACCGCGAAAAAGGTTTGGCAAGCACAAGCGAGTGCCATGGACTGCAAGAGTGGTATAGAGTCAAGAGATTCTTTCCAGCTGGGGCCAGCATGGCTTCCTGAGCATAAAAAATTTAAACTGAACCTTCAGAAACAGGTTAAGTTTTGGCAGAGAGAGAAAGGGAAGGAAACTATTTCTGTGTGGTAAATGAGTATCCTCAGGAGCCAGGAGTCTTTGGGTAACTGTAAGTAAGAGAGTTTGGCTGGACAGAGGACCTCCTATTGGGACCCAGCATGCTGAGGGCGGGAATCTGGATTATAGGAAGCACTGGCCAGGCAGTAAAGGTTTGGGGCAGTAACATGAGTAAGGCTGTGTGTTAGGAGCTCCGTCTGGCTGTGTTGGCCTCAAGATAGGTTGCAGGAAGGAGACATCAAGACAGGGAAATCAATTTGGAAACCACTGCAGAATAGTTCAAGTGGGAAAAGGAGTAAAAATGTACATTTGGGTAATGACAGCAGGAATAGAAAGGAGGCATGATTACCAGACATGTTGCAAAAGAACTGACTAGATCTGATGAATGAATTTAAGTCCTCTTTGAAAGAGAACGGGAAAATGCAAGCTGTTAACTGTAAGTTGAGTCATACTTCATATGACTCAATTGAGAATGTTTGAAAGAAAACTTTTCATTTTTTGCTTATTTATAGAAAGGTAGCCCCACCCTTGTAATTATTAAACTTTACACAATCCTAAGAAGGGCTGTTTACTTCCTCCAGCCTTGGCTGCCTTTTTATCCATCTCTAAGAATTAGGAGGACGGTGCTGTGGAGAGGGAGGAAATGTAACCTGAAACTTTACTAAAATATGTTCGTTCATAAATGAAATGTGAAAGCACCTCCTAAAAAGTAGTAATAGTCTAGGGGGAGGAACCTGGAGGTCAATGCTGGAGGATCAAGTCATGTAGAAAAGGCTCTCTTGAGAGGATGTTTAGTGTCTTTCAGTGGAGTAGCAGAGCCCCCTGCAAGGAGGGAGCTGGGGAATAAATCCTCTGTCCTACTCTCTTCCCTCCCATTTCTTGATCTCCCTTTCTCCAGTCTAGATGGCAAGGGAACCCATTGGTGTAATCATACAGGTCAGCCTCCTGAGGCAGAGAAGTGGGGTAGAGAAGAGGAGAGAGTAGAACTGGGGGTGCAGACAAAAGGGAACAGTCACAGCACACTCTTTACAACATATAACAATATGGGGGGGGGATGCTTGGAAGAAGATCTTCATAGAATCATAAAATATTAGACCTGGAAGGATCCTGAGAAGTAATTCTCAACGTCATTTTAGAGATGGGGAAATAGAACCCTATAGGGGTAGCAACTGGGTACAGTTAATTGTTGCAGAGCTGAAAAGAAAGGACAGACCTTTTGATGTGCAGCCCTGGATCTTTCCAGTTGGCTAGGTAGCTTCCATATAATCACAAGTTCTTCAGGTCCATGGCACAAGCTCAGCCACTCTGCAAGGGTAAGAATGTTAAGGAGGTCTCAGTCATTATTCAAGGGAACGTGTGTAAACATTATAGAGAAAACCACTGCAGTAGGACATGTTCCTGTAACTGAAGTTAAGAATCATTGTGGATAATCTAGAAAGTATAGAAATGTGTTAAGGAGAAAATAAAATCACCCATGATCTACCACAGGGATAATAACTGTTAATGTTTTGGTGCTTTCTTAAAGTTTTTAAAAATTAAAATTTATATAAATACATGTATGTGTGAATGCAAAATTAGTATCAATTGTACATATAGTTTTGTATCTTGTTTTTTCACTTGATAGTGAATAATTTCTCAGATAGTAAATTGTCTTAGGATCTGAGTTTTTTTGTTTTTTTTTTTTTTTTAAGATTTCATTTTGAGAGAGAGAGAGGGTGTGTGGGAGAGGCAGAGGGAGAGAGAGAGAGAATCCCAAGCAGGCCCCATGCTGTAAGTGCAGAGCCTGGTGTGGGACTTGATCCCACGAACTGTGAGATCATGACTTGAGCTGGAATTGAGAGTTGGACACTTAAGTGACTGAGCCACCCAGGCACTCCAAGATTCTAAGTTTTAATGGCAATAATATTTTTTAATGGATATAACATAGTTTTTTAAATGTTTCCTATTATTGGACATTTAAGTTGTTTCTATATTTTCTGTTGCTATACATATGTGTGTGTGTGTGGGGGGTACACATACACATGTACACATATATACATATATAAATACTTGTACTTATCTCTAGGATACATTTTCATAAATAGAATTGCCAGCATAAGCATTTTCAGTGGTCCTTTCTGGTGGGTCACAGTAGAAAGAATATGGCCCTGGGATCAGACATCCTGATCAATATTCTGCTTCTCCAGTTTCCGGATATGTGACCTTAGGCTCAGTCTGCCTCAGTCGGCCTCATTCTCTTACCTGTTAACCAGGGATCATACTACCACCCACACCCCGCTCCCTCCCCAGTGCTGTGAGGAGAACTACATGAAGACCATGCCTTTAAAGTGGCTGAAACATAGGGAGTGCTCAGTACATGTTAGCTCCCTGTTCCTATGGGATGAGTTAGTTTGCACGCATGTGTGTGCACATGGCTGGGTGTGTAGAATGAAGGGAAGAAAATAGAAGACTGTAGTCACTATAAAGAAAAAAGTAAAATTGACTTGAAAAGAGACAAATTTAGACCGTGAAGATTTCTTTCATGGTCTTGATGGTATTGATAATGAAGATAGAAATGGAAGTCCTCAATGACTTTTTCTTTGCACTGGGCTGTCCAGTAAACACTTCTAACCTTCTTCCCTGTCCTCTTCCTTCCTAAGTGCTCATCTTCAAACTCTACCAGCGGGCAAAGCACGTGTACAGCGAGGCTGCTCGGGTGCTCCAGTTTAAGAAGATATGTGAAGAAGCACCTGACAACACGGTCCAGCTGCTGGGGGACTTAATGAACCAGAGCCATGTGAGCTGCCGGGACATGTACGAGTGCAGCTGCCCTGAACTGGACCAGCTGGTGGACATCTGTCGGTGAGCCTGGGACAGCAGCATGGGGGGGCTGTGGGACACAGCCACGGAAACTGTTGAAATGAATGAAAAAAAAATGCAATATTTTCATAACCTTCTAAATGAAAGGGGATTCTTCCCCACTTCCTATCTGAGGTGTTGTCTATGATACAGAGCTGAACTCGTTCCCTCCTAAATATCTGTAGGAGAAATATTGGAGACCTGACTCCAATAGCTTTATGAATCAGTTCTTTGGAATCAGTTCTTCACAATGCCTTTCCATCTTCGGATGATTAGGTATTTCAGGGAGCTTTTCTTAGCCATGGCCCTGCTGTTACTTTCTCATCATATTTGAACCAATGGTATATCCACTACAATGGGGGCCCTTCCAGCATCTCCTGTTTGGTGTCCTAGGTGTAGTAGATTTTTTCAAAGGAAGGGAGAAAACAGAAAAAGACCCTCAGACCTGATAGTGTATTTGGGGGCAGGGGAGGTTGCTGAAGGAATTACTCAGAAAGCTTTCCAGATTTAGGTTAAGCAATTTGGAGAAATGAGGACTTGATGAAAGCCTGGCTTATAAATGGTTGGTTGAGACAGAAATGTAAAGGGGAAAACTCTTTCACAAAGCCTGAGAACAGCTTCCTTGTAATTGTTAGAGAATGGGGATAATAGAGTAGAATGGTCACTTTACCCAGAAGGGATTTCATTGACCTTGGGAGGACTGAAAGGGAAATTGGGAGAACTCTCAAATGGCTAGATGTTATTTCCACTGTGAGAAGATAATGCAGAACTGCCTGCAATTAGTAATGAAAACAAAATTAACCACTTGGCGCCTATGGCTTGCCTCATTCATTACCACACTTCCAGCCTGAAAAGTTTAAATCACCTAGCTCCACTGATCACAGATGGCATGTGTAACCCAACTTGTAGAGAGACTTGAACATAACATTGATGAGAATCACTCTGCTGACGTCAGAGTTTGCTCACTAATTGCCAAAATGCCTTCCAGAACTTGTTCCACTATAAGTGCTCTTTTCTGAAAATATCAAGGGCCCCAGTAAATGGAAGGGATGAATATTATTCAGTTCTGGAAATTAAAAGAAGTGGAATGATTTGTGCAGAAATCAGGCAGAAGTGTCTTTGCCTGGAGGGTAGTGGGGTAGTTTGACTCCCCCCTGAAAAGCGGTGAAGGGGCATTGGTCAACCTCCTGGAATCCCCTAGTGAACCTTCTCTTCCTGGGACTGTCAACCAGCTCTCACTCTCATGGAGCCTCTCATGGGGAAAGAGGGGAGTGACAGTTAAAAATAAATTGAGTGGTAGTGGTATAAAAAAAATCGTGCTATGAAAAAAAAAAAAAGAAGGGATAGAGAGTATCATGGTTGGATGGGTGACCTTTATTTTTTTTTTTTATGGGCTCTACATGCATTTTATTTTTTTATTTTTTTCCAATATATGAAATTTATTGTCAAATTGGTTTCCATACAACACCCAGTGCTCATCCCAAAAGGTGCCCTCCTCAATACCCATCACCCACCCTCCCCTCCCTCCCACCCCCCATCAACCCTCAGTTTGTTCTCAGTTTTTAACAGTCTCTTATGCTTTGGCTCTCTCCCACTCTAACCTCTTTTTTTTTTTTTCCTTCCCCTCCCCCATGGGTTTCTGTTAAGTTTCTCAGAATCCACATAAGAGTGAAAACATATGGTATCTGTCTTTCTCTGTATGGCTTATTTCACTTAGCATCACACTCTCCAGTTTGGATGGGTGACCTTTATAGGAAGGGTTGAGGAAGGCTTCTCTGAGATGATGATGTTTGAGCGGAGACCTGAGGACATGAAGAAATGAGAATAGCAAGTGCATAGGCCCAGAGGTGGGGATGTGGCTGTCACATGTGAGGAAGAGCTGGACAACTCGTAGGCTGGAGGGCAGTAAAGGAGAGAGTAGCAGGTGATGAAGTTGGGGGGGGGGGGGGAGTGGGGAGGCACAGCACAGGGCCCTCCTAGGCCACTGGAAGGACTTTGGCTTTGGGTGTGGAAAGGTGGCAGTGGAAGTGCTAAGTGATCCCATGCAAGGCGTGCCTTGAAGGAAGATTCAGGATAATTGTTGTGTGGGTGAAAGACAGGAATCAAGATGACTCCTGGGTGTTTGGCCTGAAAAAGTTTGCTTGTTTCTGTCAAAGCCACATTTTGGGAAGCCATATTTCACATTTTGGGGGGCAGAATTCTCTCATAGTGCCATAAGGTAAGAAAGAAAGCGGGAGGGGTCCTTTAAGACCTGAGCAGGCACTAGGAGGTGAAATGATTTGAACAAGTAAATGTATTGAGTTGGTGTGAAAGGTCTGGTTCCTCATCCAGTGCTTTTGCCATGCCTCTCTCTCTCCCCTGAGTTTACTGAGATATGATTATGTTGGAATGTGGGTCATTTTCCTTTCCGGCTTTCAAACTTTAATAATGGAGGTTTGTGTTGTCCTAGTGTGCAGCATGTGAACACTGGACAAAGCCATGTTGAGCGGGGGAGGCAGTGTGTGGAGTAGGAGGACAACTGAGTTGAAGTTAAGAAGGTTGAGTTCCAGCTCTGCCACTTTTCCTTCTGAGCTCTGTGATTTTGCACTGTTGTCTTGTTTTATGACCTCCTGTGTCTTTTTCTGTTCTAACCATCTATAGGTCTCTCTCTCTCTCTCTCTTTTTTTTTTTTTAATGTGGCTCCAGTGAGGGATCTAATGGCTAGGTCTTAAAAGAGTTTAGAAGAGCACCTTTTATTATTATTTTTATTTGTTTTTGGAAAGTCCTTTCTTAATGCCTTGACACTCAAATTTAACACTTAAATTAACACTTATTTTTTTTTAATTTATTCATTTTGAGAGAGAGAGAGCATGAGAGACAGAGAGAGAGGGAGAGAGAGAATCCCAAGCTCCCATGGTCCGCACAGAGCCCGAGGCAGGGCTCGATCTCACGAACAGGCAAGATCATGACCTGAGCCAAGATCAAGAGTCCGACAGACACTTAACTGACTGCATCACCCAGGCATCCCTAAACACTTAATTTCTCAAAGTATTTCTGTCTAGCTTATTTCCATCAGCTGCATTTCTTTTTTTTTTTTAATGTTTATTTTGCAAGAGAGAGAGAGAGAGAGAGAGAGAGTATACATGTGTGTGCATGGGGGCGGGCCACAGAGAGAGAGAGAGAGAGAGAGAGAGAGAGAGAGAGAGAGTCCTAAGAAGGCTCTGCTCTGTCAGCACAGAGCCTGATGCAGGGCTCAATCCCATGAACCTTGAGATCATGATCTGAGCCAAAACTAAGAGTTGGACCCCTAACTGACTAAGCCATCCAGGCGCCCCTGCTATATTGCTTTTCTGAGGAAAATTCAGTTGTGTCTAGTATAAGGAGCTCATTCTCTTTTTTATGGGCTTTTTTATTTGGAAAGTCAATTGCAAACCATCAAAATTAGTTTCTACTTATTCCAGAATCAAATAGGGGTCAAGTTTCCCATATTGAAAGATTACCTTTTGTTGTGTTGTAAATATTGGCCAGAATAGTTGTCTGGTCCCTAAACTTCTGATTTAATTAATGTTTTCTTTGTTGTCACTGTGACCAGCAGATAGTCTCCAAATGTTCCAACTGGTTGCCAGTTACTAAAAGGTCCTACGTGGCAGAGCAACCTCCTAGGAGGACAGACTGGGGGAACTAAGTAGATGCAGTCATTGATGCCATTCCTCCCTAAAGCCGGCAAATGCTTTGCCCCAGGGTATTTGTGTCCTATGTGGCACTGAAGTCTAAACTCTGCTTTCAAAAGCTCTTGACGCTTGTGTGTGTGTGTGTGTGTGTGTGTGTGTGTGTGTGTGTGTGTGTGTGTAAGGGGAAAGAGGAAGGAATGCAGAAGAATGAAAAAGATAGTGGTGAGATGGGATGGTTAAAAGTGAGAGAGAAAGACGGATAATAGAGATTCGTGGAGGGTAAATGAGTAGAAAGGTTCAAATGCAAAATGAGATGCCCTTAAGCCCTAGTTCCTCCTGAAGCTTCACGACTGTAGCACTGGGCTAGGCAGGGGAGGTGCTGGATGTGCTGGGAAGGGCCCTGGCAAGGCCTGGGCCACTGGTACCATAAAGTCAACCTCTGGTAGAGTATTCTTTAAAAGTGTTAACACCAGTGGGGAAGGCATGATTAAGACTGGGCAGCCTTAGATGGTTGGTTGCCTTCCAGAGACCAGATGAGGGAGGAGGGAAGCTTAAATGGGTTCAAGGAGCAACAAGGCCAAAGACAAGTCTTTACTTCCAGGTCTACTTGTGACACTTTAAAATTCCTTTAGTTTTCCTGAAGGCCTGCTTGGAAACTATTTGCATGAAAACACAACTAATTGATTGAGTGAATGAAGGATTTTAATGCCTAGATACTTAGGGCACTACATACAATCTAAAAATTTTTTTTTAGTTTCATTTTTAAAACTTTTTATTTAATGTCCAGTTAGTCAACATATGGTGTAATATTAGTTTCAGGAGTAGAATTTAGGGATTCATCACTTATATACAACAGCCAGTGCTCATTACAGCAAGTGCCCTCCTTAATCCCCATCACCTATTTAACTCTTTCCCCCACTCCCCTCCCCTCTGGTAACCATCAGTTTGCTCTCTCTTGTTAACAGTCTGTTTCTTTGTTTGCCTCTCTGTCTCTCTCTCTTTTTGTTCCCCTTTGCTCATTTGTTGTTTCTTAAATTCCACATATGAGTGAGACTATACAGTATTTGTCTTTCTCTGACTTATTTTGCTTAGCCTTATACTCTCTAGCTCTACCCATGTCATTGCAAATGGAAGGATTTCATTCTTTTTTATGGGTAATATTCCAGTGTGTGTGTGTGTGTGTGTGTGTGTGTGTGTGTGTGTGTGTACATACATACCACGTCTTCTTTTATACATTCATCAATGGATGGACACTTGGACTGCTTCCAGAACTTGGCTATTATAGATAATGCATGTATAACTTTGAATTAGTGTTTTTGCATTCTGTAGCTAAATACCTAGTAGATTGCTGGATCGTAGGGTAGTTCTATTTTTAACTTTTGAGGAACCTCCATACTGTTTTCCAGAGTGGCTACACCACTTTGCATTCCCACCAACAGTGCAAGAGGGTTCCCCTTTCTCTGCATCCCCTCCAACACCTGTCATACAAACTGAAATCTTATTGTGATCTGAGCTAGACTATATTCAAAAGGCATCTCTAGGTAGCTAGCCTATAGGAAAATGTGTAAGAAGCTGCTATATGACCCAAGCAGAGAAAAGAGGGGGAAAAGAAAGGATAGAAGAGATCACTGACACTTGCTCTGTTTGTCAGTTGAGCTTTTCACTGCTCTTTAAGAGAAAATCAGTTTAGCATTCAAAGAAAGGGCCAGGGAGGGAGAAGGAAACTACATTCATGCTGTTAAGCTGTTTATTATTTTTATTAAACTAATGTTAGAAAACCTCAATTATGTGAAACAAAGTATAATAGTGAGAGAATAAGATGAAACTTGCCCAATTATAAAATAATTCTTCTAAATGAACAAAATGTAAATTTTAAGAAACGGCTAAATTTTAAAGTAGGATTCGTTGAGAAACACAAAGCAATTTTCAAACCAAGTCAGTTATATATGAGATAGCTCATTTGTTATCAATTTTCCTGGTTAAACTTAAGAAAAAATAGTTAATGTCTTTTATTTCTGTTTTGACACTTGCTGAAATTAGAGACCTCATTGCTGCATCATTGCCAAAGCTATTAAGGGAAATGAATGACAAATGTTAATAGGCTAACAAAGATTACAAAAGTTAATTTGCTGTCTTCCTCAGAAATCTTTTCAAACTTTACTCCATGGCTATGCTGCTCAGCCTTTTGCACCCATTCTCCTGAGCAGGTCAGGGGAGAATGAAGTGTAAACTCCTTTTTGTATGTTTCCTTCCCCATGATCTTGAGGCTAATCTTTACACTCTACCAAATAAAGGGACAAGACCCTTTCCACTGCGCTTAGGGGCTCACTTCTCTTTGGGCCCCTGTCTTCCACTTACTGTCCTCTCCACCCCCCTAACCCTGTTATATATATATATATATATATATATATATATATATATATATATATATATATATATATATATGCCCATATATATATATATATGCCCTTTGCAGAAACCAGCTCATGTTTCAGGGCCTTTAGTAGCTTACGTTTCTTAGACTTGTAGTTACATTTTCTTATACTTTCTCATTTGAACAGTATTTGAAGTCTGTGGTTTCTTGAATCTAAAGCAATCTGAGTGTTTCTAACTTGGCTGCAAAAGTCATAGAAATTCTTCTGGAAGTTCTGTTTTCCTGAGATTCTAGCCGGAAGATTCTAGGCTTTAGAGCAGAAGCTAGAAGGCTTTCCAGATATAAGATATATTACTGACAGGTTATATTTATATATAATATATATATGTGAGCTGTCTCACATATAATTAAAAGTTGTTTTACATACTTCAAGAAATTCTTTTTTAAAATTTAGCCATTTCGAGGGGCACCTGGGTAGCTCAGTCAGTTAAGCGTCCAACTTTGGCTCAGGTCATGATCTCATGGTTAGTGAGTTCAAGCCCCATGTTGGGTTCTGTGCTGACAGCTTGGAGCCTGAAGCCTGCTTCGGATTCTGTGTCTCCCTCTGTCTCTGCCCCTTCCCTGCTTGTGCTCTCTCTCTCTCAAAAATAAATAAATAAACTTTAAAAATAAAAATAAATAAAATTTAGCCATCTCTTAAAAAATGCATTTTGTTCATTCAAAATGATATTTTATAATTGGGTGGACATTATCTCTTCATTATTGTACTCTGTTTCACATAATTGAAGTTTTCTAACACTGATTTAATAAAAAAATAAACAGACTGGGTATATATTTTGATATTTTAAAACAAGTGTAGTAATCCCAACAGCTATTTATTACAACCTACCAAATGTCTAGAATTGTGCTGGGCTGGGCCTGGAGAGATATAACCTCTCCCTTAATTCAAAATATTCTGAATTAATTTAATACCCATTTGTATAATATATAAATATTTTGAAATAAATAAAATTGAATTGAAATACGAGGCACAATCCCTTCCTTCTTTCCTTCTTTGTAGCAAGGCTGTGTTTACTGGATCTCCCTCCACTCTCCCCCCACCCCCACCACGCCCTGCTTTTTTCTGTGCCTTGTATCTTAGGAGGTGCTTTATGGTCCAATCAGCTCATTTAAAGTAGGAAATTTTAGCCAGGCTATATTGGATGCCTGGAAAGTTAGTTATATGATTACTTTTCAGCGATAAAAGGATCAAAGGGAGCATTCTATAATCTGCCTAACTCCTCTTGCCTTTGTTTCGTAGATCATACTAATAAAGGCAAAGTCTGCTTTGGTTGTTTTGACCAACCCTTCCACATTATTCCCCAATCTGGTCACCACAAAGGAGTGGTATTTGGGGGATTCTAGGGTTTTGGTGTTCATAACTATTGTATTGCTCTCTGATGTGCAATAACTCAGAATCTATATTTTTAATGTCTTAGCGTTCTCTTGGGAAGAACAAGGCTTGCCTTCTTTTTCTTTCCTAATATAAAGCTTATATTGGTCTCCTAACTTTTGGATTTTTCCCTGAATTTCTATGGCATATGCCAAAGGGCATATTAAGTACCAGTTTAGAACACTGCAGACAGGACCTATGCCTCTGTGAGTATATATAGCTGGGCAGGCTGCAGACCAGGTACTCGGGCGGCCCCCTGATTTGTGATCACAAGTGCCATTGACTCAAGGGCAGAAGGCTATTTATAATAATAGCATTTATCATTTTCTGTTTGGGAAATTTGAGCCCTGATGACTTCGTATCATGTGGCTGATGCAACCCAGTCCATTTTCATCTGCAGCAGGCAGGGTGGTGACAGAGCAGCTCTGGGGACTCAAAAGTGAATATATTTGCCTAGAAATACTTCCAGTTTCTGCTTTCTGGAAAGTTGCAGGATACTGAGGAAAATACACCCTTTGGCACAATTCCTATTGGTTTTGTAGCCAGTTAGAAACAATACTCAGTTTGCTTTAGATTCAGTTTTGAAACAACAGCTTTCAAAAACTTTTCAGATGAAAAGATGTAAGAAAACATGTCTGAAGTCCATTGAAGACCATAAAAGACCTGGTTGATTTAAGTCCAGCACAGTGGCATAGTCTGGATCTTAGAGAATCATGTAAGAGGCACCCTGTTGTTCTCTAGACCAGGCCACGGTTGGCTTCTGTGTCCCGATTTTAGGGTCTTCCAGAAATGCTTCGGTGACACCTCGTTTTTTTCAGCATCTTCCATGGGTAGCAATAGTTTGATGTCACTGCGTATCACAACTTTTTTTTTTTTCTTTGTGATTGAAAAATGGCCCTTTGCCAGTCTGGGAACTCAGAATTATCCTAGAATCTCCCAGTCAGAGAAACTTTCAACCTGGATGATAGGAGTCTGGGCTCTGTGCAGCTGCTGGGCTGTAAGCTGAATGTCTGGGGGACAGCAGGAGATGAGTAATCTTTATTTGCAAGCATTTTGTTTTCTTCCTTAAACATCTATTTTCATTTGAAAAACATATTTTAATGAATACAACAGATAATAAAAAGGAACCAACTGAGAAAATCACTGAGGGGAAAATGAATTACTGGTGTGCAATAAATCCGATGTCCTAGAGGAGGGTTAATATTCTATTGATATTTTCCAGGAAGTAAAGTAGCTCATTTAGATGGAAAAAGAGAGACAAAATTGTGCTAAATTAATTATGGAGTTTTTAATCTGCTATGAATTTGGAGCAAATTTTATTAGGAAGAATTGGAAGTACATGTTAACCTTTATTATCAGGATAAATTACATCTTTTAAAAATGAGGGACTCTTGTGCTTTGTGTAGGGCCTTTCACTTGGGTATAAATCTTTGGTTGGAAGCTGGCCTGGGTGATGGCGACTAAAATGACCTCTTTTTGTGTGGTGGTTTAAATAGTGGTTTCCATCCGGGTCACACATTTTGGCTGATGGTAAATTCTGAGTTCAGCTGTCAGAGTAGTTCCCAAAGGTTCAAGGAAGATGCGTTTGGACTTGTAGAGGCCACCTTCCATTTTTGTGGAAACGTCTGTATAGCTTCCCATTAGGGTTTCAATAGACAGACTGGTCTAGAGTTTAATAACATGTTCCTTCTTGATAAATTTTTCAATGCAAACCCAGGCTGTCTGTTCTAGGGGACTGATACTTTTATGGGGAACAGCCAAGTCTTACGAACACACCTTAAATGACTACTAGAGAAAGCCCTCACTTGCATAAGACTTGCAATTTACATTTTGATTTGACTTCATTTGGAACCACCTTCTGATTCATACTGTTGATCATGTCTGCTGTCTCCTTTCCTTTTACTCCCTCCTCTTCATCACCTGTAAGCTTGCCACATACAACTCTTCAATTGGTGACTTTATAGAATCAAGACTTTATAGTGGATTATTGCCAGCTTTCACCAAACAGGAGTAATGCTAACTTTTACTACCTAGAGAAAAAACCATGGGCTAGTTTTAGATAGAATTAAATTTCAAATCACCTTCTGAAACAGTGTACATTCCTTCATGTCCTAAAATGTTTGGCAACACTTAACTACCCCTTGCTCCCCAAAAAAATCCCACACATATTCTCTTCTCAGGCTGTGTGTTCTAGAAGCACCAGGCAAACCACTTTTACTTTCTTTTACAGGTTCTAAATTTTTTTTTTCTCATTGTTTTAGGAAGTTTGGGGCTCAAGGGTCACGACTCACTGGAGCAGGATGGGGAGGCTGTACAGTATCAATTGTACCTGCTGACAAGCTGTCCAGCTTCCTAGCAAATGTGCACGAAGCTTATTACCAGAGGAGCGACCGAAACTTAACATTCGAGAAACAGAGTTTGTTTGCTACCAAACCTGGGGGTGGGGCTTTGGTTTTCCTTGAGGCCTAAACAATGTAAAAAATCTCAGAGAAACTATTTAGGGCATTTAGGAACTGGCAGAACTTCTTATGCCACAGTAAATTAATCCTCTTTCTGTTTTGTATTATGATGAACGGTTGCTATTATCAAGATGTATTTCCAAAGAAACGGTTGAAAGCTCTCTATGCTTCATAATGATTATTTTTCCATCTTAAACTATGTTTTCTACCAATAAGAGCCAAAATTATGCTTGGGCAGATCTTTTAAGGATGATTTACTGACATTTATTGATTTCAAGATTTTTTAAAGATGAATTGGTAAAAGACATTTATACTGACCTCATGGATTAGACTTGAGTTAAACATGCTGCTACAATTAAAGGGATACATTTGAATTGTATGATATATTCTTAAATACAGTCCATTTCTGGTTTCTCTTGACACTCTTCTTCTTCACAGTTGTAGTCTTCTGTTGATGATGTTGATGATGAGAGTGATGCCAGAAACTCTCTCTCAGTTCGAGCTTCAGAACGCTATTAAAATAATACATAATGAAAGACTCACAAATTTTCCTGGATACTTGAATGCGAGGTTACTACACTCACTAATTATCAAGACAAGAAGAATTACCTTTTTTTTTTTTTTTTTTTTTTTTGGCCAAGATGGATTTAGGCTCATTTACTTTTTAAAAGCTATGTGATATCACATAAACAATCACTTTCAATTCTTTCAGCCCTCAGCTGTCTCTGTCACTTAAAATAGAGAAACTTAGATAAAAGACACTCTACACCTTACCTCTATTCACACTAAAATAGTTATCTGGATGATAATTCAGATAATTCAATTTGTTTGTAGAATTTACTTTCTTCCCACTTTATGCTACCTCTTCTCAAATGCCTCTCTGATCCACAGGGCACGCTTACTGCTCTGGGAAACCCCATCCATGCCTCGCAACCCTTTGGGGTGTGTCTAGCAGGTCTCATTTGTATGTGTGGAACAGTGTAGGACAGGTATACAGGTATGTGGGTAAAAGTGGGTTCTGGGATTGAGTAGGGGTGTTGGTGAGTCCTTATGTGTTCATCAAAAGTGGGCAGAAATGTTTAGCCATGTGGTGATGGTAAGTGAATGGCTTTCTCACAAGAAGGTCTTCCTGAATTACATGAAGATTTAATCCAAAAAGTAATTTGCTGCTATAACCAGATAATTGAGACAGCAGCAGTCTTATGGCATAAATTATCCAGAAAATTATCACACTTTTGTATTATTTGATGACTGTTTTGCTCATTAATGTGCATCTTAAACACTAGACATCATCATCTTGAAGCTCAGTTTTGGAGAGTCTGAGGCAAAGCTAGTTTTAATATTTCTCAAAGGACAACAGTCCTATTTAAAGGACTCAGAAATCCATTCTA
This sequence comes from Panthera tigris, assembly GCF_018350195.1. Classification (NCBI taxonomy): domain Eukaryota; kingdom Metazoa; phylum Chordata; class Mammalia; order Carnivora; family Felidae; genus Panthera; species Panthera tigris. The sequence goes on along the minus strand of NC_056665.1, from coordinate 54,378,356 downwards.
TTCTAAAATAAACTGCAGGTGCATTTTCATCTTGAAAGAAAGGTAAACGCTTGAGAAAGCTTAAGTGAAATATGCTGAATGAATTTTGAGTTTTTAAACACCCAATAATCCAAAATCTGAAATGATTTAAAATTAGAATTCTTTGTTTTTTAATACTATTCCATTTTCCACAGAAGATCTGTGGTTGGTACATAATTACTTAAAGATACCTGAATTACTATAAAAAAAAAAAAGTGGTACTTTCCATTGCTTTGCTATTCTATTTAAACTTTTCATCATGAGATTCCTTCTTGCAGTAGGTGACTAAAAACTTCCATTGTGCCCTCTGCTTTGGAAGACACAGTTGTTCTAAGCCAGGGATCTACTCTTGTCTTGGTGTCTGGCTTGAAGAAAAGAACTAGTTTTCAATCAAACCATCACCAAGTGTCATTCTAGAAATTATGAGAGATTTCAACCTTTTCTGGAGAGGATGGGGCTAGGGCAACTGGAAAAAAGCTTTATGAAGAAGATGGAATTTGAGCAGGGCCCTAAAGAATGAGTCGAATATGAAAGCTGGGGAGCAGGCACTGCAGATGAGTGAATGTATGAGTATGGGCGAATAAACATGGTGTGTCTGGACACCCCGGTTTGTTTGCCCTGGGATACAGTGGAGGATAAGATAGGTTATGCTGGCTGGAGGTAACTTTTGAAGAGCTCTAAGTCTAGCATTTAGATGAGGGGTTGCCAACCAGGAGCCCACAGGCCACATCTGGTTTGCAGATACATTTAGTTTGGCCCCTAAGTATTTAAAAACTTGGGGTTCTCATCAGAAATTTTATAGGAGAATCTGGATTATGGATGGTGAAAGATCTGATTATCCCCTGCCCTCCATTCCTGGGGGCGGGGGGCGGACAGTGAACTTAAGCTGAGGTATAGCTGCTTTGTTTAGATGATGTTGGACTCTTCAGTGTGCTACAGTTTCCAAAACTTGTAGTTTCCCTGATACTCGGCCCATGTACCATTTACCAGCCGAGGTCACCTGCCCTTCACCAGCACACTGGCACAGTGGCTTTCTTACACTAAATAATTCTCTGTACCCATGTCTCTAGCCGTAGTAGTTAGGGGAGACCAAGAAAAATGGGAGAAAGAATTTTTTTTTGGAAGTAAAGAATAGTCCTATTTGTTTAATATTAAACATGCAGGTGTTCTACTCCCTTCTCTCACCTTTCTGGCTCAAATAGAAATTTGATTAGATGATCTACTCTCTGTTTTTGACGTTACACTAGTGGCCAGTGAGGACTGTTCTTGAAGACATGCTAAAAATAAAAAGCTCTCTCCTACTCCTGACCTCAGCTGGCTCAACCTTCAGATTTATTGCACCCCTTTCTCTACATGTCCTTGCCTGCTGGAAGGGAAGAGGAACCTTCAGATTTAACAGAAGTGCCCATAATTTAAAGAGGAGCCAAAGAGGGGGGGACAAAGAAAACTGGAAAGACAGAGCAGGCTCCTTTATTTTCTTTCTTACACTTGAGTCCTGTTTAGAACCTTATAATTTCTGTCTTATGTTGAGGACAGGGACCATTCATCTAATGCATTCATTGGAATCCAATGTATTATTGTTGAATTATTAATGGGAAATAAAATATGACTTCAAACAGTGATAAATTTTCTATTAGTTTGAAATTTTGACTGCATTTGGAGGTCTTCAGTTGCATGAACTGTCCATGGTCAGAAGCAAGGGATGAGGATAAGTGGGCATGAGGTTGTCACTAATATGTAAAACAGAGATGATCTTAAATGTGCATGCAGATGATTAAATTAAAATAGCGTATTCTACCTTGTCACTCATTGTAACTTGGATGTGAAACCATGCAGTGCTATTGAATATTGTCCAGTCCAATTAAGACAAGGTAGAGAGAGAATTGTCAACTATTTTCAAAAAGGAAACATACCAGTTTATGTAGGAACTTGTCAAAGTCATTCTTAGCTTCGTAGGGTTTCTTGGTAGCCTTTGCCTGGAGTCTAATCAAAAAATTTTTTAAAAATCAGTAGCCAAACTAATTGTTTTATACTGACACCAACTAAGAGCCAACATTTACACAAAATTTAATATTCTGGGCATCTGCTGGCATTTTACATATATTCATTCAGTTACTCTTATGAAGTAGGCACTACTGTCGCCCAGTATTATAAATGATGAAAAAGGCTCAGACAGGTTCAGTAACCTGTCCCCCAGTCCTCCAGCTAGCACGTCATACAGGATGTGAACCCAAGCAGTGTGACTTGAGCCTTCAGTTCAACCACTGTGTGCCACTGCTCCCCAGGAGTGAAGCATTCTCTTCATGAGATGATTTACACAGTATTTGCTGAACTGACTTCACTCTCCCGTCTCCAGTGCAGACTTTAGGGGGCGTCAGTGGGGAGGGAAGAATAAGGGACTGGCAGGGAGAGATCTGGGGGGAAAGAGCGGTGGAAAAGGCTAAAGCGTGAGGGTGCTCACTGGACTGGAAGCCCATGGAGGCAGGAATCCAACAAATCTATCATGATTTTTGTCACCAAGTACTCATTTAAGAAATACTTATGAAGGAGTTGAATAGCTGAATTTAGGAGGCTGCAGAAACCTTTCCAGACATCTATGGATGAGGGGAGAGGCAGAGCTGAGCTAGGCTAGGCCAGGATGGGTAAGAACTTGGTACAAGGGAGAAACATTAGCAAGAAAAACACAGCAGACAGAAAGGAAAATGAAAAGGGATAGATGGCTATTAATTTCATAGCAATTTTCAAAGGAGACATTTTAAATGATTTTTTTCCTCCATGGAATTTGTAGGAAGAAAACATTTCTGAAAATTCCAATATACTTTGCTAAAGCATAAAGTTTGGGTTAGCCCACCCCCCGCAAGGCTGCCTGTAGGTTTTTTTTTTTAGCACTTGGCATAGGGCACCCGGGACAGCACAGCAGGGCTAGTTCTTAGGGTCTCCTGCATTAGAGCCACGCGACAAACAAATGCCTCCTCAAGTATTCTCTGCTTTATCTCTGTCCATTTTATCTCCCCAACTGGCTTTTCTCTTCACTTATTATTCCCCTCTGGGTCTGTTCTCTCCTGCTTTCCTCAAATCTGGCTCTCACAGCTTGGGTCTCTTTCTCATAGTCCTAACCACACTCCAGAATATCCCTGCTGCCCTTTCTCAGTAACACCCTTAGAATCTCCCTCAGGTGCCAGTCATACTCAATTCTGGTTCACCTCGCTTTGTTAAAATCAAGCCGTCTTCCAACTCACCCTTTTAACTTGCAGTGCCCTGTTCCCTTTTTAAAAAATAACACTTTTATTGACATATGTCTCATACCATTAAATTCACCGTTTTAAAGTGTATAATTCAGGGGCGACTGGGTGACTCAGTTGGGTAAGCGTCTGACTGGTCTGAAGCGTCTTGTGGTTTGTGAGTTTGAGCCCTGCGTCGGGCTCTGTGCTGACAGCTCAGAGCCTGGAGCCTGCTTCAGATTGTGTCTCTCCCTCTCTCTGCCCTACCCCACTTGTACTCTGTCTCTCCCTGTCTCTCAAAAATAAATAAAAACGTTAAAAAAATTTTTAAGTGTACAATTCAGTGCTTTTTTAGGACACTCACAATTTTGCATCATCCCCACTACCTAACCTCCATTTTTCTGTTTGCCTTTCCTTTCTTCTCCAGGAGTATCTCTTTCAAAGATTACAGATAGACTTGTATGCTGTGCCTACAGATTTAATAGGCATATGAGATTTATATACACAACTGAATATTTCCCCTTTAATTTCTCCAACTGTTATGGAACCTGGTCGGATCACCCGGCTGAAGAACCAACCGGCACATGGCAATCTCGGAAGGCAGGTGGTTTATTTTACACCAGCGGGCTCAGAGGAGATCACTCTCCTGAGGTCTGAGCCCCAAGCTTAAGCAGAGGGAACAATTTCTAGTTTGTTACTTCCGCATTCCCCATTAGTAATTTGGTGCGCTGGGCAAGTGGGATAGGAAGAAGAACCTGGAAGGGGAATTTCCCTAGCAGTCCTGTCGGCCATCTTATAACAGATTTTTCCCTATCACAACAATGTCCCATTGCATAAAACATATCTGAGCGCTTCTTGCAAATTGCTCTGACTATTCTACATTCTTCTGTATATTCTCAGTGATGAGAAATCCCATCCCATACAGATTTGATTTGGGGGAACTTGTAAACGTCACCTGGGATCAGATCTTGTAATTTAGGTATTGTGAAGGGGAAATTTGAGTGATAAGATTTTTCGTGAAAAGTGAGATAAGATTCTAAAGTAATAGGCTAGATTTTCTCATGTGACTGGGAAACTGGCTTTTTAACTTTGATTTTATTTATTTAAGGTTTTAAGTAATCGCTACACCCGACATGGGGCTCAAACTCACAACCCTGAGATCAAGAGTTGCAAGCTCCATTAACAGGCAGCCAGGTGCCCTAAAACTGGCTTTTTTTTCTTTTATAATTTTAAAATGTTTTTTATTATTATTTAATATTTGAGAGAGAGAGAGAGACAGAAAATGTGAGTGGGGGGAAGGGCGGAGAGAGGCAGACACAGAATCCCAAACAGGCTCCATGCTCCGAGCTATCAGCAGAGCCTGACAGGGCTCAAACTCATGAGCAGTGAGATCATGACCTTAGCTGAAGACAGACACCCAACCGATTGAGCTACCCAGGCACCCCTCTCGAGAAACTAGTTTTTGTGTTTTTTTTCAATTTAAGTATAGTGTACACACAATGTAAGTTTTGGGTGTATAACACAGTGATTCGACAGCTCTGTAGGAGACTCGCAACTTAAGTTCCAAAATAGGAATTAGAAGATGAATGGCACACAGCTGTGGCTTGTCTGCAGGGCTGCACTCACCTGTCAATTTTTGGGCACGTGAGTATGCTAAAAGTCGGTTAGTCTCAATACTTTATAGTTTTCCTTTTTCTACTCTATTTATAAAATAAATGTGCCTCCCAAAATGTTTGTATCTATAGCAGAAGAGGAACAAAGAACTAGCCCAAGAGAGACCAGCTAAATAGCCTGTTTTTCTAGTTTACGTCTTCCGGAGGGCAGGGCATGTTTATGGGTTTATTTTTTAATGTATGAAATTTACTGTCAAATTGGCTTCCATACAACACCCAGTGCTCATCCCAAAAGATGCCCTTTTCAATACCCATCACCCACCCTCCCCACCCTCCCACCCCCATCAACCCTCAGTTTGTTCAGTTTTTAAGAGTCTCTTATGCTTTGGCCTTGAGCTTAAGCCCTAAAGGTGGAGGAGTAAAAGGAGATAATGTTTAGCAATGAATTAAATTAGTAGAGTAGTTGATTCTGTAGACAAAGAAACTTATTCAGATGGACAGTTAAGTAGAAAATCTCTTTGCAGATACCTGAGTTGATGTATTTTTAAATAAACCTATCGTAGCTTTATGTAATACACTTGCTCAATTAAAATGTTTTTAAGCACTAGAAAGTTGAGTAAGGAACAAACCTATCAAGCTCCTTGTCAATTCTTTCCTGCCGCTGTCTTAGGAGTTTTATTTCTTCATTAATTCTGTGCTTCTCTCTATAAAATCAAAATTTCGAGTTAAATTTTAAAGTAAAGCAGGCATTTCTACTTGGGAAAGAATAAATCAGCAATTTGCTGACTTCTAGATGTGAGCAAAAGCCCCTCACAGACCAGTTCTTCAACATCCCCTCCCTACGCACTACGTGGTGGGAGGACGCCTCCAGCCCAGCCCCTCCTATATATACATACCAAACGCATAACCCATGACACCTGAGTAAGGTCTGGACTCCACCTTGCTGCTTCAGCAGGGGCCCTCTTACAAAGTGTCGATGCCTGTGTGCGCGTGTGAATATGTGGTGGGGGTTGGAGGGCTGGGGGAGGTGGGAGGGAAATGGCGCCCCTCAGAAAGCAGATTTTCTACAAACTTTTGTCCTGCTCGCTGGATAAGACCTACCTGGCTGCTCTTCCATTTATCTCTCTTTGTTGTATTCCATTCCTCAATACTGCTCCAACTGCCACCCCTGCTCCAGCGAGCTCATCCTGCAAACAACCTTTCTGTGCTCCCAGGGCTCATCTTTGTAAATCAACAGTACTCCAATCTCTGTTCCCTGGAGCTCTCTCCTGGTCTCTCCATGCTGGGATGCATCCCTCCAACCACAGTACAGCAAAGTTTCCTTCCTTCCTTCAACCCCCTGATACTTGCCATGGCTCCACAGCTCTAACGTACACCCTTGACACTTACTAGAAAAGAATCTCCAAATCTCTTAAGACACTCAGAAGTGACTCTCCTCACCGGTAAAATAAGGAGCTTAATGCAGATGATTTCTATGATTACTTCCAGCTCACAGCACTTATGATTTTACATTTAACAACAGTTTGGCATCAACTTACATCCTAAAATCCTTTTGATTCTTTGCAAACTGTCTTTTTGCTTCTTTTATGATATCACGGTAAGTCGGAGCAGGTGGTGTGATTGGCTTATGGTTAAGGAAAGATTTGTAATTAGGAACATTTGGGAGAGTAGGACAGTATCCATTACTGGGGGGACCAAGAGGGCCATCTCGCCCAGGCTTCCCATTCATGAAGGGTCTCAAGTGTGGACATGAATATTACGTCCAGATTTAAACTGAGAAGACAGAAAGAAGGAGGATCCATTAGACCACGTTAAACTGTGTCCCATAATCTGAACTACACCACCCACAGTGCACTCAGACTTAATAGTTTCTTAAATTCTGTAATTACCTTTTTTTGTGGTGTTTTGTGTGTGTGCCTGTGCATGCACACATGCATGTGTATGTACATTAAAAGCAGCAATTTGTTAAATTAAATATTTAAAATGTATCAAAATTTTTTAACCTATTTAAGCATTTCTTCATTTCTACATATACCAAGAACCTCAAGGTTTCTTGACTTCTGAAAGGCTCCGGAGGTGCATGGCAGTGTATGTTGGTTGCCTTAGTTATTACAGGGAAGAAAGATGGTAAGTAGAAGGTGTAAGTGTGCTGTTAAAAAGCCCGGGGCTCTTGTCCCACCTGTTTCTGGTACAGCCTGTGGTTGTGCTCCTAACCCTGGTCTTAAACCCACATTCGTGCCTAACAAAGCAGGCACTTCCCTTCTGAATTCCCTTCCCTTCAGCAATTGGCGAATGACTCCAGGAGGCAGCTCTCGGTTTGTGTTAAGAGAAGACCTTAGCCTCACTGATAAACCAGGAGCTCTTTAAACCTCTGTGATTGCCAAGACACAGGGCATGAGACTGTCCTTGTATGGCCTCCGCTCCTCCTCCTGAAGCACTCTTCAGTATTACCTCTGTCTTTCTCTGACTGCATTATTTATGGTCTCTTTCAAGGCTGTCCTTGATGCTCATTTTAATCTTATTTATCTGGTATGAGAATGTTAGGAGCAGTCCAGTGGATTTGGTCTCCGGAGGCAGGACCACATAGGTACTTAACTTTATGACCTTAACTTCCTGAGCATTGCATCTCAGCTGAGGTATCTAGAAGGAAAAAGATGAATGGCTCCACAAGAAAGATTCTCAAAATGAACTTACATAAAATTCATGTCTTTCCTATGAAGCTCTAAACTACTCAGGAATTATCTTCAATCACTTATAATTGGAAAATCAAGGTCTTAGAATCAAGGAAAAGGTCACCTGGTTTTCTCTGCACTCAAGACTACTTTCTCAGCAATGCTAGAAGCGGTAAGTTCTCTGGGTTGGTCACAGAACCTGTTTAAGCAGGATTTTTTTTTTTTAATTTTTTTTTTAACGTTTTTATTTTATTTTTGAGACAGAGAGACAAAGCATGAACGGGGGAGGGGCAGAGAGAGAGGGAGACATAGAATCGGAAGCAGGCTCCAGGCTCTGAGCCATCAGCCCAGAGCCCGATGCGGGGCTCGAACCCACGGACCGCGATATCGTGACCTGAGCTGAAGTCGGACGCTTAACCGACGGAGCCACCCAGGCGCCCCGGCTTTTTTTTTTTTTTTTTTTTTTTAATATGAAATTGATTGTCAAATTGGTTTCCATACAACACTCAGTGCTCATCCTTAAGCAGGCTTCTTAACAGCATCACTGACCATAGAGGGAAGCAGTGTTGACAGCAGAACACACTCCATCCTACCAAGCACAGAGTTTGAGAGGTGCTGGGTGATTATATTACCCTAAAATGGATCAAAAGTCTCTGAAATAGGCTTTAGAGAAGACTATTCATTGATACGTTCCAAGTTTTCTTTCCCCCTTAATTATATCTAGGTTTTAGAATAAGATTTTCCTTCAAGAAAGAGAGGAGCCTGACTTCACTGGTTAATGTCACAATGGCATATGGTTCCTGAACTTATGGTTCCTGATGGAAAGTTCATTTGTACTGTGTAGGTGGAAATTAAATCAGTACTCTGATAGCATCTGGCACCCCAGGAGGCAGACCAGCAACTGCATGTGCACAGGACGAATAATCATTATTGGCTTCAAAGACTCATTCAAGATACAGCCCTTTTCAAGGCACCATGAAGCAAAATTGGGAAGTCAACAAAGTGTGTTTCTTCAGTATCCTTTACTCATCTTCTCTCTTGATGCTCTTATTTCAGGACTCTCTTAGCTCTTCCTCTCTCCTTGGCTGGCACTGATGGGCCATTACCCAAAGATTGTAGAGGGAGTGCTATCCTGGAGACTGAGCTCTGGTTCTGGCACTGTGGTCAGAACTTACCATTTAAGACATGGTAGCCAAGGTAGTTAGCCAGGCTGGCCCTCTTTTTCCTTGTCTGTAAGGGATGGGGGTTTAGTTAGGTGGTCTTGTGGCTCTCTTCCTGTTCTGATTTTCCATGAAATAGAATATGAGCCTATTTAATTTCAGAAGTTCAGACCCATCACTAAGGTAAGGGCAAAAGGCTAAGAGAGATGTGGGATGGAATTCGAGATTCTGTAAAGGAATGAAGGAGAATTTGTTTATTAATTGGGTATGGGGGCTGGATGAGAGATAGGGAGGGGGAGAGATCAAATGTGACTAGGATAATGATGGAATTATTTTATAGAGATGGGGAAGTCTGTCATTTTGGACGATGTACTACAGGGGATGAAAAGGTATTTTAATAACGGGCATGTTCAATTAGAAACTCTCAATAAACACAGATAGAGATCAATGGGAGTAGATATGAAAATGGAGACTCTCTTCAGAGGTGATGGTTGAAACAGTGAGAATTAATGAGACCCTGGGGAAGAATGAAGTGGGAAAAGAAAGAATCTTGATGAAGAGAGATTTTAGGGATTAGGAGTAGAAGAAGGGGAGGAGCCAGGAACTGGTATAACTAACACAGTAGCATATACCAAAGGAGAGAATCTCTTTAAGAAGGAGGAGTGACAAGTAAGTCAGTCATAAAGGTCGATTTGAAAACAAATAAACCTAATTGGGTGATACCATTACTCATTCAACAATTACTTTTTGAGCACCTGTTGTGTGCCAGGCACTCTTCTGGACCCTGGAGATTGAGCAGTGAATAAGATATAAAGGTTTCCACTCTCATATAGCTCATATTCTAGAGCATGTACACTTTCCATAAACCATTCACCACAGAGAAGTCAACGTATACTCAAATTAAGTCCCCTGTTTAAAGGGGGGCATAACAAACAAATAAACTGATTAAATAGTGGTAAGTACTATAAGGGCAGTAAAACAGTGCATGAGAAGAGAATGGCTGGGAATGTGTTTGGGGGTGCACAACATTAGCTAGAGAAGGCCTGAGTATCAGAAGAAATGGAGCTGGCCGTGACATTTGAGTAGGAGAAAGGGCAGTGTAGCTGGAGTAGAGTGAGTGAGGGCAGAGAGGTAGGAGATGAAATCAGATAGGTGGGGCTGGGTCTTCTAAGGGACTTCGTAGCCGATGGCAAAGTGCAAGAGGAAGCTGTTGGAAGCTTTTAAGCAAGGGACTTAATTGAATTATCCCTTGACTGTGTGATGAATGGCTTGTGGAAAGTGGAGAAAAAGGGAGGCTCTAAAGGGGGCTTTCTCCATAGTTGAAGCGAAAGTGGTAGCCGTGCTTGGACTAGGGTGGTAACAGTGGAAACTGGATAGTTTCAAGATATGCTTTAAAGGTGGAGATGATAGAATACAAGGCTATTTTAAAATAGGTGTCCTACAGCCTAAAGATGAAATAATATTGTAGACATAGAATATAATATTATATTCCCTTTCTTTCTTTCTCTCTTTCTTTCTCTCTTTCTCTCTTCTTTCTTTCTTTCTTTCTCTTTCTTTCTTTCTTTCTTTCTTTCTTTCTTTCTTTCTTTCTTTCTCTTTCTCCCTTCCTTTCTCCCTCTCTTTTTCTTCCTTCCTCTTTCTCTTTGTTTCTTTCCTTCCTTCCTTCCTTTTTTTTTTTTGGACATTGGAATTTCTAACAAAATATTTGGGGCACCAAACCTGGTGGTACAGATGACAGTTTGGGGCAGGGGGTCCGGCCTGTTGGCCAGCTCTTAAATGATCTCAGGTCTAATCAATACCTGTGCAGAAGGCTGACATTGCACTTCTCCTAACAGTTTAACACCTGGGCCCAGGAAAGCGTGGTACCAACTTAAGTTAGCCTGCTTCTTGATTAGTATACCAAACATCGTAGGCGGCTAGAGTTAACTAAAAATCCTCAAAGACACTATATTTTAGGTGGTGGTAAGGGGGTGGGGCAATAGTTGGAAATGGAGTGGAAATACAAAGAGTTAACATTTGTTGGATATCCAACATGCACTGTGATGGGATCTTTACCGTATCTCTAGAATTCTGCTTGAGATTCTTGACAAAATAAAAGGGTGGCTGGCGGCTTTACTTACATGAAAATAGCTCTACCCCACACAGTCTTGTTTGTTGCCTGACGGAGGGCATCCCAGGAACCCTTTTCCTGGTCACAGCCTCATTTTGGACTGGGTTTCTGTTTTCAGTGTGCTTCTGAGGGCAGTTCATTTTACTCTGGGAGAGACATTTCATAGTGATGTAGGTTATATTTGAATAGTAGCTATTATTGAACAGCCAGCTTATCACCTGGAATTTCCTGTTTCCAACCAATTGTTCTGGCAACCTATGGTCAGAAACACAGCATTGTCTTCAGAAGTTACATCCACGAGTTCTGATCACACTGTACAAATTACCTTGTCTTCAGGGACCTTCTAAATGAACCTACTGGAATAAGTGTCCATGTGAACTTCAGTTTTCTCTTGATATGAATCAAGTCTGAATGGTAAAATTCCAAACTAAAACTTTCTTAGGCTGGATCCAAGTTACTTTCAAACTTTGGCTTTGAGATTTCATTCTGCGTAAGTAACATTTTTGACTATTCAATGAATGACAACTTAAGGGATACATTAGTGTCCTCAAATCTAAAAGAGAAGTAGTGAAAGCCTCATTTTAAATAATTATAGTGGACAAAAACTAAACTTCACAAAATCTGCTCATTTTGACAAATGTTTCAGCAAGACTTAAAAATATTACTGTGGTAATCATTTCTCAATACAGGTGAGTGAAATCACCATGCTGTACACTTGAAAGTTACACAATGCCATATGTCAATTATATCTCAATAAAAGTAAAAAAATATATTACTGTACAAAGAATTATTATAGTAGCATCAGTGTAATCAAAAACCAAGAAAAAATTATCCCAGGATCCCACTTTCCAAAAAATAAAACTATTTTCATTTTCTATGTGCCTTTCCATCTGTCATATACAAATATATATTTTACATTATTGTTATAATGGCATCGTTGCTTTCTTTATGCCACTATCATAATTTCGCCATGCATCCAAATTTTGTAGTCCTTATTTTAATGTTTGCAAAAGATTTCAGAGTGTTTGTACCAGAGGGGCTCTACTGCCCTGATGGAAAAATTGTGCTGGGTCTTCTTATATGAAATAACCAATTTCTCCCCTCTTCCCCAATTGTGTTTTCCAGTATGACATCCCCCCTCTCCCTCCCCACCTCCAAATCCAGCAAAGGAGGACTGTGTCTCTCTAAACTCAAGTCCTTTTGAGTTCTGGGGAAAGACAGCCGTGTTCTTGCTTAGCTTGGGCCTGGTGTGATGCTCATGATTGAAAACAGAGGCTGTGGTCCAGTTCATTGCATCAGCAAGAAGCCTGCCAGTTATGCCAGATTTCCACCTTTCGTTTTTTTCCCCCTTTACCTGTCACAGACTGTGAAAAAGTCCGGCAGCTTTATTGTTTTTTTAATTTTTTTTTTAAGTTTATTTATTTTGAGAGACAGAGAGAAAGAAAACACAAGCAGGGGAGAGTCAGAGAGAGGGAAAGAGACAAGCAGGCTCTACGCTGCCAGCTACAGAGCCCAACGTGGGGCTCGAACTCACAAACTGTGAGATCATGACCTGAAACGAAACTAAGACTCAGATGTTTAACTGACTGAGCCACCCAGGTGCCCCTATTTTTTTAATTTTATTTTTTTTAGGTTTTTATTTATTTACTTTGAGAGAGATGGGGGAGGGGGATGGGCAGAGAGAGAAGGAGAGAGAATCCCAAGCAGGCTCCACACTGCCAGTGCAGAGCCCGATGTGGGGCTCGAACCAACAAGTTGTGAGATCACGACCTGAGCCGAGGTCAAGAGTCGGATGCTCAACCGACTGAGCCACCCAGGCACCCCTAAGTCAAGCAGCTTTAGAAGAAAAGGCTTAGCAATCTTCCTGAAACAAGCAATACCTGAAGATACCCGGTTAATATCTGTCTTTACTTTTACTTTTTAATATCTGTCTTTACTCTTCTGGCTACATTTAGTGATTGAAACTCTTAAGATCTTCTCCTGAGTAAAAATCAAAGAAAGCTGCATATCATTCTTTTTGTAGAATGATGAGCACAACTAATGATGTATTTTTCCTAAAGTGTATAGGGTCTTGAGCTGCTGAAATTTAATTTGCATGCTGCCATTTCCTGGTAATATTTAATTTCTCTCTCAGATTGCCTGTTAGAATTTCACAGATTTTATCCTTCTCCAAAGTCATATTGTGCTCTTGAGCATGGTTCCCACGATGAAGTATTTATGAGTGAGACCAGGCTTGTCACTCTGACCTAATTGGATTTTCTTCCTTGAACATTCATTATGTACTACTGGTATTAAGACACAGAACTATGTTTTTTTTCTTATAAATTATTAATTCTGAACATATGTCATTATTAAAATGAACTGGGTATACGTTCTTTATAAGGTCATTCTCATTGCCCACAGAATTTGGTCAGAGTTATATACTTGTGCTGTGAAATGAGTTCTGGGCTGCATGATGTTGATACTGACTAAAACGTCAGCACTTTCTTGCACTATTCAGTGGTGATGGCTTTTAGTAGACTTCTGTTAATGTCTGTTAATGAATAGCCTAATTTTTATCCTCATTGGATACATAAAGTCATCAATTTCCCCCAACTGTGTAGAAAATTAGAGCACTTACAGCTTATAAACTATGAAGAACGGCTCTATTTTATTCCTTGGGGATGACTGTGGCAACATGTTTTCCAATCCCACTGTCTGAACTGACCTCACACTGGGTTTCCTCATGTAATGCTGCATGGAGTTTATATGGCCAGCCACTAAATGGACAAGGAGCCATCTGAGTACAAATAAAATGGTCCTGTTCTAGGACTTCACAGCAGCTGTGGTTGGGATATGACACACTAAAGCCTGGAGGCATCCTAAAGACCTCACTTCAGACTCTGGGTTATTTGACCTCCCTTTAGAAACACACAGTATTTGGAGCACCTGCGTGGCTCAGTTGGTTGAGTGTCCAACTCTTGATTTCCGTTCAGGTCATGTTCCCAGGGTCATGGGATTGAGTCCCTCATTGGGCTCTGTGATAAGCATGGGGCCTGCTTAAGATTCTCTCTCTCTCTCTCTCTCTCTCTCTCTCTCTCTCTCTCTCTCTCTCTTTTACACACACACACACACAAATAAAAATTAAAAAAATAAAGTTGAAACACAGAGTATTAATGAAACAAGGGGACTTAGAAATTGTAGGGTCCATTTTGATTATAATATAGATGAAGAACCTAAAGCTTCTAGGAAGGAAGTACTCTGTCTTTGAGAAGTTGGGCATGTGTGAAACTCAGGAAAAGAATGTCCCACGGGCAAATTTTGCTTCTGTCTGTCAGAAGTACTGTTCTAGAATGAAGCTACAGGAGGCTGTGCTGGCTACCCCACATCCCTTAGATATATTTCTTGGAGTATCTTTAGAATTTCTAATGAGATTATCAGGTTTCAGACCAAAGTATCCGTTCTACACATAATGCTATTGTGTAAGTTATAAAAGGAGCCGAGGCAGAAAACAGTGGCCACAGTCTTGTCCTTTATATATGAGAACTCATTTAATTCCTAATCCTAAACACTGAATTCTTAAAATAACTTAGCCTGGGGCCCAAACTGATCTTAGAATAGTTGTCTTCTGCTTACTGTTTACCTTTGCTTACACTTCAAATATTTTAATGTTAGATTTTACAAGAGTGTCAAACATCCACAACACAACCATGTATCCAGGAATTTTTTAACCAGTGATTACCAACCCCATGTGCCTTATTCTATGGGAGACAGTGCCACTGTTGGAATCTCACTCTGGTATTACCTGTGAAATAGGGGTTTTAGTAAGTCTCATTATTTCATACTTATTATTAGCAGTGGGTTTATAGCAGAGTTCAGAAAATTGAGGGAATAGGGTTACCAGAAATATTAACACAGGCTTAACTAAAAGCATTCAACAAACTTGACAGAGCATTTACTAGGCATGGAGACACAAAGATGAGAAAGACGTGGTGTTTGAATTATGGGACTCAGTAGGAATGAGAGATAACAACAGGCAGTTTTTCAAGTGGAAGATAGAAGAACTATGAAAAACAAGCACAAGACTCTAAAAGTCTAGCAGTCGGTTCGGCTTTAGTGCAGGGCTGTGTCAGATTGGATATGCTGCTACAGCAACTTAGGTAGTATTCTGTCACCAATGACAGTATTTCCTGCCTTCACTGTTGAAGTGCTTGGCACCTTCACACGGGTACCAGTGCTGGTTATGGAAGAGGTATTCAGGAGGTGTTTAGTGTTCTTGGCCTACTCAACAAGCATTCTTACTGAGATTTCGGGGTAGCTGAATCATAGATTTCATCTTGAGAAGCCTGGTCATCATCAGAAAGTTAACTGTGTTTGCTATATTGTTTAAGAAATCCGGGAAGTATAATATATCTTTGAAGAAAATTTTCATTAAAACAGTTAAAACAAATTTTGATGCTTTAGACGGTTGGCTGTAGTTATGTGGAAAATTTAGTCATGGGCAACAGTTGGCTCTCTGATACGACTGGATAAACAACTTGTTGATTTATTGATTCCACAACGTTTATAGTTTATACCCTTGCATAGATACAGCGCAAGGGTTGTTTGGACGGAAATTAGCCATCCCCATTCTTTCCATCAACCCTCCTCCACTCACAAGGCTACACCAAATAAACAAACAAATTTTGGGTTTGTTTTGCAAATTTAGCACCTTGTTTGTAACTGTATTGAATACCTAAGCCCCTCCTATAAAAACAGAAATTCTAGAGCCCCTACTCCCCTGAGATGGGCCAAATTGGATTACTACTCACAAAATAGAAACAAATGGATGTGAGATAACCCCCAAAGGAGCCCATTTGTTTGCTCTTAAGTACACAGGACTTCAGCTGTAAATTAGGATAGGGTTTCTACGTTGGGAAATCTTGGAGCATCTCACTGAATCACTTGGAGCCATAAACTGGCAGTGATTTTTATGGGGTGAATGCAAAGTAACAGTGCAGATTTCATTTAGTTTCTCCTTTGCCTGCCCACCTTCAGGGAAGAGAAATAGTTTAGGTGAACACAAAATTATAGTCAATTTTTGTATTTAATTGAGATACTGCTTTTCAGTCCTAAATTCTAAGCATTCATAAAGCTACAGCTTTTCCACTTGATTTTTTTTTTTTATTGACTAGTAGCATGTATAGTAAGAATATCCATTTTTTCCCCAATGGTTGAAATCATTTAAACTATTTGAAAATGAAATTTTCTTCTGTTATTTGATATAAATTGGGCTTTACCACATGTATAGTAATAAAAAAAAAAAACCTCAGGGTGCCTGGGTGGCTCAGTTGGTTAAGCGTCCAAGTTGGGCTCAGGTCATGATCTCGCGGTTTGTGGGTTTGAGCCCCGCGTCAGGCTCTGTGCTGACTGCTTGCTCAGAGCCTAGAGCCTGCTCCAGATTCTGTCTCCCTTTCTCTCTGCCCCTCCCCACCTTACACTCTGTCTCTGTCTCTCTCAAAAATAAATAAACATTAATTTTTTTTTTTTTAAAAACAAACAAAAAATCTTAACTCTAACTCTCCAAGATGCAAATCCCTCCTGCTTCCCCCTCCCCCCTTTTTTCCCCAATGGGCCATGTTTATAATCTAAAATCCGAATTGCAGCTAAAAAATTGATACAACTCGTCCCCTGGAACCTGATTACCTAAAGCACAAAAGTCTATTCATTCCATTAGTTTACTAACTAGTTTGCTGAATTGTGGTTTGTGTCTTGTGTATTTTATTAAAAGAAACTTAAAGAAAAAAAGGCTAAAGAGAACTTACACTGGGTCTACAAGAAAAAAAGGCTGGATCTTAACAAGCAATTTTGTAATTGTCTTTGACTCAAGGTGGCTGCAAAATGCTTACAATACACATGTGCATACTTAACTCATGTAACACAAAACCTTTGTTCCTCAAGTTCTTAAAAAAAAGGTGTGATGTTCATTTGCTACACCCCCCCCCCCATTTTTTTTTTAACTTGGCTTACACTCTTAACTGGCAGTTTGCAAAAGGAGGAAACTTAGAAACCTACTCGACAAAGTTTAGAATAGCTTCAATTAAAAGTCATCTAAAAATAAAAATAAAACCTCCTTTTCTTTTCTAAGAGCAAATTTAAATACTTGGGTGTCACTTATGCTACCATGCTTCTATGATGTTTGTCTGCATATAAAGTGCTCTATTAAATAAGTCAGATATATTTTTTAAATTTAAAATCTCTTTTAGACTCCACCAAAATCTCTTTTAAGGAGTCCTTGAGAGCCTAGCAGGAGAGTTAACAAGGTTATTCTGGTAACTGACCTAAATTATCATCAGTGGGAATTAAATAAAAGGAATCCACAGATCAAATATCTGACTATCAAAAGGCAATCAAAGAATTTTATACAGATCTAGGGTACTTATAAAGTTATTGACCCAGGGGGCTTGTAAAGAGTGGTAAGCTTTCTTCTATGGATTGAAGCCATGAGATACAGTGCAAAATTCTGCATGATGCTAAAAGTAGTTACCCCTGAGCAAAAAAAAAAAAAAAAAAAAAAAAAAATTAAACAAAACTAGGATACAAGGGACAAAATCCAACCAAAATAAGTAAAATATGAGAGAGAATTAAATTTGTTGATAATTTTGTTGTATGGGTGAATAATGATGAATAAGATAATAGGTAATCTTGAGTCACTCAACGTTTTTTTTAAATTTCTTTTCAATGTTTATTTATTTTTGAGACAGAAACAGAGCACAAGCAGGGGAAGGGCAGAGAGGGAGACACAGAATTTGAAGCAGGCTCCAGGCTCCGAGCTGTCAGCACAGAGCCCGACGCGGGGCTTGAACCCATGAGCAGTGAGATCATGACCTGAGGCAAAGTCGGACGCTTAACCGACTGAGTCATGCAGGTGCCTCTTAAGCCACTCAACTTCTAAAATTAGAAGTCTGCAAGTAGCAAGGCAAAACAAAGTTCTGTACATACTGGCTGTCTGATATCCCAAGTGACATCTCAAGTTCTGTGAATAGATTAAACTTTCCTTCTTACCCAAGACAGTGAGGTCCATAGAACATTTTTATGATGATGGAAATGTTTAGTATCTGCACTATCCACTATCCAACAGTCACACACAGATAGTGAGCACTGGAAATGTGACAGTATAACTGAAGACCTTTATTTTTACTTATAGTTAATTTTATTAATTTAAATATAAGTTTAAATAGCCACACATGGCTAGTGGCTAACATATGGGACAGTGCATTTTCAAAATTATAAAAAACATAATAAATACCTAATTCTATGAACATATTTCTATTACTTTATTTCTTTTTTCTTTTTTGAATGTTTACTTATTTTTGAGAGAGAGACAGACAGATAGAGTGCAAGCTGGGGAGGAGCAGAGAGAGAGAGGGAGACACAGAATTTGAAGCAGGCTCCAGGCTCTGAGCTATCAGCACAGAGCCCGCGGGGTTCAGAACTCTTAAGCTGTGAACCTGAGCCAAAGTTGCACATTTAACTGACCAAGCCACCCAGGCGCCCCTCTATTTCTTTAAATCTTGCTCAAAATAGTATATATTATCACTTTATGTAATATTGTAAAATATGATTGAATAGATCACATACTAGCCTTGGTTTTCTCACTATATGTTTATCTAGTCAAAACTATTAAGTTTGTTAACTCTTACTTGGAGAAGCTATCAAGGTATCAGAACAGTGAGAAAAAGAAAACCACCTTTTCCACAAAACTGAGTGTACACAGTAAGAACCAATGAAAGGTCCATCTCTTAAATTATTTTCAGAATCTCCCTGAGGACATTGTGAGTCTTGCCTTTTTCGGAGTCCATTTATTTCACCTTGATAGTTCTTGCACCTTTTGCCTTATATAATGCCTAAGACCGGGCAACTTCTCTCTTAATTGCCTCAGGGTGAGTAGGTCCTTTCCTTTCCTAACAGTACTCTCTAGGATATGGGAGTCAAAGGCACAGTGAGCTGACTGACCCCTTACTGTAACCCTTGATGGCTGTCAAGATTGACATTGACAGGTGCCTCTTTTGCTTCAGTGCTTTCCTATGTTCCGGCTTGATTTTTTTTTTTAAATATTTATTTATTTTTGAGAAAGAGAGAGAGGAAGAGAGAGGGAGAGAGTGGGGAGGGACAAAGAGAGAGGGGGACAGAGGATCCGAAGTGGGCTCCGCACTAACAGCAGAAAGCCCGATGCGGGGCTCGAACTCACAAACCTTGAGATCATGACCTGAGCCGAAGTCAGATGCTGAACCATCTGAACCACCCAGGCGCCCCTTGGCTTGATTCTTTGACTCCGGTTTCCCCACTTCTACTCCCTCTTCTTTCTTTCACCCTGCTGGTGGGATTTCCCCAAGACGTACTACTGGATTATGCAGACAAATACCTGGGATTGTAGAAAGGAAGCAGACTCACGTTTGGTGCTCATTTCATGGAAAAAAGCAACCTGGTGAACTTCTTTCCATTTTCTTACAGACTAAGCCTCTGTTTAAGATACCATTGATTAATACTTAAGCACTTATGTTTCAATTGTTGCTCTGCTTCCAGAATAAGCAAAAAATTACCCATTTCTCTGAAGACTGCATACTTTTCCAGACAAAAGAAGTGTGCTTCCTTAGATATTTAAAGGCTTCATCTTTCTTGAAGGCCACTGTGCTGCAGCTTTTCAACACTCAGGATGGGGAAGAACAGAAATTGTTCAGGTAAGCATAGGAAGAATGCCAGAAAAAGACTGTACCTAGGGTGCAGATGACAAGCTTGTAGACAAGGTCACCTATTAGACAACAAGTTCCCTGACAGCAGAGATAATAGTCATCTCTGCAGCACATAGCTGACAGTTTGTCCACACGCATCATGTTTCCCCTTAAAAGCATGTTGTCAAGGCCATTATGAACTAGTAGGCACTTACATGCTATACAAATCTTACTAGATCACAGGATTTTGAGTTGTAAATGTCTTCTAAACAATGCAAAAGTGACTTAACAGATATGGGATTGTTAGTCTAATTCAGCACTTAACTGGTCCTGCTTCTAGATAATGGTAAGGTCTTTCCTTAGCAAGAAATAACTCTAGAAAATGTTGGAAATCCCCTGACCAATTCTGCCCAAACTCTTGGAGCAGGTAACCTCATTTCATGGTAGCAGATGAGATCCGTTGTACAATGCTACATTTTTTTAAAAATGTAGTTTCTGTATGTTTTTTTTTCCTCTGCTTGCATTTAATTGATTATTGGGGATCCAGAAGAAAAACAGTGAGCAATCAATGGATTGTTTTCTCTGTAATGGTGAGAACTGAAACCAACACCATTTCCCCCGTGATAAATAATACTGGGAATATACTAACCCAGGTGGCTTTTTTGGAAGCAGAATACGAAATGGAGATCAGCGTGCAGAAGGTTTATTACGGAGTGCTCTTGGGATTAACATCTCTGGTTTGCAAAGGAAGGAAGTAAAATTGGGCAGAGAAAGAACTTGAACTGTGATAACAGTCTCAAGGAAAAGTATAAGCTGACCTATAGGGAGTTCCAAAGCTGGGATGACCCTTCAGAATTGTTCTGAGTTGAGGTAGAACAGGCCCCAACCTCAGAGACTTTATGTATCACACTAGTAAATGGATGTGGGCTGCCTTTGAAGGGGGCATAGTACAGTTATCTACTGCTGCATAACGAACAACCCCAGACTTAGTGCCATAAAACAACAACTGTCATTTGTTACTATTATCTCAATAGTTTTGGATGTTGACTGGGCTCAGTTTGGTGGCTTTTAGTTGGGGTCAGGTTGTGGCTGGAGCTGGAGACATCTCAAAGGCTTCCTCACATGTGTGGTTTTTGATGATGCCTGTGGCTCAACCTCAGCTCTGGCTGCTTGCTGGAGCATGGACTTTCTATGTGGTCTGACTTCCTCCTCACGGAGAAGATGTTTCTAAGAGCATTCCAAGAGCAAAAGCAGAAGCATTTCAGTAGAAGCTTTAAAGCCATTTATAACCTGGCTTCAGAAGTCACACTCCATTGGTTGAGGAAGATAGAAAAGTCCACCCAAATTCAAGGGGAGTGGACATAGATGCTATCTCCTGATGGGACAAGTGGCAAGGTCATATTGTAACTAGAGCATGTAGGAAGGAAGATACTGTTGTGGCCACTTTTGAAAAATATAATCTGCCATAGGGCATGACTTTGAGTGAGACCACTATCATTAAATGATGCAATCCTTGTAAGGTGTTAGCAACTGAAGGCTCTCTGCCATAGTAGTTTTTCAGCAGCTGAAAAATCAGTCTCTTATTCTGGAAGCAAATCTGGGCATTTAGAGCATCCATACTCTCCTGCCCCAGCATTTTTTTTTTTCCTTTTACAGCTTTATTGAGATGTAATTAACATGTAACATTGTGTAAGTTTATAGGACAACTATGTTGATTTGATACACTTAACATGCTGCAAAATGATTACCATAGTAGCATTAGTTAACAACTATATCGCCTCACATAATTACCATTTTTTTTTTTTTTTACGGTAGGAAAATTTAAGATTTATTCTCTTAGCAACTTGCAAGTATGTAATGCAGATGTTAACTATAATCACCACAGCATCTCCCTATTTCCCCCACTCCCAAGCCCCTGGCAACCACTATTCTACTTTCTGTTTCTATGAGTTTGGCTCTTTTAGATTCCATAGATGAGTAGAATTATACACTATTTGTCTTTATCTGATTTCTTTCACTTAGCATGATGTCCTCAAGATCCATCTGATGAGGAGAGCAAAGGCAAGAGAAATGTAGCTTAAATTAAATTTCTTTACAGCATGCAGCCCAACAGATACCAGAAACATGCAGAGTGTGACCTTCCTCAGGGAACTCATGTCTGCCTTAACGTTTATGTTTTATTAAAGACTAAAGTAACTTTAACAGCAGCTAGCCCCTCAAGGTCCTGAAAGCCTTGCTTCCAAATTCCTTAGAGACTTATGCTATCCCTAATGCCCACTAATTAAAAAGTATATAACCAGTCACTCCTCACAATCCAGCTCTTCCTGCCCTCGGGTCCTGTCCCTGTGCTATAATAAAATCACCTTTTTGCACCAAAACATCACAAAAATTCTTTCTTAGCCATTTGCTCTAAACCCAAAACTTCCAAATTTCATAATTTCATCACATCCATGTTGTTGTAAATGGTAAGATATCCTTATTTCTTGTGTCTGAGAAATGGATCTTTCCACAGTTAGGAAAGCTGAATGCTCATTCACATGCTCTCACTTTCTCCCATGTAAGAAATCACAGCCAAGAAGATCTTTCTTGACCTTATGCTGTTTCACCTTGGGGAAGGGGTGAAGTCAAACTGTTAACCGTTCTTACCCTCTCCAGTGTGTCCACGCTCATATATATATATATATATATATATGTATATATATATATATGTTTCTTTTCTTTTCTTTTCTTTTCTTTTCTTTTCTTTTCTTTTCTTTTCCTTTAGTAGTGCTGCAACTTCCCTCCACTGGAAACTTGGACTTCCACAAAGGCCTTCCTGTCCATAGATGATGGTCTATGAGGTGTTTTCCAGGGATTCCCAGACTGTAGCCATGAGGGGCTAGAGTGGTTTACAGGCCACTACAGGACCCACAACTGGAACTGAGGTCTGTATGCCTATTACCTGACCTACAGGTGGGTGAGACTCCTTCAGGTCCCTTAGTGAATTGTGCCGTTTGCACAGTTCCCCACAAAGGCACTCTTGTCTGTGGATGGATGTCTAATTGTTGTCGTTAGGAGGAGATAGAAATATGAATGAAGAATGTCTTATTAAGCTGTCCCTGTGTTAAAAAAGTTTAGGGACCATGCATATTTTTTTTTTATCCCTATATTTAACAATGCTGAGAATAAGAATAAAAATAACTTAGCTGCTTACTCCAGGAAATGCCTTCTCCTGAAAGAAAAGACTCTGAACCAGCAAAAGTAGCTTGCTCATCAAAACTCACTTCAAGACTCTTGCTTCACTGGGGCCACCAATCCAATTAAACACTGCCTGATCCCAAGTAATTCCTTGCCTTACCTCTCCAGACTCAAAAATCATCCAACTCAGGCCCTAAAACACTAATAAATATCATTCCCGAATTTACCCATTTTGAGACACTACTAAAGCTCTGCTAAATTGGTATTCTTCCTTGGCTTTACTTGGCCAACTGGCTATTCTGGTGGCCTTTTAGGGAAGCTGACACCTGAGAATGAGACAGTGTACCCTCTGAAGAACCTGGTTCTACAGTGAGTTGACAAAATGAGAATGTTGTCATTCCAGGAAAAAAATTGAGCTCTTTACTAGTTTAGCCACTGACAGCATGGAAAGTCAAATTCCTCCAACAGAATCATAAATCTCGGGATTCAAAAAGGCTTGAAATTTATCTAGTCCAATCCATCTGCTTGGTACAGATGGAGAAGAAGCTCAAATTTGAGTTCAAATTAGAGTAAATTTTAGAGACTCCTTCAGTACAACAAAGAGTTTTGGGATTCCTCTCTACTCTCTTATCTTCCCTTTTCAATCTCTTCTTTTCCCCAGCCTTAGGACACCTTGTCCCTGGTTTTCCTCATTGCAGACAGCTAGAGAAAAGATCAGGCCTCCATTGTGTTTTGGTGGAGGGTGTCTGTGTTGCCACAGGGCTTGGTGCTGGGTGTTTCCAACAAAAATGTATTTTTAAAATACCTCCCATTCCAGGAAGCTAAAATCTGGTTTCTATTATCTGAAAGGCCTCATTAAAAGATAAATATTGTCATATATGCACCTGTATTTTTGAAGCTGAAGGAAACTGACGGTTAAATTTTGGGAGTTCAATCTCATAAACAATGGAACAGGCTTTCTAGTAGTGTAGGCCTTCAGATCTGCTGCACTCTGAGAATTCTAGAAGAACTGAGGGAAAAAAAAGTATTTTATCTTGTCTTTACTAGAAAAATAACTAGATGGGAGGGTTCTGGATTAGAGGGTTTTTTTGAACATTTGTCTTTTAGCTAATTTATCCTTTTAAAAATGTGATTACCAGATCCTTAGTATATGTCAATTAGCTTGAGATGTCATTGACTTGAAATAAAAAATATATTTGATATATTGTTTAGAAACAACTCACAGGTTGCTATTCACATATTGGTGAGGGGGAAAAAATCTATGTGTGCACATGTGACAAAGATCATTGAAAATATTTTTATAAATAAGAGTGAAAAGAAGTTGCACATGGCTCCAAAGAGTTTCCCACTGGGCTCTTACTGTGTGAAGACCAAGTGTTATACAGAACTGGTGACCTTTCATGAGTCTGAGGATTTCTTCCTTTTCGTTTTTTCCCCACTGTTGGCTACTTGCTTCTCCCACATCACAGATAATTCACAACAGATGATTCCTTTGTATAGCTTTTATTTTTATGCTGGTTTAGGTCTTGTTATTACCCATTATTTTCAATTGTAGGGTGTAGTAATCCACCCCTGGACAGTTTTTACATGTTAGTAAGTCTGTATATGCGTGTGTGATGGTGGGAGCATGTCTTTGTAGTAATACCAAACACTCTGTATCACACTGCACTGAGTTCAGATTTTTTTTTCCAAGCTACAACAAATGTGAATCTTCTAAATTCATATTAGAAATATAGATGCAGCTGTTAGACATTCTTTTTTAATAGGACCCACACAAACTACACCAACATTTTGTTCCTGAGTTTTCTTTATCTTTTTTTAAAAAAGTAACTTGTGTTTCACATGTAAAAGAAATCATCAGACTTTTGGGTATTTTTTGTTGTTGTTGTTAGTCTACTTTCAACACATTAAAAACTTGAGGTGATTTGCAAAATCACATCCCTTCTCGATGTGAGATGGGAAAATTAGGAGCTCCAAATACATTTTGTACACAATTCTACACAGTTTAAAGATATATTATATATTCAGTCCTGGGTCCTAGAAGTAAACACTTTTTCCTGTTTTACTCATAACTCTATTACTAAGTAATCAAGTTTAAAAAAATACCCAAAGGTCATTCATAAAAACGTTCAAATTTTCTACCAATAAATTTTATATTAACATTAAAAATTTACTATTTTCCTTATGAAGGTACATTAAAAATCCTGTCAGAATCATGAGCACCCCTGTGAAGTACAATTACATTTGTTCCCTGCCTCCTCCTCTCCACCAACATTTCCAGTCTCCTCAGTATTTAGATACAAAATCTAAAACATTGACAATAAAGCAATCTTCCCTCTTAGGACTTTGGCAAGTCACTCCAAATCAAAAGAAATATTACCTATAATGTTTAAATTTATTTTTAAATGTATCTGTCCCACGAGACTCTGATTTAAAAACTGCATAGTGATCAAATAGAATATTGCTCTGTATTGAGCTTAAGAAAGTATATCATTAAAATCTCTCATTAATTAAATAAAAGGATTTTGAAACAGAATGTGCATGATCATGCAATCTTAAAAGTCTGGAGAAAAACTTCCAAAATGATTTAATGCAGAAGCAACTGCAGAAATTTCAAATAACTATTCTGAAATATGAGGAAAATTATCATGGCATCCCTTTTTTTTTTGTCCTCTGTTGAGCTTCCTGTCTCTTATCACACTTGCCCCAAACCAGAGTTGTGATTATCCTTAAAAGATGAGATTACACTTTTATCTTCTTCTGGAGCTACACATTCTCTCTGAGTAAACAATTAAGTATCAGAGTGTATTGGCTATGAAACCAGACTACCAAGGATAGAAGCCAAGTGTAATCACTTAGCAAGTTACCTTTCCTGTGCCTCAGTTTACTTATCTTAAAATAGAAACAATAATAGTATCTAACTCAGAAGGTGACATGAGAATGAAATGATTTAATAAATGTAAAGTACTCAAAAGAACGCTTGGTACATAGTAACTGTTCAATAAAATTTGAAAAACATTTTGATAATGATGACTTCAAAGATGAACTTTGTACCAATAACTCTCAAATTTCTATCCCTATCCTCCAGTTTTATTCATTTTAATAATATCAATTTTTTTAAATAAAATGAAATCTGGCCTTATCTTTAAATAAAACCATGCTATACTCACTTATCAGATATTTATTTAACATATATCATATGCGAGATACTTTTTCCCATGTCAGGGACATAGAGGCAAATAATTCTTTGCTCTCTATTGGGTGAGAAAAACAAGTGAACCTTACACTACAATGTGATAAATATTTGGATTTACTGAAGAGATTCATCTGAATCTAGACTTTCGCTCAAACATTGTTGAGTTACCTACTGATACTTAATAAATTACCCCAAAACTGGGCAGCTTAAAACAACAAATGTTTGTTATTGCGTGGCTTCTGTGGGTCAGGAATCTGGGCACAGGTCAGTGCATACTTCTGGCTCAGGGTCCCTCAGAAGCTCCAATAAAAGTGTGAGCAGGGACCAAAGGAGGATTTACTTCATAGGTCAGTCACTCATGTGGTTGTTGGCCAGACTTATTTCTTCAAGGATTGTTAAACTAAATGTGTCAATTTCTTACTGGCTGTTGGCTGGAAGCCTCACTTCCCTACCATGTGGCCTTCTCCACAAAACAGCTCACAACATGATAGCTGGTTCTCCTCCACCCCCACCCCCACCCCGAGGGCTCTGAGAGAGTGAGCAAGAAATGCTAGCAGGACTGATGTCAGTCTTTTTGCAACTGAATGTCAGAAGCGATACACCATTATGCTAACCATATCCTATTAGAATCAAGTCATAGGTTCAGCCCACAATAAATGGAAGGGAATTGAGGTATGAATACCAGGTGGGGATCACTGGGGCCCATCTTACAGTCTGCCTACCTCAAATATAATGAATTATATTTATCTTTTTTGTTATTTTTTATCTTCTTCTCTGCCTTCTCTACTTTCTCCTATTCCCTCACCATGCATAGATGTACTCACTGCAAATTATCGTCTCTCCACTTCAGGAAAGCCACAAGATTCCAATAAGCAAGCTCAGAGAAAACTATTAAAAATATTTTATATTTTGAATAGCTTCAAAGTAAAATTTGAGTGAGAGAGAAATATTCAATGACCATACAGTCATCACAAATAATTATGGGAAATCCATACAGAAATTTCATTAGCAGCTATCATTATCTTGGGGAAAACATTACTGGACCGCCGCCAACCATCAGTATCACACTCAGAATTATAGCCTAGATCACCATGTCAGGAAAATAAGCATGGCCCAGGAAACGGTAGAAGACTCTGGTGCTAGCTCTACTGCATGAATCCCCTGGGCAAACCATTTACCCTCTTTGTGCTTTGATTTCCTTATCCATAAAGTGGTGTGATATGCCCCTGTCACAAGACTCTCGTCATTTTTGTGCTAATACATAGCGTGATTCATTATATGCTTTGCAAAACTGCCAAGTGCTGATGAAGATGAGACATCATCATCATTTTGTTTATCATTAGGTCTAGAGACATTTTTTCTTATTGGGGTTATTAACATTTTACAAGCTCAGAAAGCATCACAGAAAGCCGCATTTCTTTCCAAAGGGTGTTTTCTTTCACATAATTATGGAATAAGATACTCATTCCATAAAAGATTTCATGCTTTAGATCTCCATTTTCTCCTCTCCTCACCCCCACACTTACTTACACTCCCCCTACATTCTCAGTAAATTGGTTGTACAATCTGTCCTGGCATAGCCATTAGACAAATTCATGCCCATCAGAAATGTAAACACAAAGACTAACATTTTTATAATTACAATTAAGATTAGTTAAAGATAAAAGCAATTTATTATGAAGGGTTTTATATATCTTTCAAATTTCACTTCTAAACATTTAAAAAAATTCTTTCAGACTAATCCAAAGTTGGTGATAATCCTTGGATCATTACTTAATTTACATATCCCTGAACAGGCTGATTTAGCCCTGTAGTTTGTATCTATCCTTTTGTTCCAGAACTACCCAAGTTAATTCCATGTACATGTGGTCAGTTAGGCTCTGGGGGGTGTCCTGATTAAAATGTGGGAGAGGAAGTGTCCTAGGAAGAGTCCTGAGACTCTGCTAGAGCACATTTTGATCATATGTCCCATGAGTAACAGCTATGTGAGCACACTCCCACACAGGTATAATTTTCAATTTATGAATTAGGTAATATTAATCTGTATTAATATATTACATATATTATAGAATATATGTAGTCTGCAAATAAAAGCCAGATCAAATATTGTGAAAATAAAATTTAACTTTACCTTTATTAATGGTATGCCAAACCTTTTTTTCCCCTCAAATTATAGAGATTTGATGTCTACACAGTTGTTTATTAATGCCTTGTAAATTAACCTGGCATTATAGAATCATTTGCTAATATTGAAAAGTATAACATACACTTAAGGCTAGATTCATTAGTTATAATAATTATGTATATCCACATTTCAAATAGTCATCTTGAAAATTTTTATTTCTGTTTTTTTTTTAGCCTACATATTGGCAGAATTGATTGGCTCAGCATTAATTTATTTTCTTAGTATGGCTGAAAAGGCTCTCCTTTGAGGAGTAGGGGAAAAATCATTATGGCATTTTCTTTATTTTTTAAAAAATTTATTCTTGCCTTATAAATATTGTCATCAATCCAAAGTTTCTTTCCAAGAATCTTTTAAAGCTATTGGTCCACTAGTGATTATTAAACTAGATGATATAGTCTACAAATCTACTTCCCACCAAAGAAAACAGCAACATGTTGTGATACTCAGAAAACACAAGAGCAAAGATGTCATCATTATCCTTCAAAACAGTAGAGTTCAGCTGAAATGTCAGCTGAGTAAAGTACCTACTTACTAAATATTAGCAAAGTTTAAGCTTATTATTAAAGATAAAAATAGATATAAATAAGAGTCTTTAAAAATATGTATATTATATATATATATATAGAGAGAGAGAGAGAGAGAGGCGTAAACACATATACACTCAGAACTGTGCATGCGTGTCCACTTCAATTTGGAGACTACTGTAGTAGATCCCTTTGAGGTTCATCTGAGTCCCCAGTGAGCCCTGGGCCAGCATGGGTTATGCAGAGTGAACAGAGGAGTATAAGTGGACAGAACTCTGGTCTTCCCACCTGGCTGCAATGAAAGAGCTCCAAGTTCATTTATATTATATTTTAAATACTGATCTTTCTGATAAATTTCATTGGAATAAAGAATTATACAGCTAAAACATGGTTGAAACTTTCCTCTGGAGACTCTAGAAGCCCATGATCCACAGTCTGACAAATGCTTGAAACTGAACACTGAACAGTAAAGTTGCAAAGATAGTCTTTTGCTAAAGAGTTACATATACCAGTTTTTAAAGTTCCTCGGTTTTCGGGTTGATGGGGGGTGGGAGGGAGGGGAGGGTGGATGATGGGTATTGAGGAGGGCACCTTTTGGGATGAGCACTGGGTGTTGTATGGAAACCAATCTGACAATAAATTTCATATATTGAAAAAAAAATAAAGTTCCTCGGTTTTCTGTTTCTTAAAATCTTTCTTACATGCAAAATCACAGCCTTAGATCTAAAAGAGAAAATACTTTAACCAAACATGGTACAAACATTTTGAATACAATTAAATGCTAAGTAAAAAACATTGGTTAAAAAATGCATTCACCTCTTTCCTTGATTGAGATATTAAGTAAAAAGTTTTCAACAGATCACATTAAAGCAAAGCTTAAAAAAGGATATGGTTCTTGCAATATTTCAGTGAATTTAATCTTGGTTTGTTTAGGGGCCTTGGAAATACCAGCTAACTCATGCATCTTCAGATAATATAAAATCAGTGGACTCTGACCTCCAAAATTGAACAGTACACGGTTAAACTCTGGACCAGTGCTACTATAATGGGACTGTAAAGGAGAAAAAAAATCAAGTTAATTATTACTTTTATGTATTTTTAAAGAGCTATAAATAAATGTAACTGTATTATAACTATGAATATAGTTATTATCTGGTATATTAAAATAAATAAAAAGAAATTCCGCAAAGCACCTTCTTAATGAGAGACATTTATTACAGTATGAGTCTATGAGTTTGTGCAGTAAGGCTCTTCTAGCTTTTTTATTTATCAGCTTGATAAATAGGTCAATAGACATTATTTTGCCTGAAGAACAGAAAGAAAAATGAAAGAGGAAAATGAACAGAGCTCCAGAAAAAGGGACAGGAACAAATATGAAGACAAAAATGACCAAAACCTCCAAACTTTTGTGAAAAACATACCCAAGAAACTTAACTCCAAGTAGGAAAAATACTCACCTAGACACATCATACTCAAAGTGCTGAAAGACCAAGACAAAAAGAAATTTCAAAAGCAGCAAGAGAAAAACAACATATAAGGGAATCCCAATAAGGTTTAAAGCTGAATTTTTATCAGAACAAAGGAGGCCAGAAGGCATGTGGATAACATAATCGAAGTGCTAATGGAAAAAAAAACTGTCCATGAATTCTCTGTCATAAATATAATTGCTCCAAGATTTTATTACTGACTTCTTGTGGGATATAAGGTCAGTATAGCAACAATTCATACATTAAGTCTTTCCTCCCTTTTTGTAATGTCTAGATGTGAGATTTATTATTGATTCCACTTCCTGTGAGGAAATAAGATTTTATGCTCATTTGCTTTTACTGATACATACAGTTGTCTTGTGTTTCTTTTGCTTATGGTCACTTTTTCATTGCTTTCCTTCAGAGATGCTCCAGAATTATTTTGAGTAGTGGGACTATCATAATCAAAAGCAATTCTCTGATGGTGAAAACTCAGTGTCAAAATCAGACATGTTTTCTATGATGTAAATCATTTACTTCGTCTCAATCTCCCATGGAAATTCACATAAGGTTATATCTAGCCTGATCTTTAAATTGCATACATAACCAGGACAAGCTTTGTCTAGATTAAAAGGAAATACTACCTGTCTAGAAAGAAAGATGTTTCATGACCTTTTCCCCAGATTCTGCCTTGGATACTGTAAGACAGAAACTTGATCTTACTGAAATTCAAGACATAGACATTTGTTATTTTTTCCACAGTTCTCCTTTTTTTACATAGGAAAACCACAGTTAATACCTACTTCTTCCATAGAAGGACCACTGATTTTTAAGGGCAGTTCAACTCGATAATAGCAGAGCTAGGCATTAAGTGTATATCCAGTGTTTTGTGGAGCCTTAGCCATTTTCTTAGATACTTTAAAGCAGAGGGTTTGAAGTGGTGCAAAGAACTCCTAGAGATATTCCAAATAGCCAAAACAATTACCAGGAGCCTCACTACTTCCATCTGCCCCACAAAAGATAATGGTAGAAAATTATCAGAAAACTTTAAGGTCCCATAAAACAAGACCTATATAGTCAAGAGTCAACTTAGTACTAAATCTTAGAACCAAGGAATCCCATAAACTTTGAAAGAGTCACAGGAGATGAGCTAGAAGGAGGAGTTTGGTGCTTCATTGTTTTGTTAAGTTATTAAAGGATAATTGCTGTCAATGACTAGAAAGGTAAACTTTGATTTTTGAGGTTTGAATGTGCATTCTGCCGATGCTCATATGGGCATTCGGAAGCCACAGGCACCCATTCGGCATCTGGACAACGCTGGTGCTTAGAAAATTCTTTATGTTGCACTGAAAACTGTCTCCCTATAGCTTTCACTTACCAGTAAATGTAAGAACTTTATGGTTTGTATTGGTAAAACAATTATTTTGAGCCACACAGAAAAAGCCTAATCCTGCTTTCCTACAGTAGCTCTCTACATATTTGAAAACAGTTATTACAACCACCAGAGTCTTTTCTTTTCTAATGGAAATGCCTTTAAATATTTTGGTCATTGCTCAAATATACCATTAATTATATAATTATAGTCCTTAATTATCCTGATTATTTTCTATTCAGAACTCTTTTGTTTGTCTACACCCTTTTATAATGCAGGACTCCCAAATGAACATAATACACAATAATTGTGTAATCAACATAGAGTAGATCCCATATGTCTGTTTAAAAACCTCAAGAATGCAGTAAGATTTGGGAGTCAACAGTGTGTTGATACATACAGAGATTATTGTAAAAAATAATTTCCAAATCTTTTCGGATGCCTCTAACCCAAGGCTTTATTATCCTATACTTATGCAGCTGTAATTTTGGACCTTTATACTTTTTTCATAATAAAAATTTATCTTCTAAGATTAGGCCTACTACTCAACTGTTGTAAACCTTTAGTCATCCAATGCATTCATCGTTCTTCCAAGGTTTATGACTTCCAAATATCTAATAAAAATGGCAACCATGTTTTTATCCAAGTTGTTGATAAAATAGTCTGCAGAGGACAGGGCCAATGATGCAGCAATGTGGTGTATTACCAGAGATGGATCTGCAGTTTGCTTTCCATCTTTTAACAGTGTCATCTGAAAAAGTTTGTTCAGTCAGTTAGAAATCCACCTGTCCATATTTCTTCAACTTGTAAATAAGGTGTAAAAGGCCATTTATAGTGATTACTGAAGATCAGATATACAGCCTCTATTACATTTCCTGATTTATAAATCCAGCAATATTGTACGTGTCCCCACCCAACCCTAATGGTGTGATATTGTCATTGATCCTAAATTGACTCCTAGAGATCACCAGTTTCTATTCTAAGTACTTACAAACCACCTTTGGCAGCACTGTAAAGGTTAGAAAACATTTTAGTTATCTGGGTTATTAAAGATAGGGAAATATATTAAGTATTGACTTCAGAAAGCGGTTTGTATATAGGCATAATTTAAAATTTATGGTCAGACTTGACTAGACAATCCAGACAAAATTTTAGCAATAAAGACTGCAATCAATTTAAAACCCATTTGTCTAATAAGAGATCAAATTCAGAATTTCAAGCCTGTAACCTCATCAAATCTTGGCTAAAGCAACACAAGGTGGCCAAGTCCCTGAGGGTCTCTATTAGGGAGGAACCACCAGAAACGTGCAAAAACTAAGTACCCACAACTTATCAGTAACACTACACACATATAGCCAGTTATTCCAGAGCCATGGCTTCAGAGGAGTTTGATGAAAACTCTTGTGACATTTTCCCTGCAATTTTGACTAGAACTTACTGAGATATAGTTGAGATCAATGTTTGTATATCAACCCAAGGAAAAGCAGTGCCAGAAGTGTGGGAAAAAATGAATTTTATGTGGTTTTTTGTTCATTAGAGATGAGGATATTTTATTTAAAAAAATTTTTAAAGTTTATTTATTTATTTTGAGAGAAAGGGAGAGAGAGGCAGGGGAGGCGCAGAGAGAGAGGGAGAGAGAGAATCCCAAGCAGGTTCCGCCCTGTCAGCACAGAGCCAAACACAGGGCTCGATCCCATAAACTGTAAGATCATGACCTGAGCTGAAATCAAGAGTCAGATGCTTAACCAACTGAGCCACCCAGGCACGCAGAGGATATTTTTAAAAAACAATAAAACATTTTAACATTAAGATTAACCTCTCTGGTAAATCACTTTGATCACTAAATTTTTCTAAAATATATATCAGGAGTGTAACAATGAACACTGTCTATATGAAGCTGTTAAACTAAGCAAATTAAAGAAGTCAGAACATTTTGGGGGGGCGCCTGGGTGGTTCAGTAGGTTGGGCGTCTGACTTCAGCTCAGGTCATGATCTCATGGTTTGTGAGTTCCATCTCCATGTCGGGCTCTGTGCTGACAGCTCAGAGGCTGAAGCCTGCTTCGGATTCTGTGTCTCCCACACTCTCTGCCCCTTCCCTGCTTGTGCTCCCTTTCTCTCTCTGTCTCTCTTTCAAAAATAAACATTAAAAAAAAAGTAAGAACATTTTTTATAATTATTATGCTCAAACCTTTGTTGTTAGTCTTGATACACTTGATTCTTCCTTGAATGTGGGCATTGTGTATGCTCTTGGGTTCTTTAAAATTTTCATCATATTGAAGTCTATCGCTAAAAGAGAAAATAAAGTATTTTCCTAAATATTCTGTTTTTGTTTCTTTAAAAAAAAGCATAATTTTCTTCTAGCAATGTGCCCTAAACATGGAAAGAGCCATGGATGGATGGATGAGACAGAAGAGGTTAGGATATTGTTATAGCTTGCCTCAGTTAGAGGAAATAAATATACCATCCCATTTTTACTTAACAGGGCTTTAGAATTGATAAAACTCATTCACTTACATTATCTCTTTCATTTCACTGTCACAAACCATTCTGTGAGATAAGTAAGATTTTCCACAATTTACAGATGGGATAATTAAGTGCAGGAAGTTGTATGACTCTAAGCTATAGCTCTAAGCTATCATTTAAGACACAGGCCTAGGTCTTTTGCTTTAGGGTCTGGGGCTGTCCATGACCCTCTAGTTTAATGCAATAGGAGGCTTGGGCTTCTGCATGTCAGGGTCCACCTTTTCCATCTATTGCCAACAAATCCAAATAAGGAAAGATTTGGTAAGTTTCCCCTGCAACCAGCATGAAGATACATGAAGATAACAAGGAAATCTTGCCATGTTTTAAAGAAAAGGAGAATTGTATTTTAATCAGCAGTTCAATCAGCCTAAAAGAACAAGCTAGTTATTAAGGATATCTTAACACAGAACAGAGAAAACAAGTAATCTGAGGTTTGTACTAGATTCTGGCCTGATTGTTATTACCAATTACCAGGTAGACTAATTGGATCTACAGATAGTAATGTTGATGATACAGCTCTGAAGAGTTAAGGAAAGTCACCTGGATTGATTTTTTACATTAGACGTTAAAAGATATTAATATCAGCCTGAAATGCTAGAGGCAAGTAGGCATTTATCTCTGGCAGAGTAAAGAATGAGTTAGGAAGGAACTAGCATTTTAGAATTTTGAGTGGAACCAGGTTTAGATTAAGTTGGCGTTAGAATGGGCAAGAAAGGTAATAAAGCATATAATTTATTTCCTTTAAAACCTGCTCAAAAGCAAACAACCCCTTATGGAGGGACATCTGGCAATATCTACAAAAATACAGACATATTTTCTCTTTGACCCAGCAATCACTCTTCTGAGACTATGTCGTACACAGTCTCCTCCACAGTATGAAAGAACACATGTACAAGTTTATTGATTGTGGTGTAATTTATAAAATTTAGGGATTATAAATAGCCCATGTATTTAATAGCAGTCAAGTACTAGTTAAATAAACTAAGGCACCCGATTTGATGGAACACCATGCAGTTGTAAGAAGAAATGAGGAAGATCCCTATACTGATAAGAAGAGATCTATAGGTCATATCATTAAGTGATGAAGGCAATGTGTAGAGCAGAGTATATTATTTGACTGATATATACCTTTAGTATAAAAGGGAGAATGTAAAAGTATATTGTATTTGCCTTCATTTGTATAAAGAAACAAGATAAATAAAAAACCAATACAAATATTCCCTGAGAGGGATAATAAAAAAAATAAAACTTGCTCCATTTTGAATCATCCTTAAATACATATTTATATAATACATAATTCCTAGTCTGTATGAACAGATATAATATTAATAATATAAGGATCTCTACTTCATGTCTATTGTACCTACAATAAAAACCTTACTTTTGAGAATACTTAACTTTGGTTGTAAAATTAATCAATAGAAGGTCATATACATTAATATCAGGCAAAAATCTTAAGCTGGGAATAATAGCAAAAGACAAAAAAGTAAGAACTAAATAAAAAACACAAAGCAAGGAAATTTTAGGAGTGACAGAGTCAAAAAAAATTGCAGAAAATTCTACAAAAATTAAAAATTCCACCAGGATATGATAAGTAATCTTAAAATGACTATATTTATTAGCTTTTTTCTCCTATAGTCCCCTAATCCATAATTTATTTTAGGTGAAAATATTAATTTTCCCTGATTATAGTTTTCATATATCCTCTGTTCTCATATCCCTAAAAGCTTGAGAAGATCATTTGAAAAACCAAAAATAATCCTATTTGATAAAACCATAAGAAAATGTCTCATCTGTTCTTACTAGTCTTCAGAAATTTCACTAGTGATAAAATATTCCAGTCTTACTCCACTTACATCGGAAAAAATTCAGTTCCACAACTATCCCCTATTTATTTTAGGAATGTTTAAAAGGGAGACATTTATGCAAGTAAGTATGGTTATCTTTATCCACCTTTGTAGTTTTTACTTTAGTATTAGTAGTCTTTCTGAGATGCAAATAATCCCCATAATTTGGCAAAATTAAACTTCATGCATATATTAATACAATTAGTGAATAAACTAGAGAAACACACAAAAAAAGCATTACTCAGGGATCCATTTATATCTAAGTTAAACTAGAATTGCTCTTGGAGAGTTTCATCTAGTGTTGAAGTGTAAGGGGAAACAAAGGAAAGAGAAAACACAAGTAGTCATGCAAAATACATGTGATCTGAGAAAATAAGAAATAAAACAAATACAATTTTGTTTCAGTAATATAGGAAAATGATACAGTTATTTCAAACCAAGTACTGCACACCCATGAGTATGTCCTTACTGCTTTATTGCATATGTTTTCTTATCATGCTTCCCAGATTTTTTTCAGATCCTATACATATACTTCTCCAGGTCCCTTCAGTCCTACCATTTGCAGGGCCAGTCATTGGTTTGTTTACATATTAGACGTCAAACAAGTTACATCTGTCTACTTAGCTACATACAGAATCATCTTCCCCCTTCTCTATATGTGATTTGTTTTAAATTGGCAAAATGAAGCATTAAGGACTTCTTCACAATGTTCTAAAGTACAATTAACTTTCTTCTCCAAGTAATGTTAATATAACATACATAATTATAAATAATCTCACAGAGAGGTTAGAGAGTTCAAGTGCCTATAAATGCACTTTGTTAAGTATGAAGTGCTATATGCATGTAAGTAGGCCACCTCTAGCATCCTTAGGTTTCACCAAGTTTGAACTAAATTTAGTATATCCAAGAACATCAAGATTTTATGTGTAACATATAATAGTGATCCATATCACATTTGTTTCCCAAGGAAAATACAGTATTATTCCTTTATTTTGGCTTGGGAAATTATTTCTTTCTATTACTGCTTACTAGGTATTATATCTGTGTCTTTAAGAACTAAATCTCATATTATTACTTAGACAAGTTATAGGTGCAAAACACAAGTGATTAGTTTTTAAATATTTCTATAGTTTTTGTGTAAAGAGCTAAGTGGCAAGTATCTGAAATAAAGAACTAGTGTATTTATGAACTAAGGCTCTGTGGAGCCACACATTACCAATGTAAAACAAAATAGCTTTTAAGCTTGACTTGATCAAAGATGTTGTTGAAGGAAATTCGATCCATTTTAAGTCTTTCCTGTAGAATAGAAAACATTAAAAAAACTAACAACTAAATGAGTTCTGAAGCAAAAATTAGGACATACTGTCTGGTAAATTCCTTTTCCTATATCATATGTAAATTTATCTACATAAGAACATTAAAAATGAAACAAAAATTAAGACTAATTTCATTGCACACAGTAACACAAACTATAATTGTTGAAAGTAATAAAATTAAAAGGAATTTGGATTACTTTTATTTTATAACCAAGCCTTGACAGTCTTGCCTGGTGTCATATAAATTCTTTACATTCTTGAGATTAGTGATTACATGAACTTATCACTGATGGGTTCTATGTTGAAACCATGTTCCCATATCTAAAAATGTTCTACAAAAGAGAAGGCCAGAGCACAGACTTTTGTGGCCACTATCCAGAGGACACATCCCTTGATAGCATGGTTCTGGTAGCTAGCAGGGCTTGTGTTCATGGGTTCAGTAGGACAGTAGCAAACAAAGAAATAGTTCTTAATAGACTATCGCCCCAGGGCTGAAGGCAGAGAGAACAGACAGAAATTTCCATCTCCTAATTTTCTCCTGAAAGAGGTTTATTTGCATATTTTCAAAGTTGCTGTCTGAGGGTCTTGCTTCCACTCAGCTTGAATCTAAATGTTGACTGAGATCCTTCCCTTTGGGAAACGGACAGTTCTTGACATACCCTCAACTACTGGAAACCACTTTGTTCTTAAACAAAGTAGCCTATTTTAACAAATCACAAAGGTTTGAGAGAAACCAAGAGGTAGGGCCAGGAAAGGCCACTCCTTCAAGACTGGGAAAGTGGCTGTTTTATTGAATGCATTGAAACCAACACAGAGTCCACGAAAATGAAAACAACATAAGAATATGTTCCAAATTACAGAACAAGTTAAAACCTCAGAAAATTTTTTTAGCAAAATAGAAGTAAGTGGTTTACTTGATAAAGAATTCAAAGTAAGTCATAAAGGTGTTCACTGAGGTCAGGAGAACAATGCAAGAACAAAGTGAGAATTTCAACAGAGAGATAGAAAATATAAGAAAGTACAAAACAAAAATTACAGAGCAAAGAATATAATAATGGAACTGAAAAATACAATAGAAGAGTTCAATAAAAGGGCGCCTGGTTGGCTTAGTTGGTTAAGCATCCAACTTTGGCTCAGGTCATGGTCTCACAGTTCATAAGTTCGAGCCCCACATCAGGCTCTGTGCTGACAGCTCAGACAGAGCCTGGGGCCTGCTTCCAATTCTGTGTCTCCCTCTTTCTGCTCCTCCCTCATTCTCTCTCTCTCTCTCTCTCTCTCTCTCTCTCTCTCTCTCAAAAATAAGCATTAAAACAAATTCTTAAAAAAAGAAGGGTTCAATAGAAGCACTATAGGACATGGAGGAAAGGATCAGCAAATGTGAAAACAAGACAGTGGAATCATCCAATAAGAGCAGTAAAGAAGAGAAAGACGAAGAACATGGAGGAGGAGGGAAAGAAGGAGAAGAGGGGAGAAGAGGAGAAGGAAAAGAGGAAGAAACAAAAAGAATAAAGATAGCTTAAAAGACTTATGAGGCAACCTCAAGCAGATCATATATTTGCATTATAGGGGACCCTGAAGGAGAACTGAGAAAGGGTCAGAAAACTTACTTGGAAGAAATAATAGCTAAAAACTTCCCTAACTTGGGGAAGAAAACAGTCATCTAGATCAAGGAAGCCCAGAGAGTTCCAAATAAAATAACTCCAAAGAGACCCATATCAAGACACATTATAATTAAATTGTCAAAAGTTAAAGACAAAGAGAGGCTCTTAAAGCAGCAAGAGAAAAACAAGTTATTATGCACAAGGGAACCCCCATAAGATTGTTAGCAGATTTTTCAGCAGAAACTCTGAAAGTCAGAAGGGAGTGGAATGATATATTTCAAATGCTGAAAGAAAAAAACCTCTGCCAAACAAGACCACTCTAAAGTTGTCCTTTAGTATTGTAAAAGAGATAGAGTTTTCCAGACAAGGAAAAGCAAAAGGAGTTCATCACTGGCTTACAAAGAATGTTAAAGGGAACTTTTTTTTTTTTTGAGAGAGAGAGAGCATGAGTGGGGGAGAGGAGAAGAGGGAGAGAGAGAATTTGAAACAGACTTTACACTTGGCATGGAGTCAGATATGGGGCTCGATCCCACAACCCGTGGATCATGACCTGAGCTGAAATCAAGAGTTGGACGCTCAACTGAATGAGCCATCCAGGTGCCCCTAAAGGGACTTCTTTTTTTTTTTTTTTTTTAAAGGGACTTCTTTAAACTGAAACCAAAGGATGTTAACTAGTAATAGGAAAACATATGGAAGTATATACCTCACTAGTAAAGGTAAATATACAGCAAAATTCAGAATATTCTGATGTTGTAGAGTGGTGACTTAATGACTTACAAATCTGGTATGTAGGTGAAAAGACAAAAGTATTAAAAACTATAATCAAGAATTTGTTAACGGAATACATAAGGTAAAAAGAAACTGTGACATCAAAAACATAAAACATGGAGGAGGAATAATCACGTAACGTTTTAAAATGTGTTTGAACTTAAGTTGTTTTCAATCTAAAACAGGCTGTTATAAATGTAAGTTTTTTTATGTAAGCCTCAAACTAATAACAAAGCAAACACTTATAGTAAACAATAGATATAAAGAAATATCTAGGCATATCATTACAAAAAAAATCATCGTATCACAAGAGAAGAAGAAAGGAAAAAAGAAATTACACAACAGCCAGATAACAATTTTAAAAATGGCAATAAGCACATAAGTTTCAATAATTACCTATAAATGTAAGTGTAATAAAATTCTCCAATCAAAAGACAGAGTGGCTAAGTGGATAAACAAACAAATAAGACCTATCTATATATTACCTACAAGAGACTCACTTCACATGTAAGGACACACACAGACTGAAAATGAAGGGATAGAAAAAGATATTCCATGTAAATAAAAATGAAAAGAAAGCTGGGGTAGCTTTATTTATATCAGACAACATAGACTTTAAGACAAAGAATGTAACAAAGAGACAAAGGTCATTCTATAATGATAAAGGGGTCATTTCAACAAGAGGATATAACATTTGTAAATATTTATGTACTTAATATTGGAGCACCCAATATAAAAAGCAAATAGTAACAGACCTAAAGGGGAAAATGGACAGCAATACAATAACAGAGGGGACTTTAATACCCAACTTGCATCAATGGATACATCATTCAAACGGAAAATCAATACAAATCATTGACTTTAAATGACACATTAGACTAGATGGACTTAACAGACATCTCTAGAATATTCCATCCAAAAGCAACAGAATACGCATTCTTCTTAAATGCATGTGGAGCAGTCTCCAGGATATATCATATGTTAGGTCACAAAACAAGTCTTTTTTTTTTTTTTTCAATATATGAAGTTTACTGTAAAATTGGTTTCCATACAACACCCAGTGCTCATCCCAAAAGGTGCCCTCTTCAATACCCATCACCTACCCTCCCCTCCCTCCCACCCCCCCATCAACCCTCAGATTGTTCTCAGTTTTTAAGAGTCTCTTATGCTTTGGCTCTCTCCCACTCTAACCTCCCTTTTTTTTTTTTTTTCCTTCCCCTCCCCCATGGGTTTCTGTTAAGTTTCTCAGGATCCACAGAAGAGTGAAACCATACGGTATCTGTCTTTCTCTGTATGGCTTATTTCACTTAGCATCACACTCTCCAGTTCCATCCATGTTGCTACAAAGGGTCATATTTCATTCTTTCTCATTGCCACGTAGTATTCCATTGTGTATATAAACCACAATTTCTTTATCCATTCATCAGTTGATGGACATTTAGGCTCTTTCCATAATTTGGCTATTGTTGAGAGTGCTGCTATAAACATTGGGGTACAAGTGCCCCTATGCATCAGTACTCCTGTATCCCTTGGGTAAATTCCTAGCAGTGCTATTGCTGGGTCATAGGGTAGGTCTATTTTTAATTCTTTGAGGAACCTCCACACCGTTTTCCAGAGTGGCTGCACCAATTTGCATTCCCACCAACAGTGCAAGAGGGTTCCATTTCTCCACATTCTCTCCAGCGTCTATAGTCTCCTGATTTGTTCATTTTGGCCACTCTGACTGGCATGAGGTGATATCGGAGTGTGGTGTTTTTTTTTTTAAATGTTTTTATTTATTTTTGAGACAGAGAGAGACAGAGCATAAGCAGGGGAGGGGCAGAGAGAGGGAGACACAGAATCCAAAGATGTCTCCAGGCTCTGAGCTGGCAGCACAGAGCCTGATATGGGGCTCGAAATCACGGATTGTGAGATCATGACCTGAGCTGAAGTCGGACACCCAACCGACTGAGCCACCCAGGCGCCCCCTGAGTGTGGTTTTGATTTGTATTTCCCTGATGAGGAGTGACGTTGAGCATCTTTTCATGTGCCTGTCGGCCATCCGGATGTCTTCTTTAGAGAAGTGTCTATTCATGTTTTCTGCCCATTTCTTCACTGGGTTATTTGTTTTTCGGGTGTGGAGTTTGGTGAGCTCTTTATAGATTTTGGATACTAGCCCTTTGTCCGATATGTCATTTGCAAATATCTTTTCCCAGTCCGTTGGTTGCCTTTTAGTTTTGTTGGTTGCTTCCTTTGCTGTGCAGAAGCTTTTCATCTTCATAAGGTCCTAGTAGTTCATTTTTGCTTTTAATTCCCTTGCCTTTGGGGATGTGTCAAGTAAGAAATTGCTACGGCTGAGGTCAGAGAGGTCTTTTCCTGCTTTCTCCTCTAGGGTTTTGATGGTTTCCTGTCTCACATTCAGGTCCTTTATCCATTTTGAGTTTATTTTTGTGAACGGTGTGAGAAAGTGGTCTAGTTTCAACCTTCTGCATGTTGCTGTCCAGTTCTCCCAGCACCATTTGTTAAAGAGACTGTCTTTTTTCCATTGGGTGTTCTTTCCTGCTTTGTCAAAGATTAGTTGGCCATACGTTTGTGGGTCTAGTTCTGGGGTTTCTATTCTATTCCATTGGTCTATGTGTCTGTTTTTGTGCCAATACCATGCTGTCTTGATGATTACAGCTTTGTAGTAGAGGCTAAAGTCTGGGATTGTGATGCCTTCCGCTTTGGTCTTCTTCAAAATTACTTTGGCTATTCGGGGCCTTTTGTGGTTCCATATGAATTTTAGGATTGCTTGTTCTAGTTTCGAGAAGAATGCTGGTGCAATTTTGATTGGGATTGCATTGAATGTGTAGAGAGCTTTGGGTAGTATTGACATTTTGACAATATTTATTCTTCCAATCCATGAGCAGGGAATGTTTTTCCATTTCTTTATATCTTCTTCAATTTCCTTCATAAGCTTTCCATAGTTTTCAGCATACAGATCTTTTACATCTTTGGTTAGATTTATCCCTAGGTATTTTATGCTTCTTGGTGCAATTGTGAATGGGATCAGTTTCTTTATTTGTCTTTCTGTTGCTTCATTATTAGTGTATAAGAATGCAACTGATTTCTGTACATTGATTTTGTATCCTGCAACTTTGCTAAATTCATGTATCAGTTCTAGCAGACTTCTGGTGGAGTCTATCGGATTTTCCATGTATGATATCATGTCATCTGCAAAAAGTGAAAGCTTAACTTCATCTTTGCCAATTTTGATGCCTTTGCTTTCCTTTTGTTGTCTGATTGCTGATGCTAGAATTTCCAACACTATGTTAAACAACAGCGGTGAGAGTGGACATCCCTGTCGTGTTCCTGATCTCAGGGAAAAAGCTCTCAGTTTTTCCCCATTGAGGATGATGTTAGCTGTGGACTTTTCATAAATGGCTTTTATGATCTTTAAGTATGTTCCTTCTATCCCGACTTTCTCGAGGGTTTTTATTAAGAAAGGTTGCTGAATTTTGTCAAAGGCCTTTTCTGCATCGACTGACAGGATCATATGGTTCTTATCTTTTCTTTTATTAATGTGATGTATCACGTGGATTGATTTGCGAATATTGAACCAGCCCTGCAGCTCAGGAATGAATCCCACTTGATCATGGTGAATAATTCTTTTTATATGCTGTTGAATTCGATTTGCTAGTATCTTATTGAGAATTTTTCCATCCATGTTCATCAGGGATATTGGCCTGTAGTTCTCTTTTTTTACTGGGTCTCTGTCTGGTGTAGGAATCAAAGTAATACTGCCTTCATAGAATGAGTCTGGAAGTTTTCCTTCCCTTTCTATTTTTTGGAATAGCTTGAGAAGGATAGGTATTATCTCTGCTTTAAACGTCTGGTAGAACTCCCCTAGGAAGCCATCTGGTTCTGGACTCTTATTTGTTGGGAGATTTTCGATGACTGATTCAATTTCTTCTCTGGTTATGGGTCTGTTCAAGCTTTCTATTTCCTCCTGATTGAGTTTTGGAAGAGTGTGGGTGCTTAGGAATTTGTCCATTTCTTCCAGGTTGTCCAGTTTGTTGGCATATAATTTTTCATAGTATTCCCTGATAATTGCTTGTATCTCTGAGGGATCGGTTGTAATAATTCCATTTTCATTCATGATGTTATCTATTTGGGTCATCTCCCTTTTCTTTTTGAGAAGCCTGGCTAGAGGTTTATCAATTTTGTTTATGTTTTCAAAAAACCAACTCTTGGTTTCATTGATCTGCTCTACCGTTTTTTTAGATTCTATATTGTTTATTTCTGCTCTGATCTTTATTATTTCTCTTCTTCTGCTGGGTTTGGGGTGTCTTTGCTGTTCTGCTTCTATTTCCTTTAGGTGTGCTGTTAGATTTTGTATTTGGGATTTTTCTTGTTTCTTGAGCTAGGCCTGGATTGCAATGTATTTTCCTCTCAGGACTGCCTTCGCTGCATCCCAAAGTGTTTGGATTGTTGTATTTTCATTTTCGTTT
This sequence comes from Panthera tigris, assembly GCF_018350195.1. NCBI lineage: Eukaryota > Metazoa > Chordata > Mammalia > Carnivora > Felidae > Panthera > Panthera tigris. The sequence goes on along the minus strand of NC_056665.1, from coordinate 54,334,428 downwards.
GTTTCCATATATTTTTTTAATTTCTTCTCTAATTGCCTGGTTGACCCATTCATTCCTTAGTAGGGTGTTCTTTAACCTCCATGCTTTTGGACGTTTTCCAGACTTTTTCCTGTGGTTGATTTCAAGCTTCATAGCATTGTGGTCTGAAAGTATGCATGGTGTGATCTCAATTCTTGTATACTTATGAAGGGCTGTTTTGTGACTCAGTATGTGATCTATCTTGGAGAATGTTCCACGTGCACTCGAGAAGAAAGTATATTCTGTTGCTGTGGGATGTAGAGTTCTAAATATATCTGTCAAGTCCATCTGATCCAATGTGTCATTCAGGGCCCATGTTTCTTTATTGGCCGTGTGTCTAGATGATCTATCCATTTCTGTAAGTGGAGTGTTAAAGTCCCCTGCAATTACCACGTTCTTATCAATAAGGTTGCTTATATTTGTAATTGTTTTATATATTTGGGGGCTCCGGTATGCGGCGCATAGACATTTATAATTGTTAGCTCTTCCTGATGGATAGACCCTGTGATTATTATATAATGCCCTTCTTCATCTCTTGTTACAGCCTTTAATTTAAAGTCTAGTTTGTCTGATATAAGTATGGCTACTCCATCTTTCTTTTGACTTCCAGTGGCATGATAAATAGTTCTCCATCCCCTCACTCTCAATCTGAAGGTGTCCTCAGGTCTAAAATGAGTCTCTTGTAGAAAGCAAATAGATGGGTCTTGTTTTTTTATCCATTCTGATACCCTATGTCTTTTGGTTGGCACATTTAGTCCATTTACATTCAGTGTTATTATAGAAAGATACGGGTTTAGAGTCATTGTGATGTCCGTAGGTTTCATGCTTGTAGCAGTGTCTCTGGTACTTTGTCTCACAGGATCCCCCTTAGGATCTTCTGTAGGGCTGGTTTAGTGGTGATGAATTCCTTCAGTTTTTGTTTGTTTGGGAAGCCCTTTATCTCTCCTTCTATTCTAAATGACAGACTTGCTGGATAAAGGATTCTCGGCTGCATATGTTTTCTGTTCATCACATTGAAGATCTCCTGCCATTCCTTTCTGGCCTGCCAAGTTTCAGTAGAGAGATCGGTCACGAGTCTTATAGGTCTCCCTTTATATGTTAGAGCACGTTTATCTCTAGCTGCTTTCAGAATTTTCTCTTTATCCTTGTATTTTGCCAGTTTCACTATGACATGTTGTGCAGAAGATTGATTCAAGTTACATCTGAAGGGTGTTCTCTGTGCCTCTTGGATTTCAATGTCTTTTTCCTTCCCCAGATCAGGGAAGTTCTCAGCTATTATTTCTTCAAGTACACCTTCAGCACCTTTCCCTCTCTCTTCCTCCTCTGGAATACAAATTATGCATATATTATTTCTCTTTAGTGCATCACTTAGTTCTCTAATTTTCCCCTCATACTCCTGGATTTTTTTATCTCTCTTTTTCTCAGCTTCTTCTTTTTCCATAATTTTATCTTCTAGTTCACCTATTCTCTCCTCTGCCTCTTCAATCCGAGCCGTAGTTGTCTCCATTTTATTTTGCAGCTCATTGATAGCATTTTTTAGCTCCTCCTGGCTGTTCCTGAGTCCCTTGATCTCTGTAGCAACAGATTCTCTGCTGTCCTTTATACTGTTTTCAAGACGAGTGATTAATTTTATTACTATTATTCTAAATTCACTTTCTGTTATATTGTTTAAATCATTTTTGATCAGCTCATTAGCTGTTGTTATTTTCTGGACATTCTTCTGAGGGGAATTCTTCCGATTCGTCATCTTGGATAGTCCCTGGAGTGGTGCAGGACTGTAGGGCACTTCCCCTGTGCTGTCTTGAATAACTTGTGTTGGTGGGCAGGGCCGCAGTCAGACCTGATGTCTGCCCCCAGCCCACCACTGGGGCCACAGTCAGACTGGTGTGTGCCTTCTCTTCCCCTCTCCTAGGGGCGGGATTCACTGTGGGGTGGCGTGGCCCGTCTGGGCTACTTGCACACTGCCAGACTTGTGGTGCTGGGGTTCTGGCGTATTAGCTGTGGTGGATTGGCAAGGTGCACGGGGGCAGGAGGGGTAGGCTCAGCTCGCTTTTCTTTTGGAGATCTGCTTCGGGAGGGGCCCTGCGGCACCAGGAGTGAGTCAGACCCGCCGGAGGGATGGATCTGCAGAAGCACAGCGTTGGATGTTTGTGTGGTGCAAGCATGTTCCCTGGCAAGAACTGGTTCCCTTTGCGATTTTGGCTGGGGGATGGGCGAGGGCAATGGCGCTGGCAAGCGCCTTTGTTCCCCACCAAGCTGAGCTCTGTCATCCGGGGCTCAACAACTCTCCCTCCCGTCGTCCTCCAGCCCTCCTGTTCTCTGAGCAGAGCTGTTAGCTTATAACCTTCCAGATGTCAAGTCCTGCTCGCTGTCCGAACACACTCCATCAGGCCCCTCCGCTTTTGGAAGCCAGACTCGGGGGCTCTGCTTGGCCAGCGGACCACGCTCTGCCCAGGCTCCCTCCCGCCAGTCCGTGTAGCGCGCACCGCCTTGCCGCCCTTCCTACCCTCTTCTGTGGGCCTCTTGTCTGCGCTTGGCTCCGGAGAATCCGTTCTGCTAGTCTTCTGGCAGTTTTCTGGGTTATTTAGGCAGGTGTAGGTGGAATCTAAGTGATCAGCAGGACGCGTGGCGAGCCCAGCGTCCTCCTACACCGCCATCTTCCCAGGATCCTCCAAAACAAGTCTTAATAAATTTAAGAACACTGAGATCATATCAAGAAACTTTCATGACCACAGTGGTATGAAACTAGAAATCAATTACAAGAAGAAAATTGGAATTTCACTAATATGTGGAGATTAAACAACATGCCACTGAACAACTAATGGATCAAACAAGAAATCAAAAGAGAAATAAAAAGAATAGCTTGACACAAAGAAAATGAAAAATACCAAAATGTAAGGGCTGTTTCAAAAGCAGTTCTAAGAGGGAAGTTCATAATGATAAATGCCTAGGTTAAGCAATAAGAAAGATCTCAATTAAACAACCTAATTCTATACCTCAGGCAACTAGAAAAAGAATAATAAACTAAGCCCAAAGTTAATAGAAGGAAGGAAATAATAAAGATCAGAACAGAAATAAGTGAAATAAAGATTATAAGATAATAGAAAAGAATAGTGAAACTAAGAACTGTTTTTTAAAAAGATAAAATAGACAAACCTTTAGAACTCATCAAGAAAAAAAAGAGGACTCAAATAAAATCAGAAATAAAAGAGACATTACAACTGAAACCACAGAAAAACAAAGGATCATAAGAGACTATTGCGAACAATTATATGCCAATAAACTGAATGAATAACCTAGAAGAAGTGGATAAATTCTCGGAAACTTATAATCTACCAAAACTGAATCAGGAAGAAACAGATAGCCTGAACAGACCTATGACAAATAAGAAGACTGGAGTGGTAATAAAAAAATCTACCAATAAGGGAAAGCGCAGGACCAGATGGCAGGATGACTGAATTCTACCAAACATTCAGTGATATATTAATATCAATCCTTTAAAACTTCCAAAAAATAGAAACATAGGTAATTCTTCCAAACTCATCTTATGAGGCCAGTATCACCCAACACCAAAGTCAGACAAAGACACCAAAAGTAAGGAAAACTATAAACCAAAATCTCTGATGAACATAGATGCAAAACTCCTCAATAAAATTCTAACAAATCAAATTCAACAACGCATCAAAAAAATTATATACCATTACCAAATAATATTTATCCCTGGGATACAAGGTTGGCTTAACATATGCAAATCAATCAATGTGATACACCACATCAGCAGAATGAAAGATAAAAACCACATGATCTTCTCAATAGATGCAGAAAAAGCATTTCACAAAGTTTAATAACATTCATTCATGATAAAAACTCTCAGTAAAATAGATATAGAAGACAATGTTCTCAACACAATAAAGGCTGTTTATGAAAAACCCATAGCTAACATTAGAACCAATGGGGAAACACCGAAAACTTTTTCTCTGATATCAGTCACAGGCAATGTTGCCACTTCTATTCAACACAGTGCTAGGAATACTAGCAAGAGTAATCATATGAGAAAAAGAAATAAAAGGCATCAAAACTGTAACAGAAGACGTAAGATTCTTTTTGCAAGTGATGTGGATTTTATATGTAGAAAACCCTACGGATGCAATTAAAAAATTCCTATTAGAACTAATAAAGAAGTTCAGTAAAGATGCAGCAAAATAAACATAAACAGCCAGTTACATTTTTTCACAACAACAATAATCTACTTGAAAAGGAAATGAAGAAAACCGTCCTACTTATGACTGCACTGGAAAGAATAAAATACTTAGGATTAAATTTAACCAAGACTGTGAAAGATCTGTTCACTAAAAACTATAAAAGGATGATACAGAAATTGAAGAAGATGCAAATAACTGGAGAGATATTTTCATGGATTCAAAGAACTAATATTGTCAAAATGTCCATACTAAAGAAGCAATATGCACAGTCAATGTGATTCCTATCCAAATTCCAATGGCATTTTTCACAGAATAAGAATAAAACAGTCTTAAAAATTTGTATGGAACCACAAAATATCCCCAATAGCCAAAGCAATCTTGACAAAAATGAGCAAAGTTGGAGGCATCACACTTCAGAATAGGCAACCCAGATACAAACCTAATCATATACTGCTCATACATACACAAGTAACTAAGTTTTTACAAGCATGCCAAATATGCAGTGGGGAAGAGATAGTTCCCTCAATAAATGGTGTTGGAAAAACTAGATATACACATGGAAAAGAAAGAAAGTGGACCCCTTTCTTATTCCTGGGAAAACAATTTCTAATAAAATCACAGATGAAACAAAAATCTTAGTCAAAAACTGTATGAAGGACATAAAAGTCATAAAACTGAATAAAACTGGTAGGTAATCTTTTGAAAAAAAAGTTCAATTTCATCAGTATTTAAAGAAATGAAAACACCACTAATATGGCCCTTTTTAATTGAAAAAGAATGATAATGTGCAATGTGGTTGGACTCATATGTAGTCTCATGTGCTAACGATGGGCCATATCAGTTGTCATACTACTCCAAGTACACGACACTTGGGTTTGAATGAAGTTGGCAGAAACCTGTTTCTTGGTCTTTTTAACTTCCCAAGCTCTTTCTCTCTGGGCTGGAGGGGAGAAGTACTCTAATACTTTCCTCTTAAGGAATTCTTTTGATTCTTCAATATTCCTTCATCACCATCTTTTATAGTCTGGAGGCAGTAGGCTAATGGCCTGCAAGACGGTCTTTAGGATATTATCTGTTGATGTCATCAGTCTTTATGACCTCACAAGAAACGAAGACAGAAACAGCCTCATTTTAACATTCCATTACCCGGTTTAAGTGGATTTCTGTTACAACCGAAAGAGTTTTGACTAAGATGCTTGGATTAACTCCTCAGTTTCTCCAGGGTAGTTTACTCTGATTGGGTACTATAAATAAAAAACTGCTATGTATTAAAATTATCAGTCATGTTACCCATACTCACTCATTTCACAAACGTCTACTGAATTTCAACTACATGTTCAAGGCCTGGGATACAAAGATGAAGACAACAAGGCTCATTGTCTGTGTGGGGGAGGAGAGGACAAGTCTGTGACATGTTCTCATATAATTGCAATGCAGTATGATAGAGCTACAGTGAAAGAAAACATGAAAGTGTCACAAGAACACAGGAATTCTTGCAGTTGCAGATTAATTGAGAATTGCAAAAGAATTGGGAAAAAAGAATTTCGTTTTTCACCTTCTGAATTACTCAGTCACACTATACCAGATTGGCCTTGTGTTCACTTTACCATTCAAAGGATAAGGAAACTAGTATAAAGAAACTATGGTATAAAGATGCCTTTTAAATTGTTCTGCTATGAGTAATAATAGTTTAGGTTTTGTATCTAAGATTTAAAAAAATAAGACAATTACATGTATTGAAGTGTTAATATTTTCCTTAAATCTTTCTTAGTTTCTTTTCTTGCTGTATTTTATGCATCCTGTATGGTGTTTTTTATTTATTGGAACACTTGTTTCTTGGGACAATATTTTACGTGTATTATTTTATAAATACTTTTTTTCAAACCATCGCTCCTACTTTTCTTTGAAAAATATCATAGCTATCTGTGAACGTTCCACAAATGGCAGAGAATTTTGAGAGCTTGATCCTCCTTTAAAATGACCTTAAAAGGATATAAACCCTCTCTGCAGGCATATGCTCCAAGACAATTTCATTGAGAGTTTGGGAGGCTTATCATGCAGGCCAGGTCTTCTTCTCTCCCAGGGGATAGGTGATCTGACCCACTTGACCAGTAGTTTAAAGTACATACATGTGAACTTAACCTGCATTCCCAAAGGAGACTAGTGTGGTAGTTAAGCACATAGGCCTTAGAGTCAGATGGACACAGATTTAAATGCCAGCTCTGCCATTTGTAGACTAAGTGACCCTGGACATGTTAATTTTGTTAAGCTTCTATTACTTCAAATATAATTGGATAATAATTACAGACATATTAACTGATTAAAATTGAGATAATATATGCAAGTCATAGTACCTAGCATGTTGTAAGGGTTATATAAATGTTGGTAAATGTTGTTATTAAGATTATTTCTTAAGGAGTATAAATTCAAACTCACTTTTACTTCATACTTATAAAAGCTTTGTTGAGAGAAAATATTGAAAATATTGAGGTGTGACTGAGTTTTGTTTATTTCTGCACTGGAGAATGGAGACATTTTCCAATTAAGGTAGACCGCAAAAAGCTAGGTATTAAAATGGAATTTTCCCACCATCTATAGATCCATTTTACCAGATTGTGTATCGAATTTTTTTAATGTTTATTTATTTATTTTTAGAGAGAAAGAGAGACAGCATGTGTGCACATGAGTGGGGGAGGGGCAGAGAGAGAGGGAGAGAGAGAGAATCCCAAGCATTGCAGAGCCTGACACAGGGCTTAATCCCATGAACCAAGAGATCATGACCTAAGTCGAAATCAAGATTCGGATGCTCAACTGACTGAGACACCCATGTGCCCCAGATTTGGCACTGTCTTTGTTTCCTTGGTCAACACAGCACAATGTTATAGACTCAACTCTGGCTGTATTCACTACGTTAACACAGTTGTTTTTTTTTTTTTTTTTTTTTTTTTTTTTTTACATTATATTAAACACAGAGCTTGTCTAGGGAAAGTGCAGTAATCAACTGGGGTGTTCAGAATAAATATTCACCTTTTTATCCTTCCAAGGCACATGGTAACTTCTTACCTCTTTATATGTATTTTTTAAATGTTTTTATTTATTTTTGAGACAGAGACAGAGCACAAGTGGGGGAGGAGAAGAGAGAGAGGGAGACACAGAATCTGAAGTAGGCTCCAGGCTCTGAGCTGTCAGCACAGAGCCCAGCGCGGGGCTCGAACTCACAGACTGTGAGATCATGACCTGAGATCATGAGCTGAAGTTGGAGGCTTAACCGACTGAGCCCCCCAGGCGTCCTGCTTCTTTCCTCTTTAAACTTTCAGTTAAACTTTGGTTTGTGAGCATAATTTGTTCTGGAAACGTGCTTGTAATCCAAAGCACTTGTATATCAAAGTGAATTTCCCCATAAGAAATAATGGAAACTCAGTTGATTTGTTCCACAAAGCAAAAATATTCATATAAAAATTATTACAATACTGTAATATAATACAAAATAATAAAGAAAATACAAAATATAAACAAAAATTAACAAACTAACCAGCACTTAACTTTGAAAACCTTCAGGGCTGGTGTGAGGGAGACAAGAGAGAGGAGGGTTATTGTGTAGGATGACTTTCACTATCACTGACACAATCCCTGCTATCTACTGGCTCAATGGAATCTTTTTCTTTTCGTGCAAATTTAACAAGGAACCAACGACACTTGCTTATGCCTCCTTTTGAGGATTCCATGGAAATGTGACATTGCATTATCCTTAGATTCATGGCTCACTGCTATATCTATATCCTTAGATTCATTCACTGCTATAGCCTTATTCCGGTGGTGCTCTTCTGCAAAATTTTCACTGTTTCCCACATTTTACACACTTACCTGTGTGTAAAAGTGAGGGATTCCTCTACCTATTTCTCCTCCTCCTCTGTAGCGAGAAAGAGAGAACCATTGTCTCAGTTGTGGTCATGTAGGATTTGGCTTCACGAGCTATTCGTATTACAAGACATTGCTCGTGTATCAAGTCAAAATTTATTAGAGATGTTTGGTCGTCTTGTGGAGCACTCACAGAACAAGTTACTCGCAACCCAAGGTTTTACTGTATAACCATGGCCATGCAACTTGCTCCTGGCAATGAAGTAATGAAATCTGAGTCAAAATGATGTTTGTTTGTTTGTTTGTTTGTTTTTGTTTTTGAGAGAAAGATTTAAGAGCCAATTTACAGTTCATTGAGTTCTCTTCTCCCTACTTCAGTGATTATGGTGAATGAGATAAAGTCTTCTTCGGCTTGGATGTTTGAGTTACTATACTAATGGAAACTCTAGCCTATGTGCAATGGATACACAATGTGAGTGAAAAATAAACCTTTGTCAGCATAAGCCACTTAAAATTTTACTGATGTTGTTACTGCATTGTAATATAGCCTATACAAATTGATACAGGGATTCGCAGGAAAAAAAAATGACTTAGTATAAGCAACATATACACTTTGTGTGCACAAATGGTTTGTTTTTATTTTATGGATACTGCCCAATTACATAAGTAATGTTGTCATTTCCCTTCCTGGCAGATAGTAAGCTTAGAGCCAATCTTATTTGTGAGTCAAGTCTAGCAAAAGTAAAGGATCTCTTAGTAGGATTTTATATTCTAATCTCATCTCAGACTTTTCTTTTTCTATCTCGTGTTTCTTAAACCTTCTTTTTCTTATCTGTTTATTTAGCATGTTATTTTATGCTTTTGTACTGATGTAAAGCTACCTAAATGCTTATAGGAAAAAGATGAGCACATACATATAATTAAATATATATATATATAAGTATAATGCCTGTTTTAGTACAAAGGGTTTAAACATGTGATATGCAAGATGAACCTACCTGAGTGCTTCACCTTTATCTTTCATTTATGCCTTTCTTGAAATGGCCTAAAGGCTCAGACTCCACTATTAGCCTGATGTCTCTACTGGGGAGCACTGATTGCCCTTCAGAAGGACACAGGAATAGGATTCAGGAATCTAAATTCTAGTTTTATTTTGCCACAAACTATATATGTAATCTCCAGCAACCCACTTTCCACTTGAGTCTGTTTCCTCATTTGTAAAATTGAGGTCTTTAAAAAATTTTTAATTTATGTTCAAATTATGCTCTTTAATTTAAATTACATGAAAAAAGGCATGAGGGGATAGATTAATCTACCTCTCTTAAATGGGAAAAAAACCACAATGTGGTTTCTTGAGACTAAACTCTCTATTTTCCATTTATTTCATGCATTCCTTCAAGAAATATTTCTTGTAGGGCTATGTGAAAGATATTACAAGGTTATAGAGAAGCAAAGGATCCAATTCCTGGCTTCAGCAGTCAGTTATAATCAGGCTGATACAACATAGGCAGGGAATACTTGTGAAAAAGTCAACATCTATTACAAAGTTAATATGAGATAAAAAGGCAAATAGACTGTATCAGAAATAAAACTTTTAAGGATGAGACAGAGACTGTTTGTGGGATCAGGTTGTCAGAGAAGGCGCTCTTAAAAACGGATCAGATTTGCAGGACTTCAGATGTGGAAAAAAGAATGCAGGCCAATGGAGTGTGCACGGGGGTGAGGCTGGGTAACAAGTCATTTAGGCAGGACCTTGAGAAGACCACCCTAGTTGCAGCAAAGGGTTACCTTGGGGTATGTTCAAGGAATATGAAAAAGAAAAAGAGCAAAGGAGATTAAGATGGAGTGGTTGTCCTAGTGTAAACAGATTTTTACTATGTGTCTGTCAGGAAATAATGTATTCAACACAAATCTTTGAGGATGATTGAAATAATTGGTGGGTAATTATGACTTCATTTAAATACTATAGTTGCTTAACAAATAATGTGAGTGATGTGGTTTTACCCTTTAAGTCATAAAGTTGCTAATGAGCCTAATTATTTCAAATTATCATAAATTTCATTTCCCCACTGTTTGTAGAGGAGAAAGGTAACATGATAGCCTATCAGAAGTTGAAAGCAATTACATCTCTTTTATTTATTTTCATCCAATAATTTAAAAATGTTTGCCAAGGGCTTCAAACTTTTTCGTAGCTGAGTATAGTCCTTTGTAATAGAAACAAGAACAAACCAACCCTACTGCTATGAAAATGATGGAGAAAAGAGAAGCCAAGGCATGCAGAATTACCTGTTAGTATAGAGGAATAAAGTGGAGTACTGTTAATGAAAAAATTCAAAATCTTGTAATAACGAAATCAGAGTGTAAAGAATTCACATTTTGGTGACGTCAGTGTTATGTACGATTTATATGAAATACATATGTTTCTTTCAAAATGTGAGTGGAGGAGTCAAATGTAGTGGGGAGAAAACTTTTGCAAGAGCTCATTCTGTTTTCCTCTTAGTGTAAATGTTAAATGGAGGGTGCTGTGGTTCACCCATATCATTTCCTGTTTGTTTGGAGCCATTGTGTTCTAATAGGAAAAATGCTAGCAGAGTCTTAGTGACGCAGTGTCAGTTCCCCACCCTTTCCCCCAAATCTTTCCATCAGAGCATTTACTATAAGTAAGACTTCTGTACTGAACAAAGAAAGTAGCATTTTATTCCATTATTTAAAAAAAATAAATTATAGGGTCTCAAATCTCTTCTATGGGTGGGTTCTCAATATTCACCACTAACAATATGCCTTAAAATAAGTCCATATTCCAAGATCAAATGTGCAAAATTTGGTTCTGTTTTTAATTAAACCAAACTCTTTCTAAGTGAGTGAGAAATTAATAGTTAAAATGAATGATTAGAATAAGAATTGTCTCTTCTAAGGCTGGTAATCCCAAATTCTTTGATCTAGCTACCATTAAGCTCCTACCCTGACTGCTGGGACTAACTGAATCCAAACTTAATCAAATCAATCATACCAAGTAAAGGAACACTACCAACAGTTTCATTTGTAAGACCACAGGACACTAATATAATTTATGGAAGGTTTGAATTAGTACCTTGGGAAGACCTGTTCTTTTTAATGACACTTCCTCAGGAAGAAAGACTGACTGCTACTACAACATGCTCTAAGAATCAATTTTACTTTTAAAATAATTTGTACCACTATATTACAGTGGAAAGTGCATGGGAAAGAACAAAATGGCAAACACAGCAGTGTTCTTCAAACATCAAAGGACATAAGAAATACCTGGGAATCTTTTTAAAATGCAGCTTTTGACTTTATTTGTCAGGCCTAATATCACAGTTTTGGTGACAATACTAGCCTGTGGAACTGTCTTTTGAGTAAGAAGGGGATAACTAACACAGACCTGCAGGGGTGCCTCTCTGACAGTGAGCCTGTGTCCTCAGCTGTAAAGTGGGCCATGAACACCACTGTCACAGGGTCACTGGAGGGGTAAGTGAAATTGCAAAGTGCCAGGCAAGATAGGAGCATGGAATGAAGAGCATAGAGCATGGTACATAACGCTGGTACTTGGTACATAGGCTTCGCTATCTTCTCACTCCCACAATGCTTTGTATGTGTCCTTTAGCTTGTGGGCTCTCAAAAATGAACTGCTAATGAGAAGATGGACTCATTTTCTATATTTAGTTTTCAAGATTTCACATTTGAAAGAATAGGTTTCCAAATATTAATTTGCTTTAAATGATTACCCATACAAACCCTACCTCCATAAACTTTACCTTAAAAAATAAAAAAGCCTGCCAAGTAAGACTAGATGAACAGCTCTTTCAAAATCATTGGATAAAAGTTTTAAATCGCCAGAGGTTGGGGCACGTGAGTGGCTCAATCAGTTGAGCTTCTGACTCTTGATTTCCGCTCAGGTCATGATGCTGGGGTCTTGGGATCAAGCCCTGCATTGGGCTCTGCATTGAGTGTGGAGCCTGATTGGGATTCTCTCTCTCTCTCTCTCTGCCCCTCCCTGCACTTTCTCTCTTTCTCTCTCTGTCTGAAATAAATAAAATGAAAAAAAAAAAATCACCAGATGGTGGCATCATTATGGGTTATTATTTGAGAATTGTCTTCTATAATATGAAGTTATTCTCAGAGGGGTATGATTAGAATATAAACCAGATGTATTTTTCAAAACTTTATTGAAAAAAAAGTATAAAAAAGTAGAAATTTAATATGAGGATGACCTAAGGAGTTTTCCAGAAACTTGAAGCATAAGTATGATAGAAAAAGCATGCATGTGTGAATGTATGAGCAAGAAAGAGAGAGGGGAAGAAAGAATAAAAAATGTGGAGGAGAAAAGTGAAGACAGAAATGGAAGGAGGATGAACAGGATAAGGAACAGTTTCAGAATTCCAAACAGTACAAAAAATTTCTAAATCTCTGTAAATATTTGGTCTCACCAACAAATAGCATAATTTAAATTTACCTGTAAACTAAGAAAGTTAAAAACAGGACAAGATTGTCTTTTAGGTCTAAAGGGAACAAATTAAGCACTAAGATAAGCACTTTTTGAAAAGAAAAAAGTCCCCCTTTAAACTTAAAATATGACATGTTCTGGGTATAGCAAAATAATCCAGAAATTTTCTATTTTTCATCCCTTCTCTTGCTTTTCAAGGGGTAAAAACAACAACGCTTCTGATGCTTTTGATTTTGCTTCTTGGTTTTACATTTGATTATATTAGAAATAAAGTATACTTATTACCACAATATGTCAACATCTTAAATGGAATAAAATGAAATGGAAGGCATGAAAAAGGCAGTCAAAGCAAGGGAGGAGTATGTTAAAAATAATTTCATTACCACTTATGAATTAGTCTTTAATTACCCCCTTAGCTGTACTAAGAACTAGAATTATTTCCTTTAATTTTATTTATTGAAGGGAAAAATAATAAAATGTTATCTTTAAAAAAAACATCCTATCTTAGAATACTTTTAAATATGGTAAAACTTCATTCATTTGGAGTCCCTTAATTCAAAATTTGTTACCATTCATATTGAATGTGGATTGAAATTTATCTTTTTGCCTTGCAGAAATTTCCAAGATAGTGCAAATTAATAAGATAAATCAGTTACCATGGGAAATTTAAAAATATTTAAGAAAAAAGCATTTTTCAAGTATCTTTTAGTACTTTTCTATTCACATGTGCAGATAAGCTGATAAACACCATATTTTTGGTATTGATTCAACTAAGCCAGGTAACAGTTTGATTTATTACAAATATATCACTTGGCATTTCTTTTAAAATACACTATAATTTTGGGTTTTCACTAATTCAGCACCTTTATAAATTCATGATATAATGTTTCTGACTTCCAAGTTACTTAGGTTAGGAAATCAAAATTATAATCATGCGTAGCCAAAAATTCTATTACAAAGAAATTAGTCTTGTTTTATTGTTCTTCTGGCACTATCAAATGAATGATACGGTTGTCCTTTTTTCTCCCCCAATTAACCTATTTTTCTTGGCATTCGGTGAAAGTTTAGTTTTTAATATATTCTTTTCATTGTGTAATCTGTATGCTATCTGAACAACTCTAGTCCAACATTTCTCTATTAGCATATTTTTTCTAAGAAGGAAATATAGGATATAGAAGCAATTTTCTTTTAGGTAAAATATTGAGAGGTGCTAAGTATTGATTTGTTTTAAAAATGCCAACATTATTTTATTTTTAAAGCTATGATTTACTGTGCGTTTATTATTCGCCAGGCACTGTGTTGAGCACTTTATAGTCATTTTACATTATCTCATTTAATCCATTAAACTACAAATAAGGTCAGCCCTACTTTAAAGATGGGAAAACTGAGTCTCTTAAAGGTTTAATACCTTGCTCAAAGTCCTATTGTTAGTCAGTGGTGGAAATTGGATTCAAGTCAGGTTTATTTGTTCCTCGAGTTCCACCATGTTATCTTCCTTGAAGAAAGGATTATATCCACTGCTTCAGGAGCCATGTATTGGAGTAAATCAAGCAAAAAGAACTAGTTAAAGTGGGATGTGAAGATGACTTTGGCACTTGAGATGACGTAAGATACCTAGGAGACAAAATAGGGCTCCTTGGTCACAATCAGTATGGCGTGAATGCCATATACTTCCTAGGACTGACAGAGAAGTAGGTTCTGAGAATGCTGGTAAAGGTAATAGACTCGCCTTGCTTAACCACTAATGTGTGGGTGTATAATATGAGAGAATATTATACCTTCTGCAGTCTGGGATGCTAATGTTGAATGATCATTGGAGGAAACTAGGTCAAGTTTTGTGATAGAGTAGAATATTGATTTAAGTCATGTTTTGCATAGCTTCAGTGCCTCTTTTGCATTTCAGTATGTGAACTCAATTTATTTAACCAGTTCACTCTTCACAGATTCCAGGCATTTAGTATCTATATATTTTGTTCTCCAACAAGTTTTTGCTGTAACTAATCGTTTTCCTTGGAACTTCACCATCTGTGGAACCCCCAGTTAGATTCTTAAGTTTGGTATCACATCAGTCATGGTACATTGCATTGGAGAAAACCTAAGCCTACATATCTCATTTTTAGCATTCAAGGTCTTCAATGGTGTTCCTGGTCTTCCTGGTTAACAAGATATGAGCCAAGATCTGTTGTTGAACCTATTCTAGGTACTGTTCGTGCTTCCACACAGATCTATACCTGGACTGATGCTAAAATTGTTTGCTTCCATGCATCTAGACAGACTGCTAGAATTAATATAACTGAAAAATAGATAAGAATCAAGCTATTATCTCCATACTTCTCCCACTTGAGTCAGCCATTAAGTTACAGCTTTATCAGTCTTCATTGGTCGAGTGTTTGCTCCCTGTTGGCTGTAAATCATTCATAGATTTTAAAGCCTATGGTAGGACAATTTGTAACTGTTTTCTTAATTGGATGTACTTAATTTTCAAAAGCCATTAACAAAGCCAAGTTTAACATTAACAGCCTTTTAAAAAAATTCCAGAGTGGGTACATTGGAGATGGCCAGTAATGCTGTCCTGTGACGAAATTAGTGTCATCTCACCTTTTACTTCTTGGTGAGATATTAGTGTAATTAATGTGGTAACTTAGTTAAGTCTGTAGTAAATTATTTATTTATTTATTTATTTATTTATTTATTTATTTATAATACTACTTAACTTTATTTATTTATTTATTTTTAAATTTACATCCAAATTAGTTAGCATATAGTGCAACAATGATTTTCAGGAGTAGATTCCTTAGTGTCCCTTACCCATTTAGCCCATACCCCCTCCCACAACCCCTCCTGTAACTCTCAGTTTGTTCTCCATATTTATGAGTCTCTTTATGTTTTGTGCCCCTCCCTGTTTTTATATTATTTTTGTTTCCCTTCCCTTATGTTCATCTGTTTTGTCTCTTAAAGTCCTCATATGAGTGAAGTCATATGATTTTTTCCTTTCTCTGACTGACTAATTTCACTTAGCATAATACCCTCCAGTTCCATCCATGTAGTTGCAAATGGCAAGATTTCATTCTTTTTGATTGCTGAGTAATATTCCATTGTATATATATACCACATCTTCTTTATCCATTCATCCATCGATGGGCATTTGGGCTCTTTCCATACTTTGGCTATTGTTGATAGTACTGCTATAAACATGGGGGTGCATGTGCCCCTTCGAAATAGCACACCTGTATCCCTTGGGTAAATACTTAGTAGTGCAATGGCTGAGTCGGTTGTAGGGTAGTTCTATTTTTAGTTTTTTGAGGAACCTCCATACTGTTTTCCAGAGTGGCTACACCAGCTTGCATTCCCATAAAAATGCCAACGTTATTATTAAGAAACTTCTTCCTCAGTACCTTAACCTATATTTTGACAACTTTAAAACCCATTTATGGCTGAAATCAAACCATAAAACTGTTTTAGGGTTTTACAATAACATAACTCAAGTTTTGATTGCATGGGGCCTACAATAGTTTGAGTGTCAGAGACATTCTTAATTGGAAAAAAGAGGGAGGATGACCCTTAACATTTTCATCAAAATACAGACTTAATACTGCCTGCCATGAGAAAAGCTTTCCTTTTGCACCAGAGTTCCTTAAAAAGAGATTCTGTTTCTACTTCCACATTTTTGTGGTAATTGATTTATAAGATGCTTACCGGTTCTCATTTCAAGGGAGTAAGAGGTCCAGTTCCCTCTGATCCAGACTGAGTTTTGGGTTATAGCATTCCTCGTAGCTAAAATTTCTAACTGCCTGATTTTCCCATCCATTACTCTCCCAGGTTTCTTTGGTTCCACAAAATGGAAACACTATTTATCCTGTTGCAAATGTCAGATAACTGGGATTGAACGTTGACAGCTCCTTGTCTTTCACATAATCTATCATTGAGCTTTGTCTCCAACATTTATTTGCTCACTTCCTTCACTCTCTTCTCCACCACCCTAGTCTAAATTATATCATCACCTCCAACCTGAGTACAGACATAGCCTCCTCTTAACTGGCCTCCTTACTTCAACTTTTGACATTCTCCAAATCATCCTCCATGTTTTCAGAATGATCACAGGACTCAGTGATTATAACCCATTATATTTAGAATTGAACCCAAAATTCCAGTTGTTGGTATCAAAAGCCCACATACATTGGTTGGTCTCATATCACCCAACTTTCCCTTTGTTCACTGTGCTCCACTTATACTGTCACCTTTCAATTTCTAGTATACACCAAGCTCATTTTCACCTCAGAACTTTTGTTTTCCCTGTTACCTTTGCCAGGAATGGGCTGCCACTTCTGATTTCTTCTTATCCATCAGATCTCAGCTTAAATGTTACCTTGTCAGAAAAGCCTTTTGTGCCCAGATTTCAACAAGCCCTTTCTTCCCTTTTCATTTGTGTTATTTGCCACCATAGTAACCTATTTATTTCTTCCTCTAATATCATCAGAATTCTTTTTATGTACTTATTATCTGTCCCTTCCTCCATAATTCGAGTTTCATGAAGTCAGGGACTTTGCTTATCTTATTGAACAGTGTATCTCTATTATATTTGCATACTATGTAAATACATGGTAAGTGATGATTTGAATTTGCTGAGTTAACAGAATAAATAGGATCAAGGATTTTATTGTATCATTAAAAGCTCAATATGGAAAATTTCAAAGTAAATATCTGATTATTGCTTACACGATTCTTGGGTCCCTCATGAAGACTGAAGATATAAGAAGGAAGAGAGACAAAGAGAGAGAGAAAATTTGTAAGGAGTATTTCTTCTCTATTAGTCCTTTCCCTACCAAGAAAACAAGTGGGGAGCAGGTATACCTCCCTTCACCCTAAATCAAGTGAGAGGGTCTAGTGTTTGAAGACTATAGAGGACTACTGAGGATATTGGGAATAGTGGTTTTCATATTAGAAAAGAAGACTAGAAAAAACAATTACTTGGCTTAGTATATGAAGATGATAATTCATAAGAAGAAACAGTTTTGGAAGAAGTTGTGGTGGTAGAAATGATAACTTTTGGAAGTGATTAGATGAATAAAGATTGGGCTAAGTATGATTAAGTTAATATTAAATACCATTGAGGGAAAAATTTGAGAAATATTTAAAGATGGCAAGAATGTTTAGCTTGAAGAGAAGCCTAAGGAGAAATATTAACCTCTTCTCTTAAGTATGAGTTATCTTGTTAGCCACCAGATTTATAAGAATCTGTAATTTAATGGATACCTGGCTTTTCATGGATGCATCTTTATACTAAAAATGTTTAACTCCATAACTTTCTTCTCCTTCTTTGCTATCATAACTATCTTTATTCTGCTTCCTTCTGCTACTTCTGAAAAGTTCATGTGGTGCTAAAAAGCCATGGTTTTAAAGCTAATGAATTAAAAAAAAAAACAATTTTGTTAGCAACCCAGTAACATTTATTAAAGATTTAAAAACATTTTTTGTTGCTAGTTTTCCCCCTTATTTTCCTGTTTTGCTATGTAGACAGAGAATATGGAACCAAAGAATGACGACTTAAAGCAAAGAATGTAATAACCCTAATTGCACAGGGTCCTTGTTGTCTTTCATGATATTCTCCTAGGGGTGAAGAAAAATTCTCTCCCTACCCAGTATAAAGCTTTACAGCTTTTCAACTGTTAGAATGGCACTAGGCTGTCAAAATTAGGCACTAATATATAGCACTGAATCAAGGAGACTGATTCTTTGCTAAAGTTAAGCATTAATTTAAGTGGAGTCAAGCCAATTAAGAGTGAATTATATAACTTCATTATATAGAAATTTCCAAATTAAAAAAAAAAGAACTCATAATAACTCTAGATATCTTTCTCTAGGTCTAAAGTTGCATAGTAATTTGGAAAATTAATAACACATTTTTGAGAACTTTAGCTTTAGATTAGCATTTCAGAGAACTTTTTATAAATATAGAATTAAATAAAACATACATTTTTATAGACTTAAGAGACACAAAGAGTCAAGTTACATTTGTAAACTGAGATATTTATACAGCTGAGTCAGAGGCACACCACAATTTTGAACATATGACTCAGACTTTGTACCCTTATGTACAATTAGTTTTAAAATGTTAGGGCATTATGCCAAGAGTAACCACAAAGTTTACAAAGCTGAGGATTTATAGGGACCCCAGGCTTGCTCAATTACTTCTGAGATTTTACTCCTGAGTTTAAGCCACTATTTTTGACCAGGTCCATCAGATTTGGAGCAGACACACCTATACTCCAGCTTCCTATTGCACTTAGAATAAACCCAAACCCCTACTACCATGACCTTCAAAGTTCTTCATGATCTGGTCCCTGCCTACTTTTGTTTCATTTATCTATCACTATTTTTCCCATTGCTCATACCTGAAGCCATTCCTGTTCAAGGAAGCTTAAAATTTATCTCTTTAGACAGGCCTTTCCTACTTAAAGTAGGAGCCTCTACCCATTTACCCCCATCTCCTTGAATATCTTCGTTGCATCCTAATGTCCACCTCCCATTTACTCACACGACAGATATACATGTTTATGTTTGTTCCCTCACTGGAATGCATACTCTGTAAGGTCAGAGATCACTTCCAGAACATTCACCATTGTATCTCAACATCTGGCACCAAGTAGCTATTTGATAAATATTTGTTTAGTGAGTGGGTCAAGGAAGTAAGTAATGTTGGTTGTACACAGCATGATCCAAATTTAGGATCCATTTAGGCCCAATTTGGGCCTTAATTAATGGAATGGAAAAAAAAATTATGGAATGGGACTGACAGGAGAAAAGATGAAGGTTTATCCACAGTGTGATGATAGCTGTAGAGGAATGCAATGGAAACAAATCTTGGACCGTAATCTCAAATATGTAAGAAATAACATATAAATTTATGTTTATAAATCAACCTTGCATTAACTTTGAGAATGTTATCCCCTCCCCGCCCCAAGTAAATAATAGAGGTAAAAAACTTAACCTCTATTGTTCTTGGGTTCCCCTCTTCTGCCTCAAGATGGTGTTGGATTCAAGGACAAGGCAAGGGATTCTGATTTTTGAGTCATTTGTCTACTCTAGTTACTTCTGGGTGTTCACTGACTCTGTTCACACAGTTCCTTCAAGTATGGGCTTCCTGCTGCTTCCAGATTTCTTTTTGAAACATGGGAAATCTTTATGAGGGGTACTTATGGCTCCATCTATTTAGACACATGAGGCAGTCCTTGCTCTCCTTACTCCCTGGAGCTTTGCTGCTTCTGCCGTGTGCTATGGTGTTTCTAGATATACAGGAGCTTGGTCCCCAAATAGACTTTTATCTCCCCAGTCTAAGGACTCTAACTTTCCCAGATTGCTTCCCAAAGGCACTCTGATGCTTCCCTTCCTTTCAAGGCACTCAGCAGAACCCTGTGAAGTGGATTCAGACTTTATCCAAGTCAGGAAGTGTATATGACTTTTTTCTCCCACTTCTTTCCTTTCCATTTACAAAGTTTGGCTATCTTTCTGACAATATGGAGAATAGAAAAATAGGATAAATGAACATAATTTAATATTACATAAGCTTATGCTAGTAGGAGTTAAACAAATTTGAAGTTAAAACAAAATAGAGCAGGGAGAGTGGTTCTGTTCATGTCACTCTTCTTAACATACTATAGTGGTTTCCTATTGCTTTTAGGATGAAGATCAAACTCCCTGACATAGCCCAACAGGACCGTGGCTACCTCTGCAGCCTCTTCATGCACCACAGTCCTTCTCATTCTCTGTAATAAAACCATATTGGTGTTTGTAGCTTTTCCTTACAGTACTTGTCCATGATAGTCATTTCCTTTAATAAGATGAGAAACCCAAGGGATAACTATAATGAATGCCATTTTACCTGTCAGCTTAGTAATATACTATACTATACTATATTAATATACTATATTGATAATATACTATATTGAACAAGAATCATACTTCTGTACTGCTAGTGGAATTATAAAATTAGTACAACTTCTGTGGAGGGTTAAGTTGGCAATATCTATCTAAATTTTATATATATGGACAAATTCTGGATATTGATGCTACAAATATATTTGCACAGTAAAAAAATGACACATTTATAACTTTATTCATTGTAGCTTTTTTTTTTGTAATAGAAAATGACTGGAAAAAAATTAAATGTTTATCAATAGAAGGCTAGACAAATACATTGTGATATACCCATTAATGAAGTACTATGTAGCTGTAAAACAAAATGAGGAAATTTACTAAATACTAATGGGAAGACTTTCTATTTTTATTAAGTAAAAAATGCAACATGCAGCATATTGTCTATGGCATGCTACTTTGTATAAAAGGGGGAAAAGTAAAAAATATATATGTGTATATATATATATTCACACATATGTATTTAACTTGCCTGTATATGCATAGAAAACTCCGACAAGATACACAAGAAACCAATAACAATGATTGTCTATACTTTTTGATAAAGAATGGGAGCTAAGAGGATGCGGAACAGGATAGGACATAAAAAGGTAAAATAATGAAAATATTTAATGATTGATGTTCCCTTCTACTGATTACATTATACATACTTATGAATGTGACATGGGTTTAAAATTATTGAAATGCAAAATTCATTAAACAAAAGCTATTTTCTATCATTTACCTCTTTGTGAAATAGGGATATAACAGAGGTTGCTTAAGCAAAACTAGATGGTGAATAATCATACTTAAACAGCTGTTAATATTTTCATGATATTTGTTGAAATAGATCCTCTGTATTCTTTTTACATATTCTATCCCCATATCAAACTAGGCAAGTATCAGGCACTGTTTCTTAAAAGACTTAAATACAGTTCCCTTGTTGAGATTAAGCCACTCATTAATACTACCGGGATTATATTTTCAAATCACAGAGTACAATAACATCTAATGAAGGTAAAGTGAAGAGATCACAATTTTATGCTTTGTTTCCAATTTTACAGTTAACTCTATCTAGCAGATTTTAAGGAGGCCCTAGCACTCTTTATCAACAAACTGTCCATCTCTTTTATTTAAGTCTTGAGCATTGAATTAGCAA
Source organism: Panthera tigris (assembly GCF_018350195.1). Lineage (NCBI taxonomy): Eukaryota > Metazoa > Chordata > Mammalia > Carnivora > Felidae > Panthera > Panthera tigris. Next base: position 54,312,815 of record NC_056665.1, on the reverse strand, counting down.
ATTTTGACTTCTAATCTGTTGATTTCTTAGTTTAAAATCTGTAGGGTCAGTGTGGAACAGATGGATTTAGTAGCTTCTGAAAATCCTTACATGTGAACTGACTGTTAACAATTTTCACTTTAGAAGGAATATTCAAGTTCCAGGAGTTCTGGCACTGCTCTTTATTGTTGCCTATGGAGGGATGGTTCAGAACACAGCAACATCATACTTTCTTTCCTTCTCTTCTTCCTCCATTTGGAGAAATACATGATAGAATTTTTATCTAGCTTTTTCAACAGACGCAATTAGAGAAGGTTCCATGCTCCTCTGCTCTAATAAACTTACAAATTTCAATATCTGATGCCTAAACAGTAACTTGGTACATTTAACCTATTCCATGCTCTGGATTTTGTTGCCCAAAAGCAAGGAAATTACATACACTATAATCTGAAAGGACTTAATTTTCTTTTCCTATTTGGTCTACATGCACCACCTGGTGGTAAAGTAGTGCATTTCAAGTGGGGTGTGTGTGTGTGTGTGTGTGTGTGTGTGTGTGTGCTGGGAGTATGAACATGGGAAAGAGAATTTCAATATACATTCCTAAATATTGAATTAGATTAACAATGCAATCATTTTGCAGCAAATAACTAATAAAATACTGGGCCACTACTATATTTATAGGCCAGAACAGGAAATAAAGGGGAGGAAAACTCATGCTGAAAAGTAAAATAGCTTTCTCTTAACTTACATTAACTATAGCTCTTATAATTCATCCCTAGAGTAACACTTATTTATTGTGCTAATGTTCTTACTGAGGCAAAAGTCAAACATTGATAACCATTGTAAAACCATTTTATTTATTTTTAATTTTTAAGAATTACAATTGTTGAAAGTATGCATCTTCTTCCTTATATTAGTAGTTAGTATAAGTCCAAGTCATAGAATTTTAAAACTACAGGGCACCACAGACTAATGCACTATTTTTACAAATGCAGTAATGTAGTAGCTGAGACTCAGAAATGCCAAGTGACTTGCCCAAGGTCATACTGGTAATTAGTGGCTCAGCTCAAATAAGAAACTAGATGTCCTAAGTTTCAGTCTAGGAATATAAAACATAAAAAATATACTCATATACAATGGTCAAATACCTCTGCATGAAAAGATATGCCCTTGACTCAGCTACACAGTGTTTCAGAGCACTAAGATGTGAGTTAATAAACACATATTAGTTTTATTCTAAAATTCTGAGTACAAAGAAGTAATAGGAGAAATGCATGTATCATAAAGCTATGGAAAAGATTTTCTAACTAGCAAAAATCCCTTTTATATATATGTTCAAAGGAATATTTTTCAACTTATATACAACTGCTACGTTGTAAAGATGGTGTAAAAAATTCCTTTTCCCCTTTTAACTGTTTCAGAATCGGAGATCTGTTTCTACAGAGTAGGTACCCACTGGTAGATTTAGTCATAAACTATGTTCATAGCTCCCTCTCATGACCATTGAATGAATACTATATAAGCCTCTTTTATTCTTGCTGTTGTATTCAACTAACAGCTCACTGGTTAAGTTTTAATTGCTTCCAATGAGGTCAGCAAAGGTATTTATCGAAAAGCCCTGAATAAAAAGGCTCCACACACACACACACAAGCATACACGCTCTCACACAGAGAGAAAATCCTTTTGCCTGTTGATTTATGGAAACAATTATGATTCTGCTGGAGAATTTCTCAGCTAAGAAATAGTTTGTAGCTACAGTAGAGAGGCTCAAGTTGCACAAGGCAGACAACAGACATGGAATTCTTGTGCATCCAGCTGTTATCAACAGAACAAGTAAGTTACTGCTATTTGTTTTTAAAAATAATGCAGAGTGGATTTCTAGTAGTTTACTTCTTTCTCTTGTTTTAGTGCTGAGGGAAAAAGTAAAGTTACCAGATTTTTGAGCCTTGTAATTATCTATAGTAATTACGCTGTAGAACTTTTACATAAAGTTCTCCAGACAATACTGGCATTTAACTTGAGAAATATGGGTAGTTCAAGAGAAAATAATTGATTAACCACAAACATAAAAGCATACTATAAACAAATCTAGGGAAAGCGTTTATACTTTGTTAGTAGTAATTTTAGGACTTAATTTAAATCAATAGCTCTAATTGCAGGATGTTTCTTACCAAACAGCAATCAGAATAAATGGTACAATCATATTCTGATTTGTCTCTAGTAATGTATAACTTTTCTAAATCTACATATAGAGAGATAAAGATGTTGACATCCTCTGTGAAAGTTGTTTTAAATGTGCCTTCACAGTACCAACTACACTGCATGTTATAATACTATTTACCCACTAACATTTATACATACAATGTTTCATCTTCCCCTGCCTCCCCTCCCTATTCCTAATGTCTCCTGGCAAACAGAAGTCCAGTAGTAAACAGTGTCGCAGCATCTGAACTTAGTGCAACCTGTTTTTATAAGGAAATACCAACTGAGAGTTATTTAAGGAGGAATCCTGTATTGTTATCAGGAACTAAAAGGATAAGGATAACAATTTGGAAAAAAACAACTACTCTTTCTTAAATCAATCTACAATTCACAGATAGGAAGAGGTCAATGACCTAGGAGCAACAATCAACTCAAGATTTAATTTTCATTATGTTATTCATGAACACCCGGAGCACTACACTATAATGCGCAAATGGATACTGACATGGATCCTGCCAACTTTGCTCTACAGATCATGCTTTCACATTATCTGTCTAGTGGGCACTATATCTTTAGCTTGCAATGACATGACTCCAGAGCAAATGGCTACAAATGTGAACTGTTCCAGCCCTGAGCGACATACAAGAAGTTATGATTACATGGAAGGAGGGGATATAAGAGTGAGAAGACTCTTCTGTCGAACACAGTGGTATCTGAGGATTGATAAACGAGGCAAAGTCAAAGGGACCCAAGAGATGAAGAACAACTACAGTAAGTAATGTCTTTTATTTACAGCACTGCTTATGAACCTTAATCTGTGAAAGAACCATTTTTCAAGTGACATGCTTTCTTACTTTTCTTTTTCGATTTTTTGAAAAAAAACCCCTATCATCTTCTAATTTCTCTAAATTGGGATCGTTGAACTATGTTTCCAATAACATCTTCTGGGAACAGGTCAAATCTACTAATATTATGGTTGGAGCTGATAACCCAAGCCAATTTGAAAATATAATCCCTATGTCCTATGGTCAAAATGCTTGTAAGTTACGCAAAATATAAATGATATTATTCACACTGAGATGGAAATCACTGTCCTCAAGCAAAACTCATTAGGAACTCTAAAAGAGTCCTCAGTAAATGCTCAACAAACACTTATTAGTGTGAGGAACAGAAAATTCATTTAAAAAAAAAACAATTAGATTTTCTTTGAAAGAATATTTCTGTGGTGTAAAATACATAATCTGTGCTCAAAAATGCTTTCAGGGACTTGTGCAATTGTAAACAGTTATAAAACAGAAGGGAATCTGTCCATCTGTTCATGTCAGAATGAGTTTGTATTAGGTTGTTTGTTTAATTTACCTAAGCAAGAAAATAGGTTCCTCCTAACATTTTCTTTAAATCTTCCATGCCATAATTTTGTGTTACCTTAAGAGAAATGTAAATGTGAAGGAAGAAATAAAAGTGAGTTGCAAGAGATGTTAAGTCCATGATTTTCTGTTAGTGTACCTTACATTTTCTCCAAGAATTAGTTATTTTTGTCCTATTGAAATATCAGGGTTGGATTTGTCATTTAGAAGTTATGATGAACAAACAATTTCAATAGTATTAAATTTAATAAGGTAGAATATTGGATATAAATAGTAAGAATTTAAAGTCCCAGAATGAAAATAAATGGTTTGTATTACTAGCACTTGAACAATGTTATTATCTTATCATCTTATAATATTATGTATATTAAAGTCAATTGAAAAAGAATGCCTGGGGATGATGGTGTAAACATTTGCTTAAGCACTTGCAGTGCATTTTGCTTAAGGCTTGCAGTGAGTACTTGAAACTTTTGTTGCTTGTTTAATGAATGGTTTTTAGGGATTTTTTAAAAAGTTTATTTATTTTAGAAAGAGAGCAAGAGCGAGCAGGGGAGGGGCAGAGATAGAGGGAGAGAGAGAATCCAAACAGGCTCCTTACTACCAGCACAGAGCCTAATGCAGGAACCATGAGATCATGACCTGAGCTGAAATCAAGAGTTGGACGCAACCGATTGAGCCACCCAGGTGCCTTGGTTTTTAGGCTTCTTAACTAACGAGCCAATAAGTGGGAAATTGGGGAATTATATTTCCAATATGAAAATGAGAGGATCTTCTTTTTAAATATAATTGATATAGAACACTAAGGCCTTTTTAATGGATTATTAATAGCTATAGTTTAATTATTACTGGTATTAGTAAAATTATCATGTTAGTCTTGGAAGATTGTTCTGATTATACTAAACTTTAGCTGAAGAAATTACTATTTGGAGAAAAGTTCTGTGGATAGCCACTTCTATATGAGCAACAGAATTTGGATTATAATCAATTTATTTAAAAGTTATGAGATTTATCATGAATAATGGAACCTGGTAGAAGAGACAAGAGGACAGAGCCCAGGTGGAAGTTATGATGCATAGGTCTATTCCCTATCTGTGAGTAATTTTGGAAAAATTTTTAATTCTTTCCAATTTTCAGTTTTTTCATCTCTAAGATATGGGGTATATGCAGATGATCTCTAATACACTCACTAGTTCTTACAGTCTATTCTATTCTAAACCATAACATAAGTATGAACAGATGTAAGTACTCGTTATGTAATTATTATATACTTTGAATGAGATAAGTGAATATTATCTCCATTATAAGATGAGCCATCGGAACTAATTTGAAATTGTACCAATATGGTTATCAAATCTAAACACTGTGTAGAATTCTTCTACATGGCCACTAATTCCTTTTGAATGCTTTTGTCAAATAATGAAAAAGTGAAAAATCCAGTGAAAAAGTAAAATCCAGTGAAAATGAATAGCATACGTAATTATTTGGGATGAAAAATATCTACAACTGGGATGCATTCATATATGTGTTTTATTTTGTGTTAAAGTTTCTTAAAAACCACTAAACTCTGGCATTTGTAGGCATACACAAAATGCCAAAGTTATTTTATATCTGAAACACAATTTAGCATTAACCTTGAGTAACCATAAGGCCAATTTGGCACACCATTTCTCCTCTATTCTAATTCTACAGTGAAAATGAAAGAGAGAGACAGAGAGAGAGAGAGAGAGAGAGAGAGAGAGAGAGAGAGAAACTCTTTCTGTATCATAAATAGAATGCCACAATACCAATGTTCATAAAGACATGATATGTATTATATAGTCTTCACTTCTATAAGCTTTTCATAGGCTGTATATATAAATATACTTTCTTGATATGGTGAATTCTCCTGGAAAGGGAAGCTTTCAATGGGATCCTTTAAGTAAACCCTAAAACTGTTGTCAGGTTGTGTTGTTATCCTCTTGAAGAAGGGGTCAGTCAGGCTTAACCATAGTTAAAAAGAAGCTAATCCACAATTGTCAACAGGAAATCCCAAGATACAAAAGTAATTACTTCATTGAAAAATATGGAGAATAACTTATTAGAAGAGAATTCTGATAGTCATTTCCTGTTATTTAAAGGGAAGCTTTACTAATTTTAAATGTGAATGTCCCCTACATAAAACATGCAAATTGACACATGTGAAGTTGAAGCTACTGTATCCAGGTACAAAGGAAGTGCTCAATAAAATTTGTTTAAGAAGTCAAAGAAGAACAAAAAACTTGAAATTATAAATATGAAAACTATTAACATTCTTCAATCATTAACTGAATGAATGAACAAATGAACAAGAGATATTTCCTTCCTATTTAAAATGAGAGTAAAAGGTGATTGAATTGTCTACTGGAGTAAAATGCAGCAGAGTTCAGAAAGTGTGATACATCAGAATAGCACTTTGAATTTCATTTTCAGTGTTCTGATCCCATAAATTTGTTAGCTGGTTGTTAAACGCCTTCTGTGGAGGTCTTTTAAAATGGTATAGATTTAAATGTCTTAGATGATAAAATTTTGCGTGAAAAGTTAGATGTCAGCTGTGTGAAACATAATTGTTCTCTGAGTTACTATGAGGTCCCCACTCTTTTCTCGTGGCTTTGCTTTGGATGAAGGGGAAAATTACCTGATGATATTAATAGGTTTTGAAGGACTGCTTACTTCACTAGCAGAAGGATAACTCCTTCATAAAAATGTGATATTGCTAAGAAAATGGACTGGGGTGATAGAAGAGGTTAAAAAAAATATATGGGTATATAATTTTGTTTCTAAAAGACTGGGTTGGGTAGGTAGATGGAAGGCCTAGAGGAAGACAAGGGGAGTGGTACGGAGCTGGATATGACAGCTCATGTCTCATTTTTAAGGAAATTTTAAAAATTACTGAAGCTATCCTGGGTTGTGAGGATCTCACTTCAGTCTTAATTATAGTGTTGTCTTGTGAAATATTTTAAATTTAGATTAGAAGGACTAAATTGCAGGAAAAGCACACCAAGCAACCCAATAAAAATAAGCCTTGTATTAGTAGACAGATAAGTAAGACCCAACTCTATAAATGTAGGAATTCATGAGAGGCCAGGAGATGCTGGACCACATTTCTGACACTGAGGAGAGAGGAGGTGTCACTGGAGAACTGGTCCTCAGATTGCATACTGGTCTCACCCAGAAGGCAAGAAAAGTCTGTCTTCTCTGATGATTCCACATTTAGCCTTGCAGTATGTTTCTAAGCAATGCAACTGGAACCTAACCTGAACTAATAATAAGGGTAATAAAAGCATAAAATGCCCAGTAATAACATCTTAAAGGGATTTGTAATGGATGGTCAACACTTCTACTGCTGTCGTCAGAGCTCTCCTCTTGGAGACAAGGTGAAAGGGTAAATTTAGATAATTTTTCGACCAGGCATTCCATCAACAGACAGAGTCAATCAGTCCACACCTGACAGAAATAACACTGCTGTTTAAGCTGGGACTTGAGGTGCCAAGTGAGAGATGGCAGCAGTGCACTGGGCAACTGTCAACCGCCCTGCAAGGCAGATGCGGAACAAAGAACCTCAGTCCCTCAAGATGATTTTCTTGCGAGGCAAGAACTCAGTCCCTCAAGATGATATTCTTGCTTTTGGTGTTCAGTTACTCTTCTCAACAATGGTCAATATCACCCATTCCTTTTAAGAAGAAATCCTTAATTGTGCTAAACCACTGATTCAAGAAAAAGTATGCTTCACTTAGTAGAATTAAGCATTGTAAGTTCCATAGCAAGCAAAGAGTTAGCCATTCTGAAAGCTAGCCAATGATTTGGCAACATTCTCTTTTGGATTGTTAGACTGTGACGGGATATGGCCTAACAATTGGCAAAAAGCAAATAAACACAGTGTTGTGGGATTTGACTTTGGCCACAGAATCTTCAGCAATCCAGTTGTCAACAATTCTTTGGCTAAGATCCTACTCAGCACAAATCTCTGCTAATAGCTAGCGAATATACATACCACCTCTAAATATGGAGACAGTAAACTTGCTTATGCTCCAAACAGCTCTTAGCCATTTATCTAAAAGAACAATATTTCACATTATCAAAACAAAATAAGAAAACCAGGACAACCACCTTAAAAAAATAGACAATGAGGAACATATCTATGGATTTGACCCACAATCTGAGAATTACTGACAAAATGGTACCCTGTAGAACTGGTGGCTTGCATTCCCTTGAGTAAGTTAAGTTGTCAAGACCTTAAATTAGGGGAAGATGGATAAACTGCTGGGGAGCAGATTTGGAAATATTAGCTACCCTTTGAGAATTCTAATAATAAAGATTATTCTTCATTGTATAGTTTTCCTCATTTTTTTGAGGGGGGTGGCTAATACAAGTGTCTGGCACTTGCAAAATTCAAATAATTTATTGCCACAGGTGTATCTCTTATTTAATTTGTAAATCCTTATTTGAACTGACCATCATTTTCATTTATATACCAACCCAGAGCATATGAACATGTATTTTCCTCTGTAACTCAGCTGTATTACAACTCTTTAGCCTACAGTTTTAGAGCATTCAGAGACCCAAGTGAATCGGAGAGAATGCAAGAAGTCTGCTTTCAGATATATAAAAAAATTCCCTTTTCCAAGTTTCCCTACCTCTCAGCCTTGGCTAAATATTATAATCAGCTAGGGAACTTAAAAAAAATACTGATGCCAGGTTCCACCCACAAGGACTCTTATTTAATTCATTCGGGGCGCAGCCTGGGCACCAGGAATTTTAAAAGCTCCCCAGATAATTGTGACATGCTGCCAAACCTGAGAAGCCCTGGATCACAGTGAAGGTTCATGCTAGATTACTGGGAGACCACAGTTCAATTAAGTCAGAATCCTGAGTAGGTGGGAAAGACTCAGGCATCGGTGTTTGTTAAAGTGTTCTAGTGATTTTACTGTGCTGATGAAGTTAAAAAACCACTAGTTAATGGGACCAAGGGTTCTAATTCAGCCTGGATCCCCTCAGGTGTCCCACGATTATTTTGGAACCCCGGGACGGCTCCATAGTTAACTTACACCCTGGAGGATTTCAAAATGGGCCTATCAGGAATGACTGTCTGAATTATGCATTGAGGAAGTTCTTCCGGGTCCATTTGACCTCTCTGACAAATCTCTGTGGCTCCAATATTTGGTGAACTGGCCTGGAAATGCATGTGATGACAGCTCTGTAGCTACTATGTAAAAAAGGCTTCTTTGGTGAATGAGTTCATCGCAGGGAAGAATAGGTCCTGTGCCACAGTCTCAGAATGACAGGCAGATCTGAATCTCTTCTGACACTTTCAAGTGGTGATGCAGTAGGGGACCTGGAGTACAGACATCAAAGCCAGCTTACTTGGCACTTAAATGAGCCACTTATGACCATGGACTCAGATGTCCCCAAATTAGGCTCTCACCTCCTATGGCCACCCCACAGAGTTCAAGGCAGTGATTTAAAGAGACAACCTCAAGTCTAGAAAACCCAGGGCAGGAAGAAGCCAGAATCCTACAGGGTCTCTCCAGATTACTGAAAAGGATATGAAACTAGAGGTTTGTTTTCTGTGTAAGTTTGGGATTAAAGTAAGCTTTCTTTTATTTCTAAGGATCCTAGCTTTCTTTTTCTGTATCAAAACTTCTGGTAGCACAGTAGCTTCTTTTACATGACTGTTGGAACATAATACTTTTCTATATTTTAATTTCACATATGGCACACAGAAGAAAAGGCAGAGATTGTGCATATCTAAGTAATATGGAGAAAAAAAGAATTCATTAAATGAAATGGGCTTCCATACAAATTTCTTACTTTTCTGAACCATCTCCAAACTTTCTTTTTTTAAAAACACTTTATTGAGGTATTTTGACATACAAAAATCTGTACTTATTTAATGTACACAACTTGATGAATCTGTACATCTGTGAAACTATGACCACAATCTATGCCATAAACATATCCACCACTTCCAGAAGTTCCCTCCTGCCTTTTAATTTATTATTATTTTGTGATAAGAGCACTTAACATAAGATCCATCTTTTTAGTAAATATTTAAATATGCAATACAACAGTATAAACCACAGGCACTACACTGCATAGTATATCTCTAGGACTTATTCACCTTGCACAGTTGAAAGTTAGGACCCTTTAACTAATATCTCTCTATTTCTCCCTCCCCCAAACCCCTGGCAACCACCTGTCTACTCTCCACTTCTATGAGTTTGACTATTTTAGATTCCTTCTGTAAGAAGTATTATGTAGTATTTGTCCATCTGTGTCTGGCTTATTTCACTCAGTATAATGTACTCCAGGTTCATATCCAGTCTTTCTACACACAAAATAGGTTGGAAAATGAAAATCCTCTGCCCTTCACATGGTTCAGAAAGCCACATTAAAGAGTCACTGAACACTTAACCGTTTCTTGACCAAGACTTATATCTACATTTGAGATTATATCTGCCCCTGACTTAGGTGGAGAAGCTATACCTAATTTGCTAACAAAGCAAATGTCATTAAAGCTATTTACCTTAGTTGCACAAAAGGGTTTGTGTAGTAAAATATAAAGACAAAGGGATTCGGATGAGGAAGCAGATAAATGAATTATCTAATATTCATGTCCAGGTAAAATTTGCCTTTACAACATCATTCTCAGAGGTGAAAGGTGTGATGTATACTGGGGAGAATTGGCTCTAGAGATTCTCTGACTGTTCCAGTCAACTTCCCTGCAGAAGAACGTAATCACTTCTCTTGGAGTGGGCATGAGTACTTGCTACAACCATTAGCTAGTGTCCTTCTGAGAATAAATAGGATGACAACATCTTTGCAAACAGGAGAAGAAATAGGCAAGAGAGGAAAGGAACAAAGGACTTCATATAAAAATAAATGGATTTTGCGTTTTATTTTTTTGAAGATTTTATTTTTAGGTAATCTCTACACCCAACATGGAGCTTGAACTCACAACCCTGAGATCGACTTGTACTCTTCACCAGCTGAGCCCTCCAGGTGCCCTAGATTCTGCATTTTAAGCTTAGGGTGGATTTAAACACAAAGGATCCTCGTAAAACATGGCTCTGTTATCTTTTTTTTTTTTGATGCCCTTAAGGAATAAGGGCAATGGGATGCAATAATGGATTAGACAATAGTGAGAGAATTTCTGAGGTCAAAACAAAACTAAATAGTGTACAGAGGGGTTGAAATAATAACAGATTATTGCAGATGACACTCAAATAGCAGGTTTGAATCCATTAAATTTGTGCCTAAAATTGTAATAATTTTTGTTTATTTATCAGGACTATACTCAAACTCAGTTTATATTTATGATTAATACAAGACAAATTAGGTATATTTCAATATCCTTAAATACTATACTTATGCTAAAATTATCATGTAATATTTTGTATTTATTTGCATATTTGAAATTTAGATGTAATTGTAGATAATGTTGAGAAAATGCTTTGGGATCAAATTCAGAATCAACTCAGGATGCAGATTTTTCTTAAAGCAGCAATTCCAAACTTTGTTTCTTAGAACACTAGTGTCCCTCGAGATATTATGGTGTTGTCTGCAGCATAGTTTCTATGGCTAATTCATTGGGAAATATTAGGTTACATAAAGTTGAGCAAGTTTTCACAGTAGAAATTCTCTGAGCCTAATTTATACTAATATAAATTGCAAAACTCCAGGAGATTCTGTATGGTTTCTCAAACTTATTTGACAACAGAATACACTGCTCCTGCCCTCCAACTCTCCCCTCTGATTTAGGTAAAACATTCAAATTTCATTAAATTGCAATTTGAGAGTTATTGCCTAGGGATCTCTCTATGGTGTAGTGAAGAACTAAATCAAGCTTCCACTCAGCTGTTTGTTCCAAATAAAAAGGCTACAAAATGGACCTGAAGCAATATTTTAAGAATGACCTTGAACCAAGAATTTGTGCCAAAGTCAGGAGGCTGCATATGATTTTGGATAAGTAGGGTAGCATTTTGGGTATAGATGTAAGCTGGGCTGAAATCCAAAGATTTGCAGTGAGATTTAAGCTTAGCTTGAAGCTCTTTTCTGAGTTCTGGGCAGTTTAAAGGACCATTTTCATAATGTGAAGTGATGTCCAGTACCTATTATTTGCAACTAGAAACTGACCAAAACATTTCCCAACCATTAGCCTAAAAATGTTTTAGGATTTGAACGTGATTGAAGAATTCTTACTTATGTACCTAAAAACAATAAACTTTGACTTTTAGTAGCTAGAGCCAAAGTTTGAAGTTATTCCAATTGCATCAATAAAGAACAAGTTTTATTTACTGACCAAAAACTATTTAGAAATTTTAAATTTAGCATAACCTAAAGAAGTGCTAATTTAATGAATTAATTTCAATACCCTTTGAAGAGGTCACTTATTGGAGACGTTAAATAGAATTGCCTTTTCCAGCCATATGTAGCACATTTGCCTTGTCTTACATTTCTGTCTCTTTGCATTTGGCAATGCCACTAAAAAATGTAAGTTCTGGAAAGATAAGCATCATGTCTTACTCTTCCTTTTGTCTCCCAGTGGTAGAGGAAGATATATTTTATCTTAAGCTGTCACACATCTAAAATTAATTATGGATAAGAAATTGATTACTAAATGATCATGAAAATTTAATGCAGGCAAGAATGAAAAGTTTTGCTGAAATAAGACTAGTACACCTCATTTCCCTCTTCTCTTGTATTCTCTAATATTAAAAAAAAAAAGTATTGGCCTCTAGAACCTATTTCACTTCATGTTTTTCTAGGTAATTTCAAGGGATGGGTGGAAAAATTTTATTGTAGAGGCCTATGATCTAAGCAGGCCCAGGTAGCTGGTAATACTGGAAGGATGATTGGCGAGGCATGCTCAAAGCATCTAATTATTTTCATCTGACTGTCAACTAATTCCTGCATATCAAAAACTATATGCAGAAAACAATGATAATTAGTTGATATTGGTTTAAGGAATATCTGCATGCAAAGGAGATACAGACAGGAAAAGTCTTTAAGAATTAAGTGAGCTGTACTAGTAAAAACAAGCAGTGGGCTGATAGTTTTTGGATAGGGAATCTACTTACTTAGTAGCACATCTAACATTGATCCTGGACTCAGTGACTAGTGTTGAAGGGAGGACAGGACAAATGCATAGGGAGAGAGAGGTGGGGAGAAGTGGAAAGTTGGTGAATACACTCTCACTTTGTTTTAGTGCCAGTAGCCTGATCCTGGGATAGTCTTCTGGTGTTTTACAGTGTCTCAAACTGTACTTCTGATAAGAGCCTGGTCAGTCTGGTTCATATTGAGGCATCTCTAGGCAGTGGACAGTTTTCTCCCTTGTTTGCATGAATAGTGAAAACATCATACAAAACTATGAAAGATTGAGGTCTTCACTTTTTTCATTCTTTTACTAATGTCACAAATATTCTCGATAACTTCCCTACCCCAGACTCGGGCTACAATAGTAAACATTCCACACAGTCCATGTTTTCAGAGAATTAACAGTGTAGTTGAGGGTGGAGGGTAAACTACAACAAGTCAGAGGGGGCAGGTTCAGAGCAACTGGGGGGGGGGCGTTGCCTAACTCCACTTGAGGAAATGGGCATGGAAGTCTTTTCTGGGAGAAAATGACCTAAAAGATGAGGAGCAGTATGAAAGAGAGAGGACAAATAATTACCTTCAGAGGAAATACTTTTGTAGATGCCTGGTAGTAAGACAGTGCTGAGAGGATGGGAAATGGAAAATGACTTAATATCTTGCCAGGTATCAATGTTAAGCTCATGAAAGTAAACCCCCTTTTTTTTCCCAATTAAAAATATGAGAATAACATTTGCTCTTTTTCAGTTTTCAGCCTTTGACCACTCTATTTACTAAAAATGACTATTTCCTTTACAGGATAATTATTTTTTAAAGGGTAACTGTTTTCTGCAGGCATAATTTAAGTTCTGCTAATTGGAATGATAGTGTTTGTCTGGATAACTGCATACTTTTTCTTTTTAATGTCTTTTCAATCTTTGATCATAATTGTAACCTATTTAAGTCAGGTGTTCATAAATATTCACCCTAAAAACTACATTATCATTATGAAGGATATTTTTCCCAAAGAAGTTCCTAAAAAGTGAGAGAAACAACAGTTTTGAGGCATATATTTATCTTTTAAGGACACAATTATGGAAGTTATCTGCTGCATTCTTTAAGATAAGCCAACTTTTACTACAGATGCATCCCCTGTTATAACTATTTAAGCAGGTGCACTCAGTAGTCAGCAGCTGTGCACAGCTTTATCTCCTCTGAATCATGAAGTAGGCAGTGAAGCGAGTTATTTTCCCACTTAGATAAGTCTATTGAGGGGTCTCTATTTCTGAGAAATTGTGCTCAACTCCCTGTACCAATAATGCATTACAAAATAATGTTGGATGCTTAATAGACATAAGGCGGTGCTGTCGACTTTGAAAAGATTCTGACCAAACTTGGTCTTGAAATTTTCTTGTAACTAGCTTCAAGCAGATCGGATATGGAATAATAATTCATCCATAAGGGAGATGAGAATAAATCCATATTATGGTGATTAAGTTGTACTTAGACTTAATATTCATGATGTTTTATTTTTTTTCTGTTTTTTTTTTAATATATGAAATTTATTGTCAAATTGGTTTCCATACAACACCCAGTGCTCATCCCAAAAGGTGCCCTCCTCAATACCCATCACCCACCCTCCCCTCCCTCCCACCCCCCATCAACCCTCAGTTTGTTCTCAGTTTTTAAGAGTCTCTTATGCTTTGGCTCTCTCCCACTCTAACCTCTTTTTTTTTCTTTTCCCTTCCCCTCCCCCATGGGTTTCTGTTAAGTTTCTCAGAATCCACATAAGAGTGAAAACATATGGTATGTCTTTCTCTGTATGGCTTATTTCACTTAGCATCACACTCTCCAGTTCCATCCATGTTGCTACAAAGGGCCATATTTCATTCTTTCTCATTGCCATGTAGTACTCCATTGTGTATATAAACTACAATTTCTTTATCCATTCATCAGTTGATGGACATTCATGATGTTTTAAAGTACTATTTAATGGTTTTACAGTTTACATTAACATCACTATTAAAATTACTTTACTATGCAGAAATACATTTTGTTATTTTCGTAAATCTTCTAATTTAGTCTATATAAAATTACACAATGTACAACTAGGAACATTTTCATTGAGTGACTAAACATAAGTAGATAACTAAAATAATGTTAATTTTTTAAAATATGCATGTCAATATTGAAATTGATGCAGAGCATTTCATTCCATTCTAATTAATTCTCAAAATACCTCTTTGCTGTAAGCTTGCAGTTACACTACTAGCCCACTTCACAGAAAGAAAGGAAAAGACCTTCAGAAAATTGGCCTGCCGATAAGCTTGCTAGTATACAAGTTCTAGTTTTAAAATTATACATAGGTCTGTTTAGGTTTTGTTCATTAAAATTTTTTTTTTACATTTATTTATTTCTGAGAGAGAGAGAGATAGAGTGAGAGTGGGGGAGGGGCAGAGAGAGAGGGAGACACAGAATGGGGGAGGGGCAGAGAGAGAGGGAGACACAGAATGGGGGAGGGGCAGACAGAGAGGGAGACACAGAATCCGAAGCAGGCTCTAGGCTCGGAGCTGTCAGCACAGAGCCCGCCGTGGGGCTCGGGGCTCGAACTCACAAACCACAAGATCGTGACCTGAGCTGAAGACAGCCACCCAGGTGCCCCGGGTTTTGTTCATTTTAATTAAGAAAGATTGGTGTTAAAAAATTAGCTGGTGATTGAAATGATCATACCAAATCCTCTATGTGCAATGACTGGATTGTTTTCTGGAAGATCTTGGGTAGTCAGTTAACTCACAGAGAGCAGATATTAAATAGCAGGCTTGGTAAGTTCACTCTGTGACTAAGATCACTAAGTATTAAAGAGCAAAAAGTTCATGTTCAAAATACTGATTCAAACCTTCCAGTCTCCTTAGAGCCAACACAAGTTACTAAGAAACTTTAAAGGGGAAAAAGCAAGGCGTTTTTCAATAACATTTTTTTTTTCCTGCAATGAAAGAAATAAACCTACTGAGGGGTTACCATGTGCCTGGCACTGTGCTAAACACTTTTTGCATAGTACCTAATTTAAGCTTCATGGAGGACTTATAAAGCTGGCAGAGTTGTGTTCATTTTGCAGATGGGGCAACTTCAGGTCACAAAGTTGGGTAACTTACTCTAGGTTCCATGGTTAGTAACTGTTGGAGTTGAAATATGGACAAAGGAGGCTTAACTACAAAGCATAGTTTCGGTTATCATTACATGTATCACTATACAGTCACTATTGTTAGCAAAACCTCACATATGAATTTGAACCATGCAGTGGGATAATTTGCATATGAAGAACTATAAACAGCTGAAATTTTCTTCTCTATAAAATGACCTAATGAGTACTTGGCATTATTTTCCTATTATTAAATAAAAACTCTATTCCAACGTTCCTTGTACAAAACATCTCCACATGTCTTCCCCTGAGTTGGCATAGAAACTTTCAGTTTATTTTGCATACAAATTACTAAAGATGCCACAAAATTTAATTTGGTTGCATTTTAAACACATTTCTGACATTTATTAAAATATTTATGCTTCTGTTCATTAGCGTCTGCATAATTATTATAGAATAGATACATATATACAATTACATTTCAGAGAATAAGTCAGAGAATTTTAGGAGTATGGCCAGATAGTTTCCCTCTCTAAAGGCCACTAAATCCAAACAGAACAAATAGAAAAATAAATAAAAGAAACAGCAGAGACTTTGTTCTAACAAGCACGTCTGCAGGATAGGTTGAAAGAGAAATAGCTTACTAGCAAATTGGTTCTTTCTTTTGTCCATGATTGCTATGTTCTCAATTTATTTCTAATCCTTTTAGGACTTTGCCCAATAAAAAAAAAGGTAAAAAAAAAAAAAAAAAGGAGGAGGGATAAAAATGATGAGTTGTTGCAAAGACAGTATATCTGGAATTCTATCTTTTTAATATTTGGGTTTTTTCTTTGAAAAATCATAGTATCTTTGAAAACTAGACATATACATTATTTGTGACCCAACTAAACTTAGGGTTTTTTTTTCAATATCTTAAAAATATCTTACAATGTTTTTATTCTCAAAGTTGCAGTGGCTGTTTTCAGCATCTAGAATACTATTTATTGCAATATTGACTGACCATGTATTGTATGCTGTGTGGATACATAGATGTATAGGTGGAGACCTACTATTTGAAAAATTTCAGCCTATTTGGGAGATCAACACCAAAAACTCAATTTTAATGGAATATGGTAAGTATGTGATAAAAATATGTTCAAGGAGGGACCATGGTGGAGGGCAGGTAACATAACCTGGGAGAGACAGAGCAAGAATCTTAAAGGACATGATGTTTGACCTTGATCTTAAAGAGCTAGTGGTAGTGAACCAGGCTAGAGAAGTGGGTAGGGAATGGGCGAGGGAATCCAGCAAGAGCATCCCCTCCTGGAAAATAGCACATGAGGAAAAGCTGAGTAGCATATCAGGAGGTACGTACGTATGGGAATTAGTGTTTCTGAAGTATACCCTTCAAGGTAGGAAGCAGGGAGAGATGGGCATGTAGTGAAGTCTCATTCTTGGAAAGTTATTTTCCATTTTAGGGAACATGAACTTTATGCTATAGGTAATAAGGAGTTATTGAAGAAGGATGTAGAAGCAGTAACTAAAAAAATAGTTATTTTCATTATTCACAAAAACGACCTGGATGTTTAATATCTATTGTTAACTGAAAATTTTTATCAGAAAATTTAACTTCTATTCTTACCAAAAAATCTCATCACAACCACCCACAAGCAGCAAAGTTAGTACATGTTAATTAATATCCATTACTTTTCTCTATCAACTTTTTGTGATAGGAGTTTATGAATGAACTAGATTGTCCATTGGAGAAGAGAAAGGGCAGAAAAGTAGGCTTGAACAATTCATCTATGACTTATCAGTCTTAGTTTATCATACCAATAATTCTGTTTTAGTATAAACATTAATACATATTATTTACCACCTAGGAGTAAACTGGATTGAATAGAAAGTAAGTGGCAGTATGGGGACATGGAAATAATACTGTATTAGGTATTATGGAACCTGGGCTTTAATCCTTTTCCTTCCAGGAATTAATTAATTAATTAAATGACCTTAGGCAAGTTCCTAACTATACCGGGCCCCAGTTGTTGTTGTTTTAAAGGGTTAGAGCAGATTGCTTGAATAGGTTTTAATCATAAAATGTTAGCCAAAGTACAATATTTATTTATCTCACAGTGTCAGAATGTCATGAATCTGAATGCAGTTGAGCTGAGTGGTTCTAGCTTAGGGTCTCTCTTGGGGGTCCAGTTAAGCTGTGAGCTGGGGCTGCAATCTTCTCAAGGCTTGACTAGGGCTGAAGGCTCTGCTGCGAGCTCTCTCCCATGGCAGTTGGAAGGCCTCAGGTTCATAGCACACTGTGGCCCAGGAACTTCCTCCTCACTATGAGGGCCTTTCTATAGGCTTCCTCAGTGTCCTGGTGACGTGGTAGCTGGCCTCCCTCAGACTGAGAGATGAGAGAGGGAGAGAGAAAGAGAGGAAGCAAGAGAGGACACCTTCAAGATGGAAGCGACATGTGACATACCATCACGTTTGCCTCATTTTCTTTGTCATATGGACCATACAGTAAAATGTGGGAAGGAACTACACAAGGATGTGAATGCCCAGTGGTGGTGATCATTATAGGCCAAACCAAAGGCTGGCTACCACATACGGTTTCTGCATCAGAAAACCTTTCAGTCAAGTTGGGAATCAAAGTATAAATAAAGAGTAAGTTAAAGCAATAATAGAGCAACACGTTTGTGAAATCAGCCTGAAGAATAGATAGCTAATAGACAGCTGTCCTTGTAGAAGCTGCTAATTTGGCTTAAGATCTCATTAGGAGGCATGTGGCTCTCTTTTCTTACTGCAAACTTCGGGAGCAAACCATATAGTGTGTGTTAATACTTGAAAGCAAAACATCTAATTTCTTTCACAATGCTACAGAGTGGGGCTGAATGAGACAAAAACAACTCCATTCTGGAGTTAATAAGGCTCAAAAGAACCCTTGACATCATCTAGTCCAGGGACCTTGACATGGAGTTTTGCCTATGGCCATTAGAAACACTGGTAAGAAAAAATTGTATACCAAATACTAGGGAGTGGATTCAAAGCTTTCGTCAGGTTCCCAAAAGTACTTGTGTTTCCCAAAAAAGATACAAAGTATTGATCTAGTTCACTGTGCTCATCTTATTGATGAGAGACCTGAGACACAACAAATCTAGTCTTATTTGGATTAGAATCAGAAGTCTTCTGGTTTTTAATTCTGTAATTAAAATAATACATCCATTGTATAAGCAATATACATTGTTATTGTGATTTGTAAAAGAAAAGCTTAGCTGACTCTCCTCTATTTAATTAAACACTCTTACTACTAGGATCATTTCCCTTTTATTCTCCACCAGGTGTTAAAAGGTGGGTATGTTTTTGATAAATAAGAGAGTCATCAGAGAGAGGAGAACACTGTTCTGAAGTGTTTATAAAGTGAAACCCCAGTGTTTATACAGGGTAAAGAGATCAGCAAATGGATTATAATTGGTCATTTATAACACAAACCCAAACACTGATCTTACATATTCATTCCCTTGACAGATATTTTTAAGCCCTTAACACGTGCCAGGAGTTGTGCTGGTTCTTGGGGATGCAATACAGCAGGCTTCAAGATAGGAAATTTCTGCCTTCACAGTTTCTAGGAGTCTTACCCTATCTGCCTCTTCCATTTCCAATCTTTCCTTCCTAACAAACCTGTTGAGTGATGTGGGCAGCACATAACTGGTAGATGGTAATAACTGAATAGAGATTTAGGTGTCATGTAGAAGCCCAAACAGAGTATCATTTTGGAAAGAAGGAAAGCAAATGGAAGGGGATCTGAAGTGTCTGGTATAAGTAGCAACATCCTAGAACTGAGCTTTTTTCTCTGTTCAATTCTTAAATAACTATGCGAGTGGGTTGCCACTGCATGTGGCTTTATACCAGTAGGCAATTATACAGGGCTATGAATAAGGTAATTACTGAGTAACTACTCCATGCAAAGTATTAACCTATTAGCTGAGATGAGAGGTAAAGGAGAAGAAAGAGGAGGTGGTGAGAAGGAAGTTGGGGAAGAGTTGACATAATAGATGTAAAGAAGTACAACACTTTAAATTCCTGGTCCTAAAGTCTAGGGACAATACAATAATATGGTGCAGATTTCCCCATGGACATTATAATTTTACATGAATTCTTGAATTTTTGCTTACTGGAATAAAGATGTTGTTTTTGATTTAACTTTTTTATATACTAAAACTATGGTATGTTTCTAACTACCAATGCTTTATTAATTTACTTTGTTTACTATTTTTAAAATATAGATGAATAAAGATGTAATATTATATTATCATATTATATTTAAAAGAAAGAGGATATATATTATACTTGGGAGTATATGGACAACAATTTTCCTAAAGAAGACTTCTGATAAAAGTGGAAACACTTTTAAAGTCAGAAGTCATTATTCATGGAAAATTTTAACTGTCTCATGGAGTTAAAATTTGATCTAGTTCACTAGGATTTAAATTAATCATGTAAATGCAAGTCACTAATGTACAAGGTGACATTGTATAATAAAAGCTATGAAGATAAATAATATAACTTTTGCCTTTAATATGCTTTTATAAGAAATAATTTGCTAAGTTCCAAAAGTTATTAATATGTTTCATATGAGCAAGGGAGAGATCAGCATGGAAGTGAAAACTTCTGGGCACATCCAAAGAGGTGAAAATGACCAAGCGGAAGAATTAGGAAAAGAGACTTTCATGGAAAAACTGCACTTGAACAAAGGGGAGATTGGTTGGAGGATTTTGATAGAGGGTGAAGAGCTGTCAAGTAGCCTGAAGGTGGGCAAAAAGGCATGGATGCAGTAGGGCAACTGTGAAGAATGGTAAGTCCTAGAGAAAGAATATGGTGCAAAGAAGTGGTAGCTCAGAGCTAGTAAACAAATGAAATGTTTCAAAATACATTTTAACTTCATAGCACGAAAGAAGAAGATAGAGCAAAAAGAGAGTGAAAGGGTGGAGACAGAATTAAAGGAAGGATGTGAGGAAGTAAACAAAGAAAGACATAAGCAGGGGAAGCACTAGCAAGAGTGAACACAAATGAGAAGGAAAAGGGATACACAGACACATGACGAAGTGGGAGAGACAAAAAGGCAGAGGGATGTTCTGGAAGTTCTGTAGCCCAGAGTATTATACCTGCCATACTCTCTGGGCTACAGAGAGTATGGCAGTATAATCAGAGAGCCCAAAAGAATTAGGGAGTATAGGGGATTCGACTGTGAACCGACTGATATTACCCAAGTCACTGAATGAAATCATGCTAAAGGTCAGATATACAAGTCTGTGGTTTCCCACTCTTGACCTAAGACTTCCATAAACCCATCCTTGTAATAATTTATGGAGACAGCCCACCAGGTCCATGGTAAATAATTATAAATAATCTTGCATTTTATTGTTATTTCTTTTGATAAGTGTGAAAACTTGAGAATATTAACTGAGAAATTACTTTCGTACACTGCTGTCAAAATACAGTCTCCTCACGTTGATCATACGTAGGGCTAAATCTGCTTTGGGTTTCTCTAAGAAGTAAGCCAAGGTCACAAAACTAGTTAATGGTAGAGAAAGAGAGAAATATTGAATTTTGGGTGTGTGAAGAGAAATGATCTTCTATGCTATAATATTTCCAAACAATCACATATGTTTTTTAAAAAGCTGATTTCAGTAAACCTATAGTCCATCCATGGAAAATTACTAACGCATGAGAAAATTTTTATGTTAGAATGATTTTGTCCCTATTACTAATGACCCTAAACTAATTCAGCTAACTTATCACCAATGTGATGAAGAAAACATAAAATCAAAGATTCACAGAACAGGAATAAATTGACTAAACAGCTGGTTTGGCTTTTGCTTTTCATACAGATTCATATCTGTGGCAGAGGTAGAACCCTCAGGCCGTTGTCCTGTAGGGATCTAAATATAGCTTCTGCAATCGGTTAAGACTTACTCACAGGCGGCTCTAGCCATCCTGTTGACTAACAAAGTAACCTGAAGTTAAAATGGCAGGAGGAATATGACACATTTTGCCCCTGTCTACAGCTGCGGTGTTGGAGGGCAAGATGAATGGAGATTAATTCAGAGCTCTCTCATAAATTACTACAACTTTCTTTTCAACCTTCTCCCTGGCATCTCACCACTGATGCTCTCCCCAACTCTGCTGCTTCCCCCACTTCTCCTTCCTCCTCTTTTTTCTTCCCTCTTCTTTTTTCCCTCTCCTTTCTAACTCTTTTCGCTCCTTTTCTGTTTATTTGCTTTAACTAGACACAATATAGAACTGAAGTACATATTAAATATTCATTAAAGCCACCAAGTAAATTACCTGTACTTGAATTTAAAAAGAATAATTTATATTTATCACATTAAAAAAACTACTTATAGTTACCACTTTATAAAAGTGCACAGGAAAAATGATTGAAGATAAATATACTAGATTTTATAAGTGATATGCTCAAGGTGAATCTCTTTACCTTTTTTTTTTAGTGATTTCCAAATAGTTTTTTTTTTAATTTTTATTTATTTTTGATACAGAGAGAGACAGAGCATGAATGGGGGAGGGTCAGAGAGAGGGAAACACAGAATTTGAAACAGGCTCCAGGCTCTGAGCTGTCAGCACAGAGCCCGACGCGGGGCTCGCACTCACGGACCACGAGATCATGACCTGAGCCGAAGTCGGCCGCTTAACCGACTGAGCCACCCAGGTGCCCCGATTTCCAAATAGTTTTTGATGAGCATATACTAATTTTTTTGGTGATCATGAAGATATATGTATATATTTATGGGTATACACTTAATTATAATAAACTATGTTGCTTTTTACACATGTGCCTCTCATTTTCCTCTTTCAGTCACACTCTGACAGGGTAAGCAAGGCTCCTCCAACCAGCAGTAGTCTAAGACAGCTGTGACCTACAATTGTCAAACCTTTTCTTAAAGCTCTCCAAAAATGGAACCTCTTGCAGTCCATCCCAGTTTTATATTAGCCTAACAGTTGGAACACTTTCTCATATTTAAGGAAATTATCCCTGCTTTGATTTAAGCCCTTTTTATTATGTTCTTCTTTTTCTTCACAAGAATTGACATGACTGGGGCACCTGGGCGGCTCAGTTGGTTAGGGTCCAATGCTTGATTTTGGCTCAGGTCATTATCTCACAGTTTGTGGGACTGAGCCCTGCATCGGGGTCTGTGCTGATGCAAAGCCTGCTTGGGATTCTCTCTTCTTTCTCTCTCTGCCCCTTTCCCTAGCTCACATGCGTATGCTCTCTCTCTCTCTCTCTCTCTCTCAAAATAAATAAACTTAAAAAAAAACTGATGCAATAAAATACTTTCATATATGTCTCTTTTCTGTCTATACTCATCTGCTGACCATTTCATCTAGTCTCATGGCTAACGACCACCAAATTAATGTCTCTAGCCTAGATCTCTCCTCTAAACTCCAGACTCAAAAATTCATCTCTACCTGGATGAATCCCAAACTTAACATGTCTGAAACAGAACTCAGTATTTTCCCCCTCAGTGCTTCTTGAAAATGGTAATGACAATGCCAGTCTTTCTGTTGATTGGGCTCTGGACTCTGAAATCATCCTTGACATATTTCTTTTTTTCACATTCTACACTCATTCTACACTATTATTAAATCTTATTGTCTTTATCTCCCAAATACATCCATACCTGACTGCTTCTCGCCACCTCCACTGTTGCCACCTTAGTCTAAGCCACTAGCCCCTGGTCTCCCTGCTTCCACCCTTGCACTCCTAATTCAGAATCAAGTGATTCTTTCAAAATATAAATCAGATCATGTCACTTTCTGCTCAGAAGACTCTCCAATGTTTTCCTAGTTTACTCGAGGTAAAATCAAAGGTTTTCACGATGACTCACAGAGCCCTAGAAGATCTGCAACCCTCACAACTCTCAGTAACACCATCTCCCTTGCACATGATGCCTGATTCACATTGACCTCTTTGCTGCTTTTAGGACAAAGTCAGGCAAGATCCTGCATTGGCCTTTGCATATTCTGTTTCTCTGTCCCAAGTATTTCCTTCCCTCGATATGTGGGTGGCTCACTCTCTCACTCCTTCCTAGTCTTTACTAAAATGTCACCTTTTTGCTGAGACCTTTTCTGTACCCCTTCCCAACATGCATACTTCTTATCCTCTCTCCTCATTTATTTTTCCCCTTAGCATTTATCACTGTCTAACATACTGTATTATCATTTTTATTGATCTTGTGTGTAAATTGTTTCCCTGACTGGAAGAAGGTGTTTTGTTCACTGTTATATATCCAGAACCTAGAATAGTGCCTGGAACACAGTAGGTGCTCAATTAATATTTGTTGAGGGGATGAATGGATGAATTCCACAAATATTTACGGACTACATATTGTTAGGCACTGGGTCAAGTACCAGGGATAGCAAAGAGAACAATAAAAATGTTACCCCTCTTTGATTACTTTAGGGGAAGACAAAAATAAATATATAAATGCAGAAACTCGTCAGGGACAACTTGAACATAAGAAAGAGGAATTATAAATAGATTAACTGAAAATGGCTCTATATTAAGTTCAATTTTAAGCATTGAGGTTAGGTGTATGTGTGTGTGTGTGTGTGTGTACCTGTATTTAGGGATGTTACATGACTTAGGATATCAGTTGGTCTTTAAGATCTTAGCATATTCAAATCACTCTGATCTGTAAGTAATATAAGAATCATTTTGGCTTATAAGAGTTCTTGAATAACCTATGTTTAATTGTTATGGAAACATTAAAATGATTGCAAAAATGTTTCCCTATTTTTCATTAAATTCTTTTTTAACGTTTATTTAATTTTTTGAGAGACAGACAGACCATGAGTGGGGGAGGGGCAGAGAGAGAGGGAGACACAGAATTTGAAACAGGCTCCAAGCTCTGAACTGACAGCGCAGAGCCCGACGGAGCTTGAACTCACAAACAGCGAGATCATGACCTGAACCGAAGTTGGATGCTTAACCGACTGAGCCACCCAGGAACCCCCCTATTTTTTCATTTTAGAGAAATCACTAGAATGAAAAGATGGTAATACAAAAGTGGTTTTCAAATCTTAAGATGGGGTTTGAGAGATTTAAGATCTGAAACTTAAACACATGAATTTGTATTCTCCTCTAGACTGTCAGAATTACAACAAACAAACTACAGTACTTTTTCTACAAATGCATATTCTTGGGAGAATGATTACAGATATTTAATAAAGATTAATTAAATAGCTGAATGGCTGGATGACTAAATGAATAAAACACATTGATTTCTAAGAACAGTAATAAAAATAGGAGATAATATTTATAGACCTTTTTGTTATGTGCCAAGAATTCTGCTAAGTGCTTCACCGGAACAGTTATTAACTTAATCCTCACAATTATCATGAGGTAGGCATTATTATCTTTACATTACAGATGAGGAAACAGAGACACAAAGTCATTAACAGATGTACCTGAGGTCACAGAAGCAGTAGCTGGCAAGACCAGGGTTCAAATTCAAGTTGCCTGATACCAGAGATTAAACCAAACCAGTGCTGGCAGTACAACAGTCTGTCAAGCAGGGATGCGATATGGGAAGTGACTGTGCCTCCCTTAGAAGGTATACTATTTGACTAATATTACGGTGTTGAGGGAAAAGCATGGCTTCTATGTCTAAGGAAACAGTAAGAATGTGAACAATTGAGAAGTCCGAGTCAGACACAGAGGGACATATTATAGTTTAGCTCAGATGCAGGACATGGAATGCTGCATCTTGCTTAAGGTCATTGATGGCAGAGCCAAGACCAGAATCCCCCCATTGCTCTGGCATTCCAAGGCGGGACTTGTTACCATTATAACCATGTAGAGAGTAACACTTTCTGAGAAAGTAATATGGAGAACAGGCTTTTGGAAATAATCAAAAGATAAGCTTGGAAGAGTAGTTTAGAAGATACAAAACACAGCTCTAACTTTACAAAATATTATTGTTACATTTGCACAAGTTCTATGTCCTGTGACTTAACTCACTTGACCATGACCAATACATATATTCCCCCATAATTTCACCATAAGAAGATTATAGCCTTAGTTGTGGTTAAATCAATAAGGCACATAGCCTACGCATTATGCACAAGTTTCATTCCCAAATTAATATATGGTATAGTGCCATAGCAATATGAGGGCACAGAGTTTGTATGAAGCATTTTTAGGTTTATGAATGTGTATGTATTTGGGACGAAGGACATTTGGTAAACATGCAAAGGCTACTTCAGAAAACAAGTGACAGGGTGGTGTGAAGATGAGGTTAGACTCAGATTCTTTCTTTCCCTTCTTCTGTGACTAGATATTTGTTTTGTACAGGCTGAGTAATGTTGGGGTTAGAAGGAACTTCCACTTCTGGCTTATGGGAGTAAGGATCACTGTCCACTATATGGATGGGGTGATAGCTGGCCATGAAGTAGTTATAGACCCTCACTTGGTTCTGGACCTTTTAGGAAAGGTCCATCCCTGTACTCCTGCAGAAGTCAGAAGCACCATGTCACGTCTCCAGTACGTGAGTAGTGAATTGTAATAATGTCTGACATTTATGTAACTTTCCTTAGTGTAAAGCACAAAGCTAAGCCATTTGTATTTGATACCTAATTTCATCTTCAAAATAACTGAAAGATACAGGCATTATTATTTCTCTTTTACAAATGAAGAAATAAAGGCTCAGAAGGATTAGGTAACTCTGAATAGACATAATGTCTGAATAAATGACTTGAGTGAGCTTCCAATATGCATAGAGTTAGTAAGTCTAGCATGTAAGTTTTTAGGAGTTCTATTTTTGTGTTTTAGAAGCATTTATGCATTACTTTCTGGTGATACTCCCTGTAATTGAGGTGGAGGTATGATTTGTTAAGGGACTTCAAAATAAATGAGGAATTTCTATAAGTAATATTTTATACAACAAAGAGAAAACAATGCCCCTGATATCACTTCAATAATTAACCAGTGTAATGAACAAACCTGACACTTGAACTAGGAATCAGTAGGCCAGAATTTTGGTTCCTGATCTACTGGTGGTTTGTATTATGACCTATACAAATCATTTAATTTTTCTCAGTCTCCGTTCTTTATAAAAGGGTTAAACCAGGTTATCGTTACCCTTAGCTTTAAAATCTTAAGAGTTCCCATGCAAATTTTCAGTGGTTTTGGCCATTTAAAATACTGAGTTAGCTAATAGTTAGGGACTTGAATAGATACTTGAATGATATTTCCAGAGTGCAGAGAATTATTTATTACTCTTCTAGCACTACCTCAGACTGTATTACCAAGTCCGAGTTTTTCTTGCTACTAGAAGTCATTTCATCTACACAGGCTTATACTGAGCTTCTAATACTTAATGTTACTCATTTTTGTATGGAACATAACTATGATAAAGTCAATCTATCCAATAATCTAAAATAAGACCACGGATTAGTGAGTGTTTTTTACTCCTATCCCTATAAACTATCCACTATAGGACAGTAATTTTGGTATATAAAGACATTCACATTTCTGTTTAAGCTTTTCTCTTCTCAGCAAAACAACGTAAATTCCCTCAACCATTACCCTTAAATATGATTTTCTAGCTTCTCACCATCCATCAGTCCTCTCTGGACACCACCTAAAATGAGATGCCTACAACACAAAGCTCTAAAATGAGCAAGATGAGGCCAAGAGCAGCAGGAATACTGGTTCCTCAGCAACACTACACTTCTATTAAGGCAGCCTAGCTTGTCATTTTGGAGCAAATGTGCTATACTGTTGGCTCATCTTAAGCTTGTCTACTAAAAGTTCCAGGTCACTTTCAAATGACTTGTTACCAAGTCAGGTACTTGTGCAATCACTGTTTCAAACCTGTATTTATAGCACCCTAACATTATCTTTCTTAAATTTTATCTTGTTAGCTTCACTTCAACACTCTGGTCAATTTTAAACACACACACACACACACACACACACACACACACACACACACAGTTGAATGTAAAGAGGTCAGATATTCCTAGAGATGACTTAACTTCAGAGATATTGTCATCCTGTGAATTTCTAACATAATTCTTGAGTTGGGAAACAGGCTTTTAGAAATATATGGAGAGAACACTCCAAAGACTTATGAAAAGAGGACAATGTCATGCTCAATCACAAACTAGACTGTGACACTGCACATTCTACAGATGCATTTGCATGGACTCATAAGGAATGGATCAGCAATGCATGTGCCAAAGTTGTGTAAGTCCGTAGCACTCAGAAATAAATGAAAAACATAAAGTTGTAGGATAAACATGCCCTCTCAGAAGACAAGTCACCATAATGAAATTAGAATGGCAAAAAGTGAATTTAGTATGTATGTCAAGACTCACAGCTGAGAGATGACATTAAGTGAAAAACTGATAAATTGTGTGTTCATTGCTCTCCTTGTCACCTTTGGCAATTTTTGTCATTATAGGCCATTCCTTACTCCAAGTTTTGGAACTTTTATTGGGCTCCTGACTGTCCAGAGCTCTATGCTCTGGGCCTTTGTCTCAAATTATGTTGTTACATATTTGTTTCTTTCTCTAATCCTTCAAGACTTTACTGAATGCCATTTTTTTTCAGGATCCTCCTCTCAGCCAACCACACCATTAGAAATCAATGTTATAAACTGATGTAATAATGGTTAATAGCTCAATGTGTAAACTTTCTCAGGAATATTTGCACTTTAGTTCTGTGCCCCTGGAGACATGATGCTTAGTGTAGAGCAATTACTTTCCAATGGTACAATTTCAGAGATGTAGCAGGCAAGACTATGGATAAAATATGTATTTTGGAGAACAAAAACTTTCTTTATGCCTCTTGAATCCCATACCACAGGCTTTCAATTACTTTCTTGATCTTTAAATTCAATTCAGCCAAAAATTAATTAAATGGAACTTGTTATGATAATGCATTTAAAAATAAAGCTCATCTTATTTTTCTGTAAAATCTGTTATAGGCAATAGGATAGCCTAGGTTCTCAAGAGCTATCTAGTTATTCTTTTTCACATGTGGGCTGACTATGTTTGGAAAATACAACTGGTCTAAAGATGCAGTTAGCATATTTATAGCTAATCAACTTCTTTGAATAGACCAAGAAAATGTATTGCCCAAGTCAGTGCCATCTGCATGTGGGGAAAAATATCTAATTTTTACAAAACTGTTTTTAAGAGATAGTTTAATCCTACCAAAATTTTAGGAGTCAGATATTAATCCCATGGCTTAGAAAAAGTATATCAGAAGATAATTTTCTATAGAATTTACATATATGTATTTGCTTCCAAAATATTAACCAAGAGTGTGGCTGCTTATATGTGAATTGAATAATACTGTCATGGAACTCTTTTTATTTTTTAATTTTTATTTTATTATTTATTTTGAGAGAGAGAGAGAATGTGCATGCACACGAGCAGGGGAGGGGCAGAGAGAGAGAGAGAGAGAGAGAGAGAGAGAGAGAGAGATAAAGAGAGAGAAAGAGGATCCCAAGCCCAACTCAGGGTTTGACCCCACAAACCATGAGATCCTCAGAGGAACCCAGTGGAAACCTGAGTGGTAACCAAGAGTTGGATGCTTAACTGACTGAGCTACCCAGGTGCCCTATGCTGTTATGGAATTATAACCAATTTAGTGCTTGCCAATTTCTACAAAAAATTTGATAACTATAATAATTCTAACATTAAAAATAATAATTTCTTAATATAGTTATGTATCATAGCACTTAATATTTTTTAGGAGAAGAAGTTATAAAAAATAAAAACATTTTATGAGGAATGAAATTAGTATTACAGTGATGAAGATTTTTTTCCTGTGAAGTGTTGAAACAAGTATATAATAAATATTTTTTACTTATTCAACATTCATATTAGAAAGAAATCTATTCATTGCTGGAAATAGTTAAGTGTAATAAAATTTCCAAAGGCTGAACCATTACACAACTATAACCATCATCATAACCATAACTGTAAGCATCACCGTTACCATAACTAAACTATATACATCAGGCCATAATAACAATAACAAGATTAAATTCTGAAATCTTAATTGTATTGAAATTTTAGTCTTTATATTATAATTTTTTTCCAAATCCTGTTACAATTATTCCACAACTCACCTTTATCTGTATCGACTATCCAACAGATTCATTTACATTGATATTTTAAGTAAACTTGAAGTAAAACATAATCATAAGCCTAAACTCGTCTTAATTTTTAAGTATATCACAAAACACGAAACATATATTCTAACTTTGAAGGCTTTCTTGAGGAATGATAATCTTACTATTTTATTTTGAGAGAGAGAGAGTGCAAGTGGATGCATGTGGGGGAGGGGTAGAGGGCGAGGAAGAGAGAAAATCCCAAGCAGCCTCCATGCTCAGCACAGGCCTAACGTGGGGCTTGATCCCACAACCCTGGGATCATGACCTGAGCTGAAATCAAGAGTTGGACGCTTAACTGACTGGGCACCCAGGAACCCTGAGGATTGATAATTTTAAAAGATCATTTTATTGAGTTATGATTGACATAGATGTATGGAGATGTAAATATGTACACAACCTGATAAGTTTCGGGATAAGTATACATCTGTGAATCCATCATCACAGTTTATGCCAAAAATGTATATACTTACAATTATTTGCTAAGTAACGTTTTTTCAAGCCATACTTATATATTGATCAGTAGAAGTTAAGTAAACCCTTTGCCTAGGAGAATAAACTAAAACATATTTTGCAATCTCTTAGGCAATGACTTATTTTATATGTTGTTCTTCCAATCGCAACTTATGGTTACAAGAGTCCAGGAACCAGGATTCTTTCAGAATTTGAGACTGTGTTTAATCAGTAGAGAAAAAAAGGTATTTGGGAAAACTTTCTGTCAATATGATAGCCTACTTCACTACATGACATGGATTCAAAATTTGATTTAGTTATACTAGTCAGAATTTTAAGCATGAGCTACCTTACTAATTTAGATATATGAAAATTAAAACAAACCCCAGTTGACATTTATTTCTATCCTATCTGTGAAAAAAAGATGCTTGGTAAACAAACTAATAAGTAAAAATAAGCTACTAGAGCTCAGCCGAAATACTACTTTCTGACACTTGAGGGAAAATTCCATGTACAATTGTTATACAATTCTAAGTGTTAGTTTTCAATTTAAGCAACTGCCTTCAAGAGCTCTCTTGGAAATTATCTTCTAGGAAGTATAATAAAGAGAGCGTAGTTTGGGTTCAAATCCAAGAATAAACACAAACATTATTAAAGTTGGACAAATTACTTAAGCTCTCTGAATCTTAGTTTCTTTACTAGATCAACAGGAAATAATATCTAACTCATAGGATTATGAAATTATTAAAATAATGAATATATGTGAAGCACAGCATAGGGTAGACTACATATAAGTACCTTATAAATGTAGGCTGTTATATGCCTTACTTACTGTGGTATGAATGAAAAGATGACAAAACTAAATTTCTTTAAATATTTTAAATATTCCAAAGTCTGGATTTTTAACATTTTAAACTGGTTTTCCCTTCTAGAGGCCCCAGATTTATAAAATGTTGCTCTACTTAAAAATCATGTTGCTGATACAGACCTTTTTCCTCTCTCTTAAAACTGTGGAAGTGTGGTTTTTATAAATTAATCATAATCCTAAAACACTGCATTGAGGTTGATGAGAAGTTACAGCATTTTTCGTTCCCATTTTATACTCTTTATTATAGTAATTGTCTTTTTCTACTATTATAGTCTTGGATAATTGAATCTATACCCATGACTTTGATTATTACCCACATATTGATTATTCTGAACTCTGAAATTCCATTTCTCTTCTTGAGGTCTTGGTCTCTCTTTCTCTCCCTCTCTCTCTCTCTCTCTCTCCTTCTCTCTCTCTTCCTCTACATTTATTTTTGAGAGAAAGAAAGAGAGCATGTGTGTGTGTGGGAGGGGCAGAGAGAGAGAGAGAGAGAGAATGAGAGAGAGAGAGAAACAGAGAATCCCAAGCAGGCTCCAAGCTGTCAGCACAGAGCCTAACCCAGGGCTCAACCATGAGATCACGACCTGAGCCAAAATCGAGAGTCTGACGTTTAATCATCTGAGTCATCCAGTGCCCCCAAAGCTGTTTCATTATTATTGTTATTATTTAGAGAGGGAGAGACACAGAGAGAGAGAGAGAGAGTGTGTGTGTGTGCATCTGAGCGACTAGGGGAGGAACAGAGAGAGAAAATCTTAAACGGGTTCTATACTCCTTGTGGAGCTGGATGTGGGACTCTACATGAGACTCTACTCACAACCTTGAGAGCAAGAACTGACCTAAATCAAGAGTTGGATGCTTAACTGACTGAGCCATCCAGGCACCCCTCTTGGTCCACATATCAAATGGTTACTAGACAATTCTGATAGCCTCCAGGCATTGCAAGTTCAGTAAGTTCCCAAATGAATTCAGAGCCTTCCTCCTTAAAACTGCTCTTGTCTTGTACTCATGTATAAGTTACGCGGTCATCCACCCAGTTGACCCGGCTGGAAGCCCTGCATTCCTCCATCTCATTTAACTCTCCTTTGTGGCCACTGAATCCTACTGTTCGATTGCTTCAGTATCTCTCAAATTGGATCCTAATATCTTCGGGGAAATCAATGTGGCTAGAGAGGTAGTATGGTATAATAGAAAAGATGAGTCAAATAGACCTGAATTTGAAATTCTGCTTCATCCCTAGTGTACATATAATTTATAGCTAGAAATGTAATATTCTTGAGCCTTAATTTCTTCACTTATAAAATGGGTTGTATAAAGGTTAAACTGTGTAATGTATATTCAAGGTGTTTATCAATAAAGGCTAATTCCTTTCCCTTTCCTCTCTTCTATACCAACATATTCCCATTGAACCTGCTTTAGTTAAGGTTTTTGTCACATCAGCTCCCTCTTGGGTCACTGCACTAATCTTTTACATAATCTAAATTTCTCTATTTTTCAGCTTCCAATCCATCCTTCAGATTGTCACTATGTGTCTTTCCAAAACCAAAATCTGATTATTGTACTCTTACTTATATTGCTCAGAATTTCATGGTTTTCCAATGTCTATAGGGTCAAATTTAAACACATAGCTCCAACATCACTTGCTATTCCCCTCTTCCTCTTGTTCTATCTATACATTACTGCTTGCTGTGCCTCAAATATACTAGGCTTTTCCACGCTTCTCTATATTTCCATTGGCTAATGTTCCTCCCTTTCTTTGTTGAGTAAAGACACAAAGCATAAATAGGACACGCTTTTACAAAAAAAGAGCACATGTCATATTGAAGTACAGTTAGCATGTTATCATCACAAATAGACTAAATAAATTGCCTTGGAATCCATGAAACATATCATCAATCACCCAGAGATTTACGGAAGGAGGAGCTCTTAGGAGGTCTCTCCTAGGTGATAGTTCTTCCTCTTCCCCATTTCCAGTCTAATCCCAGAGAAGCAGCATATATAGAGAGAATGGGAGAAGAAACCCTGATATTACTCTACGTAAAAATCCTGGTAAAAACAATGATAGCCAATATTTATCGAGTCCCTGCTCTGTATATAGAAGATATCTATTTAATGGGGCTCCTGGGTGGCTTAGTCGGTTAAGCACCCGACTTCAGCTCAGATCATGATCTCACGGTTCATGAGTCTGAGCCCCGCTTTGGGCTCTCGTGCTGACAGCTCAGAGCCTGGAGACTGCTTTGGATTCTTGTGTCTCCCTCTCTCTCTGCCCCTTCCCCATTCACGCTCTGTCTCTGTCTCTCAAAAATGAATAAACTTAAAAAAAAAAAGAAAGATATTTACCTATTTGTGTATCCTTAAGTAATTTTAGTTCTTTTGTGAAATTCCCTATTAATGAGAAGGTATTAGTTCCATGCAACTTATCTGTGCTTTTAATCTAGATAATACCTCAAGATCTAAATATTCCCCACAACAAATACTCCTAAACTACTCCAGATAGGCTTTTAGTCTCACCATCCTCTATCAGCCAATTCCAGGAATTTTAGTGAGCCGGGAGAGAAAACAAGGACCCTGTCCCTACAGAGCAGTATAATTTAAAGTGTTGTTTGGAGACCACCCGCATTAGGATCATTAATTTTACTGTTAAAAGCACACTCCCTAACTATCAATCCTCACCCACTGAATCAAAATCTTGTTATTAGGTTTCTCAGATGATTTGTATGCATGCTAAAGATTAGGTACCTGAAGTCTCGGGGGATATTCTTGTTCATGCATGTGTCATCACTGTGCCAGATACTGAATACACAGGCTTACAGGCAAACATGGTATCCCTAATGTAGAGATTAGAGTTGTGATGAATTCATCTAGCATGAAAGGCAAGGTCAACCTGTATCTCTACATTAATTTAATTTTTAAAATATCTATTTTTTTTATAAACATCAGGTACTTTTTTAAAAAGTGGATCAAAAGCCAGTATTTTTCAAAATAATTTGTATGTTCTCTTAAGTAATGCAAGTTTAGTAAGGGCATGTTGAAGTAGCAAGTGCTATACTATATAAGTGCTTAAATGCAGCACTCTGAGCAATATAAGAAAAATAGTTTTTAAACTGAATTCGTGGTTAGATCTATCATCAGTTATAAAAAAGAATATATAGAAAAGTCTTTTAAGAAATATTTTTTAACAATTTATCAAACATCTCATACTTTTAGACACACATAGTTTTAAATGGTAGTGTTTAAAACAAATGCTTTTGGTGTTTTAAGTAGATGTGCATGTTACTTGCTCAAAGTAGGAGAAATAAGAAAATAAAATCTTAGGAAAACTGTTCTACTTTTGGTATAGCCAATAGGAGAAAACTTTCAGTATGTGTCAAATGTGCCATCTTTTCATTGTTGGGTATTATTAACCATGACTTTATTCTTTTTTTTTTTTTTTTTTTACTTTTGGTACCCACACATGATCCTTCCAATTTTCACTGCACAGCTTAAAAATGTGTTGGAAATTGCTTCAGAATGGAAACTATATTGTGGAGGGGAATATCAGGAAAATTCTGGAAGAGGTTTCCATTAACATCAATAACAGCTCAAAAGCTTTCCATTAACATAAATAACTAACAGCTCAACATGCTGTTATGTTCTTTAGTGTGTTTCTGCCTTTTATGACTACTCTTAAGAGATGTTCTAAAATTTTAAAGTAATTCTACAGTCTATTATGGGATTCGATTTTTGTTAAGCACATTTTACAGAGATTTTTTTTAGCCATTATTCCAAATCCATTATATTTTAGAGTTCAATACACTATATATTTTCAGCGTTTCATTTTTGTACCCTATTTCACCTTGAGACCTGATTACTCAAATTCCCATAATGTGTTTGATGATCATAACAGCATCTTTTGTGAAAGAAGTAAGAAGTGGAGAATTACATTTAGAAGTTGAAATAATGGAAAGAGAAGCAGCTGGAAAGTGTCTTGTATGAGAAATTGTATCTGCCAATTAAAATTACTTGACAGGGTTAAGAAAGGTTAATGTAAAATGTCATGCAATGTAGGTAGCATATTTGAAGTAAAATTCCTTAAAAATTATATTTCCATTTATTCAACAAATGTAGCATTTCTACCATGGGCAAGCACCCAGATCTCTCTTTCTCACTCTATCGAATACTCATGGGATGTTTTTTGGCTTTGTCTACCTCAAGAAGTTAAGATTCTAAAAGGAAAGATGGTGTTAACTACACAAGTAACTATAAAATAAGGCAGGACAAGATGACTGTTCTTTCTCAAAAGAGTGAGAGATATAGTTTGGGAATTCTGAAAAGAGCAAAACATGGGAGGATCAGGCACTTGAGCTTAGCTTTGAAAGATGAACAGGATGTTGACAGATGAGTGAGTGTAGGGTTGAAGGTCACACTGCAGGCTGAGTGAACAAAAGCTTTAGAGTTGTGAGAATCAGTGACAGTTTAACTTTCTTAATGAGTGATCAGACTGGAAAAGGATAGGTAACCATTCCTATAATGTGTTTGGTGCTGGGTCAAGTGTATTACACATCTAATCTAATCTATTTAAATTTCTTAAAAAATCAATAGGATTGTGATCATATTACAGAGAAGGAAACTCAGAAAAGTTACTTACCTTGACTAAAAGTACAGGGCTGGAGGAGTAGAGGAATCTAGATTTAAAGCCATGTCTCAAAGCCAATATTGGTTTTACTATTACACCATGGTGCTAAGATGAATACTCTACAATGCAAGGCAAGGACTTTGCATTTCATTTCATGGACAGTGGTAATTATGAAAAGCTTATGGAACATGTTGTTTCTTTAGGAAAGCAGAAAGCTGTTTATTGGATGGATTGGAATGGGAGAGAGTAGGGTAGAAGAGAGAGTTCAATTAATACTGTAACATTCCCAAAATGGTAGCAATGGTGTTAGTAATAGAAGTGGAAAAAAATGGGCAAACTTTCCCATAGATGGAATTCATGGAGAATGGAAATTAGATGTGGTAGATGAGAAATAGGATTTTTTTAAAATTTATTTATTTTGAGAGAGAGAGAGAGAGAGAGAGAGAGTGTGCACATGGAACAGGGGAGGGGCAGAGGGAGAGGGAGAGGGAGAGAGAGAGAGAGAGAGAGAGAGAGAGAGAGAGAATCCTAAGTTGGCTCCATGCCCAGCGCAGAGCCTGACATGGGGCCTGATCTCACCACCATGAGATCATGACCCGA
The DNA here is from genome assembly GCF_018350195.1 of Panthera tigris. NCBI lineage: Eukaryota > Metazoa > Chordata > Mammalia > Carnivora > Felidae > Panthera > Panthera tigris. The sequence goes on along the minus strand of NC_056665.1, from coordinate 54,276,327 downwards.
GCTGAAATTGAGAGCTGGACATTTAACTGACTGAACCACCCAGGTGCCCCAAGAAATAAGAATTTTTTAAAAAGCATTTAAATTTAAAAGCTGAATGGCTGGGGAAACTGGGATGCCATTAAAACAGGAAAATCAAGAGGACTAAACTTGAAATTTGGTAAAATATACTTATGTCAGTTCTTAAAAATATGTAGTAACAGTTTCTTAAAGAATGAATGGACTGTCAAATTCCTTAAACAACAGAAACTTTTCCACTTCTGCTTCTTAAGAGGAGAGAAACCACTGAGCACAGACTTGGAAAATGAGTTTATTAACTGAGTGCGATCGTCAGAGTCTTTGAAGTGGCCCCAAGGTGCCAGTGACAGTAGATGTCCAATGATTTATTGATTCAGCATTTGGAAAATAGAAGGCGAATGTTGAGGGTGTTATTTATTATATTATTTAAAACTAAGAGAGTTCATAAATGTATTATGTTAAAGAAACCTAGGAGTTTCCGTAGTCCTCAATTAAATGATGTATTTTTGGAAAGGGTTTATAATAGCAAAAAAACAAAAACAAAAACAAAACGTTAACAATTAAAATAATTGAATTAATGTGCATATAAAATGTATTAAACCTATTACTGACGTTATTTTTCCTTGGGTGGGTAATACTTTCTTTAGTGATTTTTTTCCATCACCATATTCACTCCAGAGCAAAAGTGTTGTTGGGGAAATCAAATGAGATAAAATATGTACAAATTCTCTGAAAACTTAGTGAAAGCTAAGATAGGGCTTCAGCTAGATAACATGGATAAATCAAGGTATTCATAACAACCAACATAAACAATTGGTTCCCTGAGGAAAAAGAACCAAAAAAATAGTACATTTAAATAGTCATAGTCCACAAATAAGCTATTATTTGGCTTTGAGTCATCTTTAAAGGTCATTTAAACTCATAAACATGCACTTCCAGCCTAGTTAACTTGTGTTTCTAATTAATTATCATTTAGAGGTTTCAGTTTTATTTGGATTATATTTCATCCAAGATTTTCCTGTTCCATCTTTCTCAATTTAGGATTCAACATTGCATGCATTTTAAGCTAATATTCACTATAAGAAACTCTTTAAGAAAGCAATGACCAGAAATTGCTTTTTACCATTGCCAAGCTCTTGTCTTTACAGAAATCAGAGTGAACTTTATGTTCCCATATTTTCTGACTTTCAGACTAAGTGAAAATGTAATACATCAGACAACAAAGCTCAAAATCAACTTTATGATAATGCTTCATAATAGCAATGGGATTAGTTACAGTTGTGGATACTTTTGAAGTTCCTAAAATCTTGTCTTTTAGAAATTTATTCTACAAATTCAATTTATAGACAAAAAAATAATAATTCTTGCAGATAAATTCCAAGGTTTCTCCTGCTCAAGTATTTTGTCTATTTTCTCACTAGGATACCCAACATCTTCAATTATAAATAATCAATTATTTTAATTATTTATTATTATTAATTATAGTAAAACCTTCATTTGTAAGCATAATTCATTCCAGAAACATGCTTGTAATCCAAAGCACTCGTAAATCAAGGTGAATTTCAAGAATTATTGACTCAGTTGTGGTCATGTGACATTCGGTGTCATATACTACTCATATTTCAAGGCATCACTCATTTATCAAGTTAAAATTTATTAGAAATGTTTGCTTGTCTTTTGAAACACTCGCAGAACATGTTACTCGCAATCCAAGGTTTTACTGTATTTTAAATTATTAATTAATAATTTAATTAATGTTTATTAGGCTATTTGAGAAAAATTACCACCGATTACAAAAAATATTCATCTGCTATCCATATTAATAAGACAATTACTGTGATTATTCTTATTTTCTGTCTTATTTTTGAAAGGCTACTCTTATGTAATTATTACTTGACTATATCCTCTCCTTCTTTGGTGATATGAACACAAACATTACAAAATATCTAATGGGTTTCCTGGGAAATTTCAAAATGCTCTCAGTCTTGGTCCAGGAGAGACACTGTGGGTGTGTACCTTTCTCCTACCACACTACAGTTGGCCTGTAGGTCTAAGCTGTCCTAGAGGAGAGGTGTGTACATTGTACATGTCTGTGTTAGTGCTCTCTGGAGCACAACCACTTGAGCCTGCGGCAAAATCAAAAGCTCTCTTAGAATTATAACACCTACAATTAGTAAATCTATTCAATGCATTTTCTGAACCTCCTTATCCACGTGCTAAACATTCTTGTAGTGTTCTTTTTGTTGTTGTTGTTGCTTAAAGAGTGACAAGTGATTTAAAAAATGAACCTGCATTTCAGCATCATGGTAAAATGCTTTGCCTTTCCTGATAAAGGGGCTATAGTTTCCTCTATCTTTATCTTAATTAGTGTATCTTTAAGTCTTCTGGTTTTCTTTTACAACTCTTCTATTGTTTTGCAAATGTTGATCTTAAGTAAATTCAGAGAGTTTGGGGCATGATTATAACTAATATTTGTATAGTGTTGTACGTTATTATTTTATGCTTTTGAAAAGTGATCTCACACATTTCCAGGGTCCAAGGCCAGGCTGTGGTTCACAGGGCTTGAGGCCTATAGGCAATGGTGTGCTGGAGCCCGTTCATCTTGGCTCCTGAGAGCCAACAGTATGCATCATTTTCCAGCTCCACATTTATCTCTTAAACCATGTTGGTAGCTTGATAAGGGTATGAAACTGGACATGTGGGAGTATTTACACCATGGAAATTGGCAAATACTATACATCAGAGTTTTTCTTCTCTTCTGGAGAATCAGTTGTTAAATATGTACCAGCACACCCTCCGCACGTAGGCTAAATTTCCACAGCAATCACCCTCCTCCCTTGGCACCACGCCTCACCACTGCCTAGTTTGTCTCTACCAAGAACAGCCTTCATGTCTTTGTTAGTGCTGTTGTGGCAACCTGTGCAAGGAAAGTCAGGCCAGAACATCACGTACCATGGGAGAGGCAGGCCCTGGACTCTGAAGAGAGGAAGAAAAGTGGAATCATTTCCCTGGTACCTACTCAACTTATTTCTGATGCTTCCAGGAAGGAAAACAAAAGGTCTGAAAACCTCAATGCCCTAGAAACAAACTGTACACTTAATTATATCATGCATAATAACTGATCCACACACAGATAGTGATATGCTGGGACACACATATAGTCATGCTTAGGGAAGGTGAAATTTGAGTTTTAGTGGAATGAAATATAATTTACTTGTTTCAGGTGTATGTTTGGTGTTCAAATATAATCTCTGACCGCACTGCAAAGTCTGGAATGCATGTACTCAAATTAGCTCAAATTCTAAATCTGTAATACCAGGATTCCTTTGTTTTTACTACTTACATTTTGACATTTCTTCATAGTCCAAGCAATCATTACCAAATATTCGAGGTGGGAGTATTAGTGAATTCCAAAAATGTTCTAGCAACAGCCAAGTCATAAAACAAATATTTTAACCCACACACATTGTATTCATTATATTCTGGGCGGGGGGTGGGGGTGGTGGGAAGAACCCTTGATACCCGTCATGTATACTAATGATTAAACAATTCTAAAATCCCTCTTGTACTTGTAAAAATTGTAGAGCTTCTCTGCCTTGGCAATACGATTTTTCTGCCCTGGGAGGAGACATATTAGAGGTGAAAGCTGTATAGTCTTTGTATGCAAAGCAAATATCAAAAAAGAAGTGTTGTTTGTGTGTTTGCTTTTTCATAATTTGTTTGGTTTTGTTCTTGGCTTTTCTTTTTTAAAAGGCCACTAACCAAACCAAATTCTACTATGTCAAAATCCAGTGTTGACAGCTGTTATCCATGTAGACCACAAAGGAGGGATGCTGTTTAATCCAGTGAGGCCAGGTTTCCCCTGTACACACTGCTCTTCCGCCTACTTCAGCCATTTTTAAAGTATATTTCCTTCTAATCTGTTTCTCCCAGACTCAGATATTGCCATTCAAGGCCACCCAGTCTTCAGAAGTCCTCTCTGACTGGACTAGTGACACTGATCTTTTCTCTTCCTTCCTACTTTGCCATTTAGAGTCTTCCCTGTCATGTGGGCTAATTGTAGGTCCCTTTATTTCCCCCCAAACAATTCATTTCTCAAGACAGAGACCTAGCAACTTGTTTTCTGTGCTCTTCACATACTACACAACAACAGATCCATGTATAACACTAGACACAGGGCAGGTACACAGTCAAAACTTTAATGGATTCATTTTATTTAGATTTAAAAACTATTCGAGAGACCTACTCCTTGGTCATAAAAAGATCAGTGGCAAATCTGACACCACATTTGTTTGTTTTTTCACTTTACATTTATTTATTTTTGAGAAACAGAGTGAGACAAAGCATGAGCGGGGAGGGGCAGAGAGAGAAGGAGACACAGAATCTGAAGCACGCTCTAGGTTCCAAGGAAGCGGTCAGCACAGAGCCTGATGCGGGGCTCAAACCCACGAACTGAGAGATCATGACCTGAGCCAAAGTCGGATGCTCAACCGACTGAGCCACCCAGGCGCCCCAGACACCATGTTTGTTTTTCAATGCAGACTTCAGCTGATCTGAGAAACTGCATATTTCATGCCCTGGCACTTCTCTGCACTTAATGCTAGCTGTCTTGTCTATTCTCCAGTTTAACTTGTTCATATGAGAATGATCTCTGCAGATACACTGGCTAGAATAGTTTGTAAGCTAGGTACAGTATGCACTCTCTCAAGGCATTAAAAAGTAAAGTCAATCCTGAATTTTTTTTTTTTTGGAAAAAATTTTGATACTCGATTGAAACATAAGAGACATCATGGAAAATTCAAGCTGAATGTCCTTATGCTAATTATTGTATTTATTTAATTTGAAATCAAACATTTGAGAACTTGCTATCCGTATATGGTTATCAGGACACCCTGATTTATGTACTAAGTATAGCTTTAGGAAACTGATTGCTGCTTTTCTTGTACCTTAATCACAAACAAATGCACAAAAGAAGGATCCCATTATTTAAAATATCTTGTTGAAAATCCTTTCCAAAACAAATGCATTTTGCAGATGAATAGTAAGCCACTAAAATATGTCTACAACATTTAGATGTTCTCAGATGAGGTTTCTTAATATTAGGCTGTTCTACAATCCTTTCTTTCCTCATACTGACTAGAAATTGAGCCTTTGTAGAGAAATATTTTTAATCTAGTCCCACAGTTCTCTTTTTCAACATGGGCAAATATGGCTTAGGACTCTCTCATCATTCTATTTTAACATTGCGTCTCCTGATTCCTTGTACATGATCCACTCGCAATGGCACAGAATTGGAAAACATAGGAAGGAAGGTAGGGCAGGTCATGGTGACTTTTACCAGTAGGGAGAAAACTAACTTACTTTTGCTCACAGATTCCATGACTGTTCTCTTTTCCTCCTTCTCCTGTTTATTTTCCTTTCAATTAAGTTAAAACACATCTTTAAAAGATAAACAACTAAGATATCAGAATATGAAAGGAGCTTAGGCTAGTAGAGAGCATTCCAAAATGCACAAAGGGGTTGACTATCTGGAAGATTATTGACAAATCATAAACTTGATTTTGCACTCAAAATAAATCATAACATTTTCTTCTCTAGGTCCTAATTTAGGCATTTATCCATTCAATTTTGGCATGCTTTAACTGTGCTGTAGTATATACAACATTATCAGATCCTCTAAGTATCAACAATACTTGGAAGACTTTTAAGAGGGCTGTGTTTTAAATCACCCAAAACAGGGCTGAGGGTCTGTATTAACCATTTATGCAAATATAGCCTATAAATTTATTTCAGGAATCAAGTACCCTCACCTCATCACCCAGATTCCCATCACCCTTGCCATGCAGCTTCGACAGTTCTTGACTAGACAGTGTTATGATGTCTTCTTTCTTCTCACCTCTCACCAAGCCACCCCCCACACTGCTAGTAGAAGCACCTTTCTAAACCTTTCAGTGGTTCCCCAGCAGCTACAGGATAAAAATCCAAACTCAACTAACCACATAAGGTTCTTCAGGATTTGGCCCCTGCCTATGTTTCTTGTTTTTTCTCTTGGCCATCTCTCTTGTGTATGTCTCAACCACAGCAAACTAATACCAAAATGCCACTGTCTCCTGTGCTTCCTTGCCTTTCTCATAGACTTTCTTCTGCCTAATTTTCCTTGACTCACGGCTATGTGTCTACAAAATACTAACAATGTTTGTAGAATAGATGTTGAGGAGAGGCAACTATTTCTGTGAGAAGAAAATTAAACCTATTTATTTAGTGCTCTTTAAGGAATTAAGCATGTAGACCTCATTCTTCATCTTCAAAATTATTTGATGTGGTTCAAGAAACAAGATTGGTTTTTTTGTTTGTTTAAGTCACTATATTCTGATTGTGGGACAAAGCTGATGCTTTTTGCTGGGGGAGTTAGATACTTATTAAAACCTGGCTTTGAATAGCTTCTGAACTTCTTCCACCCCCAAATACCTGTTGTATACAGATCACTTTGAGCCACTTTGGTGGCTCATTACCGACATGGAATGGGTTGGGCAGGGTGTGACTATCCAAGGATAGGTTAGAATTAAGAATCTCTATGTAGCATGTATAGTTTTAAAAAGTGCCAGTGATCACGAAAGCTTTTCCCCTGAAAGATGTTCTTTGTCCAACGAAGCCTGCCCTCACTCCCACTCCCAGCTTATTCTGAGAATCACTGGTTGAAGAAAAAGGAAAATTTCAAAATAAGGAATTAATTTGAATGAATATTTTGAATGAAAATATGTAACAGTGATATTCCTCAGGGATCAATAAAATGAATCAACATTTCCTCACAGTGAAAATATACAGCAAAAATTCCAAGTTTGCAGATTATGCTAACATCTTTAAATTAGTGAAATAAGTGAATGATAATAAAATGCAGTCAGACAGAACATATGTATATAGGTAAGCAGAAAATTGGCAGATGAGTTTGAATGTAATATATTTTATAATAAAATTTAAATTATATGTATAAGATAAAAGGCTCTGAATAACAACTTCCTCACAAAAAAGGCACTAAGAAATCACTTTGGATGTTTTCCTAAAGATAATATCTTAGTGTGCAATTGTAGCCAAAAGACCAATAAAGTAACGGGCATCATCAGGAAGAAAGTAAGACACAAAACAGAACATATTATAATAGTCCTGCATAAACATGATATATCTACATCTGGAATACAGATGTTGTCTTCTTTGCTTAGCATTAATAAAGGCTACACAGTACAATGGAAATATCCTAGAATTAGAATGAATGAGTGATATAAGACATATATGACACAGGCTAAAAAAATTTGGGATACCATCTATAATAAATATTTAAGATGAACCATATTCAATGTTTATGAAATCATAATAATATGGATAAGAAGAACACAGACTTATTAGCCATCTCATGAAATTGTAGGACTAGCGTGCATTTCTTAAAGCCTTAATGTGCTAGAAGCAAGGCAGAGAAAGAGATGTGCTACATTACACAGCAAACAGAAAACACGAGAAAGTTTTTATGCATGGAAGTGTTGCATGCTCAAAATATAAATAAGGTAAAGCGAGGTTTTGCCAAAACTAAAAAGGAAAAACCTACAACTGGTTAAAAAAGTAGAAATTTTGGAGCTTGTCTCTACTTTTTTGAGTTGGCATCATGAAACATAATCTGAGATGAACTATTGTTTGAATGAACCATGGAATTTTGTGCTTTCTCATCTAATTAGATAAACTCCAAAAGCATAATCAAAATTATAAGGAAACTTAACAAATACTTCCAGTTTAATCTTTTATTTTATTTATTTTTAATTTTTTTTAATGTTTGTTTATTTTTGAGACACAGAGAGACAGAGCATGAACAGGGGAGGGTCAGAGAGAGAGGGAGACACAGAATCGGAAGCAGGCTCCAGGCTCTAAGCTGTCAGCACAGAGCCCGATGCGGGGCTCGAACTCACGGACCGCGAGATCATGACCCGAGCCGAAGTCGGACGCTTAACCGACTGAGCCACCCAGGTGCCCCCCAGTTTAATCTTTTAATCTTAGTTCTTCTGCTGCTTAGTATGATTAGGAAACTCATTAATTCCTTAAGCCTGGAATAATTACTAACTTTCATTTGCTGATTTATGACACACTAGTTACAAGGGGTTTATGTATCATTCTATCTACTTCAGCATTTAATGAGAGCCTTCCAAGTACTAGGGATTTCCAGAAGTATAAGATAGTCTCCACAAATGGCTTAAAATTCAGATGATTAAAAAAGTGCTAAAATTATCAATAACAACAGAAGAGTAGAGGTGAGTGTAACTAAAGGCACAGCAATGTGTTGTTCTTAAAGTAAAAGAGATAACAGATCAGAAAACTATGTAAAACATTATGCAGACACTTGAATTTCGTTTGGCTTTGAAAGAAAAGTGTCACTCAAGTTAGTGTAAGCTGTTAAAATACTGATCCCAAAGCCTCACCTCAGACCTACTGGATCAGACTTTCTGAGAAGTAAGAACTGGGCATTTGACATTTTTAAAAGAATTCATCACATGATTCCATTCAGCCAATCCATGAGGAAATGTTTGGGAAATACAGAAATGGAGATTCTCTGTAGTTATGCGTATGGTGGGCAGAAGCAGACAAAGTACCTGGCAATTTGTGTGGGAGAGGAAGACGAGTAAATCAGTTTGTTTGGGGCCAACAGCTCACGTAAGTTGTAAAGGAATAATAGGTGAAAATTGTAAAAGTAGACTGGATTAGATTTTGGAAGGCTTTGAATGCCAAGTATAAGAAGTTTGAATTTGTTTTGCTTTTCAATAGAGTGTACCATTGAAAGTTATACAGCAGAACAGTAACTTTTATAACATGCTCCCTGGAGGCAGGCATCTAGGCAGGAAACTGAAATAATAGTTGAGGTACAAATAATAAGTTCTGGACTGACATGGTGGCGATGGGAACAGAAGTGCTAGATACATATTTGGTAACAGAGTGGGCCAATGTGAGTTTCTAGTAAGAGCTAGGGGCTCTGGATCTCCTTTTTAGTATTGTAAGTATCTTCTGTAAACTCTGATGATTTATTTCTTCCTCTTTTTCCTTTCACTTGAATTTCTGTGAGAAATGTAACTACTCTGCATTAGAACATCACTGTTTAAACTGGTAGCAAAGAATGTGTGCTTAAAAATTCTTAAAAAAACCAATAGCCAAAATGGCATTAAATCATGCTTTAATGCTGATTACCAGCAAGATCTGAAACCACATTGTTTAGAATTCCCTTATGGTCTGGGTGACAAAACATTTAAATACAAGTTAAAGAGGGAGAGAGGGAAGATTACATTAAATGTCTACCACACAGCAAAATTTCACAGGACACATTAATAGTTACAATAGAGGGATGAAGTGGATGTGTGGTTTATCTTCTAAACCGTTGTCTTTATAGATTAGATGAAGCCTAAGATGTCTTAACTTCTAGAGGTACCTGTAAGTAAAATGTTAATGCAACTTTCCATAGCTTCTTTCTTTCATGATCATTTTCCCCTTTCAGATTCATTCTTGGTAGACTTGTACTTATTCCCCTCAAGCAAAATCAAATTCTGCTTTCAGAGAAGATATAGTCACTTATACCACAGTATGAATATATTTGTGTCCCTATGTTACCTCTCCCAAGTATTTCTGGGATTTCTGAACCTTATCTCAAATCCTATGTAATGAAAATTTTGGTTTCCTATTGAAGATACTTTAGATTTTGGGAAAAGCCAGAAAACAGGAGAGATTTTCTAGGTGGTGAGGAGAGATATTTTTCTCACATATTCTGGGATTATATCATCTGCAACTCTTGTGATAATTTTGGAGCCATTTTTAGAATGTAGTAAAGTGTTGTAAATGCTTTACATGATCAGATAAAAAATAGTTTCTGAATAAAAGTTTAGAAGGTACAGGGAATGCAGAGCAAACAAAGAGAATTTCTTCCTGTCTGATTCAGGGAGAAAACTGCCCGCCTTGTGTTCCAGAGAGGCAATAAATGAGAAGAAAAAGGTCAGTAAATTGGCATAGAAATATAATTCTGTGCAATACAGTTCAAGGATATTCCCATGACATACTATAGTAATATGCCACTGGAATCATCCTATTTGTTAAACAACTGAATAGTTTGTTTCTAATTCTGCCATAGTTCTAACCCTGCTGAAATCAGCTGTTGCAACTTAAATTCTTTAAAAAGGAAACACTGCCATCACTGTACCACACACTAATGTACTTTCTACAGATTTTCTAATGCTTTGTTTTCTGAATAAATCTCTAAAAGAATGACATGATTCTTTTTACTTCACCTGAAAAATCATTTAAGTGTTTTTTTTACATCATTATAGAATTGATATAGTATTGATAAGAACTGTAACTGATGTACCCCTCCCACCACCCACACCCAATGAAATGATGGTGTGGCATCAATACTCTTAAACGGGACATTTCAGTTATATTTGATTCCAGAAATTATGCAATAATTTGTAACTAATTTGAGTTTCATGCTGGTTTGATGGGAATTACACTTCCTGGGTTTCGGTAACAATTTATCTACTTGTGTTTCTTGCTGGCTTTGATTTGATTAGTTTTCTAATTTCTTTTAGTACTTTCCAAGGTTCTGTCTTAGATCTGTTACTTAACAGTTATGGGGCATGCTTTTTGGGGGTAAAGGGATCCAAAGATAAGATTAGTATTATTAACCAAATATATTAATTGTGTTATCTTATAATAGTGGATTCTAGGGTTCACAGGAGAAGTAAAAGAACCTAGAGCCTGCTGGGGGTCGCCATCTCCACAAAGCCCTCTGTGTCACCTACTCTGACTGAAAGATAATAAAGAAACATGGGGAAAGTGAACTCACTTCTTTCCCAAATTCAAACACTGAATCATTGCCTCCAGGCAACAAAGTCAGCATGTGCACAGAATATCCACCTAATAGTCCTAATCCAAACACTAGCCCAAAAAAAAGAGATCTGTCTTCCATGTTAAGCAGTCACTCTGCTTACCTTCTGGAACAAATTTATTTCAGCCTAATATAATTTGGTGTTTGTCTGTTTTCCTATAACTTTTGAAGAAGTCAATTTTAAATAATATGTATACGTTGCTAAAGGTCACCTCCTTTTGGTCTAGGTGGACATTTGAAAACAAAATACTGGCAGCTACATGACGTTAAGTACACGTATCTTATATACTTTTGACATTCTGATAAAACTTAGTTCATGATAGAAGCTGTTTACCAGAAAATGTAGGCCCAATAAACTATCTTAACAATAAATTTAGGACCAAAATACATTTATAATTGTACACGAGCATTAATTTTCTCATAAGCAATTTATCTACATCAGTCAATGCAAAACTTACATTATTCTGCTTTCAAACATATTTGCTTCAAAGAATTCTTTCTCAGTTAAAGGCAAATACATTTCATTGAGTACTATCTATCTATCTATCTATCTATCTATCTATCTATACACAAAACTGCTACTTCTTCCAGAGATACTCTTGAAGAGGAGGCTGAGGGAGATTTTAACAGTTGCTTACAAGCATATGAAGGGTGTGAGGTTGATACATTCATGCAACATTCAACAAATCACTGCAAGCCAATTCTGTGCTAGGCTCAATTGAGAGACAAAACCTCTCCTCTTGGAGAGCTGTACTTGGTAACTAACTCTTCTTCATGTTCAGTAAAGAAAGATCTGAGGGAAATAATTTACTATGCAGCATACTGAAGAAATTCATTGATTCAACGTATTGGCAATACCATCAAAATTGAGTAAATGCATCTTTCTAAAGACATACAGAGTAGTTGGTTTCCAAAGATCTTATCACTGTAAAACTTTATGAAGTCAGTGTTTTCCCTTCCTTCAAGTCCCTCTTACTCCTGCTATTCGTGCCTTTATTCGTATTATATTTTCTGTTCCTGGAATGAAGAATATTGATGCACAGGCTTAGGGTATCTTTCAGGCTCAGTTGTAATTAGGGAATAATACCTGTAATGTCTGCTGGCTTTCTTTTATGGACCAACTGTCCACAAAATATAACTGTTGAATGGTAGGAGTATTGTTAATTATATGTGGACACCTTCCCTTTCAGGTCCAGTTATGACAGTATGTTCATATTGTCCCATTTCCAAACCCTTTTCCTCTAGCCCCTGCCTGTCTGTTGCCCACCAGATTTTTGTTGCACTCTGACAGTCAGCGAAGAATATAGTTAATCTTATCCCTCCACATATTGGGGTTAGGGATATTAAAAAAATCTTTTGAATTTCAACAACCCAATTAAAAGTGGGCAAAATATCTGAACAGATTTATTACCAAAGGAGATACACAGATAGCAAATAAGCATATGAAAAGATGCTCTATCTTTAAAGATTCTAGCTTTAACTGGGATGAAGATAGACTTGAAAATGGCAACGTTCCTGAATGAGTAATATTCTTTTTTTTTTTTTACTGTTTATTTATTTTTGAGAGAGAGAGAGAGAGAGAGAGAGAGAGAGAGAGAGAGAGAGTACAAGCAGGGGAGGAACAGAGAGAGAGGTAGACACAGAATCTGAAGCAGGCTCCAGGCTCTGAGCTGTCGGCATGGAGCCTGATGTGGGGCTTGAACTCATGAACTGTGAGATCATGACCTGAGCTGAAGTCAGATGCTTAACTGACTGAGCCACCCAGGTGCCCCTATGAGTAATATTCTTGTTTAATGTACTTTAAAAATCTTTCACAGGGAAATTAAGAGATATAAAAGTAGGTTGCTTGGAAAAGTATTAAGTAATGTTGGCAGAATCAGTATCCTATCAACTCTGACCTTCTAATCTGTTTTGTCCCATGTGCTATGTCCTCTTATTCCAGAAAATACAAGAATGAAGAAACTAAATTTACCACTCTTTTTTTCAACTGCAGAGTGGGAAGAGATGTTTTTACAGATCCACAAAGATCTGTAGAAGAATGAACTATGTAAGCTTATGAAATCCTCCCCTCCAAATCAAAAACCAGGGAGTTACTCAGAAAATACATATAGTATGCAGACATTAAGTTAGCCACCAAACTTACTGTACATGGTTTTTTGGTCTACAGTATACCTATTATCATATATAAGACAAATATAAGAATTTGCCTTTTTTGTGGACCTGAATTTATGTTTAAGAGAAGTTTATGTGTATAAGTAAAAATAAATTTGCTTCCTAAGATGTAAAACATACTACATGGACACATCAGATTGTTAATGATTGTGGTAGCCTAATGATAGAGTTAAAAAAAAAATGAGAGGTCAGATCATACAATAATAAAAGAGACAGTCAAACCATAAAAAAGACTCTTAACTACAGAGAATGAACAGGGCTGCTGGCGGGGAGGTAGGTGGGGGAATGGGTTAAATGGGTGATAGGTATTAAGGAGGACATTTGTGATTAGTACTAGGTGTAAGTGATGAATCACAAAATTCTACTACTAAAACTAATATTACACTATATGTTATTAACTGGAATTTAAATAAAAACTTAAAAAATAACAGAACATGAGAAATGAAACAATGTCAAGTAAAGTAGCCATTTAGCCTTGTTAATATTTTTGTCAACAACATGGTCAACAATAGAATCAATTAATTACCTAGGATGTCACCCTTACAAACTAAAGAACATGCCTAAAATGACTTCCCTGTTTTTTTTCCGTGGCTTAATCATTCATAAGTTTATTTAAATATTTTTGCCTATTTATTATTTAAACCTGTTTCATGCTTACAATAAATAAATGAGGAATCTTGGCATAAATTGCTATTACTTTTAAAAAAATTCTCCACCATCTACTTCCAGCATTTTAGCTGTTTCCCTAATGTACTTTAAAAATTGATGCTAATTCTTTGTCCCTATTACCAACAGCATTTATGATTTTAAGGTATTTTAACTTTACCTTTTAAAATTTTTTATTAAGAACTTATTTTTAGGGGCAACTGAGCGGCTATGTGGGTGAAACTTTTGACTTTGGCTCAAGTCATGATCCCCCCGTCCATGGGTTCAAGCTCCGTGTTGGGCTCTGTGCTGACAGCTCAGAGCCTAGAACCTGCTTTGGATTCCGTGTCTCCCTCTCTCTCTGTGCCTCCTGGACTTCAGCTCTGTCTCTCTTCCTCTCACAAAGATAAATAAACATTAATATATATATATATATTTATATATATTAATGTATATTTGTATATTAATATATATGTTAATATATATATTTATACACACACACACACACACACACACACACACACACACACACACACACATATATATTTTAAAGCAGCTTTAGGTTCACAGGCCTCCCCCATTGTCAACATCCCCCACCAGAATGGTACATTTGTTACAATTAATGAGCCTGCATTGACACATTGTTATCACCTAGTCCATAGTTTACTTCAGGGTTTACTCTTGGTGTTGCACACTATGGGTTTGGACATGTATCCATTATGTTATCATACAGAGTATTTTTACCACTTTAAAAACCCTCTGTTCTTTGCCTATTTACTCCTCTCACTTACCTGCAACCCCTGGCAACCACTAACCTTTTTACTATCTCCACAGTTTTGCCTTTTCCAGAATGTCATAGAGTTGGAATGTCATACAGCATGTGGTGCAGCCTTTTCAGATTGGCCTTTTTCACTTGGTAATATGCACTTAGGGTTCCTCCGTGTCTTTTCATGAGTTGATAAGGATAAAAATATTTAGTTGTTTCATCACACAAAAATCCCCCTATCCCAGTCCCTTGGTATTTCTTTTCCCTGAACATTTTAAGCTTTATATTTTAAAGATTGAGAAGATATATATATAATATAAAATTATATATATATATATAATATATATTATATATAAATATACAAAATATATTTTATATAATTAAATTATATAAATTTAATATATTTAATATTTAAATTTATATAAATAAATTATATAATTAAATTATATTTTAAATATAATTAAAATATATAAATATATAAAATATATATAAAATTATATATATATTAACATAGATGAGCTAGTATGATAACTAAAAATAATTTTAAAGTTGAAGATGAGGGAGACAATAGTTCAATGATTATTAGACCAATCAGAACATTTAATTATGTCCTTGACCAAATATACTGTTCTGGGCACATTAAAACTAAGAACTGGTATCAGCAAATAATCAAATAATAACTTTTAAAAAAGTTCTTTCTGTTGTAGTTTATTTCCTTATTTAGAGAGAGAAACAGAGAGAGAGAGAGAGAGAGAGAGAGAGAGAGAGAGAGAGAGAATCCCAAGCGGGCTCCACACTATTAGCACTGAACCCATCATGGGGCTTGATCTCACAGACTGTGAGACCATGACCTGAGCCAAAATCAAGAGTCAGACATTTAACTGACTGAGCCACTAAGGTGCCCCTAATAACTTTTTTTAAATGTTAAATTATTTTTATGATTTTCTGTCAAGGCTTTATTGTTGAATGAGAAACCTTCACCATTACACACACACACACACACACACACACACACACACACACGTAATGGTATACATATATATGTATTATATATTATTCTATTTATATATATGCTATTATATAATATATAATTACTTCCTGAAACTACCATATATAGACAAAACATTAAAATATATCCACATTTCTCATTAGATACAATATTTTATGATTATTTAAAAATTTTGTATACATTTTCTTTTGAAATTATTTGGCCTAAAGTAACTCATTTAGTTTAGGATTAGCTATAAATTTTCTGCAACTATTGTACATTCTCAGGACATTCCTGCTTGTGACCAAGGTCTAGCTGATTAAGTGGTGTCCCAGGGCAACCCTCAGAAATCTTCCATGAAGGGCAGCTAGCAGAATCCCTTTGCACCCACATTTTCTTCCTTTATTTCACACTCCACCTGGAATGTGTGTTCTACCTTATATTATGAGAACAAAGTGGTTGTGGAACAGTGAGCTGAATGGAGCCTGGAAACTCCCAAATGTTTTGTGGAGCAGCGTTGTCACTTCTCCCAATGTTTATTGCATGTGGAAATAAATGGTTTGTTCCAACCAAACCTAAACTTAACTAATGCATTCTTTATAAAATGCACAGAAAACTCCAGGAGCCTTTTTTTTCGGTTATTCTAAAGTCCCAGGCAGAAAGGCAAGTTCTACTTTCAACACTATTGTTAACAGCCAGGTGTTTATTTTCATAGCTTTTTTTTTTTTTTTCACTTCTAAAGTCATGAGATTAAAGCAGCAGAAGAAATGAAAAAAACAACACCTGTGCTCTCATGTCTTTCATGTTCCTATTCAGAACTTCAGTGTCACTAGGGATCTTCCTTCTGGTGCTGTCATTCATTCCCACCTGTGTCAGCATTCATTTAGCGCAATGAGTCTTCACCAGTGTTTCTTTATGTCTTGATACACGTGAGGAATACCCACCCCCCTTCCCCCCCACTTCCCCAGGAAGCTGTCTCCAACCTGTGTTCCACTGCTTTCTAGTCGGGGAATGACCTAATTTCCACTAGCTTTTCTTCTTATTGTTACAAAAAGCATGAGATGCTGTTGCCAATGCTTCTCTGAAAGACCAGACTCACCATTGTTGGTTAGAACAGCAAAACTATTCATTTCTAAAGAAAACAGTTTATTGGGCACTTAACTATGCTCAGCATTCTGCATATATGTTCTCTTTCTCTTCTACCTCAATTTGTTCCTTTTGCTATATTCTTAATGATAGCTTGGATTCCTTAGACTCTTTAGATTTTTTTCTTTCTGGCTTCCCCTCTGAATTAGGTTTTTTTTTTTGTTGTTTGCTTTGTTTTTGTTTTGTTTTGTTTTGTTTTGTTTTTTAATCCTCTCTAAAAATGCTTATCTTCTCTAATAAGCTGTAGCTTAGAAAAAAATTAGGAAAAAAATTAGAAAAAAAATCTTAAGCCTTTTCACTTTCACATCTAGCCAAGAAAAGCAACTTATATTTATATTACACTTAATTGGGGACTATTCAGACAGAAGGACAAAAACAACAAATGTGTCCCAAGCCACTCCAAATAGTTCCCTTGGTGTCCTTACATCCTGGAATTTTTCCCAGCAAGCTGCCGAGTTCCGGGAAGCATTTCTTTTGATTCTTTCTGGCTGATCCCCTTGTAGTGAAGAGGACCAGTTAGGAAGTGGAACATTACTGGAATGAACCACCTCGATGCCAAACATAGCTCTTCTCGGCAAATATGATAGAACACAAATACTCAACACATACTTGGTAGCAATGCTTAAAATTATTTCTATCCCATTTACTCATTCCTCTTGCTATGCCCATTTCCTCAACTTCTAGGCCCAATGGATGTTGAGGCTAAGACATAAGGATAGGAGTTGGAGAAGTCAAGGATCATTTCGAATCTGGCTAATTTTGAGAATGAGTACAAGGAGAAAAGTTAGGGAGATGCTATGTCTTCTGGGGTGGGACTGATAATGTGGTTGAGTTTTACAATGATACTGAGTTTAAAGTGACGGCAGTTTTCCACATCTTGTTCCTAAATTCAGCATGCATAAATCACATGTGATCTAAATCCACAATGAAATTCTAGTTGTGCTAGATGTGTAGGATTAACAGAATTGTTTGTTAACAATAGAAAATAATTTTGCATAGCATTACAGTATTTCAGAAAATATGAGATGTTTAAAAATGTGGTGAAAATGTGTTTTCACTTTCTTTAGTATTTAATATTTACAGTGTTCCCAGTGATAAAGAGAAAGATCTATAGGTGTCACTTGAAGTATCCTCACATGTGCTCCCTTATTACTGCTTCCTTCTTTAATCTATAGTCTACAAGCACATGCTAGAATTTAATCATTTTCTATGCTCTCATCAGAACATTGAGGTCTTCAAAAGATGTAGCAAATCATAAGCAGGTCTTAAGTTTTACTAGTGGCAATGATATTATAAAACATGCATTGAAGCATAATTATTATTTACACTTAGTGTCTTCCTCTATTGATAAAGTGGAATCACTGAACTCTATGAATGTATTGTGGAAATGAGAATTCTTTGGTTTGATGTGGATAGAGAGTTCCTCAGTTCTCTTTCCTTATCATTGTTTTTCATTTTGAATTTGCTTATTATTATGACTTCCTAGATTCATGAAATAATGAAAGATAATGGCAATGTGTTTTATCCAGTAGCTTTTCAATCGTATTATTATCAACTACTTATGAAAGCTTAATTTTCAATCGTATTATTATCAACTACTTATGAAAGCTTAATTGTGACCAAAATCTTGATAATTATTTCATTTGTTGATGCCAGTAGTTGTTGTAAATGAGGTTTTTGACTACTCTTCATCTGCCTTTTAGTAAAATCGGGGTATATAATGAAATAGTTTATTGAATTTTTAATAACACCAAACAATTCAATTCACAAGTCATTGTTTACATCTACAGACAGAAAGCTATTTTTCCTATCCTGACTCTAAGAAAGAAAATAAAAATTACGCTATTAAAAACCAAATGATTTGTTCGTCTGACATTTTAGAATGAAATAAATTATTCAATTTTAACTTTTGGAGTTATGAAATCAGGGCTGTTTTCCTTGTGTCCTCAAATTACAATTTATACATTCTGACAACGCTTCAAAAATACTTTAAAAGATTAATATCCATTCCTTTGCACTTTCTTCATAGACCTGAGTTTATATGAACAGCCCAAGAACTCTCAACTGGATAACCTCTTGTCAGCGCTAAGCATAGCATGCTGGGAAAAAGGCCTGTATGCAGCATACATGTGACACAGATAACAAATATTAGCTAGGCTGCATTAATCCTGACGAAGTGGGTATTGACTTTATTCTCCAGATAGGAAAATTGAAGTGAAAAGAATAAATAAGAGGATGAAGCAAAGGCATGGAATAAGAAATCAGATTTTCCTTTAACTGAGTGAATATTTTGGAAAACAGCTTTTAGAGACTTGACATAACGCATATAATTTTCACTTGTAACCTTCTTTGCGTATTATTAGGCACAGGGAAGCGAGTGTCTCATGGTTACACCTTCATGTTCAAAGTATAATTAACAGCAGTTATTTAAAGAGGTCTGCTAAACTTTTAATTCCTACATTGTTTTAAAATTTTTCTTGAGATTTTACTGCATTTATATGAGTCATTAAAATATAGCATTGGAGGAAAAGATGTATAATAAAAGAAAATAGTAGGTTAACATTCTTGTGGTAACTGTATGTGTTGTAGAAACAATTTCAACAAAGATTAAAAATCAGAAAGGTATAAAGTTATAAAATATCATATAAGCAAGATTCATAATTGGGTTTTAAATAGTCTTTCATGTATCAAAAAACTCACTATCACTTTAAAATATTTAATCTTTTTTAGGGCAGTAGTTCTGTTACCATCATTTACAATTGCTTTCATTGATTTTTGTTAAATTCCAGAGATTTTCTGTTAGCAATAATTTTTAAGATAAAGTTTAAGAGAAAAGTAAAGATTATTAGTTTATTATACATTTTAATGGTATGTAACGATTAAGAGCCACTGTCTGGGTTCAAATTTCCCTTCTGCCACTTACTAGCTGAGAGAATCTGGGCAAATTATATAACTTCTCTGTGCTTGGGCTTCTCGATCTGTAAAATGGGAATAACTACAGTACTTGCCTCATAGCCTTGGTGACAAGTAGATGAGTTAATGCATTGGAGCCTTGGAATAATGCTTTATTATGTGGTATGAGATCAATAAACATTAGCTGATATCATGATGATTATTATGATAGTAAGTTAGAGATGTAATTGTGGGGAAGAAAAAGCTAAATCCTTTGAATCCAGATATCTTTTTCTACAAAATAAAAAATAAATAGTTTAAACTTCCCATGTTTAATAAGGACTACCCTTGTATTTGTATGTGTAATATGGGTAGGTGGTCTCAGGCTGAGTAAACACGCACATTAATGATTTTAATAACTTCCAATGGAAAAAGAAATAAGAACAAATTGTCATTCTTGGATGATCTGCAAAGCTGAGTGAATAACTGACTTATCTTTCTGTGATTCCTTGCAGATATCATGGAAATCAGGACAGTGGCAGTTGGAATTGTGGCAATCAAAGGAGTGGAAAGTGAATACTATCTTGCAATGAATAAGGAAGGAAAACTCTATGCAAAGGTATTGATAATTGATAGCTTACACTTAATTTTTCAAACTTATTTTTGTCAAAAACATCTTGCCTTTCTGGAAAGTAAAAATGGAACTAATTTTTCTTCAGTCATATAATTTAATGATTTCATTAAAATACTTCATATTCAAGCATTGAGGAAAAAAAACATTTTCTGCAGGACCTTGGACAAATTGCTTAAGCTCTCTGGGCTTTGGTGTCTTCATTTGTAAAATGAGTTACGTTAACCAACCTCTCAGGATACTGCCAGCTCTGAAATTCCATGTGCGTTTTAGATACTTAAAACCTAAAATTTCCATCTGTCAGTAGTATTAAAGCTCTTTTTGTTAAGGTTCACCCAATCTGCACATTGCTGACATGAAAATTCTTGGGAAAAAAAATTCAGAAGTTTGTTTATCAACATCAGTCTCACAATCGTGGCCTTTGAACTGTGAGCATTCACATTGTTCCCACTTTATTACAATATGAAACATGTAACAGTTCATCCCACCATAATAAAATATAATTGAGTTTCCTTTGTATTCCCATAGTCCAGCACAATACCTGGCACAGGCTAATTACATAATAATCTCGGTTTAATTGAATGAATGAACAAATGAATGAATGGTTGGATGGATGAACAAATTAATTTAAATTCCATCACCATTGCAGGCAGTGTAGTAACAAATGAAGAAAAGTTGTGAAATATGTCCTTCAGCTGAGGGAGGGAGACACTCTGCTAATTATATCAAATTCTCAGCAGTTAGGGAATGAGTGATTTGGGAATGATATTTGGTAATATCAGAGCTGCTCATTAGGGGGAAACAGCTCCTCATACAAAGAATTGTAAAAACTGACTGCCAAAAAAAAGTTAGATATTTGAAAATGTGTTGCATAACTAAATATGTATCATTTTATCTTTTTAAAAAATTTTAAGATGCCTATTTTTTTTGCAAATATGCTAATCTATATCTAACAAACTGCATTAGGCCAGCTCAAAAAAAAAAGTCATATATGATTTAATTCTACTAAAGATTACTGCTTACTCTTTGTTTAATTGAGTACCTCTAAAAATCATTTGGATAATGTTGTTTATTATTTTAACAGAAAGAATGCAATGAAGATTGCAACTTCAAAGAATTAATTCTGGAAAACCATTACAATACATATGCATCAGCTAAATGGACACACAGCGGAGGAGAAATGTTTGTTGCTTTAAATCAAAAAGGGGTTCCTGTAAGGGGGAAGAAAACAAAGAAAGAACAAAAAACAGCCCACTTTCTTCCTATGGCAATAACATAATCATATATGGTATAAAAGAAACCAGTTCCAGCAGGGAGATTTCTTTAAGTGGACTGTTTTCTTTCTTTTCTTTTTTTCTTTTCTTTTCTTCTTTTTTTTTTTTAAGTAACCAAGAAAGGCTGGAAAACTACTGAAAAACTGATCAAGCTGGACTTGCGCATGTATGTTTATTTTAAGAGACTGCATTAAAGAAAGATTTGAAAAATATACACAAAATCAGATTTAGTAACTAAAAGTTGTAAAAAATTGTAAAGCTGGTTGTACAATCATGATGTTAGTAATAGTAATGTTTTTTCTTAAATTAATTTACCCTTAAGAGTATGTTAGATTTGATTATCTGATAATGATTATTTAAATATTCCTATCTGCTTATAAAATGGCTGCTATAATAATAATAATGCAGATGATGTTATATAAGATATGTCAGACGTAAAGGCTGCTGGAATGATTTGTCAGATAATCAAGCCAACACTAACTATGGAAGATGAGCAGTATCTGAAAGACTTTTTAGTGGCAATTGTAAGCCACTTAAATTCTAATAAGAAAAGAAAGAATATTCTTAAAAATTCTATTATGGAATGGAGTCAAATAAGTAGTTTTACAAAAGTATAGTATTAGAATATGCTTGTACCTATTAACAAGAAGAAAATTCCTAATGCTGCTCGTATGGAAAGGGTATTGCTAAAAGGATGTTTTCAAAAATCTTGTATATAAAATAGCAATAATGATGATAATACTGTATTTCATCTCACTTGCCACAAAAATAACATTTTATAATCCCTAAAAGTAAAACTGAGAAACCTTTAAGTTTTGTTTCAAGTAATATAATCTATCTTTTGTATAATTCATATTTGGGAATATGACTTTTAATAATGTTCTTCCCACCAATAATCATGCTTTTTCTCTGTGGTTACAGCATTAAACTCTATTTTAAGTTGTATTTGAACTTTATTGTTTTGTTATTTAAGTTTATGTTATTTATAAAAAAAAACCTTAATAAGCTGTATCTGTTTCATATGCTATTAATTCTAAAGCAATAACAAAACCATCTGGCTCAACTACAAGGTTCCCCTCCCTCCCCCCATGACCAATATCAAGTTCAGTACACAGTACTTGGGCCAGCAAATCCTGGATGGCAGACAAAAATGACAGCCTGCAGCAATTCTTACAATAGATGTCTCACAGGGAACAATACAAAAATGTAAAATATGTTTTGCCACATACTGTTGTCAATTACATTGGATGATATAAGTAAAATCACTGCAGATAAAAGGACTTAAAATTGTTAGTTAGAATATATTTGAGTTCATGAGTAGAAAAGTGCCATATTTTTAAAATATGCGTATTAGAGTTAGTAATTTTTCTAATCTAGAAATTTCTGCCATTCAAAATATTGCCACATTGGAAGTTGTTTTCCTTTTAGATGGCAAGAGCACAAAATAGAATATACAGTTAGGGATTTGAGGACCTGAATATCATGAAGGCTTGAGGTCAGGCTACAGAGAATAGGCTTATCAGAAAGATAAATTCTACTTCATACTTCTTCAGTTGGCAGATTTGGGTAGCATTTTATGTGTTCACCAAAGGAGGTCAACATTTATCTAAATTAAACTATTGGAATTTTAATCATTGTGATTTTAATTTCAAAATATTTCTCATCAAATTCCTTTATTTTATATAAATATTATCTACTACTACATTAATAGGCAAAAGTTACACAAAAAGGCTAAAGCCGACAGGAACAGATTCATTTGATCTTCTTATGGCTCATCTATACGACCAGGTGACAGGAAACTAGAAAGAATTGTCTTTCCTCAGCTGGGGGCCATTTATGAATGATATTCTGAACTCTTATCTGATTCAAGGGCCTTGCTAGCCTAGATTCCTCTCCTAGATCAGCTTTCTGTGGCTGGAGTCTTGTGAAAATACTGAGGGCAGAGGAAAACCTATATTTCTCATATTTGTTTCCTTAGTGCTTAACAGAGCATCTATCCATAATCAGTTTTTTATATGCATTCATTCAATGTTTGAATATTAAAGAAAATTCAGAATGGGACTAATCTTACTTGATTTTTAAAATTAGGGCAAACATGATGATATAGAAATTTGAACAGAAATAGTGTATATACATACAAGACATGAACTATGTTAGGACCAAATACTCTTTGTCTATGGATTTATAGTTATAATCAAATCACACAGCAATGCTGAATTAAACAAACCAAATTTAGTGGTAAAGCCAATCTGGTAGTGTTTTTAGAAACACTTTTTAAAAAAATATAATTTATTGTCAAATTGGCTTCCATACAACATCCAGGGCTCATCCCAACAAGTGCCCTCCTCAATGTCCATCACCCACTTTCCCTTCTCCCCTACCCCCCCCAATAAACCCTCAGTCTGTTCTCTGTATTTAAGAGTCTCTTATGGTTTGCCTTCCTCCCTCTTTAGAAACACTTTTAATTCATTGTTTATACTCTCCTTTTTTTATCATGCAAATTTTAGAAAATAAAATCTGTACTAATTATATACATTTAGAATTCTAGAAGCTTAAAACTCCAAGAGGGCTTAGTCCCTTGTATTCACTTGCAGATCAGGAAACTGAGATTGTGATACATCCAAAGTAGCTGGTTAGGTACAGAGCTGTCACAAAAGTCCAGGTCACTTAGCATATGCTTCCCAGTCTTAGATTATTAGCTAGTGGTCTCCTTCTTTAAAAAATTTCTATTGAGATGTTATCTTTATGTTTGCATGCAAATGCAACTTATGTTTTGGCAATTCACTTCATACAGAATAATTAGTCCATGCTGTGATGATGTGATTCAAAAGGAGGAAAGAAATGATGAAATTTCCAATCCTGTTTCCTATTCTACTCTTACATGTATTTATTTACAAATGGAGAGCAGTTATAAACAGAGTAACCTTTTAAAAAAATGTTCTTTTAAGGAGAAAATTGGTTAAATACATAAGTTTCCAAGAACAAGGAAGGAAAAAATTAAATGAAAGAATATGAAATGTTAACAAAAGAAATAATAAAAAGATACTTTCAATGCAATTAATAAACTAAAATATTTTATGTAAAAAAAAAGCCATACTATAAATTATCAGCCTTCAAGTTGACTATAAATTGATCTAATGATAAAAGAGAAGAGATACTGGAGATAAATTCTTAGTTTCTATCTCTTAGAGTTTGCTCCTCTGGTTATCTAGAGTGACAAAAAACATACAGATGACCTACATGACCAGCTGTAGTAAAGCGATTCTATAACCACAAATAAACAAAATCCATGTGTCTCAAAATTTTCTACTGAAATACCAATAGTAGTAGAAGTAGAGAAAGAGAGTCTAAGGAATAATGCAAAGGTAGCACACACAAAGTTTCTTGAAAATCTTTTTTCTCTTAAAACTCATGTGCTTTTGCATTTTAATCCATAATACTTTTGTGTTTGCTCTAATATAAAATTCACATGAGTAAGCAAAAGTGATGCATCAGAAAGATGTACAAGGTTTATCATGCAGCTTCATTTACACCACTACCTTAATGCCATATGCTTGGGCATGAGTAAGACACAAGAGATCCCATACCTTTCATTATCCAACTTTATGCACAGATGGCACATGGCTACAGGAAACCAAAACTTCATCTAACGTTCACTATGAATAAGAGTGGTATTAAAAATATTAACGACCAGTATGAGTGGTTACTGGTCAATTAGAATATGTCACTGATCTATCAGAATAGACAGGCCACTGTGACTGACTTGTGGGTACCAGATGATTATCAGCCATGATCATTTCTATGCTCACTCTAAAACAGTTTTCAGAGAATATCTATTAATTGGTGTCTATGGTTCGAGTTATTCATGTGCATCTTACTATGAAATAGTTCATTAAAACTCATAACTGTTTCAGCATTGTTGTCAGGCTACTCTTTATCCTACTTCTATATTTATTCAACAAAGCTGCTGCTTCCAATGAGGCTGGTGTTCCTTCAGGCCCACATGTGTTCCCACTCATCCTCTAACTTTGAATAGTTTATTAAGAAAATTCACTTTCTCTCCAGTTGAGGAGACATGACAAGAAGCAAGAAATAATAAAGTCCTGGTCTCTTACCCAAATCCCTGTATTTACTCTCCCCTGAGAAGATGCCTCTCATATTTTCCTTTTACTTCCTGATAATTATGTGGTTCCAGTTTCCAAATCATCATCACTGAACTTATGAGAACCTATGCAAATTTATTTTCTTTAACATCATCAGAACTTTTGAAATATCATCAGAACAATTTTGAAATATCATCAGAAAAAATGAAATATGAGATGAATAGCAACATTTAGCTTGAAGATGGCAGGACTTTCTCTTGAAAAATACAGCCACATGTTAGTTATATATTGTTATATGACAAATTATCATAAAACTTAGTGGCTTAAAACAGCAAATATTTATTATCTCATAATTTATGTAGTCAGGAACCTGGACATGGTTTAGCTAGGTGTCTCTAGGTAGAGTCTCTCAGAAAGCTACAATCAAGGTGTTCACCAGAACTGTGGACGCATCTCAAAGCTCAATTTAGAGAGGGATCCACCTTAGGTCCTTGAAGAGGACCTTAGGTCCTCACTGGTTGTTGGCTCAAAACATCACTTCCTCACCACATAAGCCTTTTCACAGCACTATCTAAAACATGGCAGTTTGTTTCCCACAAAGGAATCAGAGAGTGAGTGAGTGCCCAAAATGGAAGCCACAGTATTTTTATATATAACCTAATCTTGAAAATGATTTCAAGATTTTCTACCTATACAAGGGAAAGGAATTACACAAAGGCATAAGTACCAAAAAGCAGGGATCATTGGAGGCCATCTTTTTTCTTTTTTTTTTTGTTTTTTAACGTTTATTTATTTTTGAGACAGAGAGAGACAGAGCATGAACAGAGGAGGGCCAGAGAGAGAGGGAGACACAGAATCTGAAACAGGCTCCAGGCTGTGAGCTGTCAGCACAGAGCCCAACATGGGGCTTGAACTCACAGACCGCGAGATCATGACCTGAGCCAAAGTCGGAGGCTTCACCAACTGAGCTACCCAGGCACCCCGTCATTGGAGGCCATCTTAAAGGCTGCCTAACACAAATAATAAATGGGATGTTTTTAAGGTTCCTGCCACAAGACAGGATTCATTAGGGCCTAATAAGAGTATTTCATGGCTTTCCTTGGTGAGCTATTCAGCAGAGAAAGATGAAGCAGGTATATTCTCTGAGGCAACACTTTTGATACTTCCGTGAGGGATATTGTATGGTCCATTCGTACAAGGATAATTGAGAAAAGGCTGGAACCACATAATTAATTTGAATTGCTCCTCCTTAGAATTCCTAATATAGCTCGAAAACTAACAATATCACTTTACCTCTATATGAAGGAAATGACTAAGCCCTCAGACTCAACCTGAAGATAATCCTCCCCTTCACTTCTCTACCTCAAGAGAGTAAGATCATATACGTGGTTGAAATTTCTTGAGCTACAGTGAGTTTTATCGTAGAAGGTGGAGGCAATCAGTCATAAGCTGCCTGTGAGGATAAGACCTAAAAATACTTGAAAAACAATCGATTTTAATGCTAAATGCATATTGGAATCACCTGGGATTTTTTTTTTAATTTTTTTTTTACATTTTATTTATTTTTGAGAGAGAGAGAGAGAGAGAGAGACAGAGCACAAGTGGGGGAGGGGCAGAGAGAGAGAGGGAGACAGAATCTGAAGCAGGCTCCAGGCTCTGAGCTGTCAGCACAGAGCCCAACGTGGGGCTCGAACCCACGAACCGTGAGATCATGACCTGAGCCGAAGTCAGTTGCTTAACTGACTGAGCCACCCAGGCGCCCCTTTTTTTTTTTTTTTTTTTTTTTTTTTTTTTAAATAATGAGGCCTAGGCCCAGCCCAGGCCAATTGCAACAGTATTTCTGGGTTGGGGCACAGGCAAGGGTATTTTTAAAGCTCCTCCGAAGATTCTAATAGACCTATGCATTTGAGAACCAATTAGCTAAATGGGGTGGTGGGGGTGAGGGTGGGGGTGAGGGTGGGGGTGGGGAAGGAAACCCCTTCAGGAACTATACCGGATCTTTATCTTTGTTGCTTCCTGAAACACTCTGAAAAGCCTTATGTTGCTTCCCATCTAATTCTCTATTTTTCAATATGATTTCAAAGTCTGCAGTACTTCTTGGATCCCTGGTTTCCCTAGATGCTTCTATATTTTTGCTATTCACACTGAAGCTAAAAGGAAATGCAAACACTGGAAAGACAGCTACAACTGTTTTTGCTTTGGACCGATTATGGAGTATAAAGCGCACAAAGGGCACCCCAACATACACCATAGTCCTTTTTCAAACAGAGCAGCCACAGTGATTCTGTTCTCTTATATTTTAGATCATGCAATTCCTCTGTTCAAAACTGCAATTGTTTTCCATATTATTCAGGATAGAAATCAAAGTTTTTAGAGTTGCCTATGGAGTGGCAATGGAAAAAGTGAGTGATTGAAAACTTAAGATGTTAAATTAGGTATGGGCAAGACAACAGGAAAAAATAATAACAATCTACAATTATGCACTCAGACTGCTCGGCAAATATCATTGAATTCTCAGTCCATTTTAAAGAAACTCAAACTGGACACTGTTGACAGTATTTAATGGGTATGATAATTATTAGAATCATGCTCAGAGGAAAGCCCATAGCCTCACATAAAAACTGATAAATGAATGCACATTGTTATGTTTGAAGTAAACAAAATATTGAAGGTGTGCATATATCAATTTAACAAAATTTTCCTATTAATCAACCAATTCATGGATCTCACAGGCCGTCTACTTTTACTCTTCCTTATTTAACTGATCTATTGTTGGTTATTTTGGTTGTTTCAAACTTTTCACTAACGTAAATATGAATTTCTTGGTATATACTTCTTTATAATTCTGATTATTTTCTTAATATGATTATAGGAAATAAAATTATTATATTAAAAAATCCTTTAAAAATGCAAATTGAGAGACACCTGGGTGGCTCAGTCAGTTTGGCTCAGGTCATGATCTCAAGGTCCGTGGGTTCGAGCCCCGTGTAGGGCTCTGTGCTGACAGCTCAAAGCCTGGAGCCTGTTTCAGATTCTGTGTCTCCTCTCTCTGCCCCTTCCCCGCTCGCACTCTATCTCTCTCTCAAATATAAATAAACGTTAAAAAAATAAAATGCAAATTGAAAAACATTTTCAGAAAGCTTTTTCCAAATATATATTCTGACCAACAGTGCATGAGAGAAGATAAATGTTCTCTTTAATATTTACACTCAAAATATAGTCAGCTTTTATTCTTGTCTCTACTTCCCTTTAACCTATCACCAAAACCCAACTAACTTATTTTTCAACATCTTTAGATTCACCTCTTTCAAAACCATGTTTTATTCACGCCAGTGACTAAATCCCTCAGTTGTATTCAAATTCTTGTTATTCATTTCACCTTAGCTTGGCATTTCCATGTCACTCAATAAAGTATGTTAATGTGCTTCATAATACAATGAGGACCCACTGTTTTTTTATGCTCTCCAGCACCTCTGACCACTACCACCAAACAGCAAACCAACATATCTAGGGGAGGCATTTGCCAGTCACCCTAGGGCAGACCATGGAAGATTATCTTAAAAGCTAATTTAGTAATTAGAAAATTGCTTGGCAAGCATGGCATCAAAGCAAAGGAACCAAAAATGGTTTTGAAAGATACATTATCCAAATTATCATAAAATCTAATTCACAATGATCAAATCTGAATACTTCTGTAAAAACACAGCCAGTTTCCGAATCTTTAGGCTGCGTCTATTTTGTGCCACATGTTGTTTTCCTCACTTTTGTTCATATAGTCTTTCTCCACACAGTATGAAATGCAACCAATAACAATACAATAATACAATTTATTAAATTACTACCATATTGGGAGCTTATATCTCTGGCCATCTTATTAGTGTTTTGGGGCTTCCTCTCTCTTCAGCCATGAAAATTTCTTGGTTTTCTTTCAATATTGTATAATGAAAAACATAATGCCAAGATTTTACTGGCTT
Source organism: Panthera tigris (assembly GCF_018350195.1). Classification (NCBI taxonomy): domain Eukaryota; kingdom Metazoa; phylum Chordata; class Mammalia; order Carnivora; family Felidae; genus Panthera; species Panthera tigris. Next base: position 54,246,818 of record NC_056665.1, on the reverse strand, counting down.
AATTCTCAGGAAACTATTTTATTTCCAAGTTGTTTTTTTTTTTAATTTTTTTATTGTCCATAGGCATTCTGAGAGTAAAGAGGTAGCAAATTGACAGAGGTACAAATTAAAGTTCAAGTAGCTAATCCATTGGGCTATTACTATTTCTGTAACATGTCATGGGACATGGCATTTGCTAAATATCAACTATTACTTGTCTATAGAGGAACTACTATGTTTCTTTTCTTTTTTTTATCTTCCCAAGCACTAAGTACAATGATGCACACATAATTACTTAAAAGTTACATGTTGACTGAATATAAGGGTTTTTTTGGTGAATATAGTTTAAACTACAGTTTATAAAAATTCATGAATATGTTAGTTTTTTAACTGTGAAGTCCAGATAAGAGAAAAATTGGGCTTAAAAACTAGGAGAGAGGTATAAAAATAGCATTTCAAAAATGATCTTCATCTGAGTATAAAAGGTTATATGGTGTTCTACCACAATAAGAGAGGTGAACATTAAAACTTTAGTCTTGTAAATAATCTAACAATACACTGGTTAAGGGCAGCTGGCTTGTAAATACCGAGTCATTCCAGATACTGAAATTCTATAACTGCTTACATTCCAGTCCTAAAAAGGGAGATAATGCTTTTCTGTTTGGAAGGCAAATTTTAACTATCTGTTGTCTATTTCATTAAAAACAAAAACAGAACATTTTGTTAGTTTAAAACTTTAAAGAAAAGTTAAGCCCACATGAAAATAAGCATCTCAAATGCTCAAGAGGAAATTATGGTTTAAATATGTTTTGCAGGGGCGTCTGGGTGGCTCGGTCAGTTAAGCATGTGACTCTTGATTTCATCTGAGGTCATGATCTCACGGTTTTGTGGGACTGAGCCCCACATCAGGTCAGCCTGGGCCCTGCTTGGGATTCTCTCTCTCCCTCTCTCTCTGCCCCTCCCGCCCTCTCAAGATAAATAAATACATTTTTAAAAAGCTAAATAAATATGTTTTGGATTAGAAGCAGCAATTCTGAGATAGCATTATACATAAAGCATAGGTTATCGTATTTATTAAAAGTCATATAAATGCATACATGGGTATATATACACTCATGTTTTACCCCATTTCTGCCCTTCACCCGCCTTAGCATTCCTCCAGCACACAGATTAACATATTTATACACACAAGATACACACACACACACACACACACACACACACACACACGACTATAAAGGGGGAAGAGCTCTAAAATAATATATCTAAGCCACCAGTCTCTATTGCTAATTCTACCTCAATAGTAAACAACCGTTTTGGAAGATTATTCAGCACCTAAAGATATAAGTAATAGAGTAATAAAATGTTAGAGAAGGGGAATAGAGAAATCATATATTCTAATCACGTCATTTTTTTTTCAGGTGGAAACGTAAGGCCCAGAAAAGTTACATTACATAATCAAGAAATTCAAGTCTTTTATGTGAAAGGTAAATACATGAGAGCTGAAGAACCATTAGTAACTGTAGAAATCTCCAAACAAAACATGCTTATGACCTAGTAAATAAATTATCCGAGTCTTTTGTTTACGGGGTTCCGCACAGTGATTACTAAGTCCAGCTTGGAGAGAAGCAATACAGAAACTATAAAACTGCAACCAGGATACAGTAGCTCTCAAATGCCATGGGGCAAGCCCCTTTGCAGTGATTTCCTGTAAGGCAGTGGCCATCAAGCTTTTTGGTCTCAGGGCGCTTTTATACTCTTAAGAATAATCGAAGACACCAAAGAACTTTTGTTTATAAGGATTTTGTATCTATCAGCATTTCTTACAACAGATATTAAAACTGAGAAATCTTGAACACTAGTTCATTAATAAACCCATTTCACGTTAATATAAATAGCATCTTTTTAGAAAAGATAACTATTTTATTTTTTAAGTTTTTACTTAAATTTCAATTGTTAACATACAGTGTAACATTAGTTTCAGGTGTATAAAATATGGTGATTCAACACTTCTATACATCACCCGATATGGGGCTCGAACTCATGAACCAAGTGATCATGACCTGAAACGAAGTTGGACGCTTAACTGACTGAGCCAGCCAGGTGCCCCTAAAACCACATTTTAAAAATCCATGCATTGGTCATTTGCAAAATATTGATTCAGTGAGTTATGCAGATATTCTAGATGTTGACACATTTCTTTATATGATATAAAAAAATCACATTTGTTAACACCACTGACTCATTAGGCAGTCTTTAAGCATCGGAAAACTGTCAAGATCATGGTGATTGATATATGCAAGTTCTCCCAAATTTTTCTTTGATACTCAAATTGTATTATCTCAAATTGTATTATAGGCCACAGCATAAGCATTCCATACATAAGGATTACTACACTATTATTTAACTTAATTCCTGTAGTAGAGACACTTATCTGTCCTTCAAAATGCATAGATCCACCTTCTATAGTACAATGCTGTTACTATGTAGCAGCTTCCTAGTCAGAGTGTTTTTGTTTTGTTTTGTTTTGGTTTTGTTTTGTTTTGTTTTAATTTGCCAACCCTCATTACATCTATATATAGCCATGGCTTATTCTCAACAATAGTATCTGATTGGAAGTGATGTGGGTGACTTCCAAGCCAAAACTTTTTAAAATTGAGGTATAAGTGACATTACATATTAGTTTCAAGTGTACAATGTAATGATTTGATATTTTTATATATTGCAAAATGATCACCACAATAAGTCTGGTTAATATCCATCACCACATATGTCACATTTTTTTTCTTGCAATGAGAACTTTCAAGAGCCATTCTTCTACCTAGTTTCAAATATGTAATAGAGCATTATTAACCAAATTGCCATGTTGCACATTACATTCCCATGACATACTCATTTAAAAAAATTTGTATGATGTTCATTAATTTTTAAGAGACAGAGAGAGAGAGAGACAGAGTGTGAGTGGGGGAGGGGCAGAGAGAGAGTGAGATACAGAATCCGAAGCAGGCTCCAGGCTCTGAGCTGTCAGCACAGAGCCCAACGCGGGGCTCGAACTCACAAACTGAGATCATGACCTGCGCCAAAGTCGGATGCTTAACTGACTCAGCCACCCAGGCACCCCAACATATTCATTTTATAACTGGAAATTTATATAACGTTAGTCGAGACTTTTAAAATTGTGTGCCTACTCCTCCTATATTCTCCTGATGCAGATTAATTCTTTTTTTTTAAATTTTTTTTAACGTTTATTTATTTTTGAGATAGAGAGAGGCAGAGCATGAACAGGGGAGGGGCAGAGAGAGAGGGAGACACAGAATCCGAAACAGGCTCCAGGCTCCGAGTTGTCAGCACAGAGCCCGACACGGGGCTCGAACTCACGGGCTGTGAGATCATGACCTGAGCCGAAGTCGGACGCTTAACCGACCAAGCCACCCAGGCCCCCCCTGATGCAGATTAATTCTAATGACTGTGCAGCTGTATAGGCTGGTGACCCCAGAAGATGAAAGTGGCCTGGATCTCTGAGATCTTCCTCTCTATGTGGAAGAGAGGTACTCATTGACCACTAACTGATATAAAAATTCAAGAAGATAGCTTTAAAAGCAGGCTAGGGCCCTAGGAAAATATAAGAGCCTCAAAGTTCAAATAAACACATAGATTTGAACAAAGTTCTACCTTAAACATATCTCCTGATAGTCACAATCTAAGCAGAAGTTTACAGAAAAAAACTACTTTGTAAAAAAAAAGAACAAAATAAACCCCTTTTAAGAAATTCTTGACTTTTTGAAAATACAACTGCCTTTTAGTTCCCCTGCCAAAAACATTGGTGCATAACAAGAGTATTAGAAGTTCCAACCCTTTGCTGTCATTGTATTTCTGGACCACTTTGGCCCCAGAATGTGGCTTTCTGATTCCCCAAACCATTGCTTGCTATTTCTAGAGAAATCCATATACAAAATGTGGAAACAAGTGAATTCCGCACCCTCCCCCCAGTCTTGCTCCCTTTCTGCCCCTTCTACTATCATATCTCCCTGCTTCCTTCTTACCTATTAAAATTTGATCCCAGGAAAGGATCTAAAAACTCATTCATATTAGTCATGAAGGATTAAGGCTATGGCAACTCTTATAAGTTACAACCCTTATCTTATGATGACAATTTTAAGCCTTAATGTACTCATAAGCTTGAAAAATTAAATGGCTGAGAGGAAGCATGTGAGGTGGCTAAGAGTTCAGAGTCTAGGCAAGAATTTCCTGGAAATGAATTCATATTCCACTACTTATCAGTTTTGTGACCTTGCATAAGTTATTACTTAATTTCTTATGTTTTAGTTTTCTCACTTTATAGGTGATAATAAAAGTGACCAGCCACATAAGAATATTACTAATAAGGCTCTACAAAGTTAACACATGTTATCAAGTACATACTTCAAATGGAAGATTTACACAAGTTTAAGATAAAGTATTAAATTTTAATTTTGAGCAGCATATGAAAGGAAACACTCATTAAGTCTCTAACCTACCCTACCAGACTTAGGTCTCATCCAGAAACAGAAGAATCAAGTCATGTTTTAGAGTCAAATATAACAAGTATTTTTCAAATATTTAGGGGCTAGTAAAATATATGATACATTTTATCAAGATTTCCTATTATTAAAATCAAGTGTGTTTGAAATAAATATTTATTTGTATTTCAAATGAAAATAATTATTAGAAATACAGTAAACAAGCTCTTTCAAGCATTGTAATTCACTACCTAGAATCTTCATTAAAATTTTTTTAAATGTTTATTTATTTTGGGGAGAGAGAGACAGAGACAAATCTGAAGCAGGCTCCAGGCTCTCCGAGCTGTCAGCTCAGAGCACAACATGGTCAAAAGTACTGGTAAAAAAAGCTTCTGCACAGAGAAGCAATCAGCAAAACTAAAAGGCAACCAACAGAATGGGAGAAAATATTTGCAAATGTCATATCAGATAAAGGGTTAGTATCCAAAATCTATAAAGAACTTATCAAACTCAACACCCAAAAACCAAATCATCCAGTGAAGAAATGGGCAAAAGACATGAATAGACACGTCTCCAAAGAAGACATCCAGATGGCCGACTGACACATGAAAAAATGCTCAACATCACTCATCATCAGGGAAATACAAATCAAAACCACAATGAGATACCACCTCACACCTGTCAGAATGGCTAACATTAACTCAGGCAACAACAGATGTTGGCGAGGATGCAGAGAAAGACAATCTCTTTTGCACTGCTGGTGTGAATGCAAGCTGGTGCAGCCACTCTGGAAAACAGTATGGAGGTTCCTCAAAAAACTAAAAATTGAACTACCCTATGACCCAGCAATTGCACTACCAGGCATTTATCCACGGGATATAGGTGTGCTGTTTTGAAGGGACACATGCACCCCACATGTTTATAGCAGCACTATCAACAATAGCCGAAGTATGTAAAGAGCCCAAATGTCCATCGATGGATGAATGGATAAAGATGTGGTATATATATATGATGGAGTATTACTTGGCAATCAAAAAGAATGAAATCTTGCCATTTGCAACTACGTGGATGGAACTGGAAGGTATTATGCTAAGCGAAATTAGTCAGAAAAAGACAAATATATGACTTCACTCATATGAGGGCTTTAAGAGACAAAACAGATGAACATAAGGGAAGGGAAGCAAAAATAATATAAAAACAGGGAGGGGGACAAAACATAAGAGACTCTTAAATATGGAGAACAAACAGAGGGTTAGTGGAGGGGTTGTGGGAGAGGGGGATGGGGTAAATGGGTAAGGGGCATTAAGGAATCCACTCCTGAAATCATTGTTGCACTATACGCTAACTAACTTGGATGTAAATTAAAAAAATTAACTAAATAAAAAAATTTACCAATATATTGGTAAAAAAAATTAATACCTATTGATTATTTTAAACTATTGAATGTTGATTATTGCTAGATTTTTGAAATGTAAAAGAATTTCATCTATTTTATTGAACTAAAGAACATAAAAAAATATGTATTATAGAAAGAACGGATGCCCACAAATTTAAGTAAGCCGTTACATTTAGAGAGGGGAAGACAAATTTAGAAATAGTACAAAAAAAACCCCATAAATAAAAGGCTTGTAAAGCAAATATGGAAAAAATATAAATATTTATTACATGTGGGAAATATTTTTTACTTTTCTGCATGCTTGAATAAAATATAATAATAAAAACACATCTAAAAGGAGACTTCTACATAAGGTGGTGGGATAAACACAGCTACTTTAGTCTTTCTCCCAACCCTTAAGTTAAAGAACCATGAAGCATAAATAGGAAAGTCTGCATCCATCATCACCAGAACATAGTTAGATAAATTGGTTTTATATCTGAAGCCTATGAAATAGGACCAAATTTTTAAAAGTCTTTGATAATTAATATACTTTATCACACGATGCGAAAGTACACAGGAGGAGGTCTTGACAGATCTACACTCCCAGTGGCAAACACTTACTTAGAAAAGCACAAGCTGCATTGAAATGAGATGTTTTGGTGGGAAACTAATGAGAAGACTTACGCAGTCACTTCTACCTCTACAGTTCAGGAATACCTGGTGGCTGGGTAAGCTCCTGAAAGGGCTAAGGCATAATATAAAAAACAGTGGTCTTTCCAGGGACTTGATTTTTTGCTTCCAGCCTAACTTCCAGGGCCCTGTCAGTTTTTGCTGCCTAACAGAACACTGTTCTTGGCTTATACCACATTTACCAAATGAACAACTTCTAGTAGACTTTTTCTTTCTTTCTTTTTTTTTTTTCCATTGATCCTTATATGTAATCGGTTTTTATACTGCAGCAGTTAGTCTTTTATAGCATACCATGTGAAAGCCTTTCTCTAGATATTTTATTTCCTCAGTGTTAAGAGGATACTCTCCAATGGTAGACTGAAGCTTTTTGGTTAAATATCTGAAACAGGGGGCACCTGGGTGGCTCAGTCGGTTAAGCGTCCGACTTCAGCTCAGGTCACGATCTAGCGGTCTGTGAGTTCGAGCCCCGTGTGGGGCTCTGGGCTGATGGCTCAGAGCCTGGAGCCTGCTTCCGATTCTGTGTCTCCCTCTCTCTCTGCCCCTCCCCCGTTCATGCTCTGTCTCTGTCTCAAAAATAAATAAATGTTAAAAAAAAAATTAAAAAAAAAATAAATATCTGAAACAGAAGCACTTTCCCTCCCTCTTCAGTCTGGCCATGTAAGTTTCTGTCTCACTTGAAATATTTGGCTAGGACCTTTACTAGGTCTGTGATGGAGCTTTGGGAAATCCAAGAATTATAACTAAATTTATCATTAGGAAAAATCTATGAAAACTTTCATTCATATCAAGACACATTCCACTGACATTTTTCAATTTTAAAGACAAATGTAAAAATTTTGGAAACATCTAAACAGAAATGTAAAACAAAATTTCATAAATTAATTGTAAAGAAAAAAATAGTTGACTTTAGACTTCTCTACTAGACTAAATAATAGAAGACAATAAAGCAACATATAAAGTTTTAAGGGAAAATGTGACTTGAAAATTTGATATTTAAGTTGTAAAATAGTATTTAAATAAAATATTTAATTTATATCGGTCTGACTTTCCCAAAGATAAAAATTACAAATTCTTAAACATATTTTTTAAAAACACAGCCATTTGTAGGTACCAGAAAATGACCAACAACAGCAGGTAGAAATTGGAGGGGAGTTGAACCCTATAAGAGGGAGCTGCTAAGTGGATGAAATTTGTGTTCATGCAGTTGCTTAAACAACTTTTTGTCTGATGGTACTACTTAGTCATCATGGCATGTAAGTGGATGGAATTCACTTATAAAGTAGAAATATTATTGGTTTAAGGAGTCAGAGGATAGTGTTTGGGACATCCAGAAGATTGAAAAATGAAGGAGTTTTAGAAATCCTACAAAGAAAGGGGCTGCAGAAGAGGAAACCCAAAATCTGAATACTGTAAGTTTTCTCCAAACCCTTAGCTGGTGTCTCAATTACTCACACATGTGGTGGGAAGAGGGAGCTCTAGATGGATGGGTGGAAAGGAATAGGTGGATGATTTAAAGTTCTAGGTGGGGATCACAGACCGACCATCACAGAACACATAACATTTGGACTTTGAATACAGCCAAAGTAACTTACTTGAACAAAAATTAACATTTGTTGGTGGAAATTAACAGAATTCAGAAAATCCTCAAAGCACATTTAAAATTCCAAGATTACATAAAAAGTTACTAGACATGAAGTGAAACAAGAAATTATGATTCATAGTCAAGAAAAAGATAGTGAGAGAAATCAATCTCAAAGTTATCCAAAAGTTTGAATTACCAGATAAGAACTTAAAGCAACTATTTTTAATATGTTTGAGGATGTAAAAGAAAATATCGTCATAATAAAGGAAGAGAATCTCAGAATAGAAATGGAAACTATTTTAAAAAGGGAAAAATGGAAATTCTCAAGTGAAAAGTACAATATAGGAAATGAAATATTCATTTATTGGGATAAGAGATCATATACCATAGGAAAAAGCATGTGAATGTAAAATGAAAAATATAGAAATTATGAAATCTATAAAACAAGATTGAAAAAAACCCACAACAAAGTCCCAATAAACTGTGGATAACATTAAGTAATATAGTACATGCTAAAATTGGGAATCCCAGAGGAAAGAAATAGAACAAATTTGAAAACATAATGGCAAAAATTCCCCAAATTTGGTGAAAAACATCAAACCATGAGTTTAAGAAACTTAATGAGCCCAAGCAGGATGAACACAAAGGGAAATAATACAAATGAGAACACAATGGAACAATATCTTACTAACAGACAAAAAACAAAAAATGAACTCAGAATTCTATACCCTGCAAAAATGTCCTTTAAAAATAAAGGCAAAATGAACATTATTTTAAGATAAATAAACAAGGAAATTCATTGTTAGCAGAATTGAACTATGAGAGATAACACCATGAGGAAACCTCAAATTTAAGGCAAGGAATGAAGTTCCAGGAATGATAAATATATGAATAAAAATAGAAGACTATTTTTAGGTCTTCTTTTAATTCTTTTTTTTTTTTTTTAATGTTTATTTATTTTGAGAGAGAGAGAGGGAGAGTGAGTAGGGTAAGTACAGAGAAAGAGACACAGAATCCAAAAGCAGGCTCTGTGCTGTCAGCTTCTGTTTGTTGGTTGGTTGGTTTGTTTTAATTTTTTTAATGTTTATTTACTTTTGAGAGAGAGAGAGAGAGACAGAGTGTGAGTGGGGGAGGGGCAGAGAGAGAGAGGGAGACACAGAATCCAAAGCAGGCTCTTGGCTCTGAGCTGTCAGCATGAAGTCCAACGCAGGGCTCAAACAAGATCATGACCTGAGCTGAAGTCTAACACTGAACTGACTGAGCCACCCAGGGACCCCAGTCTTCTTTTAATTCTTTAAAAAAATATATAATTTCTTCCACTTCTAACTATTATAGAGTAACAAGGACTGGATTTACTCTTCTTTCTTAAACAACTAAAAATTTGGGCAAAGTCTATGAAACAATGGTTTTCGTGTGTTAGACAATAGATAGCACAGGCCAGTAATCCTCAAGAAAAGAGAAACAAACAAGGGAGCCCTTCAATTGTCTCCTCCCGACACTGTAAGGAGTTAGAATCCAAACAGAATCCACTAGTCTCACTGAGTTGAGAAAATAAAATTTAGCATTCTGGAAGGCCAAGGCAAGCTAAAGTTCATAGGTCAGCATAATTTGGAGGAGACAGATTCACACAGAGAGCATTCTGAAGATCTTCAGAGGATTACCCTTGAATCTTTGCCTGAGGTTGGTAAAGAGCTACCCAAGGGAAAGAGCAGGCAGAACATTCTTGGGGCTCACACACAGCTCATGTTCTAGACAGTCAGATGGGAAACCTCCTACACACAGACCAAGGGTAGAATACTTAGAAGGGTATTGCTTCAGCAGGGGAAGCAAGTTAGTCCTAGACAAAAGACTTCTCTGGTTCCACTTAATGAAGCTTAAAAGCAAAGCTCAAATGGATCAAAATATTTCTAAGTAACTGGATTACATCCAAGAAAAAAAAAACCTCAAAAATATTTAAATAAAATTTCACACAAAACAACTAAGTTTATTTAAGAATGAACTGGTAAATTGAATAGCCCTACATCTATTGGAGACTGAATTTGTTGTCAAAAACTTTCCCACACAAAAAAATTCTAGGCTTGGGTGGCTTCACTGGAGAATTCTACCAAATACTGAAAGAAGAATAAATATCAGTTTTATACTAACTCTTTTAGAAAAGAGAAGAGGTAAAAAAAAAAAAAAGAAAGAAAAGAGAAGAGGAGGGAACATTATACTTATTACTAAAATGAGACAGGATAGTATAGGAAAATAAAACAAAATTTTAGCAAATTAAATCCAGTAGTACATGAATAAGTTAATACACAATGGCCAAATGGGATTTACCCTAGGGATTAGGGGTTGGGTTAACATTTGAAAATCAATCCATGTAATTCACTATATTAAAAGACTAAAATAGAAAAAAATATAGGCTCATCTCAGTAGATGCTAAAAAGCATTCATCAAGATCGTACATCTATGAAACTACCTCCACCTGATAAAGCCTTCTATAAAAACTGGCAGCCAAAATTTATTTAAAGGCAAATAACCTAACATTCCTCCTCTAAAATCAGGAGTGAGGCAAGGATGTCCACTCTCACCACTTTTAGTTAACATTTTCTTAGAGGTCCTAGACCTGGGCAAGTAAAATAAATAAAGGCATATAGATTGGAAATGAAGAAGTAAAATGCTCTTTATTCTCAGATAACATGATTTTCCATAAAGAAAATCCTAAGAAATCTATAAAAAGGTTACTAGAAGTAATGAGATTGTAAGATAGAAGATCAATATAAGAATACAGTAACAGGCAAATGGGAGAACTTAACCACACACCACTTTTACAATGAAAAACTAAAATGTAAAGCAATATTCAAACTACTGTAACACTAATCTACAAAGCGAATGTTAATTTGAAACCCTCACCAAAGAATAAATCATAAGGAAGTTATTATAAATAAATAACTTAATATACTTGATTTTGGCTATTTATCCTACAGTTGACAATAAGTTTACTTACCAGCCGTTATGCGTTCTTGACTCCTTTCAATTCTGTCCTTTAAAGATTTTAAAGGTGCTTTCTTAGTACCATGTATGGTTGTTGTGGAGAGTTCTTTCAGTTTCCAGTGGGTCCAAAAGCCTTTTGGAGGTTTTAAACCTGTTATTATAAAATGTACATTTAGTCAAGGAAATTAGCATTTGAAAATATCTTTCAATTTGTCAAAGCATTTTCATGTATTACACATTTCATCTTCATAACAATCCTGTGAAAACTGTCAGTCTCAAGTTTCATATAAGGGAAACTCTATGAGAAATATTAATGTCTTATTACATAAAATAGTGAATTAGAAAAGAGGTAAAACTCAGTATCATCTTCTGATTAATAGACATAAGCTAAATTCATTGATGGACATAAAAGGAAGTTAATTATTGCAAATATACACAAGGATACATCCATACAATGGATTATGAGGTATCTGCTAAAAGTTATCTTTAAATATTTGTTAACATACAAAGGCATTTATAATATGTTTTTTGTGAAGAATAATTTTACCTCTTAGCTATGTGTGTCTGTAGCTTAAAACTTAACATTAGTGCTTCTGAGTATAGGTGACTATTATTATTATGCCTTACCTGTATCTCCTGAATATTTTTAAATAATATTTATGAATAAATTGTAATATCTAAAAAGTAAGAAAAATAAGTTTTAAAAGTTCTACTTTTGTTCCAAAAGCTGGGTATGGTTGAATAATTCATTTAGTCACACTGAACACTAAAATGCCCAGCAATAAAAATGAGAACAATATAAATTCCTTGGTGTACTTCATATGGTTGTTTGAAGAGTTAATACTCAGTTCCAATCAGCTAATACTATTATCAATATTATTATACATTGATATACTTCTAAATATAGCCAATATTTTTTCAGTAGTGATGTTCAACGAGTATTACTTGCTATATTTGGCTGTCAAATTTAAATTTTCTAGGTGTTTTAGATTCAGTTATCACTTATTTCACATTAGTTGCCCCTAGACAAAATATGCAGAAGACTTCTGTTTAATTCACTTAGATGCTTCTTGATAGATTGTCTATGTTTTAAAATATAGTGTATTAATAGAAAATTGGAGGTGTGTAAGGCTAACAGATCAGGAAATGATTGGCATTGAAAAGATAGTTTATTACTCATAGTTCCCAAGAGAAGGGGGCATGCCATGTCATGGGGGCCACACATGGAAACACTGGGGCCAGTCCAGACACAGAGTAATAAGGGTTCCAGGAATGATAAATATATGAATAAAAATAGAAGACTATTTTTAAGTCTTCTTTTAATTCTTTTTTTTTAATGTTTATTTTAGAGAGAGAGAGAGTGCATGAGCAGGGGAGAGGGGCAGAGCGGGAGAGAGAGAGAGAGAGCGAGAGAGAGACTCTTAAGCAGGCTCCATGCTTAGTGTGGAACCCAACACGGGGCTCTATCCCATGATACTACGATATGAACTGAAATCAATAGCTAGATGCTCGACCGACTAAGCCACACAGGTGCCCCTCCCCCCATGTTTTCTTATAGAAGTTTTATAGTTTAGTTCTTATTTTAAATCTTTAACCCACTTTGAGTTAATTTTTGTGAGTGGTATAAAATAGAAGTCCAATTTCATTCTTTTACATGTGGTTATCCAGTTTAACTATTACCATTTATGGAAGAGAGTAGGTATTGAGTATTAGTTGACTGTATTTGTGAGGGTTTATTTCTGGGCTCTTAATTCTATTCTATGGGCGTATGTGTCTATTTTTATTCCAGTATCATTTTGATTACTGGAGCTTTGTAGTATAATTTGAAATCAGGAAGTATGATGCCTCTAGCTTTGTTCTTTCTCAAGGTAGCTTTGGCTATCCAGGTTCTGGATACAAATTTTAAGATTCTTTTTTCTATTTCTGTAAAGAATGCCATTGGAATTTTGATAAGAACTTGATAACACTGAATCTATAGACGTTTTTGGGTAGCATGCACGTTTTAACAAAATTAATTCTTTCAATCCATGTATAAAGGATATCTTTCCACTTGTTTGTGTCTTTTTCTTTCATCAAAATCTTGTAGTTTTCAGTATAGAGATATTTGATCTTCTTGATTAAATTCATTTGTAAGTATTTTATTGTTATTAATGCTATTGCAAATGAGATTGTTTTATTACTTTGTCAGATATTTTGTTGTTAGTATAGAGAAATGCAACGGATTTTGTATAGTGTTTTGTACCCTGCAACTTTGCTGAATTCACTGATTAGGTTCTAACAGTTTTTTCGTTTTTGTTTTTTGTCTTTTTTTTGTGAGTGTGTGCTTTGTTTTTTGTTTTTGTTTGTTTTTGTGGAGTCTTGACGGTTTTCTATATACAGGTGTAACTCAGAGCTACTGAAGGCTCATGTCCAGACCACTGCAACAAAGCAAATATCACAATAAAGTCAAATGAATGTTTTGGTTTCCCAGTGCATATAAACGTTATGTTTATACTACACTGTAGTCTATTAAGTGTGCTAATAGCATTATGTCTAAAATAATGTACATACTTTGATTAAAAAATGCTGTCATCTGAACTTTCAGCAAGTTGTAATCACTAATCAGAGGTCACCATGCCAAATATAGTAATAATGAGAAAGTTTGAAATATTGTGAGAATTACCAAATTCTCAGAGACATGAAGTGAGCAAATGCTAATGGGAAAATGGCACTGATAGACTTGCTTGATGCAGGGTTGCCACAGAACTTAAATTGGTAAAAAATACAGTATCTGTGAAGCACAGTAAAATGAAGTACGTAGGAGTATGTCATCTACAAAGAATAGAATTTACTTCTATCTTTTCCTTTTGGATGCCTTTTACATGGCTTTTCCTTTTTGCCTGATTGCTCTTGCTAGGACTTCCAATACTATGTCAAATAGGAGTGGTAAGAATGGGTACCTTTCTCTTGTTCCTGATCTTAGAGGAAAAGCTTTTCAGTCTTTCACCATTAAATATGTTAGCTCTAGGTTTGTCATACATGGATTTTACTGTGTTGATGTATGTTCCTTCTATACCCAATGTGTTCAGTGTTCTTATTATGAAAATATATAATTTGTCAAATGCTTTTTCTATACCTATTAAGATGATCATATGGTTTTACTCCTTCATTTTATTAACGTGGTGCATAACATTTGATTTGCATATGTTGAATCATCCTGCATCCCAGAGATAGATCCTGCTTGATCATGGTATAATGATCCTTTTAATGTGCTGTTGAATTGGATTTCTAATATTTTATTGAGAATTTTTACATCTATATTCATTAGGGATACTGGCCTGTAGTTTTCTTGTAATGCCCTTACCTGCCTTTAGTATCAGAGTAATGATGGCCTCATACAATGAGTTTGGGAGTGTTCCCTCCTCTTCATTTGGAAGAGTTTAAGAAGGATTAGCATTCATTTTTATTTAAATGTTTGGTACAATCACCAATGGAACCATATGGTCCTGGACTATATTTTCTTGGGAAGTTTTTAAATACTATTACTGGTCTGTTCAGATTTTTCTTTTTTTTACGATTCAGTCTTGATAAATTTTATGTTTCTACAAATTTATCTGTTTTTTCTAGGTTGTCCAAAATTTTTGCTATATAATTGTTCATCGTGGTCTCTTAGGATGCTTTATATTTCTATGGTATCAGTTGTGATATTTCCTCTTTCATGTTTATTTATTTGAATCTTCTTTTTCTTAGTGTAGCTAAAGGTTTGTCAATTTTATGTTTTCCAAAAAACCAGCTCTTAGTTTCATTGATTTTTTTTTCTATTGTCTTTCTGGTCTCTATTTCATTTACTTATGCTCTAATCTTCCTTTTTTCCTTCCTTCTGCTAACTTGGGGGTTAGGTTGTCCTTCTTTTTTCCAGTTCCTTGAGGTGTAAAGTTAGGTTGTCTATTTGAAATCTTTTTTCTTAATGCAGGTAGTTATTACTATAAACTTCCTTCTTAAGACTGCTTTGCCAGCATCCTATAGATTTGGATATGTTGTATTTCCATTTTCATTTTTTTCAAGATATTTTTAATTTTCTTTTGATTTATTCTTTGACCCACTGGTTGTTCAGGAGTATGTTGTTTAATTTGTGCATATCAGTGATTTCCAACTTTCCTCCTGTTATTTATTTCTAGTTTTTTACTACATGTGGTTAAGAAAGATATTTGGTATGATTTTAATCTTATTAAATTTATTAGTACTAGTTTTCAGCCCTAACATATGATCTAACGTGGAAAATGTTCCATGTGTATTCTGCTGGTGATGCTGCATGGTGATTCTGCTGGTGATAAATGTCTGTTAGGTCCATTTGGTCTAAAATATGGTTCAAGTTCAAAGTACCCTTCATTTTCTGTCTGAGTGATTTATCCATTGTTGAAAGTGGCATATTGAAGTCCCCTACTATTTTGAATCATTGTCTCCTCACTTCAGATGTGTTAATATCTGCCTAATATATTTAGATGTTCTGATGTTATATCTTGAATTGCCCCTTTATTACATAATGACCTTCTTTGTCTCTTGTTATCATTTTGACTTACAGTATATTTTGTGTGATATAATTATAGCTATCCCTGCTCTCATTTATTTCCACTTGCATGAAATATCTTTTCCATTCCTTCACTTTGAGTCAATGTGTGTCCTTAAAGCTGAAGTGAGTCTCTTGTAGGCAGCATAATGTTGGTTGTTGTTTTGTATCCACCCATCTACTCTATGTGTGTTGATTGGTGAATCCAATCCATTTATAGCTATAGTAATTATAGATAGGTAAGGACTTACTGATGACATCTTATTAATTGTTTTATGGTAGTTTGTGGCTCCTTTGTTCCTTTCTTCCTCTCTTGCTGCCCTCCTTTGTGAATTGATGATTTTCCATAATGTCTTACTTTGATTGCCTTCTCTTTATCTTTTGTGAATTTGCTGTGGGTGTTGTTTTGTTTTTACTGTGAGGCTTACATAAAACATATAACAGTCTATTTTATGCTAATAATTTCACTTCAATCACATTCAAAAACTACTCTTTTACTACCCCTCTTTTATGTTTTCTGGTGTGACTGTTTACATCCTTTTATACTGTGTATCCATGAAGAAATTATTGTAGCTATAACTATTTTTAATATTTTTGTCTTTTTTAAAATGTTTATTTATTTATTTTGACAGAGAGAGATAGAGAGCAAGTGGGAGAGGGGCAGAGAGAGTGAGAGACAGACAGAGAATCCCAAGCAGGCTCCACACTGTCAGCACAGAGCCTAATGTAGAACTTGAACTCAAAAACTGTGAGATCATGACCTGAGCCAAAATCAAGAGTTGGACACTTAGCCAACTGTGCCACCCAGGCACCCCAATATCTTTGTCTTTTAACTTTTATACTAGAATTAAGTGGTTAACACATCACCATATTACAGTATTAGAATATTCTGAATCTAACTGTATGATTACCTTTGCCCATGGGTTGTATATTTTTACATGATTTTTTTTGTTATCAATTAGTGTCCTTTCATTTCAGCTTGAAGAACCCCCTTCAGTGTTTCTTGTAAGGCAGTTCTGATGAACTCCATTAGCTTTTGTTTGTTAGAGAAAATCTTTATCTCACCCTCACTTTTGATGGACACCTTTGCTGGGTAGTTTTTTGTTTGTTTGTCTGTTTGTTTTCTTTTAGCACTATCTTAAACTGAGTAGGCATTGCTTGCTTTTAAGATGGAAGAGGGACTCAAGGCAAAGAATGTACACAGCTTCTAAAAGTTGCAAAAAAATAAATTATTCCACAAAACCTGTAGAAGAAACACAGCTCTGCCAACATCTTGATTTTAGCCTTGTGAGACTCATTTTGGATTTCTGACTTCCAGAACTGTAAGATAATACAGTGTGTTGTTTTAAATTGCTAAGTGGTAATTTTGTTACAGCAGCAATAGGAAACTAATACAGTTCCTGGTGCTCTGTTTTCTTATTGTGTATAAGGAACTCTGGTAATAAAAATTTTGTTTGTGAAAATGAAAGCCAACCAAAATGAAAGCCAACTTATAATGTAAGTAATGGAATTGATTACATAAGGTAAAGATAGGTAAATAAAGTTATTACCTAATAGAGGTAATTACTTTATTACCAAAAAAGTGATTACTTCAGGAATTTTTGATACATTAAGGAGGAGAATACTGAATTTGGCATTTTAGATCTATGGTATAAACCTTTCTTCAACAAAGAAATAAGAAAAACATGTCTTATAAAATTCTTTCAACAAGTGCTCTAGGCAATGGAAAATAGTCACAAATGAGAGATTAAAAACTTAGTAAAAGTTGAATGGACTCCTGATGGATATTCAATGTGAGAAAAAGCAATGTGAGACAAATCTGCAAAAACATATTCATGATTAAATAAATCATAGAGACTCTTGTGCAACTACTACTATTTGTTTTCAATATAACTTTTTACCAATGTATATAAACATTCAAAAAAAGAACAAATCAGCTCAATGAATTTTCAGAATTTACTACATGGTACTCATGTCATCAACAGCCAGAAACCGAATATTCAGTACTCCAGGAGCTCTCTTTTCTAGTCTTTCATTTCCAAGGACAACTATTATATTAACTCTTAACAGTATAGATTAGTTTTGCCAAATGTTGAATTTTATCTCAGTAGACTCATACAGGATCTACTCTTTTGTGTCTGGCTTCTTTCCCTCTCAAACATGTTTGTATGATTTGTTCACACTGTTGCATATAATTGTAGTTTGTTCATTCTCATTGCTGGTAGTATTCATTATATGAATATTCCATAATTTATTTAAACTTTATATTATTGGTGGGAATTTGAACAGTTTGTTTTGATTATCATATAAACAGTGCTGTTATAAACATTTTGTACTTCTGGTGTGTAGAAACATGAAAATTTCTGTAAGGAATGTACCTGGGAATAATAGATATGCCAGGTTAAAGGTCTGTATGTGTTCAGTTTTGGTGGATATTGGCAGCTATACAAGATAGTTGTACTAACTTAAATTCCCACCAGCATGTCAGCCTTTTATGTTAAGAAAATGTAGGTTTGATTTTCTTTTAAGTTTTTATTTTAATTCCAGTTAGTTAACATATAGCATAATATTAATTTCAGGTGTACAATAGAGAGATTTAACACTTCCATACGTTACCCAGTGTTCACCACAACAAGTGCACTCCTTAATTCCCATTACCTATTTCACCCATCCCTCCATCCACCTCCCTCCTGGTAACTATCAGTTAGTTCTCATAGTTAAGAGTCTGTTTTTTGGTTTGCCCCTCTCCCTCTCTCTTTTTTTCCCTTTTCTCATTTGTTTTGTTTCCTAAGTTCCACATATGAGTGAAATAATATGGTATCTGTCTCTGACTGACTTCTTTTACTTAGCATTATACTCTCTAGCTCTATCCATATTGCTGGAAATGGCAAGATTTCTTTCTTTTTTATGGCTGAGTAGTATTCCATTGTATGTATTTACCACTTTTTCCTTATTTTTTTTTAAATATGTTGTCAAGTTAGCTAACATACAGTGTATACAGTGTGCTCTTGGCTTTGGGAGTATATTCTCATGACTCATCACTTACATACAACACCCAGTGCTCATCCCAACAAGTGCCCTCCTCAATGCCCATCACCCATTTTCCCCACCTTCCCCTGCCCCCTACCCATTAACCCTCAGTTTTTTTCTCTGTATTTAAGAGTCTATTATGGTTTGTCTCCCTTCCTCTCTGTTTGAAACTATTTTTTCCCCTTTCCCTTCCCCCATGGTCTTCTGTCAAGTTTCTCAAATTCCACATACGAGTGAAAACATATGATATCTTTCTCTAACTTATTTCACTTAGTATAATACCCTCCAGTTCCATCCACGTTGTTGCAAATGGCAAGATTTAATTCTTTCTCATTGCTGAGTAGTTTTCCATTGCATACATAAACCACATCTTTTTTATCCATTCGTCAGTTGATGGACATTTGGGCTCTTTCCATAGTTTGGCTATTGTTGATAGCATTGCTGTAAACATTGGGGTACATGTGCCCCTATGAATCAGCACTCCTGTATCCTTTGAATAAATTCCTAGTAGTGCAATTGCTGGGTCATAGGGTAGTTATATTTTTAATTTTTTGAGGAACCTCCATATTGTTTTCCAGAGTAGCTCTACCCATTTGTATTCTTCTACTTCTTCCTTATTCATTCATCAGTCAATGGATACTTGGGCTATTTCATAATTTGGCTATTGTATGTGCACATATCCTTTTGAATTAGTATTTTTGTATTCTTTGGGCAAATACCTAGTTGGGCAGTTGCTGGATTATAGGATAGTTCTATTTGTAACTTTTTGAAGAATGTCCATTCTGTTTTCCACACTGGCTGCACCAGTTTTCATTCTCACCAACGGTGCAAAAGGGTTCCACTTTCTCCACATCCTTGCCAACACCTGTTGTTGATTTTAGTCATTCTGACAGGTGTGAAGTACCTTTGGAATTTATAAAGTTGTATTCAGCATAATACAAAAAAATGAAATAAAATCATTGGAAGAAATATAATTTTTTTTTTCAGAGGATAAGATTTTGTATGTAGAAAACCCTAAAGTATGTACAGATAAGCTGTTTGAATTTTGCTGATTAGTGAATACAAATTAAAAAGCAATTTATAATACATTAGCAACAATTGGAAGGTGAAATTTAAAGTATTTTTAATAACACTCAGTAAACACCAAATGCCTAGGAAAAATAATACATATAAGATCTACATGCTGAAAACAGAAAATATACTGAGGTAAATTAACAAACTCCTAAACAAATAGGGAGATATGCCTTGTTCATGACTTGGATGATTCAAGAAAGTTAAGATAACAATGATCCTAAAACTTTATCTACAGAATCTTGCATGGTCATGGCAAGAGTAAAAGGATTCTTTCCATATTATTAATTTTTTTAGGTAATACTGGGTGGAAGTCAAATCAATATGTTTGCCTCTATAAGAGAACTATCATTAAAGACTAGAACAAATCTAATTTTATATGTCTATAAAATTGATTCAGTGTTAGATTACTGGTAGCTAAAATACCTAAAAATTATGCACTGTAAACTTAAGAGTAAAAGATGTATCTAAACTATATGAGGTGAAGATTTATGTTAGACAAAAATAAGTTTTTTCTTTTGTGAACTCATATATTTTTATAGGAGAAAAGGGATTTTTAATTGAGTAAAGATATAACACCTATTAAAACTATTGTAAATACAAATAAAATCCTATAGAAACACACATGTATACTAGTCAAGGCAACCACACATGAACATATAGAATTTCATTTCCAGCAAATAGAGAACATATATTTGTTATTAAGCCAGTAGGTACCATTTATTATATTTTGCTATGTATTATTATGTAACAAGAACAGCTCAATAAATTCCAAACTCTAAGTATGATATAAGCTGTAGTATTTTACTTAAAGCAAAAAAGTAAACATTAAGAACTAAGTATAAACACAAAAGACTTTGCCATTAAAAGGCACTATCTTAAAAGACTCTTGGGTGAAAAAAAATCAAAATTGCAACTGCAATTTGCAAAATTGCAACATGCTGGATATGTTCTATATATTTTTTTAAGTTTATTTATTTATTTTGAGAGAGAGAGAGAGAGCATGCATGCTAGTGGGGGAGGGGAAAGAGAGAGGGAGGGAGAGAATATCAAGCAGGCTCCCTGCTGTCAGCACAGAACCCAATGTGGAACTCAAGCTCACAAACCCGTGAGATCATGATCTGAGCTGAAATCAAGAATCATAACCAACTGAGCCACCCAGGCACCCATATTCTGTATTTTGATTAACATGGTAATTCCATGTATACATATGTGTGTTCCATGGACTTACGTTTCCAATTTGTATTCTCCCCTTACAACTATGATTTTTTCATTATTTCTTAGAAATTTTTGTTAGAATGTTAGGATTATAACTTTTATCTGCTGTGTTCCATTTTTAATTTTTTAATTATTTTTGTTTAGAATAATATTTCTTTTTTTCTTTTATATATATATATTAGATATATACATATTATATCTACATATTACATATATATATACATATTACATATATATATATATATAATTTATTGTCAAATTGGTTCCCATACAACACCCTGTGCTCATCCCAACAGGTGCCCTCCTCAATGCCCATCACCCACTTTCCCCTCTTTCCCACCCCCACCAACCCTCAGTTTGTTCTCAGTGTTTAAGAATCTCTTGTGGTTTGCCTCCTTCCCTCTCTGTAACTTATTTTCCCCCTTCCCCTCCACCCTGGTCTTCTGTTAAGTTTCTCAGGATCCACATATGAGTGAAAACATATCGTATCTGTCTTTCTCTGCCTGACTTATTTCACTTAGCATAACACTCTCTAGTTCCATGCACGTTGCTACAAATGACCAGATTTAATTCTTTCTCATTGCCAAGTAGTATTCCATTGTATATATAAACCACATCTTCTTTATCCATTTGTCAGTTGATAGACATTTAGGCTTTTTCCATAATTTGGCTATTGTTGAAAGTGCTGCTATAAACATTGGGGCACAAGTGCCCCTATGCATCAGCACTCTTGTATCCCTTGGGTAAATTCCTAGCAGTGCTACTGCTGGGTCATAGGGTAGATCTATTTTCAATTTTTCAAGGAACCTCCACACTGTTTTCCAGAGCAGCTGCACCAGTTTGCACTCCCACCAACAGTGCAAGAGGGTTCCCATATCTCCACATCCTCTCCAGCATCTATAGACTCCTGAATTGCTCATTTTAGTCACTCTTAACAGTGCGAGGTAGTATCTCAGTGTGGTTTTGATTTGTATTTCCCGGATGAGGAGCAACGTTGAGCATCTTTTCATGTGCCTGTTGGCCATCTGGATGTCTTCTTTAGAAAAGTGTCTATTCATGTCTTCTGCCCATTTCTTCACTGGATTATTTGTTTTTCAGGTGTGGAGTTTGATGAGCTCTTTATAGATTTTGGATACTAGCCCTTTGTCCAATATGTCATTGGCAAATGTCTTTTCCCATTCTGTCGGTTGCCTTTTAGTTTTGTTGATTGTTTCCTTTGCAGTGCAGAAGCTTTTTATCTTCATGAGGTCCCAAAAGTTCATTTTTGCTTTTAATTCCCTTGCCTTTGGAGATGTGTCGAGTAAGAAATTGCTGCGGTTGAAGTCAGAGAGGTTTTTTCCTGCTTTCTTCTCTAGGGTTTTGATGGTTTCCTGTCTCACATTCAGGTCCTTTATCCATTTTGAGTTTGTTTTTGTGAATGGTGTAAGAAAGTGGTCTTGTTTCATCCTTCTGCATGCTGCTGTCCAGTTCTCCCAGCACCATTTGTTAAAGAGACTGTCTTTTTTCCATTGGATATTCTTTCCTGCTTTGTCAAAGATTAGTTGGCCATACTTTTGTGGGTCCAATTCTGGAGTCTCTATTCTGTTCCATTGGTCTGTGTCTGTTTTTGTGCCAATACCATACTGTCTTGATAATTACAGCTTTGTAGTAGAGGCTAAAGTCTGGGATTGTGATGCCTCCCGCTTTGGTTTTCTTCTTCAATATTACTTTGGCTATTCAGAGTCTTTTGTGGTTCCACACAAATTTTAGGATTGCTTGTTCTAGCTTCGAGAAGAATGCTGGTGCGATTTTGATTGGGATTGCATTGAATGTGTAGATTGCTTTGGGTAGTATTGACATTTTAACAATATTTATTCTTCCAATCCATGAGCACGGAATGTTTTTCCATTTCTTTGTGTCTTCTTCAATTTCCTTCATGAGCTTTCTATAGTTTTCAGCATACAGATCTTTTACATCTTTGGTTAGGTTTATTCCTAGGTGTTTTATGCTTCTTGGTGCAATTGTGAATGGGATCAGTTTCTTTATTTGTCTTTCTGTTGCTTCATTATTAGTGTATAAGAATGCAACTGATTTCTGTACATTGATTTTGTATCCTGCGACTTTGCTGAATTCATGTATCAGTTCTAGCAGACTTTTTGGTGGAGTCTGTGGAGTTTTGCATGTAGAGTATCATGTCATCTGTAAAAAGTGACAGCCTGACTTCATCTTCGCCAATTTTGATGCCTTTGATTTCATCTGTTCCAGTTTTTAATTGCTGGGTAAAAATTTTCATCTGTTTTTGTCAACTTTTTTCTAGTTAATTTTAAAAATCTGTATTAGTTTGCTAGTGCTGCCATAACAAAAATGCTAAAGACCAGAGGACTTAAACAACAGAAATGTATCACAGCTCTGGAGGCTGGATGTCCACGATCAGGGTGCAAGCAGGTCTGATTTCTCATGAGGTCTCTTCCCTTGGCTTACAGACGGCTAACTTCTTGTTGTGTCCTCACATGGCCTTTTCTCTGTGAATCCACATCCCTGATGTCTCCCTACTCAAAGGACACCAGTCTTGTTGGATTAGAGCTCACTGAAATTATTTCATTTAACCTAATTACCACTTTAAAGGTCCTATACTGAAATACAACCACATTCTGAGGTGTACTGGGGGTTATGACTTCAATGTATGAATTTTGGGGGGACACAATATAGTAGAATAGGTTAGCAGGAAAGTTGTTCTGTTCTTCATCACATTTTTTTCTTATAGAATGTTGGCATGAATGCTGTGTCCATTCCCTTTTAATTTCTTATATTAGAATTCATTGTATTTATCTCTATAATTGGGAGGCTCTGGTCTGTGTGTGTTGATTGAAGGGGAGGGTGGTTTCTAAGTGCTGCTTTCTAGTCTTTATCTCTCAAGGGTGCCCTCCTTAAAATATATAACATTTTCTTTTTTTAACGTTTTATTTATTTTTGAGAGAGACAGGGAGATATGGAATCTGAAACAGGCTCCAGGTTCCGAGCTGTCAACACAGAGCCCAACATGGGGCTTGAAATCTGACCAGCAAGATCATGACCTAAGTCTAAAGACAGACATGGGGCTTGAACTCATGAAACATGAGTTCGTAACCTGAGCCAAAGTCAGACAGTTAACTGACTGAGCCACCCAGGCACCCCAATAACATTTTCTTTCAGAAATGGTTTGGTTACTAAGAATTGGTGCAAAAAAAGTTTTTAAAAAATCTGTCAAAATTTGTATCAAAAGATTTATAAGAACAATTTAAAAATAGTCAATAGCTTCTGGTAGTCCATAAAAGTGAAGCAGTATTATTAAAAAAAAAAAAAAAAAAAAAAAAAAGAGGTTAGAGTGGGAGAGAACCAAAGCATAAGAGACTGTTAAAAACTGAGAACAAACTGAGGGTTGATGGGGGGTGGGAGAGAGGGGAGGGTGGGTGATGGGTATTGAGGAGGGCACCTTTTGGGATGAGCACTGGGTGTTGTATGGAAACCAATTTGACAATAAATTTCATATATTAAAAAAAAATAAAAATAAAAATAAAAAAAAAAAAAATATTGAGGAGGTCACTCCCGGAACATGAAATTATACCTTAGTTTTACACTCAGTTGCCTAAATCTCTAGCAAAATGCTCTAGGATAGAATTTTACTTTCCTTCAGCCTTTCAGTCCTATCACTCCCACTTACACATATACCATGATTTAAAAAAGAAACCTTTTTCTTGATTAATCATTGATTATATTTCCGCAAGGAACTAAGTTAGCTCTAGAATTTACCCAATACTATTTGCCATAAAAATGTCTACAATGTTCCAAAGCAGCTTAAAATATTTACTTTCTAAATATAAAATATATATAGCTTTATTTCTATGGAAAATATGGAAAATATGGAAATTCAATTTTCTATAACAATCCCATTGTCAATAAAATGATTTGGCTTCTAACGTTAATAACAGGTTTTGATATAGCAAAACTTTCAGAGAAAATAATCATTCTTTTTTAAAATATAGGCATTAATATGACATGTTTTGTAAGGCAAAGAGCTACTAATTTTTGACAAGATACTGTAATCTAAAAGTTTTAGGTATCAAAATAATGATCGATATGTAAATGATATACTCATACCTGACAGCCAAAGAAAAATATTATTCCCCAGATCTTGTTTAAATTCATCATTAAAAATATTACTGGATTCTGGAAATGCTTCCTGGAATGTTGCATAGATAGCTTGTGCCAAACAATCAGGATACACCTATCAAAAAGAGTCATACTAGAATAATTTCATATTTTATATAGCCTATCTCAGCTACCAAAGAAATGATTATTAAGTTTGTGAAATATGTATGTCCCTTTTATCTTTTTTTTTTAAATTTAATTCTTTTAATTAAAAAAATTTATTTATTTTGAGAGAGAGAGTGTGTACCCGGGGGTAAGGGCAGAAGGAGAGAATTCCAAGCAGGCTACACACTGTCAACACAGAGCGTGACACAGGGCTTGAACCCATGAACCATGAGATCATGACCTGAGCTGAAATAAAAAGGCAGACTCTTAACTGACTGAGCCACCCAGGCACCCTATGTCCCTTTTTTCTTATAGCTTGCTTTTGGCCACTCCCCACTTCTTTGTACCTCTAACTGAGGGACATGAGCAAAGAAGAGTTGAAAATAAAGTCAATTTGGCTATTTGTTAGCATTTTAGAAAATTTAATTTGGATAAAGGATGAAGTTAACAAGATAAGGTTTAATTATCATATTTTAAGATAAAGTTTGATGATTATTATTTCATTTAACCTTGGTATTGCTATCCTCTTTTAGAAAGTGACATGTGTAGATCATTATAATAAAATGTATATTTACGTATTTTAAATTTTATTTTATTTTATTTTTTAATGTTTACTTATTTTTGAGAGAGACAGAGCATGAGTTGGGGAGGGGAAGAGAGAGAGAGGGAGACATAGAATCCAAAGCAGGCTCCAGGCTCTGAGCTGTCCGCATAGAACCCGATGGAGGGCTTGAACCCAAGAACTGCGAGATTATGACCTGAGCGAGCCAGATGCTTAACCAACTGAGACACCCAGATGCCCCCATATACATGTATTTTAAATTTGTCATCTTCTCTCTCTTCCATAAACTTCCATATCAATAACAGAATCCTAACAAGATGTGGTTTTAGAACATAGATGTTAATAGGATGAACAAAGTGTTTACTGCTTCTCTGAGCAAGCACGCAATCTTACCACCCAGGTGCCCCTATTTATGTATTTTTTAATTAAAATATGATTTATATATAACACAGTGTAAGTTTAAGGTATACAGCATGTTGATTTGATACGCTTATAAACTGCAATATGATCACCACCA
Source organism: Panthera tigris (assembly GCF_018350195.1). Taxonomy (NCBI): domain Eukaryota; kingdom Metazoa; phylum Chordata; class Mammalia; order Carnivora; family Felidae; genus Panthera; species Panthera tigris. The sequence goes on along the minus strand of NC_056665.1, from coordinate 54,220,495 downwards.
TAATATTAGTTAATACCTACATCATGTCACATAATTACCATTTTGTGTGTGTGTGTGTGTGTGTGTGTGTGTGTGTGTGTGTGTGTGCCTAGAATAACAAACTTTTTTTAAATAACTGAAATCTGTTTAGGTGAGTTAATACGTTGTAATAACTATATATTGTTTACACAGTAAAACTATGATCAGATATCAACAAATATATGGTACTGTATTATTCTATTAGACTTAAAACCCCTAAACTACTAAATTTCTCTTAGGAAGTGACTAAACATAAAAGTTACTATAGTTTTATATTTAAAAAATTAAAATATTTTAATTTATTATTCTGGTATTCAGCAGTCAAATAAGTATTTAAAATCACATTTAGCCCTTAATATTAAATGTAAACTTTTGGAATCTAAGTGTCCCTTGGAGGTCACTGTCTTAATCTCTGGAACATGGGAATGTTAATTTATTCAACAAAAGGGATTTGCAGATTTCATGAAGCTAAAGATCTTAAGTGGGGAGATTATACTGGATTATCCAGTGTGCCTTAAGTGTAATCACAAGTGTCCTTATAAGAGGGAGGCTCTGGAAAATTTTACTATAAAAGAGAAGAAGGCAACGTGATGGCAGAAACAGAAGTTAGAGTGATGTGACCGGAAGCCAAAGACTGCTGGCAGCCAGCAGAAGCTAGAAGAGACAAGGAATGGATTCTCCTCTGGGGCCTCTGAAAGAAATTGGCCCTGTTGATACCTCAATTTTAGCCCTATGAGATTCAGTTTGGACTTCTGGACTCTATAAGTCTCAGACAAAGAATTTCTGTTGTTTGAAAAGTCACTAAATTTTTGATAATTTGTTAGAGTAACAACAGGCAACTAACACAGTTACCTAATCCAGGAGTGCTGAAACTTTCTGGTAAATGATGATATTCTTCGAAGAATTCCATGATTTTTGTTTGGTGGTTGGGGGGAATGCTTTAATATATTGGTATATTTAATTTTATTGAGTGAATCATGAACATTTTTTTTACTACCAGAAATAATCACATGTTATATTTTGGTATAAGAAGTAATACTGACTATTAAAATTAAAAGATTGAACAAGGTAAACTAGAAGTTTTATGTGAATATCTCATCTTCATGAGATTAAGGATCAAATGTCAAATTGTGTTGGGAAAATTTCTGAAGGTCTATCATTGTATAACCCTGGAAGAAAGAGAAGTAAAAGCCACATTAAATATGTTTAGATTAAGCTAATTTGTACTGAATAGTGGAATATGAAGATGACTTTTTGATTCTTAAATATTAATAAATTTCCCTCTGTTAGGTAAAATAAATCAGATGAGCAAGCAGTAACAAAACCCTAACTTATCTGAGTGAGTTAAAAATAATGGAAATTGGTCAATAAGAGCTGAGGCTTTACTTCTACTTAAACAGCTCTGGAGGATATAGATGTATAGGGAGGTGGCCTCAAGCATAGAAACAGAAAGGGAGCATTAAAAGAAGATCAAATCCAGGTCAAGGGGTCAAATCACCAAGATGTACATCTTGTTTGTTCTCAAATGAGGCTTTGAATTTTGAATAAACAAGTTTTAATTTCTCCTTGGAAAAAGCTACTAAAAATAGGGACCCAGAAAAAAATCAAGTCATGATTCGAGAAAGGTTATAAATATAGGATCTATCAGAAGGCATATCAACCCCAGGGGAGAACATTTGGACCAAAATTGTAGGTCTAGACATTGGAGAATGGGGGATATGCAATGGTGCCACTACTATCTTTGTCCATATTAAAAAGGCCCGTTATCCTTTTCTCAAAAGCATGGTGTTAAAGCAGGCTTGATTTCATCAAACCATGTTACATAGGCTAGGCTCACTCACCACAAAAGATAGACTAAGTGGAAAATTATGGATAGGAGAAAGAGCTGTTTTTGTCATTTCTAGGCAATTTACCAAGAATCCTAACCATTAACTAACGTTTACATGCAAATAAGAACAAAATATTTTAGTATTAGGAGAGAAAAATCCTAGTCCATCTTTCAGAACACCATTGTTCCACAAAACAACAATTTATGAATCACGGTTCTAATCAACCTCTTTCAGCTGTGGAAGTGAGAGACTAAATGTTTTGCCAAGATCATCCAGGTAATTAGTAGCAGATTCTGGACATGAAGCCAAGTCTCCCTATTCCCAGTGCACTACTGGTTTCCTTTTATGACACTACGTGTATATGACTGTGAGTAAGTAAGATAGGTCAAGATTGAACATAAATATTTGGCAGTTTAAGTTTGTTTATACTTCCATTGTGAAAGACATTTTACTGTTTTTAAGTTTGCTTTACCCAGAAAAACAGTTATCAACTCAAAATATGAATGTATTTCTGATTTACAGATGTCAACACAAAAGTATTTGAATGTGGCTTCTGCTTTGAAATGCTAGATGTTTAAATTTAAAAATATCAGGCGTGCCTGGATGGCTCAGTCAGTTAAGAGTCTGACGTCGGCTCCGGGTTATGATCTCACAGTTCGTGAGTTCGAGCCCAGCATCAGGCTCTGTGCTGACAGCTTGGAGCCCGGAGCCTGTTTTGGATTCTGTGTCTCCCTCTCTCTCTGCCGGTCCCCAGCTCACGCTCTGTCTCTGTCTTTCTCTCAAAAATAAACACTTAAAAATTAAAAAAAATAAATTTAAAAATATCTAATGAAATTCCTACACATTTTCATTTCACATTAAAAGAACACAAAGAACACAAAGCCTTTTAATCAATCCTTTTCAATAGTTATTATAACGACAGAAAAGTAAAACAAAAACTTCATAACTATGTCCATTTTTGTTTACTTTAACAGGTGCTTAGCCCTTACACATAACATAAACTTCTCAAGTCCTCTTAAACAGATCAAAAGATATATTATAAGGGAAAAGAAAAATGATTAATTTTATAGATACACAGAAAAAAATCAAAAATATATATAGGATAAGTCAACAGTTTTCACATTATCAATATGCAAACAAAATACCTGTACCACACTAAGGAGATTCTGTAAGACTTTTAGGCAGGGAATACAATATTCTGAGGGGGAAGCATAACTTTTCATATTTGACCATTACTTACTCTACTTCAGGCAATTTCCTTTCAAAGTAACACAATAACTTCTAATAAATGAATAAAATAACTATTTTTTTATTTCATTTGCTCTAAAAATGCTTACCATAACCAGTTAATTTCTATGTTTACCTGAAGGAATGTATCCTTTCGACTTGCAGGGATGCTCATGAAAAGCACCGCATAACTTTCTGAAATTCTATCAAACAAGGAATCTTGATTTTCTCTGTCAGGCTTAAAAAATAAAAAATGTATGGAATTAAAAGTATTAATACTACAATTAAAAATTGGATTTGTATGCATAATATCAATAATTTTATTTATTCTTAAAAGGCAGATCAGTTGCTATAGTGGAACAAGCATGGGTTTGGTATCATGCAGACCTGAATTTGAATACTGGCTCTGTTATTCATTAGCTGCCTTACCCTGGGCTAATTAGTCCTAGTTTCCTCATCTACCAAATGTATCTGACAATACATATCTTAAAGTAGCATAGTAAAATAAAGACAAGGATCATGTTTTGTTTGACTTTGTTTTTCAAGGCCTCAGCACAGTGCCTGGCACACAGAGAGCACACAAACATTTGACAGGTTAATAAAGGTTCCTGCATTAAAGCTGGCATGCAGAGGCAATCAATGAATTTTAAATTCTCTTGTTCTATAACCACTTTAACTCTATTTTTATCAGTAACTCAGCATAAAATTAAAGCAGTTACTAGGATGAGACAGCCACAGCCAGAAGTAGTACAATTGTGACATGATGCTAAACTAAAGACACACTATGTTGTAAGAAGGAAGAAATGTATACACAAAATAATTTCAATATTATAGTGAAGTCCTGATAGGATTAGCTTGGGAAGATGACGGAGCAAGGGGGCCCTGAGCTCACCCCATCCACATTTACAACTAGATATCATCAGCATCCAAGTCAATAGACCAGAGAGCAATCCAAAGACTGGCAGAACAAACTCCACAACTAAATTTAGAGAAGAATCTGCATCTAAAAGGTTAGGAAAGTCAGAAAGGTGGAGGGAGGCTGCCTGTAGGAGGGAGGGAGCTGCATGTCTGGAGAGGGCAAAGAAATGGGCCTTTACACCAGGGAGCTCAAATAGGGAAGACTAATCTCCATAGCATTTGACTAGAAACTAGAGGGGCTGAATTCAGTGAATTTATAAAATCAGTGGTACTTGGAGCCCGGAGCTTTAAAAGTCAGCTGACTCAGCACTGGGTGAGCCAGGAGGGCAAGTGATAGCTGGGTCGCCACCCTTAAAGAGACAGCAGTCTGTGTAGACAGGCAACATAAAAATGGTAGTTTATGCAAGTAGTTTATGGTGCTTACAACAGACTCATTTTAGACCTAAAAACACCTTCAGATTGAAAGTGAAGGGACAGAGAAACATCATGCAAACAGATGTCAAAAGAAAGAGTATCCATAATTAAGTATGGGACAAACAGACTTTAAAACAAAGGCTATAACAAGAGACAAAGAAGGATACTGAATCATAATAAAGGGGACAATCCAACAATATAACAATTGTATATCTTTATGTACTCAACATAAGAGCACCCAAATGCATAAAAGAGTGAGTAACAAACATAAAGGAACTAATCAATAATACAATAGTAGTAGAGAAAACTTTAACACCCCACTTAAATCAACAGACAGATCTCTAAACAGAAAATAATCAGGAACAAATAGCTTTGAATGACACTCTGAAACAGATGGACTTAACAGATATATTCAGATTGTCCCATCCTAAAACAGCACATGGAACATTCTCCATGTTAGGTCACAAATTAGCCCACAAAACTGGCCGCAACAAATTCAAGACGACTGAAGTCATACTATACTTCTTTTCTGACCACAACACTATGAAGCTAGAAGTCAACGACAAGACAAAAATCTAAAAAGTCCATAGATACATGGGGTTTAAATAACATGCTACTAAACAATGAATGGGTCAACCAGGAAATACGAGAGTAAATTAAAAAGTACATTGAAGCAAATGAAAATGAAAATACAGTGGTCCAAAACCTTTGGGATGCAGAAAACGCGGCTCTAAGATGGAAGTTTATAGCAATACAGGTCTATATCAGGAAGCAAGAAAAACCTCAAACAACCAAACCTTACACCTACAGGAACTAGAAATCTGAAACCAGCAGAAGGAAGGAAATAATAAAGATCAGAGCAGAAATAAATGATACAGAAACTAAAAAAACAACAGAACAGATCAATGACACCAGGAGCTGATTCTTTGAAAAAAATCAATAATTGATAACCTTCTAGCCAGACTTATCAAAAAGGAAAGAAAAAGGACTAAAATAAGTAAAATCATAAAAGAGAGAGGGGAAATATCAACCAAACACTACAGAAATACAAACAATTATCAGTGAATATTATGAAAAACTATATGCCAACAAATTGCACAACATAAAAGACATGGATAAATTCTTAGAAACATGTAAACTACCAAAACTTAAAAAGGAAGAAATACAAAATTTGAATAGATGGATAACCAGCAAAGACATTGGATTAAAAAAAACAACAAAAAACAAAAAACAGAACCTCCCAACAAATAAAAGTCCAGGACCAGATGGCTTCACAGGCAAATTCTACCAAACATTTAAAGAAGAGTTAATACCTATTCTCCTCAAACTATTCTAAAAAATAGAAAAGGAAGGAAAACTTCCAAATTCATTCTATGAAGCCAGCATTATCCCAATACTAAAACCAGATAAAGACACCATTAAAAAAGAGAACTATAGGCCAATATCTCTGATGAACACAGATGCAAAAATCCTCAATAAAATACTAGTAGGCTAAATTCAACAATACATTAAAAAATCATTTACTGGCATACCTGGGTTGTTCAGTCAGTTGAGCATCTGAGTCTTGATTTTTGGGTCAGGTCATGATCTCATGGTTCATGGGTTTAAGCCCCACATTGGGCTCTGTGCTGATAGCATGGAGCCTGTTTGGGATTCTCTCTCTCTCTGCCCCTCCCCTTGTTTGCATGCACCCTCTCTCAAAATAAATAAACATTTAAAAAAAATCATACTTGCATCCTGGGAATAAATCCCATTGGTCAGAGTGTATAATCCTTTAATATGCTGAACTGAGTTTGCTAGTGTTTTGTTGAGGATTTTTGCATCAATATTCATCAAAGAGAATTTTGGTCTATAGATTATTTTGTTTCTTATAATATCTTTGGCTTTGGTGTCAGCTTTATGTTATTCATTTATAAATTCCATTTTGGTCAGAAAACATACTCTGTATGACTTTATTATTTTAAATTTGTTAGGATGTTTTCCTAGCTCAGAAAGTCGTTGGTAAATGTCTAATGTGTACTTGAGAAAAATTTATATTATGTTGTGTCAGGAGAAATATTTAGTAAATGTCAATTAGATTGATCAATCTGGTTGACAGTGTTGCTCAAGTCTTCTATATAATTACTGATTTTTTTTGTATATTTTACCAATTATTGAGAATGAGGTGTTAGAACATCTATTTATGACTTTTCCTATTAGTAATAATAATGACACAACCAATTTACCATCATACAATTACTCTCTTTTTCCCTGCTAACATTCTTTGCTTTGAAATTTACTCTACATGATAAATTTTAAAAAGTTGTAATGTTATAGGTTATATGGGTTTCCTCTGTTGTTATATGGGTGGGAATAATGTGCTTTACAGATTTCTGAATCTTTGGAGGAGCCCAAGTCCCAAGGGCAATTTTTAAAAATATTAAGTATATTGAAATATCATTACTGAAGTTCTTCCAGTCAAACATCATCAGGGAAACTTTTGTTATTTAGCCTATACATTGGCCCCCAATTTTTGGAATACTGTGTTCTCTCAATTAATATAATAATAATAATGATAGATACATCCATTAAACACTATATACGTAGCTCCATGTAAACAAGTTTACATGTACTTTCTCATTTAACCCAACAAACATACAAAGTATGTGATTTTTTTATTTTATGAAAGATTTAGAGAGGTAAATAACTATTCTAGGACACATTATTTACTAAGTGGATAAACTTGTTTTTGAAAGTCAGATCTCTTAATTCTATTGTGTTGAATCCCATATTATATTTATATAGTATTTCAGTTTACTAGGTGTCTTCTTATTCATGTCACTTTTAATACAACAACTTTAGGGGAAAAAAGCAGGGTATATGTAATTTTCTACCTGTTTTGTTTTTTAGAGATGAGATCAGTGAAGTTCAGAGAGGTTTTTTGACTAGCCCAAAGTTTCACAATAATTATTTGGGAAAACCAGATTTAAAATTCTACTAGATCAAGTTATCACTAAACATAGGCAATAAAGGAAATATGCCTTTATATTAATCTATAACAATTACTGAAATATGTTTTAAAGCTACCATGCTGAAGCATGCTACATTCTAGAATGATTATGTATTTTGTCATATAAACTATTGGTAATTGAACAAGTGGTTTGTGGTTTTACCATATTCTAGGTATAAAATCAGTACTATTTATTCTTCATAAAGTGTATTCAAATATAGATAGAATTTATGTGTTTTGCATCCATCTAAAACAATAGTAAAGCTTAAAAGAGGAGCTTACCTAACAAAACAAATATTCAAGGAATAGCTCTATTCCCACTTTATATAGTTCACTAGCTTCAACATAATATGTATATATATTATAATAAACCCTCTTAGAAATAAAGTCATAGATAAAATGCAATGAACAAAACAGATGAAAGAGGAATTGTTCTCATTAAATCATAGAAAGTTTGCTTCAATTTGATCTGGATCCCTAAACTGCCCCTGTCAGTTCCCTAGAACACTAGCAGAAGACTGATCCAACTAACTTACATATTCCTTCTCAAAACAAGTCAAATATAATGACACTAGAAATCTTATTAAGTTATAATTTTTTAAAGTTATTACTAAATTATTACATTTTAATTTCAGAAATCCACTAGTTTCTACAGAATAGCTTGGTTAAAGAAAGATAAAAACAAATCTAATTCCTTATTATTCCAAAAACAATATAAATGCAGTGGGTCATTAATATTTTGGTGTCAAATCTGTGTTTGTTCAAAGCAATAAAATACTATTATTGCCTGACAAAACAGTTACTAGAAACACTCTTAGATTATGTTTCCTTCAAAAACTTGTTATATATAATCTTAACAGATTAAAGCCAGAATGTAATGTTTCTCTGTTTCAAGGAAAAACATAAATTCAGCATCCAGATCTAGAGAAAGAAATTTAAGGTGATGAAATTCTCCTGATTTCACGAATTTCCCTAGATAATGCTATATCCAGAGCTCCTAACAATATCAGAAATACAGGACAGATAACCTTAATCTAGAATTACACTAATTATTCTAACATATAGCACTAACTGAATGGTTTGTATGTAAAACTGGTTAATACCCATTGCTTCATGGTACAAAATTCCTGTGACAATCCATAAGCAGCTTTGTGCAAGTAATTTGAGCTGGGGAAAGGCAGAGAGTGGAGTCTATTTGTAAACTTCTTTGATGTAATGGCACATCTTCTTAGTGCTTGGGCTGTGATCCCAGGGTTCCTCATTCTGCTACTCTCCCAGATCCAGAGGACATACAACAGTCATTGGTATTCACCACTTTTCCCAGGCTCCCATATTCTCTAACTGTAAGACTCATGTGCTTCTTATTTCCATTCTCTTACTGTTTCCCAGATATCTTTCCCAGATATCCAGATGTCTTTCTCTTCTTAAACCCAATCAGAATTTTTTACTTTTCTGAATCAAATAAAGACCCTGTATCCATCAGAGGTATGGACTATTTTCCAGATGAAAATTCCTGCAATGATTTACAGTGGGTTTTCTGTTTACCTGTTTGTCAGCACATTATAGCACTGAGTTAAGCTAAAACTGTATTATTCACTACACTGATTTCACCAATTTTTTTCTGATTAATGAAGACTCAGGATCTTTGAAATCCATATTAAAGTTTTAACTCCTCTGAAAGAACTCTAGATATTTTTTTAAAGTTTATTTATTTATTGAGAGAGAACACACACACACACAGGCAAGCAGGGGAGGGACAGAGACAGAGAGGGAGAGAGAGAATCCCATGCAGGCTCTTTGCTGCCAGTGTAGAGCCGGATGCAGACCTCAAACTCAAAAACCATGAGATCATGACCTGAGCCGAAGTCAGATGCTTAACCAACTGAATCATCCAGGTGCTCCAGAAAGAACGTTAGATTTTAAACAGGATTTCTAACATGTGAAGAATACTAAAAACCCAATTTCTGTGAAAGGATCCAAAAAACACTTTCTTGTACCACTGCTATCTCTACTAAAAAATTCACTGTACTACAAATCAACTTAAAAAAAAGAAGTTTAAAAAATAACATCATACCTTAAATTTATGCAGAAACCACCACCAAAATGAATCATGTAAAAGAGCAATAGAAGCTTCTGAGAGAAAATGGGTCTTCCAGATTTTAAAAACTTTTTCCTGTGGAACAAAAGACACATGGAGATCAAATTAAAATACATTATAAAACATGTTAATGTAAATAGGCTGTATATAGAGTATGTATTCAATGGTTATAGACTAGCACTGTTCAATAGAAATTTAGTTGAGCCATGTAGATAATATTAAATTTTCTAGTAGCCAATTTAAAAAAGTAAAAAGTGAAATTAATTTTGATGACATATTTTATTTAATAAAATATATTTAAAATATAATCATTTCAACATATAATTGTAAAAAATTCTTTTTTTAATGTTTATTTTTGACAGAGAGTGTGTGTGTGTGTGTGTGTGTGTGTGTGTGTGTGTGTGTGAGTGTGTGAGGGGCAGAGAAAGAATCAGAAGCAGGTTCCAGGCTCTAAGCTGTCAGCACAGAGCCTGATACAGGGCTCAAACTCATGAACTGTGAGATCATGACCTGAGCGGAAGTCGGACGCTTAAACAACTGAGCCACCCAGGTGCTCCTGTTGTAAAAAATTCTTAATGAAATATCTTACATTCTTTTGTGGGAGCAGGTGTTTGAAATACTGTATATATTTTATATTTATAGCACATCTCAATTTGAACAATTCATTTTTATCATAAATACTAGATCAGTATTTAGACTTCATAAAATACAGAGTTGTGATTTTGCTCCAACCATAATTGAGAGCTTTCAATAACTGAATCAGCTATTACTTTTAAAATTCATATACAAGTTAATTAAAAGAAATGAAATAAAAAATTCATCTCAGTCACACTAACCACATTTCATATGCTCAACAATCAGATTTGCATAGTAGTTATTGAAATGACATTGTAGGCTAGACTAAGAACAGCAAAAATTCCACAATACATGCTACAATTTCCTTTTTATACTAAAGACAGATACCAACAATATTGGAATTTTATCCCAACAAGCCCCATTGTAAGTCTAGACCCTATCTAAGAGTGTACTCCTTAGGCAATTGATAAAAATTGTCACATAAAGTTAAATCTATTTATGTTGACCAGAAATCTTGCTTTAAATAGGCACATTCAATAGATGATTTTATCTTATTGACTTACTAAAAGTTTTAAAATGCCAGATTCATTACAGTTCAAGACTTACTTTAATGAAATCTATAGGTATGAATTACTGTTCCTCAAGTACAAGTCTACAAAAGGATATCATGCTGACTTTTATGCCAAAAAAGATTCCTTGCCATGATTCTGTGGGGGCACTTCTCTTTCATAGGACACTAATTATAGTATGGAGTCCATTGGTAACAGCTTCAATTTAGCACTTAGTGCTTAACAGCTTAGATTTAGTACTTCTTAATTATAAGGAAATATGTAAAGTACATAAAGAAAAAAAGTAGAAAATTGAAATACAGGGAAAAGCTGAATAGTTTTGTTTAAATTATTTGCAAATTTCAAGCAAAGATTCTTTTCAGTGTATAGTAAGTGCATGATTGCTTCTATTCTGTTTTGGCTATGTCTAGTATCACTAACTTCCTTTTTCAGTAAAATTTCAAATTCTTTAAAGTATATCAATATTTAGTCAAAACAATCAAAAATTGGAAATTGCCCCAAAACCCCAAGCACAGCTGAAAAAGTTAAAAGGTTCTCTCTTCTCCTCTCACCACTCTGTGATACTTTTTTTTTTTTTTTTTGATTTAAGTAAATGTAAACATATCTTAAAACCTAGATTATCTAACTTGGAACTTTATTTTTTTCCTAACATTGAGTCTAGGTTAGACAAAATGACTTCTAATTTTCTTTTGAATTTCTATTCATGTATATCATTATGCCTGTGGCTCAGCTTTCTACTCTTATTCAGAATATAGGTCATTTTTCACTCACTTTAATTCAATAAAGTGTTTAGTAAGCATCACCTGTAACCATGGTTCTGTTCTGGGAGGTAGAGGGAATAATGTACACTTTCTCTCATCAAGGAACTAAATTAATGACTGTATGTAAAGGAACATGTTTGGATGGGGTTAGGTGAATTCGTTAATTCCATGGATTCCCATACTTCCATTCCTGTAACAGAAGCCCTATAACCTCCTCTTTGCAAGTTTCAGATCCTTAAGTTCAATCCCTTGGTCTGTTATCATAAGCATTTCTATGAAATAATCTTCTCTGATTATATTTATTTTCCTACACTTATTCTCTTTACTATAACCTCATAATTTATTTTAATGCTATTGCATTGTACATGCTATAGTAAACCAATTTAAATTCTTTTTTGAAATCAGCTAGGGATATTACCAAATAAAACACTGGGTATCTATGCCAAGATATACCCAGATGCTTGTCATACTCCATCCACCCTCTACCCATATCTACTTCCACTCTTCACTTTACTATTTCTTTCAAAAATGCAAGCATCCTCCAAATTAACCATATTAAAAATTCATCATAGCTGCACTTTTATGTCTTGTTTATGTGATTATCTTCTGATTTGTGTTAGATGTACTGGATCCATATTTTTTTTTAATTTTTTTAACGTTTATTTATTTTTGAGACAGAGAGAGATAGAGCATGAACGGGGGAGGGTCAGAGAGAGAGGGAGACACAGAATCTGAAACAGGCTCCAGGCTCTGAGCAGTCAGCACAGAGCCCGACGCGGGGCTCGAACTCACGGACTGCGAGATCGTGACCTGAGCCGAAGTCGGACGCTCAACAGACTGAGCCACCCAGGTGCCCCATGGACCCATATTTAAAATATAGTAGTACCATCTTAGAACATGGAATTTTAGAGTTAGAAAAAATATTATAGATTATCTAGAACAACATTCATAAACTGATTTGAATCACAATCTTTTTATAACAATAAAATATTTTTCCTGAGGAAAGTGTGGTAAATATTGTCAGAGAAAAGAAATAAATATGCTCATGATCCAGGCATAACTATAATTAGCACCTATAGTATTTCTCTAAAAATGGGATCAGGTGATTGTATAAAGAGGTCACACTAAGCCTTCACTGTCACCAAAATCCCACAAAATGTAAAAGAGAATTGAAAAACATTTGTATTAGCATGGAAAATAAGAGAGAGTGTCATTACTGAATCTAGATATAGTTGTTAATAGAGGTGCTCTGTAGTTGCCTGAGGGTAAGCAGAAGATCCAAACCAGGTCAATCAGACTCTACTTCTTGTAACACTGCAACCATTAGGAGGGGCTTAATGGCTGATTATGTTCCTTCTGATGGACTATTGTAGGAGAGGAAACAAACAGGGATTTTGGGTTGAGAAACAAAGAGGCACAGGAAAGCTGGAGGTGAAAGATGGGGAAGAGGGCCTACCAGGAGCCAACTTCATCTCAGAGAACTATCTGAAAGGAATCTGCTTGGGGATAAGGGAGCGTTGTTTAAGCCTTCAGGAAATGGAAACCTTGTTAGGTGACCACCTAATATTTAAGTGGGAAATCAGTATTAGTAACCACAGAACTCTCAGCCCACCTTTGGCAACCAATGGGCAATGATCTAGTTACCTTCCTATGCTTACAGTTTTTCAACTGGCCACCCTGTGGAGATACTACTCAAAAATTCCCCAGACACTTGGAGGCACAAAAGATGGGATTGTGGGGAAGGGCTCCCATAAGTTATTTTGGGGTCAAAATAAGCAGACTAAAATATCTTGAGCTGATAAAGCAGGAGAGGGAGGGGAAAACACTTGTTACAGTCACATGCCAAGGCAACGCACAGTAGCAACCTCAGACTCCTGAGGCAGTAACACAGAGTCCAATACATTTTTTTTCTAGTGATCAGGGTATTAAATATTACTGGTCTTTTCTTGCCAGACTTAATGCCTTCAAAATTCAATCATGCTTATGCTTAATACCTAATTTGTCATAGCTTTAAATAAAGGTCTGATTCATTAAATCATATTCTCAAAATGTATCATACAATAACAATGTTTACGTACATCAAACTTCTGGGTTTTTAAAATAAAAAGATAAATTTGTTCAGCATCCAAATGTCTGGGTAGTTGAGTAAGCTCATTTGTTTTGAATCCTGAGAAGCTGCAACCCTAGAAAGAGGGAAGTATCACAGAACACTAATTACTTCACCCTTTTCAGTATAGTAGTCTCACAGGACTAGAGAAGACAGATAAATATTTAACTATAATTCATTAACATAATTATTTCACTTTCTCCTATTAAAATAAGTGAAAAATATTTATCTTACCTTAAAAAAATCTTCATATTTTCTGATTCCATGAAATTAAGAGCCCTGGCATATTCATATGCCAAATTACAAAAGCAAAACAAAATCATATTTCAGAACCAACTTTGACATAACCCAAATGATCAAGAATTTTAGCTAAACTACCGATAAAGAAAGGCAGGAGAAAGCTTCTATACCTGTACCCACCTCTTCCCTCAGAGCTCCATCTATATTTATAGCTACATCTATATTATTATAAACATTTTTCATTTCCACATGATACTTTTTAAAAAATGTTTATTTATTTTGAGAGAGAGAGAGAGAGAGAGAGAGAGAGAGAAACAGAGAGTGGGGGAAGGGCAGAGAAAGACAGGGAGACAGAATCTCAGGCAGACTCCACAGCTGTCAGTTCAAAGCCTGATGAGGGGCTTGAACCCACGAACTTTGAGATTCTGACCTGAGCTGAAACCAAGAGTCAGATGCTTAACTGACTGAGCCACCCAGGCGCCCCTCTACATAATACTTTTGATACATAATCTCATAGAACAGAAATTTTAAATACCTCTACAGTCTTCTTCGTCTCCATTTCATCTGAAAGCTGGAAAACATTTAAAACAAAATCTTTAAAAATCTTAAATTTTTATATTTTGTAAATTTGTTCAGATAACTTGTGTGGGTGTGTGTGTGCACGTGTGTGTGTATATCTCCTACCGAAGCCTAGAATGCTGTTGCTGTGCTAGATACTAGGAATACAAAGATGGTTCTTGCCCTCAAGCTAGCCATAGTTCAATAAGGGAATCAGATATGTATACAAACAAAACACAGAGGGATAAAGGGCTATAACAGAAATATAAAACTACTTATTGCCGTTTTGGTTCACTGGGAAATAGACTCTGAGGTGAAATTTAGTGTGCAGAATATCTACTGGGAGTGCCTTTGGGATCAATATCTATGGAAGGCAAAGAGAGAGGCATAATTGGGAAGTTAGAGAAGTCAGCTGTAATATATGCCTAACAACCTCAAAGCACTCTAAAAAGGGCTTTAGAGCTGAAAGGGCCCATCACAGTTATCCTGCACTGGGTTGAAATAGCTAGGCCTTTCCACCTCCAACTTGATCAGTCACTGGATTTAGGTGGTTCCTGGAAGAGTATGTCTTTAGAAGAGGAAGTTCTCTGTAGGTGAAGCAAATCCCGAAAGGGGCTGACAGCTAAAGGGTGTCCCCTAAAGCACTCTTAGCAGCTAGGGCAACAGATCCTTGACAGGCAGTTTAGGTGGTGTATCTCTATGTCCCCCATTCTACTTTACACAGAGAATAAGTAGCCTGTATACATTAGTTTTTGATCATTTCCACATCCCTACTTCCTCCAGGAATAACTAAGCTTACAGGAAAATCACACACATAAACACACACATTATACAATACGTATGTCATAAAGGAAATGACAAAGGAAACAAATTTGAAAGAACGAGAGCAGATTACTAACTGAAGGAAGATGACATTATTGACATTTAAAAAAGTATGCAAAGGAGCAAAAAAAGATTATTTAGGGAAAATAAAATCAATTATGATAAAAACAGACAGCTGTGTGCTTGAGAGCTACAGATATAATTAGTCAGTGAGGATGGGGTCAGATTTAGAAAGATGTTAATGTTAATCTCAAAGTCCTGGCTTTATTCTGTGGGAAGCAAAGATATACTAGAAGTTTTCAAAGAGCCCAGTAACAGTAATACAGAACTAGTGTTTGATTATACAACCTAGAAAAGATATCACAAAAATATAAATAACACATGTTAAAATCCAGATAAAAAAATCCAATAAAACACATTTAGCAATAAAAATAATTTAAACTTTTGTTAGTATAATTCATCTAAAGGTCATTGCAATAGATCCTCAGAAGTTATCTGATAAAATTCAAAAGTCAGAATTTTTGAAATTCCTTTAAAAATTAAAAAAAAAAGAAATTACCAGTGTTTTCATGTTCCCACAACCTAGAATGGATTACTGTTGACATTTTAGTATTTGCCTAAGACTTTTCTTTTTAATGTTTATTTTTGAGAGAGAGAGAGAGAGAGAGAGAGAGCGTGAGCAGGGGAGAGGCAGAGAGAGAGGGAGACAGAGAATCTGAAGCAGCCTCCAGGCTCTGAGCTGTCAGCACAGAGCCCGATGTAGGGCTCAAACTCATGAACTGTGAGATCATGACCTGAGCTAAAGTCAGATGCTTAACCAGGTAAGTTACCCAGGCACCCCTGCTTAACACTAATTTTTAAAATAAAATGTGAAATTTATATAATAAAGTATAAAGTTCAGATTCCCTTTTTACCATGATCTCTATAGTTCTATTCAGTGTTTCCCTTCCTTCAGATAGTCACTATTATTTTGTTGGGTTTGCATTCCTTCCATTCCATTAACAGATTTTTACCTATGTGTGTACCTATACATGAAGAATATGAACACTTCTTGTGTGTTTTTAAAATTTAAAGGAATCGTATCAACTGTACATACTATTTGGTAATTTGCTTTTTTTTTTTAATTTAAATTCAAATTCACTAACAGTATAGTCTTGGCTTCACAAGTAGACTCAGTGATTCATCTCTTACACATAACACCCAGTGCTCATCCCAAAAGGTTCCCTCTTTAATGCCCATTACCCATTTAAAACCATCCCTCTAACCACCTCCCCTCGAGGAACCCTCAGTTTTTTCTCTATATTTAAGAATTTCTTATGGTTTACCTCCCTCTCTGTTTTAATCTTATTTTTCCTTACTTTCCTCTATGTTCATCTGTTAACTTTCTTAAATTCCACATATGAGTGAAATCATATGTTATCTGTTTTTCTCTGACTTATTTCACTTAGTATAATACTCTCTAGTTCCATCCACGTTGTTGCAAATGGCAAGATTTCATTCTTTTTCATCGCCAAGTAGTATTTCATTGTATATATATATATATATATATATATATATATATATATATATATATACCACATCTTCTCTAAAACAAACTACTCATGAACAACAGATGTTGGCAAGGATGTGGTGAAAGGGGAACACTTTTGCACTGTTGGTGGGAATGCAAACTGGTGCAGTCACTCTGGAAAACAGTATGGAGTTTCCTCAAAAATTAAAAATAGAACTACCCTATGAACTAGCAACTGCTCTATTAGGAATTTATCCAAAGGATACAAAAATACTTATATGAAAGGGCACATGCACCCCAATGTTTACAGCAGCATTATCAACAGTGGTCAAATTATGGAGAGACCCCATATGTCCACTGACTGATGAATGGGTAATTTGGTTTTTTCACTCAATATTATGTTTTGACAATCTACCCAAGTTGATATTTATGAAATCTGTTAACTTCCACACAGCATTTCTGTCAACCTACCTAATCCCCCTGCAAAATATAAACAATAATTAAATAAAGAGAAGTTCATAGTCAACTTTTGCCAAACATCCAAAAGACAAATGATATCTAAATCTATATCTAAATCTGTATCTCTATCTATACCTAAATCTATATCTATATATCTATAAAACAAATGATATCCCAATATAACTACTATATTCTATAGTTTACAAACTAGAAAGAGAAATATAGCTAAGTAACTCATTTTCTGGGATTAGTGTAATTTTCATATGAAAACCAAAAGAAAATCATATCTTATCAAACACACATGCAAACATCCACACAAAACAATAGCGAATCCAATCCAGTAATGTAATAAAAAAGTATACCCTAAGAATATAAGAATAGAAGAAGAGAATATTAGAATATAAGAATGGCTCAACTTCTGAAAAGCTACTAATGCAATCATAGATTAAAAGTTGAAAGTAGCTTCTGCTATCATCACTGTGGATTATCTTCCTCTCTTTTCAAACCATGGAGATTCTTTTTCAAGTATTTGAGCAAGGAGATATCTATAGCTATAGCTGATCTCTATCAACATCACATACACATATCTTTAATAAACTAGGAATAAAAATAAATTTTATTGTGTAAAAAAACATTGTTATCTAAACATTTAAAATGATGCCTAATAGCAAAGTACTATCATTCTTTCTAAATTGAAGACAAGATGAGAAACCACTAACGCTATTGACTAGTATGCATATACCAAAAATAATTTCCTATATACCAACAATAACCCATTTAATAACTAATGGAAAAAAATCTCAGTGACATTAGTAATTAAAACTTAAGATACCTAAGAATAAATTTAACAGGGGATGTTTAGACTTTATATGAAGAAAATCACACAAATTTACTGATGACCTAAAACAAAATTCTTATGTTTTACTCCCTTACACAAAAATAAACATGAGATGAATTAAAGAATTAAGCACACACACACAATTATCTGTAAGAATGATACAACAGAACACAGGTGAAGGTATGTATGATCTTGTGATGAAGGAACACTTCTTAAATATTATGGCACTAAAGGCAGAAACTTCAATAGAAAATTATAGATGCATAAAAATATAAAAATCCTATATGACCAAAAAAAAAAAAACCTTCTTTGGGCTAAAAAGCTACAAAGAAAGTGGTATAAATATGTATAACACATATTACTGAAAGGGTTAACATTTTTAAAGCACAAACAGCTGTAAAAATGAAAAAAGAACAGCCCCCCAAATGGCCAAAGTTCATAAATAGGCAACTCAGAGTAATAGAAACACAAAGGCTAAGAAAAACCTGAAGTATCAACTTCATTAGTAAAACATATGCAATTGATAACATTTATGCCAATCAACTGTGCAAACATTCAAAGATATAGTATTAAATGTGGACAAGGAAATGGGTAAGGGATCAATCACAAACTCTATTGTACTACTTTTGTAGAGAAAAATTTGGCAATACATATCAAAACACTTAGGTTTTCACATTTCTTTTCCCATGCGGTTCCACTTCTGGAAATTTATCTTAAGAAAATAATCCTGGATGAGCACAATCTTTAGCTCCAAATAAGTTCAGAGCAGCTTTGTAAATAATACTGAATAATGAAAACTAACTTAAGTGTCTAACCAAAGAGCTATTACATTAGTTTATGCTTAATATGGTGAAGAAAAATATTTATTGATGAAAATTTCATAATACATTTAATGAATTAGAAATATATAATTAAAAAAAATTTTTATGTGTATTTATTTCTGAGACGGAGAGAGACGGAACATGAGTGGGGGAGGGGCAGAGAGAGAGGGAGACACAGAATCAGAAGCAGGCTCCAGGCTCTGAGATGTCGGCACAGAGCCTGACGCGGGGCTCCAACTCACAAACCATGAGATCATGACCCGAGCCGAAGTCAGTTGCTCAACCAACTGAGCCATCCAGGCGCCACAAGAAATGTATAATTTAATCCAAATTTTCTGAATTATTTTTAAAATAAAAGAAAGGTGAAAGTGACAACTAGATAGTGAGATACATGTGATTTGCTGATAAATGATAGAATTACAGCGCTTATCCTTTCTATTGCTTATCTATTTCTTCTGATTCTCTAAAATGACTACCTTAATCATAATCAGGAATAAACAAAGTAATTTTGAAATTTAAAAAACAAAATTTAATGAGGTGGGTAGGCTAGTGGTGGCACTTAAAGTCTTCATGACTGTAACATTATATAATTTTAGAATGTATTTTTGAAAAGGACTAGGTTTCTAAAAGTTCATTTGAAGTCTATTATAATTCTAATCAGACACTCAAAGAGATTTAACAAAAATTGACAAAGCAATTCTAAAGGTAATAAAAAATAATTGCTAATATTTTCTAAAGGAAGAGGACTGACATGGAATCTGCACTATTATAATAGTGAAGTAGGTTATTATAAATTATTAAATAGCTGGAGGTTGTATTGTATACATTAAGTCTTCAAGTAACATAGTAATGTGAAAAATGCCAACACTCTAATACTGAGTGTAAAGAAGAATATGAGTCCACCTATTTTAAAAACCCATAAACAGATACACAGGCAATAAAAGACTAAAGGGAAATGTTAAAAATGCTATCTGTGCTTATCTAGGAAATTACAGTAATTATATTTTCTGTGAAAATATAATTTTTCAAGGAAGATGAAAACAAATCCATACCATTATCTTCTTTCTCTTATGGTGCTTCCTTAGAAATGCCTTGTATCTTTCCAATTTTCTTTTAGAACCTTTAAAAGAATGATTAGATAAAATTTAAATACTTTAAAGAAATTACATATTAAACTAGTTAATGAGATCAACTAGCTATTTTGATAAGCATAATGCTAGACACACATACCCTTAGTTGAATGTACAAATACTGTATTAGGTTTCCTTTTTTTA
Organism: Panthera tigris; assembly: GCF_018350195.1. Lineage (NCBI taxonomy): Eukaryota > Metazoa > Chordata > Mammalia > Carnivora > Felidae > Panthera > Panthera tigris. The sequence continues at coordinate 54,200,467 of NC_056665.1, read as the reverse complement.
GAAATGTCATGTTCTAACTAATTTGTCTTTGGTACTTCCTCCTAAATCTAAAGTTTTATCTCAGTTCTTTCCCACTGAATAAGCCCATGTTTTTCAAATAGCTTAGCTACTTACATTTGGTTATTTCATGGTCACCTTAAATTCAATAAAGTACAGTACTTTGGAGCAAGGCCCAGTGAAAGATTATGGGGGACTACTTTGAAGTCAGGTAACCTAGACCTGAGTTGAAGCTCAGACATTTACATATTGAGGACAATGAGTATATATAAAATATACATAAAATATAAAATATTTTTTGAAAATGTACACCTGTGCTCACTCTCTCTCTATACCTCCCTCTATTACAGACACACATACAAGCTATATATATAGCTTATATAATTTAAAAACACTTTTAACACTAAAAATGATGAAAAATTCAGTAAGAAAATTTATTTTTTTTTCAACTTTTTTTTTTTTTTTTTTTTTTGGGGGGGACAGAGAGACAGAGCATGAACGGGGGAGGGGCAGAGAGAGAGGGAGACACAGAATCGGAAACAGGCTCCAGGCTCCGAGCCATCAGCCCAGAGTCTGACGCGGGGCTCGAACTCACGGACCGCGAGATCGTGACCTGGCTGAAGTCGGACGCTTAACCGACTGCGCCACCCAGGCGCCCCTCAGTAAGAAAATTTAAACTAAAACAGTAGTGAATTTAATAGTATATTAAACACATTGTCAGAATTTGACAAATCAAGATGTAAAAAAGGAGGTCAAATATCTAATATAACTAATTAAATATATTTAACACACAGAAAAGACTTTGTAAGTAAACCAATATTATCATTTTTAAGGATTGTATTATGAAAAGTTTGCCCACTAAATAAAGAATAATACAAGAATCACCATTAGTACCTAAAGCTACTCTCTAAGCATTAAGAAATACAACTAGATAAAAAAGTATTATATAAATACTGAAAAAAGGTAAAAACAATCATTACTAGCAGATATGCTCTTCATTCAGTCTGTAGTTTTTCACTACTGAATGCTGAACACTTCCTACAAGCTAACCCAGCTCATGTAGCTCACCTTACTTTGGGTTTTAGGTGTTTTTGTTCTTATGTTTTGACCCTTGCTGCCTTGCTTGTCTCTGGTACCAACACAGAGTTGATGCAACCCTGTTTTCTTGTTATTCTGCTACCTCCACTCTAGCTTAACAAAGTTCACAACTATTTTAGGCTTTGTTCTAACAACACTTCCATTAAATCCACATGTTCATGTTCAACTAAAAATCTTGACTGAACTATGTTGAAATGAAGAAGTTTTAAAATAAAATAAATTTTATGTTTTTAGATATTTTACACCTTAGGATTTCATTCTTTATGAGAATGCACACACAGAGACAGACATGCAGATACACAAAAGTGACCATTACTTTACCATTATAAAGAAATAAAGTTTACTTGTCTCATAAATTATGCTGTTCCACTCAAATATTTTAGAGGCATGGTTTTTCAAAAGAATTGAACATTCCCTTAATCTTGACTCCATGGTAATGAGTGCATCATGTATTCGAGGGACAGTTCTCCACAGATGTGTATAAATTGACGTAAATGAACTATCTTCTTTTATTTTCTTTACAGTGTGTAACCATTTATCACTGTCTCCAAAATGGATTTCCCTTGGCCAATAATCCTGCAAAAAATGTGAATGAATACAACCTAAATCATTTTTGATGAATTTAAATAATAGAATTCAAAATCAATGAGCTAAAATTGAGACAATTCCATTGCATTATCTTTTTTTATATTACTGAAATATGATTAACATACAATGTTATGTTAGTTTCAGGTGTTGAAAATATTGCACAACACAGCATAATTTTTTATTAAATGCATTTTTTGAAACTGTGAAACAATCAAAAAGATTAGAAGTTTCAAATGTTTTACCAAAAAAATTTATTTCCTGAATCATTTGAAAATAAGTTGCTTACTTGACTGATGCCCCATCTTCCTCGAATACATTAGTGTGTATTTACTAAAAACAAAAACATTCTCCTAGATAATCAAAATATAACCATCAGTTCAGGAAATTGGCAGTCATACATTATTCCTACCTAATTCTCAGACTCTGTGCAAGTCTTATCAACTGAACCAATAATGCTGTTTATAGCAAAAGGATCTAGTTCAGTGTCATGTATTACATTTAGGCTTCATAAGTCTTTAGTCTCCTTCAGTCTACAAATTCCCCAGTCTTTTTTTGATCTCTTTGTACCATAAAACCTTGGATTACAAGTAGCTTGTTTTGTGAGTGTTCCACAAGATGAGCAAAAATTTCTAATAAATTTTAACTTGATAAACAAGTGATGCCTTACAATACGAGTAGTACATGACCCTGAAAGTCACATGGTCACAAGTGAGCCAATGGTTCTTCTCTCTCTCTCTCTGTCTCACTGATTGTAGGTGATCGTCTCCTGAGCTTTGATGCTCAGTCCCAAGCTGTGGTGTTTGGCAGAAATCATTGATTTTTCAGAATGTTGGAAGGTGCCCACAACTGGCACTCATGTATTTTTTGTCACTTCAAAGCACCTAAGGACAGTCCTTTGCTTTTCCATACAACAGTAAGCTTAGGAATTCTTTGCTTCTTTCTAGGTCAGGCTGCCTGCACATATAGAATATAGACCCTTTCCTCTGCTGTCTTATTACCAGTTACATTAAATATAGTATATAATAAGAGTTTATTAATATTGTACTGCAGTCAACATTTGTGTGAGCATACACAATGGCCCCCATGCAGAAAAGATTCCATTGAGTCAGTAGGTAGCAGTGATTCCATCAGTAATAGAGAAAGTTGTCCTACACAATAACCCTCCTCTCTCTCCTTCACACCAGCCAGGAAGGTTTTCAAAGTTAAGTGCAGGTTAATTCATTTATTTTTCTTTACATTTGTATTTTCTTTATTATTTTGTATTATATTACAGTATTGTAATCACTTTTATATAAATATTTTTGTGTTGTGGAATGAATCATCTGAGTTTCCATTATTTCTTATGGGGAAATTTGCTTTGATATACAAGTGCTTTGGATTACAAGCATGTTTCTGGAATGAATTATGCTCACAAACCAAGGTTCTACTGTATTTAAAACCATGAGTTCACAGTGAAACCTGGAATTCCAATTCCAAACATTCTAGTTTTCTTTCTTTCCATAGTACAATTACCACCTCCAACAGTGAAAAATCTAGTTGCCATTAACCTTGGTATATGTACTTATTTGATCGATCTTTTCAGGTAACCAATCTCTCCTCTCACTGGGAGCTTCTTTTCTATGTAGATGCCCTTTTCATCCTGCTTAGACTCTGACATCCAATGCCAGGCTGCCAATTCTTCAGGGATACCTTCCTTACCCCTACCTGAGCTCTGACTTCTCATACCAAGCCACAGCCTACTTCCATACATCCCTGGAAAAACTCCTCATCCCCAGCCACAGGTGGATATCATCTCACTCCCTTGGACCTTAGGCATCACATGTATACCCTCCTCACCATGGTTGAATTCAGATAGCTTTCCCAGGGCCATCACAGTACATCCTCCTCCCCAGTGCCAATATGGACATCTGCCTTGTTTGGGTCCCAAAGTGGCTTCAGGACTAAATTGCTCAGGAAAGGAAAGAGAGTAAGGGAAGAAGAGAAAGGGAAATGAAGGGAAAGGAAGGAGTTTCATAATAATATTTGCAAATCTAAATACAAGATTATCTTTTAATTATAATCAACTAATAGCAAAACAAAAAAAGTTGGCTACATTAAGAAAGGTGTATGAGTAAAAGAATGTTTTTTGCAATGGTAGAAAATCTGCAGAGAATAAACTCTTGAATGGAATTTGGGTGAGATATTCTGGGAATTTAGCTAAATGGGAATAAATATGAAGTCTGCAGATCAGGAATTATTTAAAATTTTAAATAGCTTGGTCTAATCCACTTGCCTTTTTCTTCCTTTAAAGACTTTCTGAACCCATCATACATGTCTTATTTATAAATTATGCTCTCTAATAATAGCAGGTACTTGAATAATACCTAGCTTCTAACTCTAGAAAACTTTCCTACAGGTATCTATGTCCCTCTACCATTTTAGGAAAAAGAATACACTTAGATACCTAAGTGCCATCTCTCAACTCCTACATATTGTATCTTAAACAAGACACAACCACCTGGAGAAGTTTCCTGCATTAAAATTTGGGTCTTATGTATCAAAAAGTACAAAGACATTGGAAGAATAAGATATAATCACAGGATGCAATTCTTGGAAACAAACATTGTCAAGTCAGAATGACAGCCACATTTGAAAACACAGTCCCTAGGGGTCATGTGTTGCTATTGCTAGGGGAGATTTGGGAGAGAGGAGAGACTAAAATGGAAATGCATTTGCCAGATTTTACAATATACACAAACCTTAATGAAAAATGTATCCTTATGCCAGACTTGAGATATCACAATCCTTGTTCCCAAGATATTGAAGTATATTATGAGGTGAATATAGTATTCCATAATCCTATAAGCCTGATATAAGATTCTGTCTTCTGTACTTTCCCAAGGTAATCAGGGGATTGACTGATGTCCCAAAGACATTAACATGAGTAAGGTGATGCATAACTAAGCCCTGATTTTTCACTGGCTTCTTCGTGGCTGCATGATTAAATGGATACCAGACGGTGATCTTGTGGCAGATCATACTTGCCTTTTCCCCCTCTTTCATTTCATTTTTCATACTTTCATTTATTATTCCTTTCATATTCCTATCATTATTTCCTTCATACTTTCATTTATTATTCCTTTCTATTTTTCCTTCAACCACCTGCTCCTTGAATAGAGTATCATCTGAAAGTAAATTTTGTGGCCAGTCCTAGGGAAGGTAAACTGGAGTCAACTAGCAGCCAACAGGCAGAAGAGCAGCCAGGCAAAAATGATGTCGTTACTGGCAGAGAGAAAATCAACACTACTAGGGTTTAAGCATCCGGAGTCCACAGTGATTATATTAATTTAAAAACAAATGTATTCCAATTCCAAAGAGACAAAAGAATTGGACTGGAAATTTCTGTTCCCTAAAGAGTTAAATTCTCCATTATAGCACTATAGTCTTCAGTGATAACGTCAGGAAGACATTTATCTTATTTAAAACGTCAGTGAAGCAAGAATCGGCTATGTGCTTCATATGTTTAGTTACTGCAATTAAACTTTGGCAGTGGCAGAGGCACAGAATATGACATACTGGTACACAACTAGAGATGGAGCCTAGTAGCTAGACAGAAGGGCTCTCTTGAAGTTTGAAAAGAGATTTTGTTTACTGAACATATGATTAGTTCTTCACCCATGTCCTAAGCCCTAAAAAAAAGTGCTGAGGTTTCCAAAAATGAGTAAAAACTATGAAGAATGACCAGGGTTAGAAGAATTGACTTTTAACTCTTCTTTCCTTAAGCTTTAAAAAAAGAATGAATGGATGGATGGATGAATAAACAGACAAACAGATAAATAAATAGGTTGTTCCCTAAAGAAAGACAATGGGATTGAAATAATTATTCCATTATAAAGTACCTTTGATCTTCTGAGAAAAATCACAGTAGGGATCTGAGTACCCTCTAGGTATGGATTATAAGTGTAGCAGACTTGTTTTTTTTTTTATTTTATTTTATTTTATTTTATTTTTTAATATATGAAATTTACTGTCAAATTGGTTTCCATACAACACCCAGTGCTCATCCCAAAAGGTGCCCTCCTCAATACCCATCACCCACCCTGCCCTCCCTCCCACCCCCCATCAACCCTCAGTTTGTTCTCAGTTTTTAACAGTCTCTAATGCTTTGGCTCTCTCCCACTCTAACCTCTTTTTTTTTTTTTTTTTCCTTCCCCTCCCCCATGGGTTTCTGTTATGTTTCTCAGGATCCACATAAGAGTGAAAACATATGGTATCTGTCTTTCTCTGTATGGCTTATTTCACTTAGCATCACACTCTCCAGTTCCATCCATGTTGCTACAAAAGGCCATATTTCGTTTTTTCTCATTGCCACGTAGTATTCCATTGTGTATATAAACCACAATTTCTTTATCCATTCATCAGTTGATGGACATTTAGGCTCTTTCCATAATTTGGCTATTGTTGAGAGTGCCGCTATAAACATTGGGGTACAGGTGCCCCTATGCATCAGTACTCCTGTATCCCTTGGATAAATTCCTAGCAGTGCTATTGCTGGGTCATAGGGTAGGTCTATTTTTAATTTTCTGAGGAACCTCCATACTGTTTTCCAGAGCGGCTGCACCAATTTGCATTCCCACCAACAGTGCAAGAGGGTTCCTGTTTCTCCACATCCTCTCCAGCATCTATAGTCTCCTGATTTCTTCATTTTGGCCACTCTGACTGGCGTGAGGTGGTATCTGAGTGTGGTCTTGATTTGTATTTCCTTGATAAGGAGCGACGTTGAACATCTTTTCATGTGCCTGTTGGCCATCCGGATGTCTTCTTTAGAGAAGTGTCTATTCATGTTTTCTGCCCATTTCTTCACTGGGTTATTTGTTTTTCTGGTGTGGAGTTTGATGAGCTCTTTATAGATTTTGGATACTAGCCCTTTGTCCGATGTGTCATTTGCAAATATCTTTTCCCATTCCGTTGGTTGCCTTTTAGTTTTGTTGGTTGTTTCCTTTGCTGTGCAGAAGCTTTTTATCTTCATAAGGTCCCAGTAATTCACTTTTGCTTTTAATTCCCTTGCCTTTGGGGATGTGCCGAGTAAGAGATTGCTACGGCTGAGGTCAGAGAGGTCTTTTCCTGCTTTCTCCTCTAAGGTTTTGATGGTTTCCTGTCTCACATTCAGGTCCTTTATCCATTTTGAGTTTATTTTTGTGAATGGTGTGAGAAAGTGGTCTAGTTTCAGCCTTCTGCATGTTGCTGTCCAGTTCTCCCAGCACCATTTGTTAAAGAGACTGTCTTTTTTCCATTGGATGTTCTTTCCTGCTTTGTCAAAGATGAGTTGGCCATACGTTTGTGGGTCTAGTTCTGGGGTTTCTATTCTATTCCATTGGTCTATGTGTCTGTTTTTATGCCAATACCATGCTGCCTTGATGATGACAGCTTTGTAGTAGAGGCTAAAGTCTGGGATTGTGATGCCTCCTGCTTTGGTCTTCTTCTTCAAAATTACTTTGGCTATTCGGGGCCTTTTGTGGTTCCATATGAATTTTAGGATTGCTTGTTCTAGTTTCGAGAAGAATGCTGGTGCAATTTTGATTGGGATTGCATTGAATGTGTAGATAGCTTTGGGTAGTATTGACATTTTGACAATATTTATTCTTCCAATCCATGAGCAGGGAATGTCTTTCCATTTCTTTATATCTTCTTCAATTACCTGCATAAGCTTTCTATAGTTTTCAGCATACAGATCTTTTACATCTTTGGTTAGATTTATTCCTAGGTATTTTATGCTTCTTGGTGCAATTGTGAATGGGATCAGTTTCTTCATTTGTCTTTCTGTTGCTTCATTGTTAGTGTATAAGAATGCAACTGATTTCTGCACGTTGATTTTGTATCCTGCAACTTTGCTGAATTCATGTATCAGTTCTAACAGACTTTTGGTGGAGTCTATCGGATTTTCCATGTATAATATCATGTCATCTGCAAAAAGCGAAAGCTTGACTTCATCTTTGCCAATTTTGATGCCTTTGATTTCCTTTTGTTGTCTGATTGCTGATGCTAGAACTTCCAGCACTATATTGAACAACAGCGGTGACAGTGGGCATCCCTGTCGTGTTCCTGATCTCAGGGAAAAAGCTCTCAGTTTTTCCCCGTTGAGGATGATGTTAGCTGTGGGCTTTTCATAAATGGCCTTTATGATCTTTAAGTATGTTCCTTCTATCCCGACTTTCTCAAGGGTTTTTATTAAGAAAGGGTGCTGGATTTTGTCAAAGGCCTTTTCTGCATCGATTGACAGGATCATATGGTTCTTCTCTTTTTTTTTGTTAATGTGATGTATCACGTTGATCGATTTGCGAATGTTGAACCAGCCCTGCATCCCAGGAATGAATCCCACTTGATCATGGTGAATAATTCTTTTTATATGCTGTTGAATTCGATTTGCTAGTATCTTATTAAGAATTTTTGCATCCATATTCATCAGGGATATTGGCCTGTAGTTCTCTTTTTTTACTGGGTCTCTGTCTGGTTTAGGAATCAAAGTAATACTGGCTTCATAGAATGAGTCTGGAAGTTTTCCTTCCCTTTCTATTTCTTGGAATAGCTTGAGAAGGATAGGTATTATCTCTGCTTTAAATGTCTGGTAGAACTCCCCTGGGAAGCCATCTGGTCCTGGACTCTTATTTGTTGGGAGATTTTTGATAACCGATTCAATTTCTTCGCTGGTTATGGGTCTGTTCAAGCTTTCTATTTCCTCCTGATTGAGTTTTGGAAGAGTGTGGGTGTTTAGAAATTTGTCCATTTCTTCCAGGTTGTCCAATTTGCTGGCATATAATTTTTCATAGTATTCCCTGATAATTGTTTGTATCTCTGAGGGATTGGTTGTAATCATTCCATTTTCATTCATGATTTTATCTATTTGGGTCATCTCCCTTTTCTTTTTGAGAAGCCTGGCTAGAGGTTTGTCAATTTTGTTTATTTTTTCAAAAAACCAACTCTTGGTTTCGTTGATCTGCTCTACAGTTTTTTTTAGATTCTATATTGTTTATTTCTGCTCTGATCTTTATTATTTCTCTTCTTCTGCTGGGTTTAGGGTGCCTTTGCTGTTCTGCTTCTATTTCCTTTAGGTGTGCTGTTAGATTTTGTATTTGGGATTTTTCTTGTTTCTTGAGATAGGCCTGGATTGCAATGTATTTTCCTCTCAGGACTGCCTTCGCTGCATCCCAAAGCGTTTGGATTGTTGTATTTTCATTTTCGTTTGTTTCCATATATGTTTTAATTTCTTCTCTAATTGCCTGGTTGACCCACTCATTCGTTAGTAGGGTGTTCTTTAACCTCCATGCTTTTGGAGGTTTTCCAGACTTTTTCCTGTGGTTGATTTCAAGCTTCATAGCATTGTGGTCTGAAAGTATGCATGGTATAATTTCAATTCTTGTAAACTTATGAAGGGCTGTTTTGTGACCCAGTATATGATCTATCTTGGAGAATGTTCCATGTGCACTCGAGAAGAAAGTATATTCTGTTGCTTTGGGATGCAGAGTTCTAAATATATCTGTCAAGTCCATCTGATCCAATGTATCATTCAGGGCCCTTGTTTCTTTATTGACTGTGTGTCTAGATGATCTATCCATTTCTGTAAGTGGGGTGTTAAAGTCCCCTGCAATGACCACATTCTTATCAATAAGGTTGCTTATGTTTATGAGTAATTGTTTTATATATCTGGGGGCTCGGGTATTTGGCGCATAGACATTTATAATAGTTAGCTCTTCCTGGTGGATAGACCCTGTGATTATTATATAATGCCCTTCTTCATCTCTTGTTACAGCCTTTAATTTAAAGTCTAGTTTGTCTGATATAAGTATGGCTACTCCAGCTTTCTTTTGGCTTCCAGGAGCATGATAAATAGTTCTCCATCCCCTCACTCTCAATCTAAAGGTGTCCTCAGATCTAAAATGAGTCTCTTGTAGACAGCAAATAGATGGGTCTTGTTTTTTTATCCGTTCTGATACCCTATGTCTTTTAGTTGGCGCATTTAATCCATTTACATTCAGTGTTATTATAGAAAGATATGGGTTTAGAGTCATTGTGATGTCTGTATGTTTTATGCTTGTAGTGATGTCTCTGGTACTTTGTCTCACAGGATCCCCCTTAGGATCTCTTGTAGGGCTGGTTTCGTGGTGACAAATTCCTTCAGTTTTTGTTTGTTTGGGAAGACCTTTATCTCTCCTTCTATTCTAAATGACAGACTTGCTGGATAAAGGATTCTCAGCTGCATATTTTTTCTGTTTAGCACACTGTAGATATCGTGCCAAGCCTTTCTGGCCTGCCAAGTTTCAAAGGAGAGATCAGTCACGAGTCTTATAGGTCTCCTTTTATATGTGAGGGCACGTTTATCCCTTGCTGCTTTCAGAATTTTCTCTTTATCCTTGTATTTTGCCAGTTTCACTATGATATGTCGTGCAGAAGATCGATTCAAGTTACGTCTGAAGGGAGTTCTCTGTGCCTCTTGGATTTCAATGCCTTTTTCCTTCCCCAGTTCAGGGAAGTTCTCAGCTATAATTTGTTCAAGTACCCCTTCAGCACCCTTCCCTCTCTCTTCCTCCTCTGGGATACCAATTATGCGTATATTATTTTTTTTTTTTTTAGTGTATCACTTAGTTCTCTAATTTTCCCCTCATACTCCTGGATTTTTTTATCTCTCTTTCTTTCAGCTTCCTCTCTCTCCATAACTTTATCTTCTAGTTCACCTATTCTCTCCTCTGCCTCTTCAAGCCGAGCCATCGTGGATTCCATTTTGTTTTGCAATTCGTTTAAAGCGTTTTTCAACTCCTCGTGACTGTTCCTTAGTCCCTCGATCTTTGTGGCAAGAGATTCTCTGCTGTCCTGTATACTGTTTTCAAGCCCAGTGATTAATTGTATGACTATTATTCTAAATTCACTTTCTGTTATATTATTTAAATCCTTTTTGATCAGTTCATTAGCTGTTGTTATTTCCTGGAGATTCTTCTGAGGGGAATTCTTCCGTTTGGTCATTTTGGAGAGTCCCTGGCGTGGTGAGGACCTGCAGTGCACTTCCCCTGTGCTGTGGTGTATAACTGGAGTTAGTGGGCGGGGCCGCAGTCCGACCCGATGTCTGCCCCCAGCCCACCGCTGGGGCCACAGTCAGACTGGTGTGTGCCTTCTCTTCCCCTCTCCTAGGGGCGGGATTCACTGTGGGGTGGCGTGTCCCGTCTGGGCTACTTGCACACTGCCAGACTTGTGTTGCTGGGGATCTGGCGTATTAGCTGGGGTGTGTAGGCAAGGTGCACGGGGGCTGGAGGGGCAGGCTTAGCTCGCTTCTCCTTAGGTGATCCACTTCAGGAGGGGCCCTGTGGCAGCGGGAGGGAGTCAGATCCGCTGCCGGAGGTTTGGCTCCGCAGAAGCACAGAGTTGGGTGTTGGCGCGGAGCGAGCAAGTTCCCTGGCAGGAACTGGTTCCCTTTGGGATTTTGGCTGGGGGATGGGCGGGGGAGATGGCGCTGGCGCCTTTGTTCCCCGCCAAGCTGAGCTCTGCCGTCCGGGGGCTCAGCAGCTCTCCCTCCCTTTGTCCTCCAGCCTTCCCGCTTTCCGCGCAGAGCTGTTAACTTATGACCTCCCAGACGCTAAGTCGCGCTTGCTGTCGGAACACAGTCTGTCCGGCCCCTCCGCTTTTGCCAGCTCGACTCGGGGGCTCTGCTTGGCCGGCGAGCCGCCCCTCCGCCCCGGCTCCCTCCCGCCAGTCCGTGGAGCGCGCACCGCCTCGCCGCCCTTCCTACCCTCTTCCGTGGGCCTCTGGTCTGCGCTTGACTACGGAGACTCCCTTCTGCTAATCCTCTGGCGGTTTTCTGGGTTCTTTAGGCAGGTGTAGGTGGAATCTAAGTGATCGGCAGGACGCGCTGTGAGCCCCGCGTCCTCCTACGCCGCCATCCTCTGGAACCCCCCCAAGTGTAGCAGACTTGTTAATGAAAATTGATACAGACATAAAGTACTCCTAAATAAAAGTCACATGAAAGCAGAAAAACAGGACGCAGAGTAAGAAATAAACATCAGTGAAGATCAAATGTGATGTGTAAATAAGGAAAGAATTCAAACCAACTCTTGAGTACCTAAAGAACTGAAAAGGACTAAAAAAGTGAAACACTAAAGGGAAACAGTGCAGAAGGAGGGGGATGTAAATTCCATGATGGCAAGGAGTATTCTGTTTTTTGTTCATTGTTGTATTTCCAGGGTCCAGAACGATACCTGGCATCTGGTAGGTAGTGGATAAAAATCATTAATGAATGAATGAACAGGATAAGTCAAAGAATTGATAGTAATGCAACACTAGTGGAACAAGAGGCTGTTATAAAAACAGAATACAAAAATATTTTTATAAAAATAAAAATAGAAACAGAATGGTGATGGAGTAAAGGGGAAAGAAGCAGGAAGAGAATGTGGGAATTGATCAAATAGATAAGTGAGAAATGACCGAAGGTAAAAAAAGTACACAGAACTAGAACAAGAAATAGGAAGAGGGGAAAGACAGGAGTAGAAGGTACAAAATATTAAAATTACAAAAGAAAAATAAAAATGGTAGGAATCGGCCAAAATGAGACATCTTTAGAAGATGTGATGAAAGATAAGTGATAAGACATGAGAAACTAACAGCTAACATGTAGGTTCCAGGTACTGGTCTGCTGCTAGCTAGGAGTGGAGCTGGGATCTGAACACAGGCAATCTGACACCAGAGTCTCTGTCCTTAACCACTACACCACTATGCAGATACACACCTTTGCTTTTATATTTTAGAGGGAAATTAATAGATAGGCTTTCCAGGAGGCCATAAGCAGTTTAGAATATATTTTAATTTCTATTTTGTTTTATTCATTTGCTTGTTTATCATATGTTTCAATTCTAAAAAAAAAAAAAAGCAGTTCCATGAAGGCAGGGATCTTTGCCTCTTTTTATTCACTAGTATATTCTAATTGTAATAGGCACTCAAAAATATTTCTTAAATGAATTTGAGGAAGTTATTACTTTCTTATGATTGCCTATAAGACAAAAGTTTTGTCCAGCAAATAAGAAATTAAATATCCAGTCATTTTATTCCTGGATGCTTTCAAATATTCAATAGTATGGCAATGCATAGACATAGTCATGTCTTGAAAAAAAATAACTACAGATTACAAGTATTTGGTTGGGAAATCGAGACAACAAGAACAACTTTACAGATAAATCCATAAGTGATAAAACAGTACAAATAGATATACGTTACTTTATCAAATGCCATATGATAAAAATTGAAAGCTATCAATATAAACGCTGGCCTTTGGATACAAGGACAGTGCTTCTTACATGCCATTAATAAAACATTTGCTTTGATTTTTATTTTATTCTATCTTTGGTAAAGGGCTGGCATAAACCTGTCATCTTGATTTGATTAGTATTCTTTTTTTTTTTTTTTACATTTATTTATTTTTGAGAGATAGAGAGAGACAGAACACAAGTGGGGGAAGGCCAGAGATAGAAGGAGACACAAAATCCAAAGCAGGCTCCAGGCTCTGAACTGTCAGCACAGAGTCCAATGCTGGGCTTGAACTCACAAACTGTGAGATCATGACCTGACCCGAAGTCGGACGCTTAACCGACTGAGCCACCCAGGCACCCCTGATTAGCATTATTCTTAATTTAAGCAGAGTGATTATGCATTTTCCAACTCAAGTAATTATAAATTTTCATCTGAAATCATAGATCTTTAAGCATATATGATGGTATAGTCCAAATATCTCCATAATTATTTGCTGATTTTGGTTTAACTATAATCCTTTCTCCCTTGGCATTAAAAAGACCCCAAACATTGTGATTAGGCTATAGCACGTTTCCATCATTATTTAAATCGAAATACAGTAAAACCTTGGCTTGTGAGTAACTTGTTCTGTGAGTGTTCCACAAGATGAGCAGACATTTCTAATAAATTTTAACTTGATAAATGAGCGATGTCTTGCAATATGAGTAGTACATGACCCCGAACGTCACATGATCACAACTGAGCCTATGGTTCTTCCATCTCTCTCTCTTTCTTTCTCTCTCTCTCTCTCTCTCTCTCTCACTGTGGAATTGTGGGTGATTGTCTCCCATGCTTGGATTGCTCAGTCTCAGGTTGTGGTATCTGGCAGAAATCAGTGATTTTTCAGAATGTTGGAAGGTGCCCACAACTGGCACTAGTATATTTTTGTCACTTCAAAGCACCTTTGGACAGTCCTTTGCTTTTCCATACAAAAGTAAGCTTAGGAATGCTTTGCTTCTTTCTAGGTCAGGCTGCCTGCAGATATAGATCCTTTCCTCTGCCTTATTGCCTCTTACATTGAATTCAGTATATGAGAAGAATTCAATACTGTACTATAGTCAACACCCGTGCAAGTGTATACAATGGCCCTTGTACAGAAAAAGGTTGAAAAGAAAGGTGGTAAGAAGGAGGTGATTCCAGTATAAATTAAGGAAATCATGGAGAAGTATGAACAAGGTACATGAGTAGCTGAAGTTGCACAATTTTAGAAGTCTACATCTGCATCTCGGCTGCAGAGGAAGAGGAGAAACAGGTGGAGGAATCCCTCACTTCAAATGAGATTAGGGAGATGTGTAAATGTGGGAAGCAGTGCAAAATTTTGTAGAAAAGCACCAGCCAAATAAGGTTGTAGCAGTGCAAGTGATGAATCTGTTTAATGACAATGCAATGTCACATTTCTGCAAAATCCTCAAAAGGAGACAAAATCAAGTGTCGTTGGATAGGTTCCTTGTTAAAGTTGCACAAAAAGAAAAAGATGCCATTGAGACAATAGATAGCAGTGATTCCGTTAGTGATAGTGAAGGCTGTCCTACACAATAACCCTCCTCTCTTGTCTCCCTTACACTAGCCACAAAGGTTTTCTAAGGTAAGTGCAGGTTAATTGGCTTATTTTTCTTTATACTTTGTATTTTTTATTATCTTGTATTATATTACAGTATTGTAATCATTTTTATATGAGTATTTCAGGTTGTGGAAAGAATCATCTGAGTTTCCATTATTTCTTATGGCAAAATTTGCTCTGATATACAAGTGCTTTGGCTTATAAGCATGTTTTCAGAGTGAATTATGCTTGCAAACCAAGGTTTTACTGTAGTTGCAAAAAGTTTGTGCTAATAATAGTTTAAAATATTTGGCTCTGCTACAGTGACTGAAATAAACTCTTGGAAACTAGGAATATCTTCATATTCTATTTGCTCCTAAAGGGAATTCAGTGATTTTCTAAAACATTTAAAAAAAAACTTATTTAAACAAAGAATTGAAAATAGATGTTAAAAATATAGGTATTTTTGCAATTCTATTCTCAACAGTTTAGTTGCAAATTTAGTATAGCAAATTCTGTTTATAAATAGGTACAAATTATTCAGTCCAAATTACTCAAAGTATGTACACACCTCATTTTAAAAAGTCTCCTTTCTCTCTGTTTTCCACACTAACATCTTTATCCTAGTCCTTGACACTCTCCAATGCAAAACAAACCTGATTTTCAGACTCACGAGTAAACAGACCCAAGGGAAAACTTGTAGCAAGCCCAATAACTCCAGAAGTCAGTACTTAAATGTTAACAATGGAAACAGGAGCTTTCAACATGAAAACACAGTTTTGAATATTTCACCCTGATTCAACAATCAAAGAAACTGATACACCACCTCTGCAAATTACCTGTGAGTCTAAACTGTGGTACATGGATAAATGAGGGAAGTACGAATAATTATCAGATATTCTTTAAGGTGTAAATGTTCAAAACAAACATATTAGCAAAATTATATAGAAACGTTTGTATCATCCTTCTGATGGGATACAGATCTAAAATTTTCTCAAAGTCAAAAAGAGAATAGAACATTGACAAGGCTACAAGATAGAGCCTACTGAAAGGAGATAAATATTTATAAGTATTTCCCACATTGAAATGTAGTTTTTTTGAATTTCTATTCTCAGTCTTTTCTTAAGCCTTCCATATCTTCACAACTGATGTTTTAAAAGATGTAATGGCACATGAAATAGATGTACTACTTACCCAATTTTGAAACTTTAAGAATTCTTCAATGTTCATTGGAGGTTTATGCATTTTCTAATGAAGTAAAATCAACATTGCTAATTAATGTAAATATTGCTAACTAACAAACTCAACATAAATTAACACTGTTTATGATGTTTACACATAATTTGCTTAAATAAATGATGCTCCTGGACTTAAGTTATAATTTTCAGAGCCATAAGGCATTGTAAAATATTCACTTTGTAAAGTCCCTGCACTTTGAAAAGGAACAGAGATCAATGTTTAAATTCTGAGCCTCCAAACCAAATTCTGTAAAAGGCTTCCTTCTTATATATTGCTTCTAGGGAAAAAAACTCCACACTAATCCTGTTGAATGTCCTAATTTCAAATTCCTACAAGAGTTCCAAGATATTTTGGGCTATGTTGGATGGTGTCTACAATAAATCCAAAGCCAAAAATATATTAACTTGCCTCTCTTGCTGATGAAGTATTTAATAAAAGGCCATATTAGTGACATGGTGAAAGTAACTTAAATGTTTGGATATTTCCATGTAATAAGTAATAGTCCGATTTTATTAGTAGTTTCCTCATAAGTTGAAAACATATTCTTTCACTAGACAAATTAATTTTAATCAGGACCACATCTTGTTCTTCTTTGCCTTAGAGACTGTACACATTCTTACTTCTGCTTGGAAGGCTCCCTGTTCCAAACCTTCTCTGTCCAATCCCTTCTTGACCTTATTTTAAATATCAAATTAAAAGTCACTTGTTCTAGGAAGTCCTCCTTGTTCCCCAAAAGATTCTCTTCAGTAACACATAGTAGATTTGTATCTATATGAGGATAGAAACTATGGTATAAGTCACTGCTGAATTGTCAAAATTTCATACGATGATTCACTCAGGATTAGTACACAATAAGTACTTGCAATGTGTATAAATTAATGAATAAATGAGTAAATAGATATCAGAAAAATGGGTATTTATTCAGAACAATAATATGACCATTTCTAGAGAATGAAAAACCCATTAGAAGAAGAAGGCAAAAATAAGAGGAATTCAGAATATCCTAATACAATATCCTAATGGTCTGATGATGGCATGTCTGAAAAGATTGCAGCACATTTTAATTTACCATAACATATTTCACATATATAAAATGATAAAGATTACAAAATCACCATAGTTTTGTAAAAATAGCTACACTTTTGAGGTTTAAGAGAATATTTCATTCTCTAATACTGTTTGAAATATGGTGAATATAAACTAATACATAACAGATAATAAATAACAAAATAAAAGGTATATGTGACAATCGTTACAAAAAGAAGCGTTCAGAAGCAAAGCTGCATTGAGCTGTCACAAAAATTTAATGGAAAACATGGGACTCTAGATTGAGAAGGGTAAGAAATAAGAGAGATGGTACGCACAGAATGCTTAGAGACAAAAAAAAATGTTAGGGATACAATATCTTCAGAGAGAGTGAATGTAGTAGTCATCTAGAAGAAAGCTATCAGTATATTTTGAAATGTATGAAATATAAAGAAGCTAATTAGAACAACTTAAATGTTGCCTTTTTCTTATAATGGCTATCAAACCACTTCTAGTACAAAGCACTAAAAAAATCCCCATATTTCTGTTTTAAAAATTCTTTTTTTTTTAAAATTTATTTTGAGAGAGACATAGAGAGCAAGCAGGGGAGGGGCAGAGAGAGAGAGAGGCAGAATCCCAAGCAGGCTCCACACTGTTAGCACAGAGCCTCATGTGGGGTTTGAACTCACAAACTGTGAGATCATGACCTGAGCTGAAGTAGAGTCAGACGCTTAACCGACTGAGTGGCCCAGGCGCCCCTTTTCTTTTCTTTCCTCTTTTCTTTTCTTTCTTCCTTCATTTCTTCATTTCTTTTTCTTGAGAAGAGTTGACACGCATTACATTAGTTTCAGGTGTACAACATGGTGATTCAACAACTCTACGCTGTGCTCGCCTGAAGTACAGCTACAATTTGTCACCATACAACACTATTATAACATCATTGACTATATTCTCTATGCTGTACCTTTTATTCCTGCAGCTTATTCATTCTACAACTGGAAGCCTGTATCTCCCATTCTTCTTCACCCATTTTGCACATCCCTTTAACTCCAGCAACCATCAGTTTGTTCTCTGTATTTAAAGTTCTCTTTCTGCTTTTGTTTAATCATTTGTTTTGCTTTTTAGATTCCACATATAACTGAAATTATATCGTATTTGTCTTTCTCTAATTTATTTCACTTTATTACACTTTAGGTCCATCTGCATTGTTGTAAATGGCAATATCTCATCCTTTTTATGGCTGCATAATATTCCATTGTGCGTGCATGTATGTGTGTGTGTGTGTGTGTGTGTGTGTGTGTATGTATACACACATATATACATAACTTCTTTACCTACTTGTATTGGAAAATAGTACATTCCAATTAAAGAAAATTAGAAAAATAAGTTAAGGAAGTAAAACTCACACAAGTTCCAGCTAATTTCAATATAAAATTCCAAAGTTCTCTAAGGTTAGTGTTAAAAAGAGGCAGGCATAAATTAAATGGACTTCTGCTCTAAGTAGAATGTAGAAGGATGCAAAACACCTATGCTTCCCTGGTAACAACAAGGGAAACCCAGACAAAATAAAAATCTCACTTTTCTATGAGGTTAGTGAAGAGTAGTGGGTGCTAGTAAGCAGTATGGGCTACATAATTTGGAAAATGCAGAGCCCCTTGTTCAAAAATTATTAAGAATTTTAAGATGGTAATATCAGACCATTAAAGCAAGTATAGGGTCCATCTAATCATCAGGGCCTGTGCAATTGAAAGCCCATGAAGCCTTTCTACCTGGAAGCCTGGATGACCTGAAATTAAAAAAAAAAAAATCCCCTTTATAAGTGAGCATAAAGCTGTGTCAGTTTCCTTACCCGGCAGTGATCTTTAACCATCCATTGAGGGAACTGTTGGTCTGCCATGGTGCAGGAACTTTGCAGAGATGAAGAGAAATCAGCTGGACCTTAAGCATCTGCATGAGCTGGAGGAACAAACTGGAGCCTGAAAGACACCTAAATACAAAAACAAATGACTCAGACAAACAATCCCTTCCCAGACCCTATGCCTCCCTTCTGAGTTTTATCAAAAAAGCAGCAGTCCAGGAGGGGATGGAAAGATAGAGGACTTAAAGAGGCCAACACATTCTTAACATTACTTGGGCTTCGGGGCCCTGACAGAGTTGACTTCAAAGGTGAAGCAAAAATGTAAAAAAAAAAAAATCAGTTCCAACTTCTCCCAATTGAATATTGACAAGATATAAGAGTTGGCTATGAAGAAGGAAGTTGGAAGTTGGGTTAGACACAGGTGAACTTCAATCCAATTAAAGCAAAAGTAAAGTTCAACTCAAGTCTAGGAGGAATCAAAAGATCAGTATCTCACTTTGAATGTCAAGGAGATAAAAAGGCTTGTGCTAAATTATACTTCATCCTCTATAATTTTTCCCACATAATGTCTAATACACAATAAAACAATTGAAGATGTACAAACAAGAAGTAAAATGGGACCTATAATCAAAAGAAAACACAGTCGGTGGGGCATCTGGGTGGCTCAGTTGGCTAAGCATCCAACTTCGGCTCAGGTCATAATCTCATGGTCTGTGGGTTTGAGCCCCCGCTTCGACCTCTGTTCTGACAGCTCAGAGCCTCAAGCCTGCTTCACATTCTGTGTCTCTCTCTGCCCCTCCCCTCCTCACACTTTGTCTCTCTCCCTCTCAAAAATAAATAAACATTAAAAATTTTTTTTAAATAAATAGAAAAAGGTATGAAAGGTATGAGCAGAAACCAATGAAATAAAAATATGAAAACAGAGAAATCAACAAACCAAAAGTTTGTCTTTTAAAAGATGAAAAAAATAAACCCTTAGTAGAAATGAATTTAAAAAATGAAAGGAAAATGTATATGGGAGGAAAAAATGATCTGCTAGATTGAAATATTTTAATTGCTATATTTGATTATAATGCTTTACCACTTTGGCAGAATGTCTGAGAACAGATTACCAATAACTACACAACAATTTGGCTATTATTAAACAAAAGAAAGTAAAAGGTTGTATTAAAAGTTAACGTGATCATATGTGGCTCAGGGTTGAATGATATTTACAAATGTGAATTTAAACAAAAATTGAGATATTACTACATTGAGAGATGAGGGGATAAGAACGTGTACAGGTAGAGAGAGAAGGAATGTTCTTGTACCTGGGGGTGGTGTTATAAAAGAGCTTTATCATTGACTTCCTTAGAAGAAAGTCAATGGAAAATGTCTGAAATTGAAAAAATCAAAACACTGTAATATATTATGACATATGCAGTAAATAACGAAAGAATAATTAAAGAGTCTTGAAAGAATTTTCCTTTTGAGAGAACTGAGAATAGAATGCAGGGGTTGGGAACTACCAGGCTTTGGTGAAAAACCTAGAATATGTCAACTGTTAGTGCTTACCAACATGTGTATGCTTCTCTACAGTTCCCAAGCTCACATGCAGTAAAGTGGGAGGGGGAGGGATCTTTGATATGTGGGCAAAGTGATATATGCCAGTTTTTAGGGATGACCTCTAAAACTTTTGGTATGATTCAACATGCTTTCTTTCTTGTCAGATGAGCTGTGGACTCAAGTCTTAGGAGATAGTAGAACCAGTAAAAATTAAACAAAAGAACACAAGAAACAACCTGAATCCTTGAGTCTAATGTTTCATCTGACTAGTAACATCTGAATTTCCTGTGAGAAATAAAAATTTATTGTATCAAACCCCTGAAATGTTGGGGTTTTCTGTGACAGTAGTAAATTCATCATGGTGGTTTAAAAAAAAATGGCCACAATTTCCTTGACAATCTTTTGAGACGTGGTATCTATCTATGTCCCCTTTCCTATAATCTGGACAGGTTTTAAGACACACTTATAACCAAAATAATGTGTAAGAAGTGACACTGTGTTACTCTTTGATACTGGGTCAGAAAAGAACATGTAGTTTCTGCCTTGTTCATGGCAATGCTGGACTGTGGAGCCCTCAGAAGTCTGATTACGCAGCTGCCATACTGTGAGGAAGTTCAGGCCACATGGAGAGTCTTACACACAGGATTTCTGCTAGCATTCATAGACTTCCGAGCTGAGTTATCAGAGAAAAGCTGACTCTCTGTGCCGTGCTGAACACACAATCCATGAACACAATAAAAAAGTTGTTTTAAGTCATGTTTTGGACTAATGTATTACAGAGCACAAGTAACCCAATACTCACATCACTTCAATGAATAAACAGTATCATTTGCTTTTTTTAACCTGAGCACCTGAACTAAAGCAGTTAAAGAAGAAAAAGGCATGAATTATTTATTCTTGGCTTGGAGACTTGCTATTGTTAACTTTTTTCACCCAGGAAGTTCATCTTTCCTCCTAAAGCAGTGGCTTTCAAGCTTTTTAAAGAGAAATGCACAAGAAGACATACATTTTATAAATGCACGCACCCACACAGAGATCTTTCTTATGATGGGGTTAAGTTTCGATAAACCCATGGTTAAGTTGAAAATGTATTTAATACACCCAACCTACCAAACATCATAGACTAGCTACCGTAAATGTGCTTAGAATACTTACATTAGCCTAAAGCTGGGCAAAATCATCTAACACAAAGCCTATTTCATAATGAAGTATCGAATATCCCATATAATTGAATACTGTACTGAAAGTGACAAACAGAATGGTTGTAAGTGTACTGATTGTTAACCCTTGTGATGGCCTGGCTGATGTGGCTGCCCACAAGAGAATTTCATATGACATATGGGTAGCTCAGGAAAATATCAAGTTAAAACTCAAAGTTTGGTTTCTACCGAATGCATACTGAATTCACACCATTATAAGGTCGAAAAATCCCAAGTTATACCAGGGACTGTCTGCAATTTAAAACTCCATGAAATAATACTTCACCAAGTGCCATGTGCTGCCATTTCCACAGTATACTATTTCATTTTTTTAAATGTATAGTTTTGGGGTGCCTGGCTGGCTGTGTCAGGGGAGCCTGCAACTACAGCTCTCAGGGTCATGAGTTCAAGTCCCACACTGGGCCTAGAACTTACTTAAAAAATTAATAAAAATTTTAAAAACACGTAGCTGTGACTCACTACATTTCCTTGCTTATAAATGGGACTTCCACCAATGGGTCCCACACATTCCCCTTGAAAAGCACTGCTCTTAAGCCATAATCATTCTTCAAGGCCTTACTCAAGTCCAACCAATGAGCCTTTGTTGACCACTCCATTCTGAGCTCTTGTAAAATTACTACAATTTATTAGTCACATTGTGTTTTCTGTACTACCCAGGTTTTAACTTGATGTCCTAAGCTCGTCTAGCGCAAGGTTCTGTCCTTTACCTCTCACATGCTAAATTCAAAGTACTCAATAAATACAATGCTTAATATCTGGCCATTGTGTTTCTCAATCTCACAATTGGTTGGGATTTTCTTTGGGGTGGCGTAAGGAAACGTGGTTTAATAATCCACCCACATATTATGCTTAATTCCAAAATGGAAGGGTACACAAAGAGTGGTGTGTAGTTTTCAAGAGAACCAAACCATCAAGGTACACACAATGTTTCTAAGAGCTTTCATTACTACGCACCGCACGAAGTACTCATCTTGACATAGCCATAAAAACGTAACAGAACCAAGTTCTCTCAGGACTAAAATATTTTTGGAATTGGAAAAATGGAAAAGTGTCCCGTGGGATCAGCATTTTTCACAACTCACTGCAACTACACCTTGAGAGTACACTTCCAGAACCGCGTGCCACTTAAGCAGGAAACTCGGCCGGCAGGGTGTGAAGCTCAGCCTCACCGAGCGGGCCTCACTGCCCTGGGATCCTGTCTCTCTAGCAGAGAGGCTACACCGCCCACAACCCGAGAGGCTAAGGCGGGACTTCCCCCTCTAACCCCGCCCCGCGTCCCTCCCCAGCCGTTACTTTCGGCGCGGGACCTGCGCGGCGCCAGGCTCTAGCAACGGCCCTAGCAACGGCCGGACTCCTCCCCCCTCCGGTGTCTCCCGGAAAGCGCTCCGCCGCGCCCGCGCGCGGCCTCAGCCGGGCGCGCGCCTCGGGCTCTGGGGGAGCCGAAGACGCGTGGAGCTGTGCGAGGACCCGCGGGCGGTGCAGGTCTGAGTCCCACTCCGATCCCTGGTGCGGGTCTCCTCGTCCCTCTGCGGACCAGTGGTCTGGCCTGAGCCGTGCGTCCGCAGGGAGTGGACGCTCCTTGGCCGGGCCTTATTGGAGGTTGTGCAGAGTGTCGCCTGTGAGCGGGGCCCTGGTCCCTGTGCGAGCGCTTGCATTTTTTAGGATCCTGTGGGGCCCCTTGGGAAAAAGGCTTCCAAATTTTACCTCAAAACAAAACAAAAAATGTTTTCCCCCAACAATTATTTTTCAGTGGTTTCCGCGCCAAGGAAAGTCTGTTCTGGCATGCAGTCCCCAAGGAAGTATTTATTTTTTAGTGTTTGGAGTGGTTTGCGAGGGATTGGTAATCAGGGAAGGAGAAGCTAAGCACAGTGTGCCGTGCAGTGTATTTAACATAATAAGTAGTGGTTACATAATAAGCCAAGGAGTCTGTTTCTTATGTCTGCATTACTTCTTGGGAACATAGGACAAGTAAAGAAGTATATTAATACTTTTAAGATGCCAGTTCATGGAGTTGGATGATAAAATCGCTGCTTAAATCCACAGCATTTAAGTATTACTTCTGCCCGAAACCGTAGTGTATCATGAAAAACTAAGGCAAGATAGTCTGCCTACCACATGATGGATGATGTGGGAGAGGCCACTGGTCCTGCATGAAGAGGGTGGCACCTTGGGTTTTTCAAAAATGAATGTTGGACCTGTGTATATTATGTGACCAGGTTCTTCAAAATACTTAAGGAAAAAAAATTAAGGAAAAATGCTTTATCTAGTAGTGACTTGATCTACAATATATGGTTGGGGTGTTTTATATAGTATTCCATTGGAAAGTGACTGGTAGCTAGGAACTTTTAACAGTATCGTTTTGCAAAAAACATATATGTGTATATATATAATATATAAAATTTGCCATGCTGCCACTTGTACCAGGTTGCAGATGGCCCATAAAGATGGTTTGTTAGGTTCTTCAGTAGGGAGATTGATACACATGATTTCTTTTTTAGAATGGTTTTGATGTGATAAGGAATTGTGGAATTCCTCCCTTTGCGCAAGACACAGAGATAGATACGTGAGATCAGTAAAGAATTCTGCTCTTGCAGAGTTGACTGCTAGGAGGGACAGCTTTGCTAAAAGGCAACTAACTACAAAAAGCAGATTTTTCCATGCTAAATAAGTGAAATCAGTAATAAATGGGCAAAGTTAAAGAGATGTTAAGAGGTTGCCATAGAACATCTAGAGTCCTGACTTTGAGACTAAAATAGAGGATTATATGCAAGGTAGAATTGATGGAACTTGGTGAGTGATTAGATTTGAGGGAAAAGAGGTTAGAGGGGGAGTAAAAAATTTGTTTTCACCCTAATTTGCAGAATGATGAGTGTACCATCAAGGCATTTATTACTTTTTTAGGAATAGATTCTTTTTATGTTTTCTAAGTAACCCTCAAAACTTTCATCAATAAACCTCAAAAGAATTTGATGTTCATAAGCATGTTTTGAAGGTTGTGAATCGTTACATTTGCAACAAACTATTTGTACACATTTGAGGCAGGCTATTGGCTAGGTCAGGACCGATGCCCTTGTCATGTGGTTTCGGAGACCTTTGGAGGGAACTGTCCATAACTAACCACTTTTGGCTTCTTTTGTGTGGCCACCACAGCCATAAGTGAGCGTATAGGTGAAACGGGAGGGGGGAGCCATAAACATTTCCTTTTCACTGTCTCATAGGTATTTATGTTGTTTGATTTTGTAGAGGAAGGACATTTATATAAGGCTTCACTAATATCCATTTGGCTGTTTGGAAGGCCAAGCGGAATATAGGGGAATATTTCTGAGGCAGAATGCACTTAGAGGGCCCTAGAAAAACTCACAAGTAGTTTTCCACTGAATGTCAGGCAACCACATTGACCTTCTTGACATCCCCAGTAACTGTGTACGTCAGCCCCATATTGCTTGAGTTCTTTGGTGGCATATGCAAACCTTCTAAATAGTTACTGGAACACCCAGGAAAGTGGAGTCAGGTTGAATTAGTCCAGTCCAGTTCCTTTTATAGAATGAGTCCCATGATGAAGTAATTCAAGACTATTACAACCTAAAAACGTTTTTTCATAAGGACCTCCGGCAACACCAGAGCAAACCCAAACCAAGATTTAGGTGAAACTTAACTAGCTTGCTAAGTGCAGTAATGGGACCTCTTTTGGCTTATGACAGTTGACCTTTGGTTGCCCAATAAGAGATTTGTAGCTCCAATTTCTGGAGACTAATAGTATCTCTTCCCAGACTTTTAAGGCTGCTCCTGTCCTTAGAATGATTTTTTTTTTTAATTTTAGTCAAGATTTCTTTACCTGAGTCTGTAGATGGACTTTTAGAGATCTGTAAACCACATGAAATTGTGTGCAAAATATTGTGTTTGTGTATGCATCCATGTGAGAGGTCTAAGACTCTCTCACATGATCTTAAATGGATCTGAGACTCAAGAAAAGGAGGCAGCTTGGTAAATTTACTTTGAGTAAATTTGGCCAATATATTTTATTTTCCCAGTATATTTTAATGTATTTTTCTTCAATGACAAGCGTCTTTTTTCTTTGGGTCTCAAGCTTACTGGTATTTAAAATCTATAAAAAAAACTCCTGATGAGTAATTAAACTAGTTTTACTAACTTCTTGTTGGTAAATTATGTTGAATATTATGTTCCACTGGACTTTTTGTTCACTTTCTATTTGGGATACCACAGAAAAGTTTCCTGCTGCAGTCACAGCATTTCTTCTCTTAGTGTTTGTACTCAAAGTGCCTGGGGCCTCATAGTTAAACACCACAATGCCATAAGGCTTTATAATGAAAGACTCATTTTACAGCTTTGGAATGCATATCAAATCAAAAGGTCCCCAGTCTCTTTTCTCCCTAAAAAGATAACTGCTTACAGAATATTTGAGTAACAGTTTGGACAGCCATTATTCTTTGAAAGAAATATTTAAATGGGAAAGTAATTTTACTATTTTATCTCTAGAAGTGAAGCATCTGAATGATTTATATTTTTAAAAAGCAGTATGAAATCTTCAAGCGAGGACATTAGTGTTACTTTGTAAAATTTTTAAGTTTATAAGATCACACTTTATTTTTCTGGGTATGTATTTCACCTTTTGGGATAGTTTACAAATTATAATTGGTAGTAGATGCCTATCCTATTTTAGTGGATGTTTAGTTATGTTTGTGTGTGTGTTTTAATTTAAGTTGAAGAGGAATATATCTCTTAGAGCATAACCAACTAAATTTTACTGATTTCACTGGAACCTTGTATTTTCATTAGGATTTAGGTTGATATTTGATATCATGTAACATCAGTTTAAAGTCAGAGCCTACAGGGTTGAATACATTCCTGGCTGATACTAATATTAACCATTACATTCCCAAATAAAACAAGAGTCACTAAAAAATGGATTGTTGGTACCTAAGTTTTATATTTAAATAACTTTTCTAAGATAGCATCTTTTTATTTTTATGGAGGGAATGGCCCAGAGGGTAATATATTGAGATTATTGCTTTTTAATTTTGTGTTTTAAATCATGCTAATTTAGTGGCTTAAAAAGCTTATTAACATTTTTAAATAAATACAGCAGCACACAGTTTTAAATTAAATTGAGTGATTTTCTTTGTGGAGACAAGTATAAAATATTTCCTATCTTTATTTTGCCCCCACTTTTTGTTTTTTGCAGCACACCTATGATGTATGTTTTAGAAATAGATGTTAAACTTTGGTTCGAATGAAAAATGTCTGTCAATCCACCTATATTTCTCAAAGACAAAGAAGAAAATAATTCAAAATTTGTGGAAATACAACAGTCACAAACTACTTCCATAGCTGCAGAAGATCCTCTTCAAAACTTATGCCTAGCATCTCAAGAAGTTCTTCAAAAAGCTCAGCAAAGTGGAAGATCAAAATGTCTCAAATGTGGTGGTTCAAGAATGTTCTATTGCTATACATGTTATGTCCCAGTTGAAAATGTACCTATTGAGCAGATGCCACTTGTGAAGGTTGGTAAGAAATTTAATTATTTGAAAGTAGGAAAAGAGGTTTTAAAAAGACATCGCATATATACCTGCTCTAAAATAATTGATAAGCTTGATAAATAGCGTCATTGTGGGAATGAATACTATTAATAGAAAATTTAAACTTACAGAGTGGCAAATCTATTTCTTTTTCTTGTCTCTGGAATAAGAGATTCACATTGCTAAAATACTTGGGTCTGAGTAGTATTGTTTTGAATGAAATCAATTACTTTTTCATTAATGATTATAATTCATCTAAAACATAGGAAAAAATATGGCATAAACATGAATAGTACAAGAGACAAGTATATAGCTTGCCTGAAGGAACTTCAAAAACTACTTCAAGGCCTTGGACTTCTTTTTAAAAAAACATATCCTAAAGAAACTAGGATTGATGTTTGTTTAGGTTTTTGTAGAACAAGCTTATTACCACCATCCTACACTAGGAGATAGAGCTCATGTCAGTGACCTAAACTAAGTAAACTTGAAAAGGCTACGTATTCATTGGGCCATATTATAATTGTAGTTATTTAAGTCAGATTTTAAAAAATTGATTTGAATTGATTGCTTACGCTATACTTTTTCTTGCTTACCAAGATACTCCTGTGTAGGTGAAAGGTGTATAGACCATGATATCTTTGTAATCAAAGAGTTTATGACATATATGTCAACTTGTCTAACATTTACATGAACTTGGGTAGTAAATCAAATAATGTGTAAAATTTGCTGCCTATTAGGGCTTTAGAGAGACTAAACTCTACACATGGGCTCATTAGAATTTGTTGGTAAGAAAATAAGTTGAAAGTATATTCAAAAATATTTAATATGGTGACTTTAAGATTCATTTAAATTTGAAGTAGAATACTTTAATACTTATATTTTGTTACTTGGATTTCATTTTGGCTTGTATGCTGTCTTGTCAAGTTCATGGTCTCCTGAGAGGTCTAAAATCACACTTACTTACAGGCTATTGGAAAGTTTACTGGTCAAGAAGAAATAGGCATGGAATCTAATCAGCTTCATAGTTACCTTAAAAAAACTGAAAACTTGAGGAAAATAATTTTTTTTAAGTTTCCTATTATCTTGCAAGAATGTTACATTTCAAAGTATAGCTTTTAAAGTATACACAGAATTATTCTATCTTCTGTTCATATCATAGCCACATAAAGAGAGTATCCTTTTAGAAGTTTTAAGATGTATTGTGTTCCAAAGGATTGAAGATCAGAATAATAAAAGTCATTAACATACTGACTTTTCATAGAAATTTAAGAATAGAGGATTATTTTCCAAATCAGTGACTCAAAACACTATGCCAAGGGTTTGATCAACTCTAAATAGCCTACCGGATCATGCAGAGTTTTTAAAAATGTTTATATGTTAATGGCCATATATAAAACTCAGTATGTTAACATATATTAATAGTAATAAAAACTCTGTAAATTTTTATTTCTAATGTTTACTTTATTTTTACAAATCATTCAGCATTTGCTTTTAGATAGCCTGCTTGGGAAGGAAAGACGACTACATGATGAGTAAGTGCCTCCCAAGCTTTAAAGTTTAGTCTATGGAATAAATTCATAAATACTGATTCTTTTCATGCAGAATATGATTTTTTTTAATGTCATGAGAAATGCATAAGTAAAAGATGCTCTTGGGTATTTTTTAAAAAAGGAGTCCCCCCCCCCCAAAAAAAAAAGTCATGAGGTAAAAGAAATCTTCATCTTCAGTAGAGTCCTAGAATTTAATTTTTTTTTTTAAGGTTCATTCATTTTTCAGAGACAGAGTGTGAGTGGGGTTGGAGCAGAAAGAGAGAGGGAGACACAGAATCCAAAGCAGGCTCCAGGCTCTGAGCTGTCAACACAGAACCCGACACAGGGCTCGAACTCACAGACCGCAAGATCATGACCTGAGCTGAAGTAGGAGGCTTAACCGACTGAACCACCCAGGTGCCCCTAGAACCCTAGAATTTATTTTATTTATTTATTTATTTATTTATTTATTTATTTATTTATTTATTTTAAATTTTTTAACGTTTATTTATTTTTGAGACAGAGAGAGACAGAGCATGAACGGGGGAGGGCCAGAGAGAGGGAGACACAGAATCTGAAACAGGCTCCAGGCTCTGAGCTGTCAGCACAGTGCCCGACGCGGGGTTTGAACTCACGGACCGCGAGATCATGACCCGAGCTGAAGTCAGCCACTTAACCGACTGAGCCACCCAGGCGCCCCTAGAACCCTAGAATTTAAAAGACTGTTTTTTGGGAAAGTTGATAATCACACAGGAAAAGGCTTAGGGTTCCTGCTAATGGCATTTTAATAAATTGGGGCAGAAAGATTTGGTAAATATTTTATAGGAATTATAGGTGTTAGAGAACAGATGTTCTTTACATATTTGAAAACAGAACATCTCTACTTGAACTATGGTAAACACTGCTGGTGTTACTCTGTACCCTGTCATTATTTAAGAAGTATCTTCCTTTAAAATGTGTGAACTAGAGTACAAACAGTATTATTTCCACAATTTGATCTGTGCTTTTGTTTCATAGTATCAGAAACTTCAGGGACCTATACTGGGTCCCAGGATACTTCTTGAGCACAAAGTTTGCATAATTGTCTTATACTTGTAGAATTTAGTCCATGATAGGCTAGGTACATGACTTTTAAATATATGAGTAACACTCTATGTCCTTGATGTAAATGGTACCCTTCAGACATAGCCAGTTAATCAGAAATGTCACCTTTGGAATTTTCAGCTCTACTCATCAGCCATAGAAGAAAGTCAGTTTTACTAGTAATAGAATACTTTGTCACAATGTGCTTTCTTTTTCTTCTTTCCTCTTTCTATCTGCCCTGGGCTAAGATAATGCTGACCTGGGACTGAGAGACCCTGGGGAAGGGGAATGTAGTGTCAACTGAGACTGAGCATCATGAGGAAATTCTGACGTAGAGTTCAGCCAGAAGTAGACTGATGTAAAATCATTTGTGAACTGCCTACTTAAATGGTAAATTTTCTATAACTAGAAGTTGGTTTGGTGATTTGAAGCAATTGGCCCTAATTGGTCACTAGGCCCAAGTGGGGAGGGAAGGAGATTTGGCGTTTGAAACCCTAAATTGAAAATTACTTGGGGTACATATTTATGGCCCTTCTGGGATATATACCCTCCTTTTCCACACAGTCACCCAGAAAAGTAAAGTATGTGCAGTTGGGACCATCTAGTAGCGTGCGGCAACTGCTCCTTTAAAAACCAGCTCTAGAATTAATGATACGTACAACAATATGGATGACTCTCAGAACAATTATTCTGAGTGAAAGAAGTCAGATGAAAAGAGTACATACCATATTTGTATATTAATTTATGAATGATTATTTCAGTAAAAAATACATATTCAAGAACCAAAAAAAAGAAACCCCAACAGAAAAAGAAAAGAGCATATACCATATGATTTCATTTATATAAAACCTTAGAAAATGCAAACCTATAGTGATAGCAGAGCAATCATCATTGCCTAGGGACTGTGAGTGGTAGTTGATGGGGAAAGGGGAAGGAGGGAGGCACAAGAAGGCTTTTTGGGGGCGACAGATAAATTTGTGATCTTGATTGTGGTGATGAACTCAAGGGTGTTAAAATTCATTATATTGTATACCTTAAATATGTGGCATTTATTATACCTATTTTATCCCTTTATTAAAGCTATTTTAAAAAACAAAAATAGTTTTGTACTCCAGGGTAAAATAACTTGCCCCAGGGTAAATACCTAGAATCCTACCTAAAATCCTGTTTTGGGTAAAGCGGAAGCTGGAAGAGTGTTTATCATAACAAATAAATCATTTATAATCAGTGAAGAATCCAACTTAGAGTTTCTTATATGTTATGGGGGGGATATGACTTGGCTTTCATTTTCATACTCCTGACTGTAGCACCTGTATATGCATTATACAGAAAACTAAATCAAACAAGTCAGTGAAATGATAGTAAAATCTCACTCAAGAAATGCAAGAGAATATTATTTTTACAAAGAGGCAGGACATAATCCATAACAAAGAAGCTTTAAGGAAAATAGACAAAATTATTTTGAAGAGAGTTAATTTTTATATAAAGTGTGCACCTCTTGGACCTGTTACTTTTTCCAATTGACGATTATTTCATTTTTGCTGTGAAAGGCCACTGATGAGAATCATGATGTTCACAACAAAGGGTAATACCTTTGATCTCGAAGGACATGTAGGGAATAAAATTTGACTTGAAGTTTAGATGTGAAGCCTTTGCCCAAACTTATATTTCCTTTTATTGTGTCATAAAATTAATAAACCTAGAGTTTATAGAAATTATAAAAAATGTTCTTGGCACAGATACTGAAATGCAAGGAATTGGGCTCCCTGCCTATGTAACGTAAATGAAAATGACCTTGAAACTTTGCTTTAAGAGCAGATTCTATGTTAAAGGAGTTGGAAATAGTTGTTTAGTATTTGATCAACAATATCAAGGAAGAAATTTGGGTTTGCTTTATGGCTCTTAGAATTCTTAATATTCTAGTTTAGAAATGTATGATTTTCAAATTATATTTGTAGGAGCTTAGTGTGAACTTACTTTTTTGGCCTTAAAGATTATTTTTATTAACATAAAAATTAGAATTTTTATGTTTGTTGTGTTGATTTCTCTTTTTTTTTAATTTTAGCTTCCACTGAAGATTGACATCATTAAACATCCAAATGAAACAGATGGCAAAAGTACTGCTGTACATGCAAAACTATTAGCACCTGAATTTGTAAATATTTACACGTATCCTTGTATTCCAGAATATGAAGAAAAGGACCATGAAGTAGGCAGCTTATTTTTTTACAACTCTTCACATTAAGTCTAAAAATGAATTTTTTTAATGTTTATTTTTTTTTTGAGAGAGAGAGAGTCAGAGTCAGAGTGTGAGTGGGGGAGGGGCAGAGAAAGAGGGAGACACAGAAACTGAAGCAGGTCCCAGGCCCTGAGCTGTCAGCACAGAGCCTGATGTAGGGCTCAAACTCAAGAACAGGGAGATTATGACCTGAGTGGAAGTTGGATGCTTAACTGAGCCACCCAGGTGTCTCTAAAAATGAATTTTAAATTCCATTACCTTTATAAGCTTACTTGAACATAATTTAATATTTTCTTAATGACCTAGAGTTATTTTTTTATAGCAATAAACATACAAATTATTTACTTCATTGGTATCTTCAAAGATCAAATGATTTTAGATTGTTAAGGCTTTTTTGAATCTCGTCTTTCCACTTTATATAGTTTTTCTGCATTATTTCTTCAGGTTTTTACTTACTGCCAATATTACTGTCCCTGCTTTTACTTTCTTCCCTCTCCATTTTCCTAACTATAGTACATACAGATCTAATTTGATACGAACTAAGAAACCATATTATGAACATAATGGGAACATATTCAACATGTTTGTTTCTTGTCAAGTTTTAAGTCAGAATTTATTCATTTCAAAGATCATAATAGCACACTGCTAACTTAAGTTTCTTTGCTTTAGGTTGCACTGGTTTTTCCTGGACCTAAGTCTATTTCAATAAAAGATCTTTCTTTTCATCTGCAAAAAAGGATTCAAAATAATGTTAGAGACAAAAATGACCCTGAGAAGCCATCTGTTAAGCGCAAGAAAACTGAAGAACAGGATTTAAATGACAGCAAGGGCCAAGACACAACACTGAAAAAAATTATATTTATCGATAGCACCTGGAACCAAACAAACAAAATATTCACTGATGAGAGACTTCAAGGTAAGAAAAACAAATTTTCTATGGATTGCTCTGTCTCCCAACTTTCATTTAAAAAAACTTCAAACCTGCAGATTATTGGAAGAATTGCACTGAATACCCATACATTTTGCCACATTTGTTTTATTCTCTATTATATGTGTGTTTATACTTAGATATATCATTCATTTTTGGTTGAACTGCTTGAAAGTAAGTTGCAGACTTGGCAACACTTCACCCTTAAATACCTAACTGTACATCTTTTAAGAATAATTGCAAAGTCACAATACCATTATCACTCTAAGCAAATTAACAAAAGTTCTCTAATCTGTAATACAGAACATAGTCCATATTCACATTTCCCTAATCGACCCAAAGTATCTTTTGTAGCTCTTTTTTCCTTCATATCCCATGTAGTTATTAGGCGTCCTCAGTCTGATTTAACATAGAGCTTCTCCTGTTTTTGTTTTCTATGACTTTGGCTGGCGTGAGGAGGACCGGGCAGTTGTCTGAATGCTCCATCATAATTAGATTCACTTCAGTATTTTTGCAAGGATACATCGTGATAAGGATAAATCTAGGGTTGTCCATGGCAATTCCAGTTTATACTTGTTCTGATATGATTATTAACAGCATTCCCTTTCATTCTCAGAAATGAAGCTCTTTAACTTACTAATTATATGATTACCCTATTCATAGGTAAAGTTATATACTTATTGCATCAAATCAAGAGGCATATAATGTAAGTTCCGTTATTGGTAACAGCTTTAATTAATTAAAGTGGTGATTGCCAGGTCTCCCCATTATAAAGGTTTGTTTTCTTCTTTGACACTAGTAGTAGTAACCTGTGGGGTGACGCTTCGAGACTGTAAACTGTCTATTTCCCAACTGCTGTTCACTGAGTGGTTTTAGTATTCATTGATGACTTGCCTAAATCAGTACTTACATCAAGGATTGCAAAATGATGACATTTCTTTTACATTTGTTAGCTGGCTTTCTTATGTAAAGAACTCTTCTCCACACCCCCCTTCTTTTTTTTCACTCTCCCCCTGCCCCTTTTTGAGGTCACTGTACATTTTTAGATTTCATTTTAGTTCATCATACGTAATATGTTGTGATTGTATCTTTTTTGATGCCCACGTTGTCTCAACTTTTGCTAGTGGAGGCCTTCAAGCCCTGTCTGTGTCATGGCCTCATTAGTCTTTTCTGGTACAACAGGATGTCCCAAGTTCACTTGTACTTTTTTCCTGCCCCAGATCTAGAACCAATGATTGATTATACAAAGGAGCTGTGGTTCTTTTTAGTGGGGACTAATATTAGAAATCAAGAGCTGGTAAGTTTATTACAACTTGGATGTCATTGCTACAGTGGATAGAGCCAAGGAAAATGCACATATATCATGAGTTCACATGGATAGTTCCAATTCCAAGATTTAACTTCCCAGGGATTTTCTTTCTTTTGTTTTACCTTTGTATTTCTGTGTCTCTTAGAGTGAAAAGTTTAGTTCCTAATAAAATGGTTTAAAAGAGTTTCTTCACTTGCCCAACTAGCAGAGCTAGTAATTTGAAGAACAGGAACTCATGTTACCTCTCTTGTTTACTTGCACCTTACTTAGTTCTTCAGGGTTTTTCAGTAGTTTCTCTAAATACTTTAGATTTATTTCCAGCTCTTGATAACTTTGTTTGTGTACCATGTTTGATTAGAAGGCAAGAGAGCTACCCAGTTGGTTTTAGACAGTTGCCAAAACAGTTTCAACCTGGGAGACCCTTTCTCAGGCTATTGTTAAAAATGCACATCACCTAGAAAAGAAAGTTTATGACACTTCTTTGGAGTTTAACTTGTGTTAACTAATCTCAAACTAACGTGAGTGACAATACTAGATTTAATTTACATAGTTCATACCTCTGAGGTCAACATACATGTTGGTAAGATTGCTTTGTCATTCTGATTGTGTGCATACCTGTGTGTTTGTTGGTGAGAATGATAAGCAGAAAGATAGAGACAGAGAAATTGTGTGTGTGTGTGTGTGTGTGAGAGAGAGAGAGAGAGAGAGAGAGAGAGGGGAAAAGGGGGGGGGAAGTGGGAAGGAGAGAGACAAAGAAACTACAGAGTATAAGACCTAGAAGAATCTTTTTGCTGATATTTAATAGAGGGATGGAGCCCTAAGGCCCGACTCTTTGGAGCACTCCCTGCCACACTGCATTGGATGGTTACAGCAGCACCTTATTCCTCAGTTTGAAGATTTTTCTGAACTACTTTCTTTACAATTATCTTATATGGTAATTGAAAGGATGAAATGAAAGAACATGAGTGAAAGCAGTTAAAAAAACTATAAAAGGAATTATTGAGGCACAATTCAAAAATCTGTTTTCAGAGTGTTCATATTTGAAATTAAGGCTTCAAATCAGATTTGTACCAAAATTTCTGTTATTCCTTTCCAGATCACATAGTAGGTATCCTGTATTTTTAAAAGGGGATTTCTTGGGGCGCCTGGGTGGCGCAGTCGGTTGGGCGTCCGACTTCAGCCAGGTCACGATCTCGCAGTCCGTGAGTTCGAGCCCCGCGTCAGGCTCTGGGCTGATGGCTCAGAGCCTGGAGCCTGTTTCCGATTCTGTGTCTCCCTCTCTCTCTGCCCCTCCCCCGTTCATGCTCTGTCTCTCTCTGTCCCAAAAATAAATAAATGTTGAAAAAAAAAATTTAAAAAAAAAATAAAAAATAAAAGGGGATTTCTTAATTCCTTCAAAACCATGAAATCTGCATGTCCTACTTCAACCCCTCTCCCTTCTAGTGCCTTATTGCACCACAGGGACTACTTCAGGCTTTGCACATACTTAACAGTCTCTGTATATGTGAAAAAACAGTTTCCAGAAAAACCAAATTACTTCCTCAAGACACAACCCATGTTTGCTATAAATCATTGCCTTTGGGTTTTAAAACATTTTATCATTTGATGGGATTAAACTGAACAAACCAGCTTTTTTTTTTCAATATATGAAATTTATTGTCAAATTGGTTTCCATACAACACCCAGTGCTCATCCCAAAAGGTGCCCTCCTCAATACCCATCACCCATCCTTCCCTCCCTCCCACCTCCCCATCAACCCTCAGTTTGTTCTCAGTTTTTAAGAGTCTCTTAAGCTTTGTCTCTCTCCCACTCTAACCTCTTTTTTTTTTTTTTTTCCTTCCCCTCCTCCATGGGTTTCTGTTAAGTTTCTCAGGATCCACATAAGAGTGAAACCATATGGTATCTGTCTTTCTCTGTATGGCTTATTACACTTAGCATTACACTCTCCAGTTCCATCCACGTTGCTACAAAGGGCCATATTTCATTCTTTCTCATTGCCATGTAGTACTCCATTGTGTATATAAACCACAGTTTCTTTATCCATTCATCATGAACACACCAGCTTTAAACCTCAGATAAAACCCTCAAATGTAATGTATTGGAAATTGTTTCGGTTATCTTATGAATGCAGAGGTTAAGAATCTCTTTAAAAATGTAGAAACATACTGTTTTGCCACATTTTACAGAGAAATAGCTCTGAATGTTTTACTCTTGGCAAAATAAAACATTTGAAGGTTGAGTGCATAATTTAATCATAAAATGTGAACTTACACGTGAAGAGTGATATAACATTCTTGAAGATTCACCATAGGAAGCCTTAGAAGAAGGTGGTGAGGAAGGATGGTTGCTTTTGTTGGAGAGGCAGTCCAAATTATAAAAACTGGGATTATATTATAATTTGTTTTATGGGTACCTGGGTGGCTCAGTCAGTTAAGCATCCAACTTCAGCTCAGGTCATGATTTCATTGCTTGTGAGTTTGAGCCCGGTGTCAGGTTCTGTGCTGACAGCTCAGAGCCTGGAGTCTGCTTTAGATTCTGTGTCTCCTTCTTTCTCTGCTGCTCCCCATTCATGCTCTGTCTCTGTCTCTCTCTCTCAAAAATAAATAAACATTTAAAAAAAATTTTTTTTAATTAGCCAGCCATCTCCCTTCATTTTGACTGTATTCATATAATGTTTAAAGTGACTGCTTTTTTTTAGATTAAAAGCATTGCCTGAACTGTAATCAGTGTGTAAGTGAGTGCTGTATCATATACTGCCTCATTCAGTCCTCACAACGACAGTATGAGGATAGCTCAAGATTTTTACTCTTACTTTTCAGTTGAAGAAATTCAGGCAATAATTTTGAAGGGAAAAGCCATTTATAATTATCTGCTTTAAAATTCTGCTAAAAAAGATTTGCTGATTTCATCATAAAATTATTGATTGTCAAAAAATGTTAGCAAAAGAATTTTTTAATATATGTGTTGAGCTTTTAAAAATAAATATTTTCTATATAATCCCATGCCTGTGTTTTTCAGTGTGTTTTCAAAGGTTCTAAATACTTCTAAGAAAATCTTTAAAACAGGATGGATTAATGGTAATAATCACTAACTCTTGATTTTTATACTTAACATTTTAGAACATATTAGGTGTATTAGAAACCAGCATTATTTAGTAGTTACTTTTGGTTTGTTTTTTAGAAATTGCATTGTGATATCAAATCCTATGTTAACATTTTAATTGTACTAATTAGGACATTTTCAAATGTTTGCCTTTACTTCTTGGATATAGTCAACATTAATACAAATAGTCAAAAGAGTTTGGTTTGGGTTGTTACAACTTTTGTGTATCTTTGAATCAAAATTATTCACACTGAAATATTTTCAGGGCACCTGGGTGGATCCATTGATCAGGTCATGATCTCACAGTTTGTGGGTTTGAGCCTGGCATCAGGCTCTGTGCTGACAGCTCGGAGCCTAGAGCCTGCTTTGGATTCTGTGTCTCCCTCTCTTCTGCCCTTCCCTTGCTCATACTCTGTCTATCTCTCTCAAAAATAAATAAAACATTAAAAAAAATCAAATTGGAATATTTTCAAAATACCCAGATAGAATACTTTAAAGGTTGTGATTTGTCCATTCATTCAGTAATATTTGTTGAACACCTGCTCCTGGATAGGTGATGTCCTAGATTGGGGAATAGAAAGGAGAATAGAGCAATCTCTCTACCCTCTAGTTGATCACAGTGGCTATTAGTTAGGGTTGTGTCTCCCCATATGAAACAGAAACCCAGATGGAATCTTAAAACAAGTAGTGAGTTTACTTTTCATGGGTAAAAGTCCAGAAATAGGTAGTCCAAGCTATTATAAGGACTTCACAATGCCTGTAAAGATTCATACTCATTCCATTTTATTCCTCCATCACTTTAATCCTTGTAAGATAGCTGCTAGGTCCCAAGACAAACCATATATATTCCAGTTGTTATATGCCCACTGAGTCTGGCTCTTTCATTGAAAAATAAATATATAATATAATAATAGCTTTCTTGGAATTTTCTCCTAGGAGTTTTCATTTTTTCTTCTTTGGCCAGAATGGTTCACATGACCACTCTGGCTATGAGTAGAGCTGGGACATAGTTTTTATTTTTAGCTGGACACTTGCCATACTGAACAGGATTGAGGTTTGTTAATATTGAGAGAAGGAGAACATGAATATTGAGAAGATAGTGGACATTGTCTGCCATGTAATCTATTACAGGAGGCAGACAAGTAAGCAGGTAAGAAAATTCAATAAATTTTAGATGCAGGGGTAGCATTGAGGAGACACAATCCTGTTCTTCGTGGATTCCCTGAAGGATTAACTGTTTCTGTTGAAATCTTGATGGATAAAGGGCTGAGGCCTGGGCAGTTCAGTCAAAGGGAATGGCATATACACAAAGATATAAAAACATCATTTTACATTCAGGACACTGAAAAAGTTGAATATGGTGTAGAATGTGTACGTATATAAGAATGGTAGGAGAAATAACTGTGAAGAAATACAAACTGTGAATGCCCTTGAATATCATGCCTGGGAATTCGGTCTTTTTTTCCACAGGTGCTATGACACTTGTAGAGAACTTAATGCCAGACATTGACATGATTAGATTTGTATTGTAAGCCTAATGGGAAGAACAGGGCTGGGACCTGACTTCTGGCTCTCATTCTGCCACTAAATAGGCAAAGGTGTTATTTATATTACTTTTTAAACTAAGTTATAACACATGTGAAAGAACATATATATATATATAATATAATGTTATAGCACATGGTGATATAATGAATAATTAAGAACCCAGGCACCAGAATTGTATCAATAACTTATCTACCTATGTTCTTCCCTGCGTGACTCCCCTTCTCCCCTGATCAGAGGTAACTTTTCTCCTGAATTATGTTTTCATCATTCCTTTGTGTTTTATTTATATGCATCAGCTTTCATAATCTTTGTTATTTAGTTTTTTTATTTTGACCTGCATGTTGTATTCCCGGGGACCTGCAATCTAAAGTCACCATTTTGTTTCTAAGGTTTACCCCTGTTGTTACATGATTAACTCTAGTTTATTCATTTTCACTGCTGTGTATTATCTGTGTGAATATACTACAGTTTATCTAGTCTCCTATTGATGAAACACTTGAGTTAATTCTAGTTTATGCTCTTACAAATTATGCATCTGCGAATACTCTTATGCATGTACAAGGTTCCTTAAGGAAACATACCTTGAAGTGGAATCGTTGGGTTGTTGCATATGAGAATGCCCACTTCTACAAGGTAATGCCAACTGTTTTCCAAAGTGTGGGTATACAGATTTATACACCCGTCATTAATGTATAAGAGTCCCCATTGATCCATGATGCCTCCTATCTTGGTATTGTCAGATGTTTGATTTTTGCCAGTCTAGCAGGTATAAAGTGGCATCTCATTGTGATCATAATTTGCCTTTCCCTTAGTTAATAATTGGATTGAGCATCCTTTTGTTCATTTATTTGGCCACACGCATCCCGTTCTGTGAAACAATTATGTGCATCTTTCTAATTTTTTAAAATTGATTTGTAGGAATTCTTTAGATCTACTAGAATGTATATAATAATGTTTTGAAATATCTCCTTGTAGCTTATGACTCATCTTTTAAATTTCTTTATGGTATCTTTTGAGGAATAGAAATTCTTGATGTAGAATTCAATCTTTCATGTTGAGCACTTGCTATGTCTTGTATAAATCCTTTCTACCCTAAGACACTATATTTTTAGTAATTTGTTTATTGATTTTAAAAGTATTTTCTCTGTAAGTAATGTCAATTGTGTTTCTTCCTTTGCAGTTCTTACACATCTAATTAATTTATTGTTTTTTTACTGTGTCAGCTCAGACCTCCGGGTTGACCCTCCGATGTTGAGGGAAGCCCTGTAGACAGACTGTAGAGGTCATCCTGTGTTTCAGTCTCAGAATCTTTTACATGGAGGGTTTCATCTATTCATGTTTGCTATGAGTATTGATATTTTGGGATGTATTTCTACCATCAATTTTATCTGTCCTGTTGTTTACTTTTTTTGTTGTTGACTTTTTTTCAAGTTTTTATCTTTTTCCATTCTGTAATATTCCTATTTTGGTTCTTTTAGAAAATTGTACTCTGCACATGCAACTTATTTGAAGTCAAACAGTATTTTAAACAAGATTTTAACCTTCACTTTTGAACACGCTAAGCACTTAGCAGACAATGTTTGATTCAACTTCCTCCTTGTTCACTAAGTTACTGTTATTTTCTTCATTATTTTTGTTCTGTCCTGTATCTTCAGCCCACAGATTAGATATGGTTATTGTTTTTGTTTCATTCAGGTAGCATTTATTTGGATTTGCATAGATGTTTATTGTTTTCTTTGCTCACCTTTCCTTTAACCCAGACTGTCTTTGCTGAAATACATTCCTTAGCAATTACTTTCATTTGGTTTCCTGTTGGCATGTGTTCAGTTTTTGTTACTTTACTAATGTTTTCATTCCTGTTATTAATATATAGTTCTGCTGAGTACACAATTTGAGGTTGTTAGTTTTTTCTCTTGACACTTTGAAGGTTTTATTCTGGAGTCTTCAGTACTTTACTATTGCTGATAAAAAGTCTCCTATCATTCCCGTTACCATTCTTTTGTATATGATCTGCCACTTCTTAATCCCTGCTTTAAAAATCTCTTTAACTTTGCTCTTTTGCAGTTATTCTATTGTGTGATGGATCTAGGCCTTGATTTCTGTAGATTTATTCTGCTTGAGATACATTATTTCATGGATCTGTGGCTTTGCATTTTTAAAAATAGTCTATGGAAAAGTCATGGACATTATCTCTTTAAATACTATCTCTCCTCCATTCTCTGTTCTCTCCCCCTGCAAGTCCTATGTAGACATTTGATCCTCCTTATCTCTTAAAAATCTTAATTTTTTACAGTATTTTATTTCTTGTCATTCTTTGCTGCATTTCTGAAGTAGCTTTTAGGTTAAAGAGAGGTGTGATAGTAGGGAATCATTGGTAACTCAAAAGTTCCTTATCTGGGTAGGGAGGCTCATTTTAATACTCCCTTCTCCCTTTAATACTACTTTCTCACTTTGAAATAAATATGCTTTATAAAAAGTATAGCAAAATAAATATAATGTGAATCTAAGTAGTGGTCTAAGGTGCTAAAAGCATTTTGGGTTTGTATGTTGACATCTGAGTTTTAAGAGGTCAAAGAACTGTTCTGTGATTTCATGAATTATTTCCTCTTTAAATGCACAGGAGTAAGACATTCTAGCTGACTGTGTCATTGAGGCCTCATGTACAGATGTGGCAGAGCCAAAGAAACAACATTAGGTACTCTGTTCATGAATATATAGCCAAAAAGTGATAATCCAGAAGTCAACTTTAACTATATTAAGGACCATTAACCTGCCTATCTCTCTCAGTGAGTTTTAGAATGATGTTTGAAATGTCAGTTTATCAAGGAAATGAAACCTTCTGAATATTGGTGAATTTAGTCCTGTCACTGGTTAAAATGTAAAAAGACACTGGTAGATAGAAAATAGCATCTTGATTACTTTTAACTCATGGTTGCAAGTTCTAAGATTTATGTATAAGATTTTGTTCTGTG
The DNA here is from genome assembly GCF_018350195.1 of Panthera tigris. Taxonomy (NCBI): domain Eukaryota; kingdom Metazoa; phylum Chordata; class Mammalia; order Carnivora; family Felidae; genus Panthera; species Panthera tigris. The sequence continues at coordinate 54,158,805 of NC_056665.1, read as the reverse complement.
TTTTATATTGCTTCTGTATTTACCTTAATGCATTTAAGAAAATACCCTATTTGGTTGGGGTTAAAGGAACCTGTCTATTCTCTTAAAAAAATTCTTAAAATAATTAAGAGAAATTATCATTATTCTGCCAGATCCTGTGGTTAATAAAAAATATTTATACTTATTTGTTTTTGGCAGGACTGTTACAAGTTGAATTGAAAACAAGAAAAACTTGCTTTTGGCGCCATCAAAAAGGAAAGCCAGACACCTTCCTTTCCACAATTGAAGCTATTTACTACTTTCTAGTAGACTACCATACTGATATATTAAAAGAGAAATACCAAGGACAATATGACAATCTCTTATTTTTCTACTCTTTTATGTACCAGCTGATAAAGAATGCCAAATGTTCTGGAGACAAGGAAATGAGAAAACTTATCCATTAGTTTTTAAAAAGCTACTTATGTCATTTTATTTTGCTAAAAATCAATAAACCTTTACTTGTGCTTTGTTTATTCTTAGGAAATATTAATATATAATGTCTGTTAGATCACTTGAGAAAATAAGGTTTCATTCATTTACCTCATTTTCTAAGGGAATTTTTAGAGATAGTATTGACTGAAACACTCATTTCAGAAGTTATTTGCTCAAGTTGGGTATATCTCAGTTCATTACTACATTTTAATATATGTTATGTTTATGTAATTAGATATAATAGTTGTTTAGGGATCTTCATATTTTTCTGTCTATATCCACTACCACATTTGGAGGTAGATGGGATCAGAATCTCCTCACTGAAAATGAAGTCATAAATACTTGGCTTGAGGTTTGTGGCAAACATAGGCAGAACTAGACTTGCAACTTTAAAATTTTTTTTTTTTTTTTTAACGTTTATTTATTTTTGAGGCAGAGAGAGACAGAGCATGAATGGGGGAGGGGCAGAGAGAGAGGGAGACACAGAACTGGAAGCAGGCTCCAAGCTCCGAGCCATCAGCCCAGAGCCTGACGTGGGGCTCAAACTCACGGTCCGTGAGATCGTGACCTGAGCTGAAGTCGGACGCTCAACCGGCTGAGCCACCCAGGCGCCCCATAGACTTGCAACTTTAGTGGCTAGGGCTGTTTCTGTAAGTCCACACTGCCTGTGATGGACATTTGTTGCTTTTTACATTTGCCTGACATCTTTTTTAGGCAGAAATTACTGGCAGTCATGTCCTACCATGGGTAAGGACATATGACCCAGTTTAGCAAACGAAGTGCCTGGTGGTTGAGCCAAGGATGAGCACATGACCCAGCATCCTTTCTGACAAGTGATGTGAGTGCTGTAGGAGATAGGGTTTATTCTTCAAAAAGCAATATGGTGCACAGATTCTAGAGCTAGCTACTTGAATCTAAATCTTAGCTTTTCTTTTTCCTCTTACCAGTCATATGTCAGTTGCTTCATTTCTAAAGAGATGATAGTACAGTTGCCACCTTATAGCATTATCATGAGGATTAACTGAGTTAATGTATCTAAGGAGCTTTCAACAGCACCTGGCTATACTCAGTGCTATGTATGTGTCTATTCTTTTTATTGTTTTATTTGAAATTGTGAGCTAACCATGCTATAACCCTAGAGCTGCTGATGGCATCTGTGCTGCAGATGGTGGGAACTCGCCTTAGAATGAAGCCAGAAGCCAGCAGAGGAAAATGGAGTGGAGAGATAAGACTGAGTCCTGAGGACATCATTTAATCACCTAATCTAGCTGTTTGTGAAAGGATCCCTACTGTGCTGAATAGCCTTTATTTGCCCCTTTAGATTCATCCACCACCCTTTTCCATTCTGCTCTCCTCTGAGGTAGGTCCCCTTGCTCTCTGGCTTTCGGTTAGGTTCAACAGATGAAAGCACTAGCAAGAGACTGGAGGTTGAAAGGAAAATGAAGCTGTGTTAATTTATTTCCCTGGATCCTTACCTGCCAGGTCACCATGGATTGGCTGTGTCCCTCTACAGAAGACCATCCTATCAGGCATCTCTTTCCAGGCAGTTATTCAAGTTACCCTCTCTAATTTCAGGTCCCTGTTCCGTTATGGGAAGTAATGGCTCCCAGTTGTAACTAGCCCCAGAGTAGTTCATTACTCCTTTTTGGTCTCCCTAAACCCTACCTACACCTTTGTAAATTGTCATTTTATTATATTCTTCTCCCATGCCCCTATATGAAGTTGCCCTCTCTTTCTGGGATCTTGACTGATAAATTGAACCATGTGGATGCTAGCAATAACTGTATGTTTACCAAAGTATATTCATTGTGACATATAACATGTTTTATGAAAAAATGAGTCATTGGTTAAAATTGTTTGCTGCACATTATATTCCCCTCTTAGAGATTCAAAAGGTACAGCTCAAAAGTGCTGAAAAGTCTTGAAGTAAACATTTTGAATTTATTTAAGTTAGTATTTCTTAAACTTATTTGAGTGAGTAATGCCTACTCACATCCTGTGGATACAGGATACTTGCAACATTATAATTTAGAGCAATTCCTGATTATATAGGCAGCTGTGACCTAAAGAGACTAAGTAAGTTGCCCATATGTCACACAGTTAGTGGTAGAACCTGGGACTTCTGATTGGGTTTATTGAAGTCACCATTTTATTATGCTATTTATAAAAAGTAATGTGGATTATATATGGTTTGAACATTTTTAGTCCTATAGTCTGAGCCAAACACATCAACTGGCTTGCCTATTTAGCATTTATTTTATAAGAATGGAATTAAAATGGATTTCTTCGTGTTTAGAATTTGGTCCTGGGAACAGAGGAAGCCCCGAATTGAAATCCAAAGTTGGATTTCTCTGGGCTAGATTTGGACTTCCTTGAGCCAAAATCTATTGCCACTTAATAGGCTCTACAAACCAACTGAACATAACAGGTAAGAGGGAGGGGATTTACCCCCATCTTACAGCTGGCATAAGAAAGATGACCCGCATGCTTTGTAAAAAGCCTGATTTATAATTAAGGCCAGATAAAATCTCAAGTTTTTTCCCAGGAAAACAATAACACCTTTTAGAACAATGAATTGGTTTGTTTTTCTTTGGTATGTTAAGATGTAAAAATGTCCCTAATTCTTTACTTTTCCCTGTATTCAAGGTCCTTTTTCATTCTTCTTTGAAGTACCCTTTCACTCTGATTCTGGGCCATATTTATTTCCAAAGGTCTAGTGTATTTTTACTTTTCTGCTATTGCCATAAGCACATTTGTGCCTGGGTTAGTCTGCTGGAAAGTTAGGCACTCATGGAGCAGAGCCAAGTTGTTGGTTACCCCAGCTGAATCCTGTCTAGATTAGCTGACGGCCAGTCAACCCCCAGATATGTGAACGATCTTCACCAGGATCAACAGAATCACCTGACACTTTTCTGATTCCAGATGTATGAGCAAGGGATGTCCATTGTTATGCCACTGATGTTTTCAAGCTGTTTATTAGATAGCATTATTGTGCCAATAAATACTTTATCTTTGGGTACAGTATCAGACACATCTTCCTCAAGTGCCTTCTCAGATTCTTGGCCCCACTGTTTCCCAGGCCACTAACCACTTGCTTTGCCATAACTACCACCGTACATAGACTGACAGACTGCCAGCAGGCTTGTGTGACCTCTGCCTGAGGTCAGCTAGCTACATTCTCAGAATCCCTGGCCTATCTCAACACTTCTGCACTCTAGGAAGCACCATATCACAGAGTCTCCCCAGCGACTGTCAAGAGGGCCAGGGGATGCATGTGGAAGAGCAGTGAACCATCTGTTCGGAAAATTTGGATCAATGAACTAAAAGAGGCTGTCAGATAAATTTCTCTCTTTCTTCTGGAAGACTGCTTTGAGGCACAGTGTTTAACCCCCCTGCCTAGAAATATACCATGTAGCTGGGCAAGTTTATTTGCCAAGTGAGTGGCAATGTCTTCATGGCTTTTGATGAAACAGAAACCAAGTGCTATACAGTAACATCAATGTGCATTTGCTTCTCATCCTTGCTAGCCTTTCTTCCTTGGTTTCACTGGCATGGATTGCCTCTTCTAATAAAGTGATAGATTAAATTTTTATTTTAGTCTCTCTTCTAGGACAGCCACATATTTTAGTCCAGATTTGGTGAGGAAAGCAGATTCATAACAAGTATTACATGAATAAAGGTTTAGTAAAGGAATTAGGGTTCACCCAAATATGGGAGTTGCTGTAGGAGTAAAGGGCTCGAAGACTGCGGCACAAGAGTATTAGAGAAACAGTCATTAACCAGTTCAGCCAGAGATTCTCCAAGTACTCATGACTGTTCGTAGACCTCTACGTCTTGAGCATATAAATCTTATATTAATCCCTTAATCATTCTGGTAGTTCTTTAGTTCAGGGGAAAGGCATCCCCTTCATCCCTTCAGAGGTCTTAGAAAAATGAGTGTATTGTTATACCCTTTATTGGGCCTTTTTCTTGAGGCCATGGTAATAGGCAGGACCCTGGATTTGATCTTTGTCCTAAGGCTACATTTAACTTTCACACATTTGATTTGGTGAAAAACATTTCATTTTGCAGCCCTGCCCATCTTAGGCTCTGTATTCCCTTTCAAATCTGTGTACCCACCTCTTTATTTTTGAGCTGTCTCTTTGAGTAAGCACCTTGTCAATTGCAGCTAATAGCAGCCAGCTTTTTTTTTTTTTAATTCTGCCTTAAAATCTCACCCAATGCCATGAGTGCATTAGGTACATTTTCTGTGTCTCATGTTATTGCAGGCAATAATTTTACCAAAATTTTGCCTCCAAATACAGTTAAAATACTCTAGTGAAAAGTATGGCTAAAACACTTAATGAGCCCACAATGAAGACCACCAGACCGAAAATCAACACCCATAAATAAGAGCCAGGTTACCACTAGACACCTGGTGAAAGCCTCCAAATAGCAAAAAGGGCCCAGTTAACAAGGAGGGGAAAAAATCCAAAGGAAACAGACAAGCTGAGAACAAACGAAAAAACACTACATATCTTAAAAAAGAGATTATATTGTACAGCTGTGTGATAGTATAACACAAAACAAGAATGTGATCGTATAACAGTAAACAAAAATGGGATCCTATAAATTGGAAAATATGATTGCTGAAATCAAAATTCAGTATAACGGCTGGAAGATAAAATTCGGCATAAGAATGGAAAATTGTTAAGTTCCAGTAAAGTCCAACCTTAGTTGAAAGTTGTACTTGAAACCATAAGCTACATGTTAACATTGTATTTGAAAAAAAACTTGCAGGTGGGGGGGAGTTATTTACCGACAATAGTGGTAATATTAGCCATTACTCTTTGTTGTAAAGAAAATTACACATAACACCCACCAGAGAGCATCCACTACTGAAGAGTCACAGTAAAGAAGACTGAACAAATTGCCCAGTTGACATCATCCATCCTTCCTTGGCTGTTAGTCACCCAATGCTAGAACAATGGGCACATGAATGGAGTGTCTGCTGTGGAAGGGATGAAGACTGACCATGGGTTCAACAGCATGAATTTCCTCTGATCAAGGCTGATTTAGCTCTTGTTGCTGCTGAATGCCCAACCTACCAGCAATAGAGAACAAGACTGAGTTGCCAATGTAACATTCCTCATGAGCAAATGCCAAGTTGGCCACATTAGGTCCCTTCTATTTTGGAGAGACCAGAAGTTCCCTGTCACAGAAATAGACACATATTACAGGTATGGGTTTGCTTTTTCTGCCCACAGAACCTCATCCAATACCACCATCTGAATGCTCATATAATACTAGATTCACTAGCATGGGATTTCACATAATATCACATCAAACCAGGGAACGTGTTTTACAGAAAAGGAAGTACAAGAGTGGTCCCATATCCACAGGACATTGACATTGTCATTGACAATGTCACATATCACACCACCCAGAAACTGCCGGCCTGACAGAGCATTGGAACAACCTGCTGATGGTACAGCTGAACAACAGTTCTGTGACAAGACTGTGCAAGGACGCCATACTAAATATGTATTATATGCATTGGATCAAAGATTATTATATGGCACTGTGCCCCAATACAGAAAATATGGGTGTAGGAACTAAAGGGTGGTAGCACAAGTGCCTCCCCCTACAATTGCCTCTAATGAATGTTAAGGGTACTTTGTGCTTCCTATATTCACAACTCTGAAGTCTGCATAGTTAGGGGTCTTAGTCCTTAAAGGGACACACTTTTGTTAAGAACTATAGCAGAAATCACGTTGAAATATAAGCTTCAGTTGCCTCCTTGGTACTCTGGGCTGCTTGTGTCCAGACACCAGCAGACAAGAAAAGGAGTCACTGTCTTGCCAAGGATAGTTGACACTGATCATCAGGAGGAAGTAGGGATCCTATTACACAATCAGAGCAGGAAGGAATAAGTGTGGAGACCGCATGATACACTTACCAAATTGTGACTGTAATGAATAGGTCTACCAGCCTCACCCTGAAAAATGCATGATGACAAATTCAGGCCCCTCAGGGAATGAAGGTTGAGTTGCAACACCAGTGAAACCACCAAGGGCAGCATAGGTAGTATTGGACAGTAAGGGAAATCTAGAATAAATAGTGGTGGGGGGGGGGGGGAGATGATGAGTACTGATTGTATACTCCAGTTTGACTGCAGCAATGGGGATTATAGTTTGTCCCACTAACCTCCATATTTCCTTCAGGAAAAGTGATGCCTTCAATCCTATAGGAGCAATTCCCTAATCATATATAGAAAATTAGACCTATGTAGAATGAGGGGTGGATTGTGTTAAGCAAAGAGATATGCTGCCCAATTCACCTTCAGGAAAGGGCTTTCTGCCTAGCTTCAAGGTAGGAGGTCAGCAACCTCCAGCTGTCAGATTCTTCAGAGTCTGCCTCAACTGTAGAGAGCCATTTTGCTACTGGTCATGCCCTTGCCACATCTGCTGACAGTGAAGTCAACTGAGTGCAGCTGCAGAAATGATCGTAGCACACATGGGGACCAAAAAAACCTAAGCAAATAATTGTGAGAAATAATCATTTTAAAACACTACATTTTAGGGTGGTTTGTTATTTAACAACAGATATAGAAGTTGGTATCTGGTATCTTTTATTATAAAAAAAAAAAAAGTGAAACAAGTGGTATTGGCTTTAGGTGATAGGTGGAGATTGGAAAAATACTGTTAGTTGGAAGCTGAAAAGGCAGCGTGGCAGGCAGAATAATGCCCCTCCCCAGCAAAGATGTCCACATTCTAATCCCCAGAACCTATGAATATGTTACCACCAGCAGTAAGAAGGATTTTGCAGATGTGATTAAGGATCTTGAGATGAGGAGAGTATCCTGGATTATCCAGGTGGGCCCAGTATAAGCATGGGGATCCTTAAAGTGGAAAAGGGATACAAAGCTAGTGTGATGCAAAATGAAAAATCAACTCACTGTTGCTGGCTTTACAGACGGTTGAAGGGAACCACAAGCCAACGAATGTAGGCAGCCTCTAGAAGCTGGAAAAGGCAAAGACTCCACCCTGGAGCCTCCAGAAAGGAATACAGTTCAGGCAACATCTTGATTTTATTCCTGTTGAGATCCATGTTGGACTTCTAACCTATAGGACTAAATAATCATAAATTTATGTTGCTTAAGCCTGCTAAATTTGTGATGACTTGCTACAGAAACAAGAGAACGATTACAAGAATACAGGTTAGGAGGTTATTAGCAAAGGCTTGAAGAATAGTGGACAGATGGTAGAAGGTAGAAAGGCAGTAAAGAAATTATCAAATGCTGAAAAACATAGTACCTGAGTTTTGCAGTGCAAGAATGCTTAGCAATATTTTTGCCCATGCTAGATGATAGAAAATGAACCTTATGAGCTTACAAATCTCTTAGCGGGATTTCCAGGAAGAATGGTGAAAGTACCAATTAATGTTTTATAACTACTGATGATAATGTACAAGAGGAAAGAAATGAGCTAAAGAAGGAACTGTTCAATTTTAAAGAAGAATTTACAGGAAACATTTCCAACCCAGCACTTGTCATTTCTAACGGAAAAGGAAGCATGCATGACTGAATGGTGGAGCAGACTGAAGGGAGGACCTAAGAAGCAAGGCAAGTGATGGATTAGGAAATCACTACCAGAGGGATGAACTGAACCACAATGAAGGACTACTCTTGCCCCTAGTGTGGGAGCTTTGACTATTTTAGCTTTATGTCTCTTGTTTTCCTGTCCCCCACCTTTTGACTGGGAGTGTCTGTGTGGTTTTTCCATCCTAGAAAACCTGGACTGAGAGGCCACTCCCAAGCAGCTACACCTGGGGAACAATACCCAGGACTTCTATCCTGATCTAGACAATAAGATAATTATTTAAACTTATTCCATATGGGATAATATGACTTTTAGAGTCAGGGCAAGTAGTATATTTTTGCATATGAGTTGGGCAAGAATTGTGGCCAGAGGATGGACTGTGAGAGACAGTCTTCAAAGATGGCCCCCAAATAATTCCTCCTCTTCCTCTACAAGCATACCATTCCTCTCTTCAAGGGGTGAAATCCATTTTCCTTCCTCTTCAAGCTGGGTTGGCTTTGTAGTATAATTTGACCAATAAAATGTGGTGAAAGTAAGGCCTGACAGTTTCTGCTTTCATGCTCTTGGTTTCCTGAGCTATCATGTTAGAATTCTAGCCTATCCTAATGGAGAGAGGGAGCACATAGCAAGTCCCTAGATACCACAGGGAGAGGAAGTCCACATAGGGAAGAACTGAGATACCCCAGTCAATAGCATCAAGGCCCCAGACAAGTGGGGAAGGTCTTCTCGAACCTTCTAGTTCATCAGCTTAGCCACCATCTGAATGCAAGCCATCTAAGTCATTCTAGCTGCCACGATTTTAGGGCAGAAGAACCACCATTAAATCCACAGAAACATGAGAAATTTAAAAATCATTGTTTTAGCCATTAAGTTTGGGGATGGTTTGTTACATAACGGTAGATAATTAATACAGTAATCTTTTTGTTTGTAAAGGAGGAGTTAAGAAAAAGAAATTTATGAAGAAAAGACCTGTAGAGAGCTGGGGGCCTAGACATTGCTTTTCTTTTTGAACTGCTCCTGCCTCCTTTAGTTGGTTGGTGGTATCTTCATCAATACAATTTTCTTAAAAACTCTGTAAGCCTTCTATAGCAAATTAGTCTACCCCACTAGATAAAACTCACTTCTATACATCTCTTTTAGACAGGCCTCTTCTACCACAGGCTGAGAATCAGGATGCTGTGGAAAATGCTCGCAGGGCCTATGAGGCATTGCTTGACATCATTCTAAATTTTTTTTAAATGTTTATTTATTTTTGAAAGAGAAAGAGAGAATGTGAGCAAAGGGCAGAGAGAGAGGGAGAGATAGAGAATCCCAAGCAGGCTCCACTCTGTCTGCACAAAGTCGCATATGGGGTTCGATCCCACGAACCGCAAAATCATGACTTAAGCCAAAATCGAGAGTCAGATACTTAACCGACTGAGCCACCCAGGCACCCCCATTCTGAAGGGTCTTACAGCTCTGATTTATCATAACCCTGAGACCATGCTTTATTTCTTATTTTTGGCACCTTGGGCTGTTTTTCTTTGCCCTGAGACTAGTTATAACATTGAAAATAATATTTCTGGATGGTAAAGTTGAGAATAAAAATGGTACAGAATACTTCCGAGACTGTTCTGAATGTACTCTGAGTTTATAGGAGGATATGATGTCTATATATTTTACTTTCCTCTCTAAAGTCATCATAAAAAACTTTGAAAATAATAAATTTTAAAACAAATAGAAGTTAAACTTGGAATATCTATTTTGTGATTAAGTGTATTATAAACATCATGGTAATGAAATGCAGTGTAATCATAACAAGCATCATGAACATTTGATAAACAACTGTTAATCTCTAAAGCAGAAAGGAACATGAGTAAAATTTCTGGTTAGATTTTTAAAGTGGAAGCTCATCACTTATTAGCATAAAAATACTTTGTGTTTGATTGTCTCATGTGAAAGTGTCGATTGCATCTGGTTCTCTGCTGGGAATTGAAAAAAACAATTCAAATACTTACAAAATAGTAATTATCTTATTTATTCCTGAACATTATTTAATAACTTAATGTTTACAATCTTATTATCAAGAGAAATGGTTTCATTTAGCAAATATATATCCTTGGCAGTGCTACAGATAGAATCTAAATTACTGAATCAGAGACACAGTGGGCTGGCTGGGTGGCTCAGTTGGTCAGGCATCTGACTTTGACTCAAGTCATGATCTCACGGTTCGTGAGTTTGAGCCTCGCATTGGGTTTTGTTCTGACAGCTCAGAGCCTGGAGCCTACTTCAGATTCTACATCTCCCTCTCTCTCTGCCCCTCCCTCACTCATGCTCTCTCTCTCTCTCTCAAAAATAAATAAACATTAAAATTTTTTTTTAATTACTGAAACAAATTTTCTGAGTTGATGACTGCTTTTTCTTTTTTAATTGATTATACATTTTGGAATTTTATAGCTACCATGATTCTGAGAAATACATTGTTTTGTTATCTTCAGGTTTTTTTTTTTGAGTCTAAACATAATGGATTGTGAGTATAATGGAATAAAAACAATTGTAGATTTATTCTTTTTTTTTAATGTTTATTTATTTATTTTGAAAGAGAGGGATAGAGAGCAAGTGGGAGTGGAGCAGAGATGAGAGGGAGAGAGAGAGAATCCCAAGCAGGCTCCACACTGTCCATGTGGGGCTTGAACCCGTGAACTGTGAGATCATGAAATGAGCCGAAACCAAAAGTCAGAAGGTTAACCAACTGAGCCACCCAGGTGTAGATTTCTTATATTCTCAAAGAAGATTACCTAATTTTCTTTTTATCATTTATCTTAGGGGATTTTTTTCCCCACAATGATATATTATTAAATGTTTGCTATTGTAACCTCTTCTTCTCCAATTTCTCAAGTAAATATTTCATGAACACTTCAGGAAACCCTAGAGAAACTTTCAGTACTTTAACACATAATAAGTTCTGATTTTAAAGCACTTTGTCCAGAAGGAAGGAAAGAAGGAAGGAAGAAAAGAAGGAAGGAGGGGAGGGATAGAGGAAGGGGGGCCAAAATACACTGCTGAACCAAGTGGCCTAATGTTTTATAATCTTAAGGGGAAAAAATCCTTTTTTTCTTTCCAAGACATATTTCCCTGAAAACATGTTTTTTGTATTTAAAAAATAGAAGCCTTTGTTACTATTGGAAAATACTTTTGTAAAGTTAAAAATGTTTTCCAAATTTAAGTCTGGACACCTCAATTTATTTTAACAATGGGAGTTGAGAAGCTATTCCAAAAGTAAATTGATTTTACTTTTCAGATGAAATCAATGTACAGAAACATTTAAAGCTGGAACATGGTATCTTTAGAAACCCAAGCTATCCTTCTGGACATGTGGTAGGTCCTTAGAGGCACTACATGAGAAGAGAGGCTACATAAGGAATAACTGAAGTACCTCAATGAATAGCACCAAAGCTCCAGACAAGTTAGAGAGATCCTCTTGAACTTTCTAGCTCAGCTTAGCCACCAGCTGAATGTAACCACAAAGCAAACCCATTTAACATCACTTGAAGCAGCTGTAAAGATATTTAAACTGTATACCACATAAACTTTATATTAAGCAGCCAGGTAGTTGACTGAATATTTTTTATTGTCTAGTCAGTGACTCTGTTGTAATATGAAAGTAAGCATTCTTGATAGCTTTTACTGTATACGGGAGAACTGAAGGTTTGCCAGGCATTGCTTTTTCTCCCCAAGATTGCCAACATTAGGTCTTTAAATATAATGTGCACATTAAAACTGGTGAGTAGCATATTGCTCATTGAAGTTGGTTTGCAAATTGTTGAAAGTCACCTTTTTATATCCATCTATTAGTAATAATAAAGACTTGATATTTCAAGTTTCAGTTTTCTAGAAAGCAAGACATACCATGTGTATCTAGAAAGCAAGACATATCATGTGTATCATTCTATATAAATCATTTTGATTATGGGTTGGTGAAAAACTGATTGCAATTTAATGCTAACCAATCAGACTCTTTTGGGGCAGTGAATTTTTTATTAAGTTTTTAATTTTAATTCCAGTATAATTAACATACAGTGTTATATTAGTTTCAGGTGTACAAATAATGATTCAACAGTTCTACACATTACTCAGTGCTCTTCATGATAATAGAGACAGTGAATTTGAATAAAAAGCTGCTCCCTTCTCAATCTACTTGTATTAAGATCTTTTCAAGGTACAATGGATTTTCAAGGTGAATGTTTCTGTCCTCCTCCCCAAATTCATATGTTGAAAACCTAATGCCCAGTGCGATGTTATTAGAAGTAGGGCCTCTGGGAGGTGATTAGGTCATGAGTGGAACCCTCATGGATAGAACTAGTACCTTTATAAGAAAAGAAACTAGAGAAATAATCTCTTCTTATATTGGTCAGAATTATACCGTATGCACACCCTGAAGTAATCATTGACAAGGGATGTTGAATCACTATTTGCCTTTAAACTAGGTTCACTTAGGGGCACCTCGGTGGCTCAGTTGGTTATGACTTCAGGTCATGATCTCACAGCTGGTGAGTTCAAGCCCCGTGTTGGGTCTGCACTGTTAGCTTGCCTGGAGCTGGCTTCAGATTCTGTGTCTCCTTTTATCTCTGCCCCTCCCCACTTGCACTCCATCTGTCTCTCTCAAAAATAAACAAGCATTTAAAAAATAAATAAACTAGATTGACTTCCTTGAAGTGGTACCTATCTGAATGAAGTCACATTTTGTGACTTAAATAAAGGGAAAGTGGAAGAGGAGGATTATTGGGTTGATTAATATTTTTCAAACTTCCGGTAGCAACCCATTAGAGGATCATGGGGTATAGTCAACATCTTACAAAATGAAATGAAATGAAGTAAGACAAAACAGAAATGATAACTTCACCATATTTAACAGGTGCTAACATGCTTTGTGAAACTTATGTTTCAGTTATGCATGTGTATATTCTGTCATGATATAAGAGGAATTTCTTCGTGTTGATCAGAGTCAAAGAGTTTAAAACTCCCTTGAGTAGACAACCAGCTGTGTGTGCTTAGACAGTCCCTATTGGTCTTCTGAAAATTAGTTAAGGGAGTATTTGATCTGATTCTTCCTTACAAGATATAATGAGGCTTACCAGGCAAAAGAGACCCAAGAGTAAAAATTATCTAAAGTACATGAACTATCTAAAATATGTGGACATATATAATTGTTTAAAAACAAACTAGATAATAACAATAAAAAGAGAAATTATACACATGGGGTTTTATATACAATCTCTTAATTTTCTCAGCATCCCAAGATTATGTATTATTCTCATCCTAAAATGACAAAAAACAGCCAAACAAGGCTCATAGGTTAGTAAGTTGGTGAAAGTGACACAGCAAATAAGTAAGAGAACTTGGATTTAAACTTGGGTCTTTGTGATTTAAAGAAGCTCAATTTATTGACTACATTAATCTACCCCTCCACTGCTCAAATGCCTCCAAACAATTTATCACTATAGCAGCAGTTTTGTTCTATGGAACAATGGCAATGTTAATTCAAAGCCATTTAAAACTTATACAAACAGAAGCAACCACATAAAATATTTCATGTTTGATAAAGAAAGGAGATAAACCCCACAAATTTCTAAGTAATTAAGGCCTTTCTATGAGTTATGGACTATTTTCCTTATTTCTAGTTGAAATTTTCCAATCAGCAAAAGAAATGGCATACAATGTTTTTTTTTCTTTTTAATGTTTATTTATTTTTGAGACAGAGACAGAGCATGAACGGGGGAGGGGCAGAGAGAGAGGGAGACACAGAATTGGAAGTAGGCTCCAGGCTCTGAGCCATCAGCCCAGAGCCCGACTCGGGGCTCGAACTCACGGACCGTGAGATCGTGACCTGAGCCGAAGTCGGACGGGTAACCGACTGAGCCACCCAGGCGCCCAGGCATACAATGTTTTATTCAAACCTAGACATACGTACAACTGTTCTTCTATTGTAGACCATTGGCTGAGTATTTGTGTTGATATAACAAGAAATTTTGTTCCAACTATAATTTTTATACATAAAGTAGTGGTTTGCTCTATGTCAGGAAGTGAGCTGCTTATGTACTTAGATTTTTTTTTAACTTTTCATTTTTTTCCTTTTATAGATTTACAGCCCATTTATCTGCTTGAACAGTTGGATACAAATAGTTTTATTACTGAGTGCTTTAAAATGGACGTTTCTCTCTGGTACCTCAAAGAAAGACCTTAAGATTGCCAAACTTTCCTGGCTTCACCCACTAAAATAGAACATATGCTACCGGTATTAGAACTATAGCTCTATGAATATAATACTACAAAAAAGTAAAATTAATAATAACCAATAAATATGTGTTCACTTTACCAAAGATGTAGTCCTTTATGACTAGAAATACTGTGGTTTCACATTCTAAAATGAGAGTTGGAATGGATGTGTAGTGTTAACATTTGGGGACCCGATCTCCTGCTGTTATCAGCAATGTTAATCTTGAGAATTATTCCTCCTCATTTGTGTTGAATGATTAATAAATTCAATATAATTTAGATCACTAAGATTCTGCCAAAATAATTTTTAATTTTTCTGATGCATGTTAATTGACCCAAGTGTACAGAGAATACTGCATATAACAGTGTTACAGAAGCTAGAAACTTACTAGAAACTTACCTGCCAAGAATACAATGCTCATTTAAATACCACAGTTAAAGGGAATTCTATCATTCTTAGGGTGGATTGTTTAATATGTTTTAAATCTGTCTGGCTGCTTCCAGCTATCTAGCTTGTTCTCAGCTGCTACTGTCAATGGGTAATTATACTTTTGAGGGTATCAGACCATGTTAACACCACCCAGAAGAACACATTTTGAAATGTAAATTTATTGAAAAACAAAAATAGAAAACATTTGAAATCCAAATTGTACATTTATCCAAGTACCTATTGACTACCCTCTATATGCCAGATATATCCACCATGCCTGTGACTATTTTTTTTTAATTTTTATTTCCAAATGTTCATTACTAGTATTGAGAAATGTGATTTATTTTGTATGTTGGCCTGGAATATGAATTTGCTAAACTCACTTATTATGTGAGTTTTATTTTTTTTGTTTTAGATTCCTTGGAATTTTCTGCATAGACAACCACATCATCTATGAACAGAGACAGTTTTGTTTCTTCCTTTCCAGTAAGTATGCCTTTTATTTTTTTCTTGCCCACGTGAGTTGGCCAAGACTTCCAATATAACGTTGGATAGAAACGTGGGAGCAGACATCCTTTACTTGTTCCCAGTATTAGGGGGAAAGAATTTAAACCTTCACCATTAAGAATTATGTTAGCCTTAAGTCACATGTATATATTCATGTGCATGTTTACACATGTTGCCCATTATGAGGTTAAGGAAGTTCCCTTTCATTTATAGTTTGTTGAGTTTATATATAAGTAATGAATGGAATTTGAATTTATCAAATGCTTTTTTTCTTCTTGCATCTATGAATTTTTTCTTCTTTAACCAATTTAAACCGTGAGATATAGTTTTCTAATTCTAATTTTGGACTAGCCTTGCATTCCCTAGATTCTACTTGGTTGTAATGTTTTATCCTATTTATGTATTGTTAGATTTGATATATATATTTTGATCAAACATATCTGGTATATTGAATACATTTGATATATTGCTAGATTTTGTTGAAGATTTTTACATCTCTATTTGTGGGGTATATTGTGCCATAGTTTTTTCATTATGACTTTGTCTTGTTTTGGTATCAGAGTAATACTGGCCTTCTAAAATGAATTGGGAAGTATTCCCCCCTTTTGTGTTTTATAGGAGAGTTTGTGTAAATTTGTATTCTTTCTATCATTCTTTAAATGGGTGGCTCAGTCGGTTGAGCGCCGACTTCGGCTCAGGTCACGATCTCGCGGTCCGTGAGTTCGAGCCCCGCATTGGGCCCCTGTGCTGACAGCTCAGAGCCCGGAGCCTGTTTCAGATTCTGTGTCTCCCTCTCTCTGACCCTCCCCCACTCATGCTCTGTCTCTGTCTGTCTCAAAAATAAATAAACGTTAAAAAAAAAATTAAAAAAATTTTTTATTTACTGGGGGACAGGTGCAGAGAGAGGGAGAGAGAGAGAGAATCCCAAGCAGGTTCTTGGGTCAAGGATACTTAGCACAGAGTCCAACTTGGGGGCTGGAACTCATGAACTGTGAGATCATGACCTGAGCCAAAACCAAGAGTTGAACACTTAACAGACTGAATCACCCAGGCACCCCTGTATTCTTTCTTAAGTGTTCGGTAGGAATGACCAATGGAACTATTTGGGTCTAGAATATTCCATTTTGGGAAAGTTTATGAGTAAAATTAAATTCCTTCATAGATACAGGAAAATTTAGGTTAACCTTTTTGTTCTTTTTTGAGTGAGTTTTGGCAGTTTAGTTCTTTAAAGAATTAGTCCAATTCATCTGACTTGTGGAATTTATGGGTATTGAGTTGTTCATAGGATTCTCTTATTACCCTTTTAATGTCTACATGGTCTATCGTCTTCTATTTTTTCTTGATTAATCTAGGTAGAGGTTTATCAATTTTATTGATTTTTCAAAGAGTAAACTTTTTATTACCTTGATTTTAACTATTTTTTTATTTATCACATTTATCATTTACTTTTTAGCTTGCTTTGAGTTTAATTTTCTTTTCTTCCTAGTATTTTAATATGAAAACTTAGATTATTGATTTGAGATCCTTGTTATTTTCTAACATAAGCCTTTAATGCTATAAATTTTCTTCTAAGCACTACTGTAGTTATATCCCATAAATTTTAATATGTTTCATTTTCAATCAGTTCAAAATAATTTACAATTTCCTTTTGAGGAAGACTTCCTTTTTGGCCCATGGATTATTTAGAAGTATGCCATTTAATTTTCAAATGTTTGTGATTTTCCATAAAGTTACTGATTTCTAATTCCTTTTGATCAGAGAACAAATTATTATTGTTCAATTATTTTAAGTTGTTATGATCTGCATTACGGCCCAGGATATGATCTATCATCATGAATTTCCAGGAATACTTGAAAATAAAATGTATGTTCTGTTGTCGGAATTTTTAAGTGTCAAGTTGGTTGATGATATTGTTCAAGTGGTCTGTAATCACTGGGAGACATAGATTGCAGTTGGCTTACTTAATCTTGGCTAGCAGTGGAATTTGAGCCCAGATTTTCTGTTAAATTAATATTATTTTTATTATTCCATAATGAAGCATTAACTTTCTAAAAGCTCCAAAAATCCCTTATGTATTGTGCAAAATACTTCTTGATTTTGAATTCATCTTTATACTGTGAGAAAGTTTTATTTTTGCTTAAAAGGGAAAAGTCAAAATCTACTTAGGACATGTACAAGGTTTTCTCTCTCTCTCTCTTTCTTTCTTTCTTTCTTTTTTTGAAAACAGACTTAAAACATTTTATATCATCGATTGCTCATTGCAAACAGGTTTTACACATGTTTCCTAGTATATCCAAATTTTAAAGGTATGCCCTTCTGACTCTAATTTTTTTTAAGTTTTTACTTAAATCCCAGTTAGTTAACATACAATGTATATTAGTTTCAGGTGTACAATATAGTGATTCAGCACTTCCATACATCACCCAGTGCTTATCACAACAAGTTCACTCCTTGGGTGCTTGCGTGGCTCAGTCAGTTAAGTGTCTGACATTGGCTCAGGTCATGATCTTGTGGTTTGTGAGTTCGAGCCTGCTTCATATTCTGTGTCTCCTTGTCTCTCTGCTCCTCCTCTGCTTACACACACACACTCTCTCTCTCTGTCAAAAATAAATAAACATTAAAACAATTAAAAATAAAAGTAAGTGCACACCTTAATCCCCATCACACACACACACACACACACACACACACACACACAAACACACACACACATACACACACACAGAGATATATATATCCCACGTCTTCTTTATACATTCATCAGTTGATGAGGTAATGGATACTTGGGCTGTTTCCATAATTTGGCTATCATAGGTAATGCATTCATTTCCTTTTGGGGTCAAAAGTTTACTTCTCCTTGGTTATAGAGGGCAAACTGAAGGAAAGAAATCTATTAAACTACTGCATCAAGTACAGAATCTGAGCTTCTATTCCCTTCTGGTGGACTACTCTCCCATGCTTTCTTCCATTCATGAGTTAGAGAGGCAGGTTAGAGCAGTAACCTAAACAAGAAAAGATAAAGAAAAAAACAACAAAAAGACATGTTCCATTTTCACAAAAACACATGTCCTATACTCTTTTTATTTTACATTTGAATTTTCTAAACATATGAAAATTTTTGACTTAAAGAAAATTTTTAGTAACTTAGGGTTTTTTCCCCTCAAATTCCTCATGTTCCCCTCTCCTAAGGTTCAAATACATTCCCTAAGGGTGAGACACCTTATGTTGGATGTGCAAATCATTTCTTCTTACCAGATTCATCTGTAACTGTCCATCTGGGGATCCTTTGTCAGTCTTATTGTTCTTTAAAATCTTGTTCACCCTAAATGGTCAGACTGTGGCTCATCTGTACATCCAGAAATAGAGCAAGTTCAACTACTATAGATAGTCTCCTCCTTTTCCAAACCCATGCCTTCTGGACAGAAGAGACACAAAGAACGCAGCTAGTTTATACAAAAGTGTTTATACAAAGGAATCACCTGTGTCACAGCCCATGAGGACAACCAGTGATAGGTTAGAGATGACTGGTCAAGGGCTGAAGTCCAACATACTCTTGGGGCAGGGTAGGCATTACCAGCAGGTCACTAGTAATGAAAAACTTTCTTCTTTGCTGTTTGTTATGTAAGTGAAACCATATTGACTCTGCTGCCATCATTTAAACAGAGTCAGCAGAGAGACTACCAGACAAATCTATTCTTCGTCAGATATCTTCCCAACATACTTAAAATAATGGAGAAAAGTAACATGACATTATTTCAGTGAGTCATATTAACCCCTTTCTTTTTTCTCTAAGTTGTTTTTGGATCTTGGGTATATTGGCTGTGGGATGATACAGGATATTTTGAAGAATTTTCCTAGAATCCCTACCATGTTATATAAAATATGAGCAAGGCTACAGAGGTATGGAGAAAGAAAGACAGCATTGAAAACAGAAGGGAGGGAGCGAGCAAGAAAACAGACCAGAGTGAGAATAAGAGTGTGCATGAGACTAAAGGCCTGGTATATTTTAAGTCTGAAATCAACATTGTTTCTTAATTGATCTTCTTGCACCTAATTTCATCCTCCTCTAATTGAGCCCTCTTCTATGCCAGAGTCAGTTCTTACACTGCAAATCTGTGTTGGTCCTTTGCTTAAAACTTTTTAGAGGATGAAGTCCCTTCATGATCTGACCCTAGTCCTCTTCTTTAGTCTCACCAACTGCCATCCTTTACTTTGGGCTTAGACGATTGTCATTTCCTTTCAGTTTCTGAAGACACTGGGCTATGTCATTCCTCTTTGCCTTTGCGTTATTCCTTGTCCCTGGCATGTCTGGTCCTTGTCTTAGTTGGCCAGTTATCCTGTGATACTTCCTCTGTGACTTCTTCCCAGGCCATACATTCTATCAGAGTTAATTTTGTCTGATGTAAAACATTGCACATAGTTACTTTCATTATAGCATTGCTTATTATATGCTAATTATTGGTTTTGTGTTTGTTGTGCCATTGATCTGTGAACTTTTTGTGGGCAAGAACAAAGTCTGATTTGTCTTTTGTCATCTGTATCTAACACTGTACCTGGTATACCATAAATTCTTAGAGAATTTTGGTTGATCTAAGTCAAATAGAGCTGTAATAACAAGTCACCATACAGACTTTCACTTTGTAGACTCTTAAGCTCAAATACACAGCTGTGTTGTACTATTATGATATATACTTTATCTGACTTAGGAAAAAAACCTCAACAATGTTATTTTAGGCAGATAGCTGGTTTAAGCAATCATGTTCTCTTTTTCCACGGGATAAGGATATTCCACTGGGATAAGGGAAAATATGAACAGAAGCCTTTTACACCAATCTTTTATATTTAGGGGGAAAAAGGATTGCAAATTTTTCCAAAGCTGGTTAGAAAAATTGGGCCCCTCTGCAATGTGATACTTCTAAAAATAATGCCCAGAGGAATAGCAGTTCTAGAGAATACTAAATCCAAGTGTGGCTAGATTCCATCTTCCTTTTGGAAACAGCCACAGCTGTGGCCAACCCAGTCAGACAATGGAATGCAGTTGGGGATTTGATATGGGGGGGAAAGGAGAGGGAACTTGGTTTCCTGTCCTGAGGCAGTTGGCACATAGTTCCAGGTCCCTATCCTCCCCCCATCTCCAGACCCCAATCCTCTCTTCATCGCCTAGGAAATATATTGGTGATTGGGGTAAGATCTGGCATTTGGATTTTGTTTGCACTCTTGGGAATATTGTGCTAAGATGACAACATTATACTGTACATCTCTAACTCTCTCCAAGTATGGACAAGTACCAAGTTAAGCCACAGAGAAATGTTTCCTTCTTTTAAAAATTTTCTATAAATGGTATTTTGCAATTTATCTTAGACAAAAGAAACACAGTAATTCCAACATCATTAAGCTTTTTTCCTCTCCAAAATATTATAAGATCAAATGCCTGCTGGAAATGACACACTGGTCTTAACCAATAATATTTTATAGAGAAGATAATTTCCAGTCCTATCTTCTGTGTCTGCTTGTACTCTTCCCACCTCTCCTGCTTTATTATATAATCAAAAGCTCACACAGCAAAAGATGAGAGCGCTATTAGCAACTATATGGAAGTGGCATTTCTATTATGTTAAAGAGCTACCAGCAGGGGCACCTGGGTGGCTCAGTCATTTGGGCATCTGACTCTTGATTTCAGTTCAGGTCATAATCCCAGGGTCATGGGTTCAAGCTTTTCATTGGGCTTCATACTTAGTGTGGAGTCTGCCTAAGATTTTCTTTCTCTGCCCCTCTCCCCAGCTCATATGTTCTGTCTCTCTAAAATAAAATTAAAACTTAAAACAAAAGAGCCTCCAGGAAAACTAATATATGGCTATGTTAGTCAGAGTGGCAGTTACCCCTGGGAGGAAAGGTTGGTAGTAACTAGAAGGAGGCACAAGAAAGACATGAGGGAGACTTCTGGGGTCTTGTGCTCTATTTCTTGATCTGGTACTGGTTACATGGGTGAGCTTAACTTTTGACAAATAATTGACCTTTATCCCCTTATGATTTATATATTTTCTGTATGTATGTTTTACTTCAATAAAAATAAATAATGATAATCATGGTATTAGACCCATGTTGAGTCAAAATTCCATTTAGCACAAAGAAAATAAAGACCAGTAGATCTATGTCTATATGATAATAGGCAATAAGTATATAATATGATAAAATAATATACAATGAGTATACTTGGTAGGAACATGTAGAATATGCCTTTTAGTAAGAGGCCATTTGTTTACTTTGGGAATAGGATCCAGAAGCCTAGCCTTTTGTCAGTGAGTAGTAAGGCAGGAAAGGTTCTCTTTAGCTCTTGTTGCCACACTGCTCAGCCCTTCTTCACTTGTCTTCATATTGTTACAGAACAGCCCTTTGGGAAAGACAGGGCAGATATTATCAACCCATCCTAAAAGGAGGAGTCTAGATACATATTAATTTCATAATTTCTTTAAGATAATAAAGTCAGTGGTGATGCCATGGTCTGGACTTAGGTCTGTTGGTTCCCAGTATAGAATTTCCATGTCATACAAGTCAATATGATACATTGAAGTCAACAATCATTGTGTCCAGTTCCCTCTCTGTTGACCTTGATCAAAGCCTTCGTGGTTAAACTCTTTCCGGTGACTTATCCTGCTCAAACTTCCATATAAGGACACAGTACCCACCCTACTCTGGAATCTCCTGCCGAGGGAAGACCTGAGATTTCTCAGCTTTCTTCAAATAGTAGACAAGAGTGGCAAGTCTGTGAGAGGAATTTTTGGTGAAAGAGGATGGTGGTGTTATATGGGATACACCCATCATGAGTTTCTGAGATTTGGGGCTCCTGGGTGGCTCAGTCAGTTAAGCGTTGGATTTTGGCTGAGGTCATGATCTCACAGTTTGTGGGTTTGAGCCCAGCGTCAGGCTCTGTGCTGACAGCTCAGAGCTTGGAGCCTGCTTCAGATCCTGTGTCTCCCTCTCTCTCTTCTCCTCCCCCACTTGTGCTCTGTCTCTGTCTCAAAAATAAACATTTAAAAATAAGTAAGTAAGTTTCTAAGATCTCTATAAGAACCCAGCAGTGGCTCCCCAAGGGGCATAGGTGGTGGGCTGTGGAAGCAGTCTGCCCTGGGTGCAGGAAATAAGAGGGTACATTTTATGTAGAGAATTTTTAAAAACAGGAAAGCCAACTGAAAGTTTTTAGCCTGCTTTTTATTATCACCATGTGCCTGAAAATCCTTAGGAGCTCTCCCTGGAGACATTCACCAGACCAGAGAGCAGTGGTGAGGAGTGCAACTGACGCTTCCCTCCTGTGCCTCATTTTGACATTAAAATGAGAAACTCAACAGATGAACATAGGGGAAGGGAAGGAAAAATAGGATAAGAGCAGAGAGGGACGCAAACCATAACAAACTCTTAAATACAGAGAACAAATTGAGGGTTGCTGGAAGGGGGGATGGATTAAATGGGTGACAGGCATTAAGAAGTGCACTTTTCGGGATGAGCACTGGTTGTCATATGTAAGACATGAATCACTGGGTTCTACTCCTGAAGCCAAGACTGCACTGTATGTTAACTAACTTAAATATTAGAAAAACAGCTCTTGTAGTTATAAAACACGCCATAATTGTCAGTGCACCAGCAAGCATGCTCGGTCTGTAGGGCCAAAGGGATGAAGGAATTGTTTGTAGGAGTTGTTGTTGGTAGCCATTCTGGCTCATTCTGGGTCTGAACCTGTCTTGTGGCCACATTCTGACACCTCTTCACAGAACTGGAGGCCCCAGTATTTGAACAGATGACTGAGAACATGTACAGACTTTGGCTCAGAGACCACTGCAAAGGAAGTACTCTTGCTTCTCTCACCTCTCAAGACCACAGTCTTTCCAACATGCTGCCTACTACTTTGAACAGCTGAATAACTTTCCTTCTCCCCTGCAAAGACATCTCTGTTTTTATCACCTACTCGGCTAAGCCCACTCTTATCTCTCCTACTCTCCACCTTTTCACTGTAGAAAGGAGTTAAAAGTTCCAAAACAAATACTAGCTTGTAAGTATGCCTGGTCAGTAACTGAAGAAGAGGAAGGGAATGGAGGGAAATGTATCTCCTTTTAATCAGAATCGGGATATTTGTATTGAGGTTGCCTGCTACCATTGTGCCCTTTGCCAAACTTATGCCTTAGTAACTGGCTCCAAATGCAGTTCCAAAAGTTTGAAAAATAAAGGATGAACCAAACTGAACTAAGCAAATGTTAACTTAAAGCAAAAATTATAAAGTTAATATCAGACAACATAGAACTTTAAGAGATCCTTAAGTATAACAAAGAAGTTTCCACATGGGTTTATGTATCAAATGATACAACCACACAAATATGGACTGAAAGAATAATTGGAAACACAAAGAAATTTGTAAAAAACTCAATCTTCATAGTAGCTTTTAATGTATTCTTTTCAGAAACTGATGGGTCAGGCACACAGAAAAAAAAATAAAGATATTGAAAGTGAAAATGAAAAAAATAAACAATGATAGATACATAAAACAGAGAATAATAGACTGTTCCAATACTCTTGCAACATTAAAAAAATTTGATTATATAGGTCATAAGGTAAATCAATTCTCTGACCAAAATGCAATTAAATTAGAAGTCATAATAAAAATCCCAGAATGTTTAATCTCATAGAAATTTCAATAACAAATAATTTTTGTGAGCAAAAAAAGAAACCAAATTGTTTATAAATCTATTTAGAAATACAACAATGAATGCATAATACATCGAAACATATAGAATGGTACCAATAAATATATTTATTAAAACACAAAAAGGATGGAGAATAAATGGGCTAAGATTCAGTTGAAAATCTGAAAAAGAAAACGACAAAATAAAACTGGAAGAAAAAAGAAGGAAGGAATTTATAAAGATAATATCTGAAATTAATGACTAAGGAAGAAGTTTTAAAAGTGGATGATAAATAAAACATAGCTCCCTGAAACTACCAATAAGCTACAGAGGGGCATGACGAGTAAAAATGAGAATATAATGCAAATGTCAATTTATTGAGTGCCACAACAGTCCAAGTATTGTACTAATGCTGGACTATTTGTTAAATTTTTTGCTTGTCCAGCATCTTTCCTTTTTGGAATTGATATTCCTTCCATTACCAAGGTTTCAATCACGTAGCCCTGATTTCCTACATCAAGAGTTAGTAGTTACCCAGACTGGGCAATTCTTTTGGATACAGTGATTTATTCAGGCTTGGGTATTTGACACGGATAGGACCCCAAAAGTCTTCTTCTTGGGGATTCAAATGGGTGCCGGGAAAAACAGTCTCTCTTTTTGTAAGATTCTAAATTGTAAAGGACACATACACCTGGAAACCTCTTTGTTGCCTAGGGATGAAATCAACACAGAGGATTTTTGCCAAGAGACAAAGAAAGAGGGAGAAGAGAGTGCGTACATACATGAGCACCTTGCCCCAAGAACGGCTTCAGGTCTGGAGTTCCCAATGTTCCACCTTTGACCTTAAAACAAATATGCTTTCTTGGTCTTGAAGATGTGACTCTGAGCACTCCAGGTACTTTATTTTCTGGATGCCATCACTTGCTTTCATTTCTGGGAACACACACTGAGAAAGAGTATAAAAAGAGCTTTTTCTATGTGTCCAGATAGTACTTTACCATTATGATAGCACTGAATCCTCACTTCAACACTTAAAGATGAGCAGAGACCCAGAGAAAGATATATACATGATAAAACAGGCTAAAATCTGTGCCCTTGTGGAGTTTATATTCTAGTGCAGAAGAGAGACAATAGATTGTGAACATAATAAATAAGTAAATAGTATAGGGACAAATGCTCTAAGAAAAATAGAGCAAGCTCAGGAGTTTCAGGAATATGTATGTGTGTTGGGGGATAATACAGGTTGCATATTAAATAGAGTGGTCAGGGTAGTACGTTGAGAAGGTATCATTTGAAGAGATATATAAAGAAGGTGAAGAGTTTCCCAAATGTGTAACTAGGGGGAGGGAGGATTTCAAGACTAAAGAAACAATTTTGCAAAGCCCTAAAATGGAACCAGATTTTTTGCTTATCTAAATAGCCTTCCTTCCCCAAAACACTTCATAATCACTTGACACAAATGTGTGATAGTAATAGGTATATCTATAATGACTTAAGCTATAAATGGTGATATCTCCAATTGGGTAGTACACCACATATACAGCTTGCACAGCTGCCCATTGTAATCATGGTGTGGACATATCTGGGGAAGGGTAAGAAGTGGAGGGAACCAGGGGAAGATGCCGTCAGAGAAGTCAAACAAGACATTAAAGGTTGTTGTAAGGGACTTGGCTTACACTCAGATGGAATGCAGTGCCATTTAGAGTTTTTCAGCAAGAGAAATGGAATGACTTGACAGGTTTTAAAAGGATTACTATCCTTTTATGTGGCTATCCTGTGGAGAACACACTGTAGTGGGCAAGGGTGGAAGCAGGGAAGAGGCTGTTGCAAAAATCTAGGTGAGAGATGACAATGTCTTGGAATAGGATATTAACACTGAGGTAGTTGGTGAGAAGTGGTTAGATTCTGTATATATTTTTATATGTTGGGCCAACAGAATTTTCTGACAAATTGGATTTAGGAATGTGAGAAAATGAGAGGAGTCAAGGATAATGACAAGGTTTTTGGCTCAAGATACTGGCCCATCATTGATGCTGAAGTCTTATATTAGACTTTTTTTTTTTAAACAAAGCTAGCCCTGATTATCTTAACTGTGTTTAGCCAAAAAAAACCAGACAAAACAAAATAAATTGTTGAGGTGAAGTGGTTATAAGATAATATACCACATAAATAACATAAACATAAATATAAACATAGAGAAACATTTCTTCTCTATTCCTCTCCCTATAACCAATTATCTGTCATTTATTTACCCATTAATCACTATCATCACCATAACACTTTAAATTTTAAAGCAATATACTGTTTACAAAGTATTCTAGATTATTATCATAAGTAATACTCAATAATCAAGTAGTTATATAATCTGTATCACATTGATGAGCAAATTCCAGGAAGCTTCTATGCTCTCCTCTTTAAAGCATCGGACATCCTATTTTTATATATAAAATGTTGACAAGTTGAGTATTTGTTAACTGAATAGTGCCTATAGGCCAAATTAGACTTTCTGAGGATACACAATGCCAACCAATTAATTTTCAAGCAAAATTTAAAAAAAAATTTTTTTAAGTTTATTCTTGAAAGATAGAGAAAGACAGAGCGCAAGCAGGGGAGGGGGAGAGAGAGAGGGGGATAGAGAGAGGGGGACACAGAATCTGAAGCAGGCTCCAGGCTCTGAGCTGTCAGCACAGAGCCCGACACGGGGCTGGAACTCATGAACCGCGAAATCATGATCTGAGCCGAAGACAGACGCTTAACTGACTGAGCCACCCAGGCACCCCTCAAGCAAAATTTTTAATAGACAACTACCTTTTAAAGATCATTCATTGTATATTTGAATCATAGCTTAACAACTTCTACCAGCTTTTAAAGACATCTGCTTCCTGAAATGAATTCTCTCTTCCCAAAAAGTGACAGTCTTTTAGAAACAGAGTCATGGAGGGGTGACACTGCTGGTACCCTATGTAGATGCCCTTCACTAGCCAGGATAGCCATCCCCTAGATAATAATAACTCACTCCTCCTTTTTCTTGGTTCTTCAGAAAATTTCTCTCAGCCAAACAAAAGCCATCTCACCCAGGAACCTACTCTTCCTTTACTTAGTTCCTCTGCACTATATGTCTTCCCTCACGTTCCTTCCTTTGAGGCACTCCTCCAATAAATCAGTTGATCAATAATCCCTGGCTCACGCTCTGCTTCTAGGGAACTTGACTGAAAATACAGCATTAGCTTTTAAATGCATACAAGTCCCCAAACATACTCACTATAATTTAGAATTTGAGGTGCTAATGGGGAAGCCAAAAACAATCATTAGAAGTGTCCTTACATTTTGTTGTGGGGTAGAGAGTGCTCTTACTTATTCTCTAATATGGTCACTGCCAGACAATTTAACATTTCAATATTTTCTGAACCATTTAGGGTCAGTTCTTATAAGGTCCTTAAAGCACCAACTGCTATGGGTCAGGATAGCTTCATGTTGGATCCATTCCTTAGGAATAAGGTGGGTGGAATTCTGCTGGCAGAGGTTGAAATTATAATGCAACATGACACATAATCTATCTCTTTATAATGGAGACATTTGGAATGAAAACAAAGAGAACAGAGGATGAGGATGATAGGTCACCAAGAAAAAAAAGGAGGGAGCTATGACTGGGAAAATCAAACCTTATGAATTTGTTCTTTATATCTAAGGTTTCTCTGCATGGAAATGGAGTCTAAGGGAAAGCTTTGTGACCAATTAAAATAATTTATTTTCTTGCATATCAAAGAGCAAGTATAAAGATAAAGGAAAGTTTGCACCCCCATGTTTATAGCAGCACTATCAGCAATAGCCAAAGTATGGAAAGAGCCCAAATGTCCTTCAATGGATGAATGGATAAAGAAGGTGTGATATATATATATATATATATATATATATATATATATATATACACACACACAATGGAGTATTACTTGGCAATCAAAAAGAATGAAATCTTGCCATTTGCAACTATGTGGATGGAACTGGAGGATATTATGCTAAGTGAAATTAGTCAGTCAGAGAAAGACAAACATCATATGACTTCAGTCATATAAGGGCTTTAAGAGACAAAACAGATGAACATAAGGGAAGGGAAACAAAAATAATATCAAAACAGGGAGGGGGACAAAACAGAAGAGACTCATAAATATGGAGAATAAACTGAGGGTTGCTGGAGGGGTTGTGGTGGGGGGAATGGGCTAAATGGTAAGGGGCACTAAGGAATCTACTCCTGAAATCATTGTTGCACTATATCTTAACTAATTTGGATGTAAATTTAAAAAAAAACATTAAATTAAAAAAAATAAAAATAAAAATAATACATTTTCTTTGGGGTGCCTGGGTGGCTCAGTCAATTAAGCATATGGCTCTTGATTTCAGCTCAGGTCATGATCTCACAGTTTGTGAGATCGAGCTCCGTGTCACTGCAGAGCCTGCTTGGGATTATCTCTCTCCTTTCTCTCTGTCTCTTCCCTGCTTCTGCTCTGTCTCTCACTCTCTCAAAATAAATAAATAAACATTAAAAACAATTTTAAAGTAAAAATAATACATTATTTTTTACATATGTCTTTATGTGTCACTTTAATAGTGTTTATCACATCATGTGATAATTTGTGATTATTTTTCATTATGCTTTCCCTATCCCTGTCATATAGTTTTGAGCTCCTTAAGGGGGCAAAACATTGTGTCCCTCATAGAATTGGGCACAATGCTCAGCACACAGCAAGCAATCTATGTTTATCAAAATGGAATGAAGATGGCCCTGACCAAACTTCAGTAAGGCACATTACAGTTGCCTTTTTAAATTGTGGGGATGGCTTTATCCTTACTATTGTCCTCTCTCTGTTTGGAGAAGAGTTCCACTTTGTGGCATAGAACATGAATTTATAGAACAACTGTTAGGTGGAAGTTTATGATTATAAAACAGAATTGGGCTAATTGTCCTAATCTGAGATTAGAATGGGCAATGGAAAATGATTTCATTGACCAGGAAGCTGGGAAACAGTGTTAATCAACCCCTGCCAAACTGACTTGATATTCCAGATAAATTAATAATAATGATAATAATAATATTTCTTCCTCATGTCTAGGCCTTAAACAATTACTCTTGAAACATTTATTTTGAAGTAACTGTGTAAGAAAAGCTAAAGCCTTGGCATTTTCACCTGACTCAGCTACAAGGATTCAGGAGTGACAGTTTTCCCCTCCAGTGCTAACCGTGAAAAAACTTCCATCTTCCTTCATTTCCTTTGTTATCTTCTTTTTTCTCCTTTACAAGGAAGATGGCTCCCTGTGTTTTTTGTGAATATAAGGATTATAAATTGGCTGTTGAAAGTGAATTGACTATTAAGTAATTCATTTGATCAGTGTTTTCAGCAAACAGACTTGCTTGACACAAATAGCCAGGCCGTGTGGCAAGATGTGGGTTTAGTAAGCTGAAACAAAACCCTCTGCTTTTGGATTTTTAACTCCAATGCGCTCACTATTCTTTCTCAATTTCTTATTTTATTTTCCTTTCAGTTCCTATGTAACTGCTTAACATGAGAAGCCAGGATAGTGTACTCCATTATAAAAAACACAACCAAATAAAACTTTTCCAGAGAGTCCAGACAAGAAACAGATCTTAACTTCATTCTCACGTCTCACGTCATAGTTTACCATTACAGTACGCTTTGTGTGTGGAATGGTGAGTGACTCATCCTCTCTCTTCATTGCCTCCAGGAATTCATCTGGGGTAATGGGTCTCCATTCTCATCTCTTGGGGCTGCCTACATGGTCTCCCCTCTTCTGCCTACCTGGAATCCCCTCTCCTATGAAGAATTTCTCTCTTCTCACTTTCCTATTGAGATTTCTCAGTTTCTTCTACTTCATGAATGTTGTGTATTTTCCTCAGCCTTTGGCCTGGATTCTTTGTTATTTACACCCATCAGAGTTTTCCTCTGGATGAAACTGAGTGAGCTAAAAGAGAAAAAATTGATTAGGCTGTCTCATATTCTTTCCTTTCCCCATAGATTCCATCATAAAGACCAAGCATCTTCAAAACAGTCTTCAAAACTATTAGACTTTTCACATTGCCAAAAGTGACCCGCATCAAGGAGAGCATGATTATTAGGTGCAATTACGCTCATACTTCATTTTTCTTCTTTGAATTACCTTTTAAAAGACCCATTTCTGGGGGCACATGGGTGGCTCAGTTGGTTAAGCATCTGACTTTGGCTCAGGTCATGATCTCACAGATCATGAGTTCGAGCCCCGTGTCAGGCTCTGTGCTGATAGGTCAGAGCCTGGAACCTGCTTCAGATTCTGTGTCTCCCTCTGTCTCTGCCCCTCCCCCCACTCATATTCTGTCTGTCTCTCTCAAAAATAAATAAACATTAAAAAAAATTTTTTTTAAGTCCCATTTCTATAATAACAGTTTGGTGAATGCCTGGCCCCAAGAAGGTAGTTAGGGGGCAGGGGTTGGTGGGGGAAGGTGGGTGGGAATGGATTAGCATATAACATGCACCAGGAAAAGAATACAGGGAATGGAAAAGCAAACAAAAAACAAAACTCTGTCTTGTTATACTCAACTGTGGATGAAGGAAAATGGAGAGTCAGTCTTTGAAATAATGTGTATTTAATTCTAGTGTTTTGACTTATGATAATGTTGAAAAGACTTGAAGCTGGCTGACATTGATCCTCTGTGACTTGAACTGAACTTTAGTTTCTCAAGTGCTGTTTTTTAAAATGAAGAGAATATTTGATCAGCCTGTTATTCCTTACTTTTTCTACTAATAGCTTTCATGCTCCCTTGATCTTAGCCCAGAACAAGATGGCTGATTAGAAAGATATTTCCTGAAAGAGGCCTGATCTAGACATATCTACACCAAGTCAGCATGCTTGGGCACCATCCCAAACAGCAGAAAATATGTTCTGTATTATTAAAAATTTTGGAATTGAGGTACAAAGTAGTACATAGTAAGTGAGAGCATGTTTTATATCTGTGACAGGGTTTTCTGACATTAGAGGCTGAGACTAAAATCAAACAAAATGGTGCAGCAGTAGGTCCAGCCCTTGGCTTTGTAAAAATGCCAGGTGTAATGACATCCTATTTGTTTTTCAAGATGACACTGCAACCTAAGAAAATTTAGTCCACAAGAAAATTCCAGAAACAGTGCATCAACAACCTCCTAGAGTATATGTCATTATCATTTATTCCTCAGTGGAGGTAGTAGAAATAAAAATGGAGGTGAGTGGCAAAGTTATTATGGATATTGAGGATCACTGAAATATTGATAATGGTGATGAGATCGACTTCCTTGGGACTTTACTAGCTGCTAGGTTTTATGTCCACTCACTCATATTAGAGGTCAGTGAATTCCCAAGGGCTGGCTTCTGAAGAAATACAGTGATTCTACTTGAGCTTCTTGAGACTGAGATTCTCCAGGAGAGGCTGAAGGAAAAGTTATAGGAAAATTTGAACTTGGATTATCCTGTAGTATCCCAGTTAATCACAGCAAATATATTCCAGGGGAGTATTTCACTTATGGAGCCCTGAGGTACTGCCCACAGTTTCCTTGTGGGATTTCTTCATGGTTACCAACTCATCAGTGACCCTGAAGATTGATCCCACTCACTGTTTGCTATTCAGCAATCATACCCAGTTTACCTTTTGGTAAACTAGCTTCTTGCCCACATAGTGTTGTTTCAACTTCTGCAAGTGGGCTTCTGGCATTGCTAAGACAAGCTTGTTGGTTTGGCTTTTGAAGGCCTCCAGCTAGCTCTTGTGCATGGCTAACTTATCTGATAGACTCAAGAAAAGCACAGTCTTTCTGAGAAGCTTCATGGTTTTGCTCTTCTCTTCCCTAATACCATACTATCTTATTCCCAGAAGCTCAGAACTGGTTTGCTTGTTCACTGGGACTATGGTTGTCAGTGCTTCCTCACAGAGGGCAGAGGAGTGGAAACCTTACAGAGGAGTTAAAATATTCACCAGTAGACAGTCAAGGGCAGCTGAGAAGATATCATAGGAAGGCACAGGGCACCTGACATTCTTTTCTCTCCGTCTCCGTCTCTGTCTCAGTCCCTCTCTCTCTGTCATTTCTTACCTCCCTTCCAGTCTACACAAAGAATGAAGATACCAAGAAATGATTAAAACAGGGTAAATACAGAAGGCATTTTTCCTGGTTTTGAAGAATATAGGCACAGACTTTGTCTGACTTAATATATTTTACAATAAAATAAAGTGCAAAAGAAAAGCCATATTTATATGGGATCCCTCAAAAAAGCATTACTTATCCTTTGACTCAATTGGTTACTGATAAAGCTACAAATAGTATTCACTTGGGGGTAAAGTAATGATTTGTGATTACTAATCACAAATATCGAAGAAAACAAATACCTGTGAAACAGGACCTTCTCATTAAAGGAGTTTACAGGGTGAAAAGTCAGGAGCTCATTGTGAGAATGAATTACTCAGAGAGAAAAAAGGGAAAATGGAGTGTGTAGAAAACAGGAAGACACACAAAAGTGAGAGAAAACACCTGCTTTCCTATAAACATCTGACTTAATACGCTTCCCAGAAATGTTCAATGAGAATAGCTGTTAACAAGAAATTCAGATTCAATTAACATGACATTACAATTTCAAAGGTCAGGAGAAAAAACTGCCTTTCTTTTCTCTTTACTTTTTGAGCTTCCTCCCTGTCCAGAATTCTTTGGTGATATAGCCAACAGATGGAGTTATTTCTTTTAAAGCATAAAGAAAGGTCACAAATAGCTTTCAACAGATTACAAACAATTTGACACATGATTTCAGAAGCTGGGAAAATTCCATGGATGCAGGAAAACTTCAAGAATTGGTGAAAAGTTTCCATAAGAGTGCAGGCCAAAATTAACATTGCTAACGCAGGTTCTATTTTAATTAATTAGGTGCAAACCATAGCGCAGCCTTCTGGATCAGTTGTGACTGTTGTTCTAGGAAGCTTTGAGAATTCTTTGATGTTTAAATTTGATGCTATTGCTTAACAGTGAAAGGCCTTTTGTTACCATATGGTAAAAAAAAAAAAAAAAAAAAAAAAAAAAAAGAAAAGAAAAAAAACACCTCTGCTTTCATACCCAGGCCCAGTCCATGGTGTAATTTGAAGGATTACAAAGGCACTGTCCTGTCCAAAATTATTTTTATTAGATTCAACTGAGACAATATTCTTATTCTAAGCTCCTTACATGGAATAGAGGTTCTTTTCATTGCTGTGGATGGCAGGGCGTTCCTTCTTAAAGATTAAGGAATTCTCAGAGATGACTGGTCCCCAGTTTTACTAAAAGGTTCCTGATATTGGGAGACATTCTAGGACACCTTGGTTTTACTTCAGAGTCATTAGGGGTAAAAAAGGTCTTTTATTACTTAAAGGAGAACAACTTTGAGATTCCTTTGAACTTTGGAATGTGAATCCTCAAAAGAATATAGTATTTATTTTTATTTTTTATCTTTTCTAATTGATTTTAAAGAGATTGATAGAAGCACCATTGCTCTTAAACTCTTTCTGTCTTTGGTTATTAGTCAACAGAGGTCAGTGAACTACAGCAATAAATAGTAAATATATTCATTTCAGTGTCATTATTAATAAGGCAGTGCCCTTTACCAATAAAAGGAAGAGTTCTTTTTGTCTGGATACAACTAATGCTTGGTCTCCTTTTCACCTTTGCCCATTCTTATCCTGGTAGTTCAGAGTATCACAAGCTTCCTTCCAAAGTTAAACAAAGAAGAATTTTTCTTTATTCTTCATAAGAGTAGTCTTATAGGTTTCATAACAGCATAACCTTAGTGATAGTTTCTTTACCTATTGCAATTTCACTTTCCTCATTTTTAAAATGAAGTGAAGTTTAAAATTTTCTTCTAGCTCTAAAAATGTTATGTTCAATGCATATTTTTTTTGGTGAATGGTGTGACCCTGTGGTATTCAGGGGTCTGTATATATCACCCATGCACTCTTCCTCCCAAAGTCCTAAAAATGTGCTCTTCCAATTTAAGGGATTAAATAAAAAAAGAGAAAGACGTTGAATCTAGGATCTAGAGAAGTCAATACAGGAAACATGAAGGAAGTCCCATTGTTGCAGGATTTTTTTTTTTTTTTTTTTTTTTTTACCTCAATGCCCGGGTTCGTGGTCTCACTGCTTCAAAGAAAGAAGAGATGGACACAAAATGAGCAGCAGGCAAAAGTTTATTAGAGTATAAATAAGATCAGAAAGGAAGAATAGTAGGAAATCTCTCTTTACAGAGAGGGGGCGTTCCAAAGTGAATGCCGGCTGACTACAGGCAAGAGTCCTTGTTTTATATGTGTTCCCCCCCCACACACACACCCCCCCCAGGACCTCAGGTGCTATCCTTTCAGTCTCTGATTATTTTATCCTATCTTTTCCTATCATATTCCTCCCTCTGAACACATGATTCCTAACTGCCATTAGGAAACTGCTTCCTGCTGAAGGGAGGTGATGACAGGGGAATGGAGGTCAGGGCAGGTTCAGAGGTCATCCAGAGGTCTGATATAATGGGACGCTTTTGGAACATCTGGGCTAGCAGAATTTTCCTTGGATGTCTTATTTCTCTGGCATATGCGTTGGCTTCTACAAATGACATACAAAGAGTATTAGACCATTCCAAATTCAATGGAATTTGTTTATCTGTGCTGGAGCTAGTAATACTATAGTCCCTAATTTAATCATAATATCCCTTCCTAGCAAGGGAGTGTGGCTCTCTGGCATTATCAAAAAAGAATGTGAAAAAATCAAGTTTCCCCATATACACCCCAGCAGCTGAGGGAACAGTTTAGTCATAAGTTTTCCAAACACACCTCTAAACATTACGCTAAGTTCGGACGGTTGGCCAGGAGTGGAAAGGAGGGCGAAAAGGTGGCTCTGGTGTCAAGAAGGAAATAAACCGGTTTTCCTTCTATTTCCAGAGTTACCCAAAGCTCTGGATTTCCAATGGGTAGTTGTTTTGGAAGAGCTGCCTAAAGAGCCCTGGGCCCCATCAGTACCTTTCAAGGACATTGGTTATCTGAGCCCTCACAGACTGAGATCCGTGAGGGCGTTTAGATCTCTAATGACTATCTTCACACAAGGGGCATGGCTTACAGGGTTTTGACTTTAGTTGTCCCCTCTGAGGACATTCTCATCTCCAGTGCCCTGAATAGCCACATAAATGGTACTTGGTTCCAGGACCTCGGGAAGTCTGGTCTGAAATACTACAGAAGGCTGCAAGTAAGGTCTCAGATTTTTTGTTAAGCCTCCTTTTCTGTTCCTTATTTTCCTCTTGATCTCAGTTGTAATATACCCAATTGTCAGCCTGTGAGAGCTCCTCCAGGGTTCCTTCTGAGCCAACAGCCAATTTTTGCAGTTTTCTCCAGAATATCTGAAGCCGATTGAGTGACAAATTTGTCCTTCAGAATCGTCTCAGCTTCAGAGGTGTTAGGGGAGATAGCATATATTTAATAAGCGCCTCCTGTAACCTTTCTAGGAAGGCCACCAGGTGTTCATCCTGTATCTGTAAGATAGTAGCAAATTTAAATTTCACTTTAGACCTCCTTAATCCCTCTAAAATACAAGCTTGAAAGTGGCAGTGATGCCATTCCCCAATGGGATTTTCATAGTCCCAGTTAGGATCTTGGGGCATAACTGCCTGAGCTCCAGTGGGGAACTGGAAGTTCCCTATAGGACATCCAGTCCCATGATAATGAGTTGCTCCTCTGCATCTCTCAGCTGCTGCCAGAACCCCCACGTTTCTCTATCTCATTAAGAGTCTCGATTCAACAAAAACATTATATCTTTTCAGGTCAATTAAAAAACATACCTAATATTCTGAAAAGCCTCTATATACTTATCCAGATTAGAAAATTTATCTAGATCTCCTTTTATCTGTCTTAAATCTTATAATGAAAAAGGTACTTGCAATCTTATTAGAGTGGTGCCTCTCTACCATTCTTCTTCTGGCATTCCAGCTTCTGGTAGGGGAAACACACCTGTTACATCATGTGGGGGCCTGGATAAGGAGGGCAGCAGGGAACAGAAGTGCATGTTTTTTAAGTCTGGATATTTAGATTGAGGACCTGAGGAGGAGCAGGTTGAGGTGGAAGACTTCCCTTCCTCCTTTCTCTAGGTCTGCTTTGGGTATAGGCAAGGGGCCCTTAATTGTTTCCTCTCCCGATTGCTAGACTTTTAAAAGGGTTGCCATTAAGTCAGGATCAACCTTTTATTGCTTACACATATCTTTCTTAAGTCCCCAAAACACTGAATATAGGGGACTTCTCCCATTTCCCCTCACGTTTGCAAAACAAGTCCAATTGTAGGATAGTATTATAATTGATATTTCCCTCTGGTGGCCAGGTTTCCTCCTCCAATTTGTATTGGGTCCAAGACTTTGTGTGAAAGAAAATGGGTCACTTTTTCTTTAGGGTTTGTGGATCAGAATTATCCCAGTTTTTCACAATGCATTACAAAGGAGTATTAACCTTGGTTGGGTAATTACCCATCTATAGAAAAAGGAAGAAAAGGTGTCCCTCATCTCAATTTCCTATAGCTGGCCAGGATTTCCTCATCTCCTGGCCCCGCATTTTGGCTGGCTATGTTACTGGCAGCCAAAAGGCCTGTCAGTGTTGCGGGGTGCTGGAAGTAGTCACTCTTACCCAGGCTTCACCCTACCTCTGAGAGCTGACCCATCTTCCCTGATTTCTCCTACCCTTCCGTTTCCCGACTTGGGGAACCTTGGGGGTATGGAATGTGATCTAGAAAGACTCCCCTGGTTGTAGAAGGATGCACTAATTTTATTTTGGCCCAACAGTAATTGACATATGGATCATTGCCCATTGAGGGGAGAGTTAAAAGGGCCAAAGTCAAGGTCTATTCCTCTGCCTTCTTTAGCATTGCCCGCATAAATATGTTCCAGTCCTGTGGGTATTCATTTTAAAGTCACTAGATTGGTACAAGTTGGCATACACTGGGCTAAGTGTAGTAAAATGGTTCCCATGTATCCCAGTAAATGCCCTTCATATATCATAGTCATCATTCCTCATATACCTTGCAGAAACATAAATGTGGAGCATTTGGAGGACAGCAGCAAAGTTATCGTCACCATTTCCCAGCTTTTGGATCAAAGGAGGGGCAATTCTAATCTTATACCAGTGTACTTTTTAAATCTATTCATTTTAACCTTAGTCTGTCCTGACCACACATAAAATTCCTTTTCAAAGATTTCCCTTCACGAACCATTTACAACATTCCTTTTCATTCAGATTTTGTCCCAAGCCATTTCTCTCCAAGTAACCAGTCTCATTTAGGAAAAAATTACTTTCTTTTACCTTCAACAAAATGTATTTCCATTCCTTATATCTTTCTTACTTACACATTTACTTTTCTACATACAGAGTTGTTTTCCTTATTTCCATCAGTCTTAACTACATTTAGCAGAATTTTAATTCTTAGAAACTTTGGTCTTCAGAGAAAACTATAGTAACCAGTTGTAAACTGTTACACCAGAATTTTCAGGTGGAAGATTTACGAATCAATCAAGCACAAAGCATGCTTTCCAACAGACCCAATATCCTTGTTTTTCTGCAATAAGTCAAAAGTGCAAACCTATGTTAAGTAAGTAATGCTTCAGCATTCCATCTGATTTGACAAAGGTCTAGATGTCCAACAAATTTAATCCAGTTTATCATCCAAGCAGAACTTTAAAGTTTTAGGTTATCAAAGGCCCTGAAAACTGTCTTAACAATTATCCATGAAAACTTTTGAGACAAACAAAATTAACCATCATTTTAAGTCACCTTTTTGCTGACAAACTGCAACGGAGATGACATGAGCTTATTTGACCTTCAGTAAACCTAGGTAGAAAAAGTTTTATCTATTTAATGTTAATAAATCTATCTTAATTAAACCAACAAACTTTGAATTCCTTTAAATACTATGTTCCAACTGTGTCCATTTAAAAGTCAATCAACTTATCCCCTATTGTCAATTTTTACCTGTGGCACCAGTGGGGAAATCTGAAGTAGGCAGTTCAACTGGGGTGCTCTCCACTCCCAGACTTAAGGGTGGGTGGAGGAACCAGTGGTGCCTGAGGCACTGAGGATGGTATACGAACCAGTTTGTAGGCTGAGCCCAAGGTGGTGCAGAAACAGCAGGAGGGAGGAGAAGGCTGAAGAGTTAAGTTTCAGCCAAGAAGCCTGGAGACAGTTAAAGGCCCAGAGGGCAGAGAAAGAGGTCTCCTTGTCTTAAAGCCAGTCAGCTTGGACAGATAGGCAGATGCAGATTTTTTTTTCCCCACCAACAAGTGGAAATAGGCAGTCCATGTCGGGCCAGAGAAGACAGGGAAATTCCTGGAAACAAAAGGAGTTTTGAAGGCTGCTTGGGAATATTCCTTAAAGTCCCTATCCCAAGGTAGACTAACCAGAGACAGTTGGCTCTACTTATCATCTGCATCATGTAAGAGCCTGCCAAATGTCTTCTCTCCCATCCCCACCATGGGCATCAGGGGCAGGAGGAGGATGAGCCCAGAAGGCATTGAAGTAAGTCCTGCTCTCTGCTCCACAAGAGATGGTTGAAAAATGGGGACCTGAGAAGTGAGCCATGCCAGAGTGTCAGAAATGGAAGCAAGTAGAGGGCCACCTTCCACTGTAATTGGGAAACCTGTGAGTAGGAGCCCTTGGAAGTCACCCAGATAATTCCTAGGAGAATATCTGAGTTATCAGTCCTGGGCTTTTCCCCTCATTTCCTGAAGGAAGAGGCTGACCAAGACAGAAAGAGGAGAATTCCACTGGAGACCTGAACAGGTGGTCAGAGATCAGGTTCTGTCAACAGCCTTCATGCATCCACCAAAGCCTTGATCAGGACCCATCAGTTGCTGTTTGGCCTCCCCTGAGTCCCATGCATCTGGAGATTTTTCTTGAAAGGAGATTGGGACATTCTGTTGGTGGATCAGATAGGAGGAGACCCAAGGAACATATCAGCTGAGACTTGAGAATGGCAGCTGTGTTATTTGCTCTTAACTGGCTGGAGGGTGCCCATTGTTTGGTTTGAGAGTTTTATTTAGGAAACAAGAGAAGGGGCGCCTGGGTGGCTCAGTCGGTTAAGCATCCGGCTTCGGCTCATGATCTCACAGTCTGTGAGTTTGAGCCCCGCGTCAGGCTCTGTGCTGACAGCTCAGAGCCTGGAGCCTGCTTCGGATTCTGTGTCTCCCTCTCTCTCTGCCCCTCCCCTGCTCATGCTCTGCCTCTCTCTGTCTCAAAAATAAATAAAAACATTAAAAAAAAAAAAAAAAGGAAATAAGAGAAAAGAAAAGGTGCCAGCTGCTCTTTACTTATGGTTGGAGGTTAGAAGACATTTATATCCTAGATGAGCCCCCAAAGGAATGTTGCAGGATTTTTTTTACCTCAATACTTGGGGTTCTTTGTCTCACCACTTTGAAAAAAGAAGAGGTGGAAACAAAATGAGCAGCAGGAAAAAGTTTATTAGAGTATAAGATCAGAAAGGAAGAATAGTAGGAAAGCTGTCTTTACAGAGAGGGGGCATTCAAAAGTGAATGCCCACCAACAATAAGCAAGAGTCCTTGTTTTATACGCGTTTTTCCCACCCAGGGACCTCAGGTCCTATGTTTTCCTTCTCTGCCTATTTTATCCTATCTTTTCTTATCATACCATGATGACAGTAAACAAAAATCCTAGGATAATATCTGGGTAGCAAGACTACACAGTAACTTGTTGAGATTAAAATCAGAGGACAGAAGGCTTCAGAAAAGCTACCTTTAAGGAAAAAATAATATGGAACTTAAAAATGTTCAACTGTGTTTGACATGTTGAAAAAGGTTTTATAATTCTCTAGAAGAATTTTGGGGAAAAATTTGAGTTTAGTGCATAAAAAAGTAAGCATTGATAAATTTAAGCTATTATTAACTCCAGGAAAACAAAAATTGTACAAGAAAATTGATTGCCCCAAACTCTGAGTTTTTGAGGTTTTTTGAGGTCACCATCTCCCAATTTCTGCCCTGCTGCTTTCCAAACCTACTGAAGTTTCTATTTAGAAGATGGTAATGTATTAACAAAATAATAACAACAGCAAACACCACACAAAAAAATAAATAGACAATAAAAAAACCCAATGATATAATTTCTGTGACCCTGGAAGTTTCCATTTCATATATCCCGCACTCTCACATGCTATATACTAATGGTCCAAAGCACTTTTATCCACTGAAAGAACAAATACACAGAGAAATTGCTTTATGTTAGTGATTTAGTTAGCTATATATTTCATTGTGCAACTCAGTACATTAGAATAAAAGATATTTGAATGGTGTAACAGATATTCATTGTTTTTGGATATGGTTTGCTAGCTCAGTTCTGTCAACTGATATTTATCTGGTTAGAGCACATTTGTACACATTGCCTCTTTTAGGCATTTTACTTAAAAAAAAACAAAAACAAAAACAACCTGAATCTTTAATGAGTTTCAAATGCCTGTTGAAGACATAGTGGGCTTATCCACAAAATAATCAAAATGAATGAATACCATGAAGGATTAAAAACAAATAATCTGGTGATTTAAGCTTTATGTGGCTAACTCTGTGTCCAAATAGGTAATGCAAAAATGACCTCTCATGCAGCTTTTTTTTTTTTTTTCTGTTAGAAAGCATGAGCGGGGGAGGGGAAACGAGAGGGAGAGAGAGAGAATCCCAAGCAGACTCTCTGTGACATCATGACCTGAGCCCAAATCAAGAGTTGAACACTTAACCAACTGAGCCACCCAGGTGCCCTGCACCAGGTGGGTTGGATTTTTGAATCTATACTTCAATGGTACTCTTGCTTCTAATGAGTAGAAAAATCTATACTCATTGAATCTATATTCATTCGAAGTATAGATTTTTTAATTTATACTTTGGTGGTACTTTTGCTTCTAATGAGAAGCAGAGGTTTCATAACATACAGGGAATCTTTGTCAGAAGCTATGTTGGTACCTGAAATGGGCACTAACTATAGGTGGACTATAGCATGTTTTAGATGGTCTAATAGCTATGTTTGTTAGTACAATGGGCATGAGTGTTATTTGGGTAAAAGCAAGAAAATTCGCAACCCTGAGTGCCTTCCTAGACTAAAAATAAAGTATGGACCCGGAATTGCAAAAACAAATAAACAAACCCAAACTCTGCTTTAGGCTGAATTCAGAACCATGGACTTAACGTGGATGAACTTTTCTCATGGTGACCAACATTCTGCAGCACTCTATGGTGCTACACTTGGTTGAGCAGTTTACCTACCAAGGATTTCTGTCAATTTGCACAGGAAAACTGTACAGAATTTTTTTCTGAACTACAAAATACTTGTTTTATATAAGTTTCAAAAGAATCCTAAGACTAAATAAAAGAGGGGAAGAGAAAATAAAACAAAAGTAGTTGTCTTAAATTTTGACCATTAGACATTAGATAGATTTCCTATTGGCCTCTCACATCTTTTACTGCTGTATTTTTTAAACATCTGGAGAAAAAAAAAGTAGTTAAGCATCTGAATATTATTAAAGCAGAAAGACCACACAAACATTAAGTGATCCCTAAATGGTATTGTTTCCTTTTGTTCATCACTCTCTGTCATGTTTTTGACCCCTTTGTTTTTATTATTGGGGAAAAACAGGAAGAAAAAAAAATTTAAGGAAGAAAAATTGATTTTTTTTGTATTAGGCTTATAGTCACCTTCTACAATTACCCTGGCATCTTTGCTTAACCTTTTAAAATCCTGTATGTTTGTAATGCTAAAGCTATTTGCTTAATCCATGCTTTATTCCATGGAACTAGCTAAAGACAAAAGTCTTTGAGATCCTGGAAAGAACTTGCTGTTTCCTATCTGCTCTCTGTAGTCTTCTGGTGATTATCTTATCTTCTTGCAGCCCAAGAACTGGTCTGACTGATTTTCTATGTTGAGTTCAGAAAATACCATTGAATAAACAAATCTGAAACATCTCGTGGGTAAGGTTTAAACAATGAGATGAGAAATTTCAGTCAATTGTCAGTTTTCTCTTTTATATGATATTTGTGGATCTAGAGAGCATTGGGAGCACTGAGCACTTAACCTCTCACCAGGAGGTGCAACAATGGAGCTTCTCCTTTCAGCAGCTTTGTAGGATATTGTTAGGTACCATTGAGAAAGTGATGGGAGAATTTGTCTGAGTGAGTACAGATCCAAGGGAAATGTGTTATTTAAAATTTTTATAAGCCTGAACACTCAAGATCCTTGTATTAGACAACTTTGATCTATAAATTAACATTGATTAAAGATATTGGAACCTAAAACTATTACTTAAGAATGGAATACTAAACTCAGAATTCCTAACTGATAATGAAAATTGCTTGTAAAAAAAAAAAGAAGAAGGAAACATACTATTGCAAACTTAAGAGTACAACATTTTTACATTATTTCTTTGGATTTCCCATTTTTCTAGATATATTTTCTTAAAAATAGTTTTTACAGCTATTTCTTAGGTTGAATATCCTGGAGAAGCCTAACCCTCTTGATTACAGAACTTTTGAAAAATAAAGTAAAAATTATAAAACAGTTCAGACTCTGTCTCTGTCTGCCTTCCAAGTGACTATAGAAAAAAAATATCCTTAAGATGCTTCTCTAACTTTTGTGCATTAATCAAATATCTGAACAACTGAAACATGGCATCATTAGCTGAGAAAGAAGAATCCCTTCTTGAGAGGGATGCAGTTATCAGCTGTGGACATAGAACATTGTGTTTAAAGTAATGTAATCTTTGCAGAAATATGTAACAGACAGAAATTTAAAACCGGGTCTTAGAATAGATGCAGCACTTGAGAAATTGCTTTGGTATCATCCTTTCATCCAAGAGGAACAGAGAGAGAATAGATAAAAGGAAGACCAGAATTCCCAGAATCAAAACATGTAAAACATGCATGGTATTAGGCTGAAGAAATAAAAATCAGGAGAGGCAAAGTTTGAAAAAGATCAGAATAGCTGAATATTGTAGAGCCAATAAAAAATATTTTTAAAGAATAAGTGGGTTTCAGAAAAGTGCCAAATAGTACAAAGAAGGCAAGAAGAAAAAGGACTGAAGAAAAAGATGAGAGCACAGTTGGTGACCATTGAATGACTATCAAATGATCTAATGAAGATAACAAATAGATTTTGTTCCATTTGGAGAACAGAACCACCCTTGGGGAAATCTTCATATGACTCCCAGAGATTTCAGTTACATAGGAAATCCTGGTATTGGGATATGTTAGGCATGCTATATCTAAGGTCATCACTTTACCATGGATCAGAGACCACTTAACCAAATGGAGGCCACTCGTAAACTCATTGAACAACTTCATTTTAAGCAATCTAGTATGTGAATAAATATGCTTTCTACTCCTGATGATACACATAGTAATCTGTGTGCACGGGTATTAATATTCTTTGTATAATTTTGCTGAAGTTCTCTAAAGATATTTTGTGAAATTGAGGACCTGGTTATATCAATTTTACCATGTCTAGGACCAAAAGTTTTTAAATGTACATAACAATAACTTAAAATTACAAAAGTGCTACATTTAATCCCCTAAATAGTCATGGCATGGATGTATCCACATTTATATGGATTTCTGTTTATTATTTATAAGTATTATTACTATTATTATTATTATTATTAGATGCATCCTTTCTATCAGGTCTTGGTACTTATTGAGTATTATGTGATGGAAACCCTGAGAGTTAATTTAGCCCATTTTTACAGATCAGTCACAGCCAACTTAAAGATATTACCCAAGATCACAGTAGAGAGAGATAAATGAAATAGAAAACTGTACAAGGCATAGGACTGAAAATAGAAGGGAACAATTAGCTTAATCTGGATAGAACAGGGAAGGCCTCTCAGACTTGGGGATATTCAAGATGGGTTTTGAAAGACAATGTCATTTGTAATCAGTAGAGGAAAGAGAGGGTGTTGTTACACACAGGTAGACACTCATCCACACTCCAGATGGACCCTTGTTGGCATTTGGTATGAAGGGCTTGGGGTAGGAGGTAGGGATGGAGTGTCACTTGCCTGAGAGCTTTTCTGCTTGGAAACACAGGGGAGAAAAACAGATGAAAAAGCTAAGGAGAAGCTGAGTAAAAAAATAAATCATAGAGGGAAAATATGAGTAAAACATGA
The DNA here is from genome assembly GCF_018350195.1 of Panthera tigris. Lineage (NCBI taxonomy): Eukaryota > Metazoa > Chordata > Mammalia > Carnivora > Felidae > Panthera > Panthera tigris. The sequence continues at coordinate 54,114,716 of NC_056665.1, read as the reverse complement.
TGGCAATCAAAGAACAGGAATAAGAGGCAAATCTGGGCAATTTTCTGAGCTAAAGAAGTAGCTGTGAGAGATCTTTGTAGAGGTTTTTTTTAATTTTTTTTTTAATGTTTTTATTTATTTTTGAGACAGAGAGAGACAGAGCCTGAGCAGGGGAGGGGCAGAGAGAGGGGGAGATACAGAATCTGAAGTGGGCTCCAGGCTCTGAGCTGTCAGCACAGAGCCCGACGCGGGGCTCAAACTCACGGAGTGTGAGATCATGACCTGAGCTGAAGTCGGACGCTCAACTGACTGAGCCACCCAGGCGCCCTGTATAGAGGTTTTGGATGTTAGCCAAATAGTAGCCATTGAAGGAACTGACCCATTCTGGAACTGAAGTGACAGAGGCATGAAAAATCTTGGAGTGTTCAGAAACCTCTTTACTGGAGGATAAAGACAGATGAGAATATGGTTAGATAAGTCAGGCCATAAACATAGGCAAATAAAGCAGTAGGTGTGGCAGTGGTGATGGAGAAGAATGTACTTGGGATTTTTAGACCATACATGAAACTAGGGCTATTGATTGGTGTAGAGAACTAGAAAAACAGAGGAATTGAAAGGTTCTTTTGGATTGAAAGGTACATTATAATGCCACTAACTAAAGTAGAAACTCCAATAGGAAGAATATATCTTACAGAGAAGATGTTGGGCATGTTGAGATTGAAGAATCTTGACATCCCAGTGAATATGCCTTGTGTGCGGTTTGATTTATTGGTCATGAATCCAAAGAAAAAGATGAAATTGGATTTATAGGCTATTTTTTTAAATTCTATGAATTTTATTCTATTCATTACTTTTATAAGCAATATCTAAAAGGAAAAGTCACTTCACTCTCTCCAAGGATAATAATATAGTATTTTAATACAAACCCATGTGTTGGTATTGGAAGGACTATTTTGAGTAGCTTGGCATGCCTATCATTCTGTTATGGGTACAGCCTGTACTTGGAGAGAGATACCCCTAATTTAATCTACAAACTCAGCCAAAAATTTAGGAGTGTTTGTCTGCAGTGGTTTTTCTGACTTCCTGACTTGTGAACTTCTGGGAGAAATTAAGGGAGAACTCACCGTGCTCTAGGACAATGGATAAACTATTGAATGAGCCCTTACATCATGGAAATTTAATTAGAGAAAATTGTATGCATCTTGAAGAGTTAGGAGTCAGAGAATGAATTCAGAAACATTCCTAAAGGACCCACTACACATGAAAGAATGCTTGTTCAAATATAAAACAACTTGTCTTTCCCTGTCCCATTTCCTAGTTGCATGACAGGACAGTATGTCAAGTCTTACCTATTTGTTGAGAAATCTTTTATTTCCCTCCCCTCCTGAGGCAAGAATATTAAGGAATGGAATTCAACAACCACCAAAGATTTGAAATCTACTTCAAAAATTTGTTTTATCTTGTACCGATTTTTAAACCTTCACAAATGGAAAAAGTAAAACTAACAATAAGCAACAGACAAAAAGTCCTGGCACAATAATGTATCATAGACCTGTCTTACCTTTTCTAAATATTTCAGGATAATTCCAGTTGACAGCAATGGAAGTTGATGTGAGGGTTTGGGCAGAATTTTGTTTGAGTTTAGTTCTCTTAGGCAGATATTATTTTCATTGCCTTGTCTTAAAGGAATTAAAGCAAAATTTTCATTTGAAATTTTTGTTATGACACAATGGCTCTACTTCTATGACCTTTGGGTTGTGACTGTTGCTCAAAATGTGCTCAATAAAATGTGAAAGGTCTTTTATCTTTGCATTGGGATTTGAGGAGAGGAAGAGGAAATAACTTTTTATAAAAATACACAGTAATACAGCTCTTAGTGATTTGCCTCCAATTGGGTCTGATTTAGGAGTAGGGTAGTAGGCAGCAGGAGTGAGAGTGTTGATATCCCACCAGCTTCCATGGTGTGCCACTACTTTTATTTTATAGAGAAACCAAGTCTCCAAGAAGCTCTCAGATTATCATTGACATTGACACTTATTAGGGCTCTAGAAATAATTGGCTGGAGTCAACAATTATCTGTTGTGGTTTAAGCCTGAGGAAAGTGTTGGAGAGAAGGATCTCAAACTCAACATATATAAAATTGAATTCATTAACTCTACTCTTTGTCTGAAAAAATCTTTTCCTCCTTCTGTGTCTTTGGTCTCCATAAATGAAGCTATCATCCACCTTGTTACCTAAGTCATGGAATAAACTCCAGAATATAAAAAGGCAATGTGGTATAATGCTTAAAAGTAAGAATGCTGGTGCCAGACTGACCAGTTCAAACCTTGGCTTTATCATTTATTAGCTGTGTGACCTTGAGCAAAATTCTTAGCCTTTTAATGCCTTGGTCTCCTCAGTCAAGAACGTGGTACAATAAAAATACAAAAATAGTAATTCAAAAGGATACATGTATCCTGATGTATATAGCAAGATTATCTACAACAGCCAAATTATGGAAACAGCTCAAGTGTCCATTGACTGATGAATGGATAAAGAAGATGTGGTACACACACACACACACACACACACACACACACACACAGGAATATTACTCAGCCATGAAAAAAAGAATGAAATCTTGCTATTTGCAAGAACAGGGAAGGAGCTAGAGAGGATTATGCTATGCAAAATAAGTCAGAGAAAGACAAATACCATATGATTTCACTCATATGTGGAATCTAAGAAACAGAACAAATTAGCAAAGGGAAAATATTCTATTATATGTAGAATTTAAATAAAAACTTAAAAAAATAGTGAGGTGATAATAATAGTCTTTACCTCATAGGGATGTTGTAATTATAGAGGATGAGTTAATATTTATAAAGGACTTTGACAGGGGCTTGACACATAAGTACTATGTAAATATTTGTTAAATAAATTCAAATATATGTTATCCTTGGGACCTTATCAATCACTGGACTCTGTATAACAGGCTTCTAACTAGTTCCTCCATTTCCATTCTTCCTCACAACTTGTCCTTTATACTGCAGCATGAAACCTTTCAATGAGTCTCTTTCAGTAAGCTAAAGGATAAAGTCCCAGCTCAGCCTTATCTCTTCTTACTCCTCCTCACATTATCTCATGACCTGACATAATTTCACATCGTTTTTCCATTTTTCTGGAGGGTGCTCCAGCCATTTTCTACTTTCCAATTTCTATTCAGTTTTTAATACTAAGTTCAAATATTGCTTCACACTAAACAAATCCCCTCATCTGACCCAGGTTTAATTAGATATTCCTTCTCTGTGCTCTCATGGCATTCGGCACACATTCTATCAGCAGTTGCAAATATCCATCTGTGTTTATCTCCTTGACCAGACTAGAGCTTCCATGGACATCTCCAATACCAGGTTCAGAGTTTGTCACATATTTGGAGTTAAAACACGGTGGATAAAGCCCACAGAATTTTACGTATTTCTCTTCAGGGTGTCTAGGAGTCTACTGTTGTATGGTTGTACATTTGGAGATAAAAGGGCAAAATAGTATGTACGATACATGATGAAAACCTGCAGGAATTTATTTCACACCTAAGGCTAAAGTCAAAACTCTTTATGAAATTGAGATGAGCTGGTTAAGTACAGACCTGACTATGATCAACTAGGAACAAAATGAAATTAGTAGCAGCATTATCACAAAATTGACCAATACTTAATTTTTTGACAAATATTTAATTTTTCAATGATTAAGTTGTTACTTCCTGATTAACAAATAAATATACATATATTTTTAAAGTTTATTTATTTATTTTGAGAGAGAAAGAGAAAGCACACACAAGCGGCGAAGGGGCAGAGAGAGAGAGAGAGTGCTGAGCCAGATGAGGGGCTGGAACTCACAAACCATGAGATCACGACCTGAGCTGAAATCAAGAGTCAGCCGTAACTGACTTAACTTAATGAGCCACGCAGGTGCCCTGCAAAGAAAGATCTTAATAGCTATCTTTATGAAATATGTAAACTGTAGCTTGCTAAAGCTTATTCCATTCTTAAACTGTACCTAGAATGTATTAAGAACTTCACATGAATTTTTATGAAAACTCATGTGGATATTCCTATAAAATATAATAATCGGGATAATATTAATTGTGAAGAATGAGTCTACACCTGAAGCTCCTCAAGGAAATACTCATATATATTGTAAGGCAGTGATGAAAGTATTATTTAAATAGGAAAAAAAAAGTGCCACATATTGTTTAAACTGACTCTGTTCTTCTCTGGCTCAACACACTGTTCCCAGAGTGTCAGAATGGCCTGTCCCTCTGCCCCCAAAGAAGAAAGTTAGAGTGGATAATACATAAATAATCTATCAAAACTGCCTTCTTGCCACATGACATTAGTGAAAGTAAAGCCACACCTGTAACACTAGTGAGTATGCATTAAGTGGTAATGCATATTTAGAAACATGTAAGATTCATTGAGTATTATATAAGCTAAATTTTTAAATGTTTCATTAACAGCTTACCTCCTCCTTGTTGTAGCTCTAGCCCACTGATATTAATAATCAATTGCAATTTCATATTTTCTCCAAATTACCTGTCCTTTGGACAAAATCTCTCTGCCTTCCTTGCAGAGTCCCTCAGGTTAAACTAGACTTTTCAGGAAAGGATGTTCTTGGTGAAAAGTGCTCATTAGGAATTAGAAAATTCCTAGTTTTCTTATGTAGGTGAAAGCATACAATTGCCAATATACCTACTTTGAGTTTTTTCTGTGTTCTTCCAGTTCATCCATTCATTGGCACCTAAATTCATCTACTTGCCAGGCACTGGTAAGGAAGGCTTCTGACTGGTCATGAAAATATTAAGCTAAGGTATCTGTTTTCCTACATATAAATATTGTCAAAGCATATGTATTCCTCAACCACTTCACTTGGGATTTTTTTGTTTCTTTGGAACTTGAGCTCCAATCCTTGCCTGTTTCCTCCAATAAACAAACAATTTCAAAGATGCTAACTCACTCTCCCACCCCAACTCCTTAGAATTAGGACTTTTTTTTGTCTGTTGATAATTTTTCTGAAATATTTCAGAGTATTACGAATTGTACTCACGTGGAACATTTCTTCCTTGGTACCAGTTAGGAACTGAAAACAAAGCATAGAGTCTGACCTTTACCAAGTAGATAGCCCAATTTTTATCATCAATTTATTTATTCATATTTTTTAAGTATTGAATCCAATGAATCAAAAAGTAATATCTATATGTTTCAGTCAGAAATTGAATATTTGGATCAGTCAAACCTGAATTGTTATGCATTCATGTTGTAACTGAGAAAACAAGCACAATTGTCCTTTCATTTTCAATTTCCATATCAATGTTTCTCTGATGATCCAATTAAATCCCTTAATCCAAGTCATCCTTTGGCTCAAGGTAAAAATAATCTTTGCATGGAGAAATCATTTTTAATCAACTCAAGATGCAGCTGGAATAAATGCTACTGGCCGGAGCAGCCATTGTTCTTGGCAAATTCCTCCAAGCAATAAACAATGAACACCACACCCTCATGAGAAAAGGAGTGAGGGATGGGAATGGTCACTGCTCTCATTTTATATTGCTAGATATTATTATGGTCTATTTATGTGCAGTGGGGACTGACATGTAATGTACTTGATACAGAACAATCAGGAGTTGCGAGTTGCTGGAGACCAGTAATTCACATGCTTAGTTTAACAAGCTTGGCATTCAGTCATGAAACTAATTCTCATTGTGGAATACATTAAAAACAGAACACTTATCAATAAGGCAGTAGGAAGAAATTTTGGAAGGTAGTCAAGGATTGAATATATAGATTCCCATAGTGTTTGTTTGGAAAAGGAACAAAGTATGTGCAAGCTTTGAAAACATTCATTGCTTACCCAATACCATTATACATAGCAATTAGTGTCTCATCAATGGTGTTTTCATTGAATCATTAAATAAGATTTCTATCTCTTATTTTACAGAAAAGGAGGTAATAGGGGCTCAAGCACAGAAAGTTAAGACCTGCCAGGTCAAGTTTCTGATTGGAAGCACTACAGCAGATTTTTTCCGGGGTCTGCCATGTGCAGCAAGGTGCTCTTAATTCAAGAGTCCAGTGAGGTCACAAAGAGAAAGAGCAGGTTTTTGAATCTGTATACCTAGTGCTTTCTATTTAATAGGCAGACCTACATGGGAAACCACATTATAAAAAGGATTGCTTAGTGTGCGTTGGAATTACAGCAATGGAACAGGGAAAGAAAAGGAGGAGGACTTGAGGGGCACCTGGGTGGCTCAGTTGGTTAAGCATCCAACTCTTGATATCGGCTCAGGTCATGATCTCACAGTAGTAATATCAAGCCCTCTGTCAGCTCTGCTGGGTTCTGTGCTAAGAGTGGAGCCTGCTTGGGATTCTCTCTCTCCCTCTCTCTCTGCCCCTCCCCTGCTCACTCTCTCTCTCTCTCTCTCTCTCAAAAATAAATAAACTTTAAGAAATAAAAGGAGGAGGAGTTGAATGATAAAGTGTGTCTGCTGAAAGAATTTGAGACAATATCCCTTTCATGACTGGTAATGTTGTTAGTCATAATTCTAAAAGGCTGACCCCCAGAATTGCTCTTTTTGGACAGTGCTTTGGTTATCATAGCTAGTTTGCTTTATTCACCTTATAAGTGAAAGTTTATCCCTTCTGATCAATACCTCCCTATTTCCCCTGCCCCTGCCACCACTGGTAGCTCATGGTAACCATCATACTACTCTGTTACTAAGAATTTTACTTTTTTTTTTTTTTTTTAAGGATTCCACATATAAGTGAGACATGCAATATTTTTCTCTGTCTGGCTTATTTCACTGAACACAATGTCCTCTATGTTCACCTGTCTTGTGGGAAATAGCAGGATTTCCTTTCCCCTTTGAGTCTTCTTGGCTCCCTTGTAAATATTATTTGACTGTATATATGTTTATTTCTGGGCTCTCAAATCTGTTCCATTGTTTTATGGGCCTGTTTTTATGCTAGTACCATACCGTTTTGATTACTTTAGCTTTGTGATATAATTTGAAATAGGAAGTATGATTCATCCAGTTTTGTTCCTCCTGATCAAGACTGCTTTAGTTATTCAAAGTCTTGTAGTTCTATACAAATTTTAGTACTGTTTTTTTTTTTTTGACACTTTTTCTCCCCTCCATGCCTCACCCTCTGATATTCCTTCTTCAGTATTGTTAATAAATCTGTTTGAAGCAGGCTCTAAAACAAAACAAAACAAAACAAAACAAAACAAAACAAAACAAAACAAAACAAAACAAAACCCCAGAAACTGCTTTAAGTATTTACAATGGAGAGGTTTTATGTCAGGGAATTACTTATGCAAGTGATGTTGTGGCTAAAAAACAAAACACAGAGTGATGGTGAAGCAACCTAAAAACTAGCAGTAGTAGGAAATGATTCTCACCAGTAGGCTAAAACTGTGCTGTCCATTATGGTAGCCAGCAACATCTGGTTGTTGAGAACTTGAAATATGGTCAGTCTGAACTGAGATGATAAGAAATAAGATATTGAATATATTGGGTTAATCAAAGTTTAGTATTCAAGTTCATTTTTCCTTTTTGCTTTGACTTTTTAAATGTGGCTACTAGAAAATTAAAATTTACATACATGGTTCACATTCTATTTTTGTTTGATGGGGCTGGGCTAGAGAGACAAATGTGAGAGGTGATGTTACTAAAGCTCAGAGTCCCTGGAAACTTGATGGGCTGCCCCAACAAGAATTAGAGGCATGAAGGAAACACAGCTGTTGCTTGAAATGCAAACTGGAGCCAGAAGGGAGGGGAAGAGTGACCTGGCTACACCCTGTCACCCCAATCTCCTATCAGTGCTGCTGCCTAGAAGGTAGTCACCTAGAAAATATGGCTTACTCATGTTTTCACTCATATGTGGGTCTTGAAAAACTTAACACCAGACCATGGGGGAGGGGAAGGGGAAGAAAAAGTTAGGGAGGGTGGCAAACCATAAGAGACTCTTAAATACTGAGAACAAACTGAGGGTTGATGGGGGTGGGGGAGAGGGGAAAGTGGGTGAAAGCGCCTCCCATTGAGGAGGGCGCTTGTTGAGATGAGCACTGGGTGTTGTATGGAAACCAATTTGGCAATAAATTATATTTAAAAAAAGAAAGAAAGAAAGAAAACACAGCTTACACAGGTCAACCCTCCTGTGATACAGAGTTGAGTGGTTCAAGGGCAAGGAATACATCTGAGGCCAGATTGATTTTTTCAGATTACAGTCAGGTCTTAGTATGTCCTTTTTGTTCGTTCATTCATTCATTCATTCATTCGTTCATTCAACAAATATTTATTGAGTACCACTTACTACAAACACATTATGGTCTGGATACTTTTAACTTCCCTGGTCTTTGATCAAATGAGTCATCCTGTTCTCTGTTTTGTTCTCAACATTTTCTGATGATGAGTATTTGAACTCATTGTCTTATCTTGTTTTCCTAATTCCTAGCAGCCTGTCTGGGATTTTCACGCAGTTCTTTATTCAATATCATTTATAGTGCCTATACAACCCTTGGCACCAAATAACCAGCTACTTCTACAGAGTATCAGCTAGCTACTGTAGCCATATTGCAAATCGTAAGCCTTCTGTCTTTTTTCTTTCTTGCTCCCTGCTTCCTCCCTATAATAAACCACCACACTTGGAAACAGTGTTGAAAAAGCTGACCTTTTGACCCATGGCCTGAAGAGATACCTAAAAGGAAATATGCAGATCTTCAGTCTGAAAGTGAATCGTCCTAGCCAAAAGCTAATTATTACAAAGTATTTATTTTGGATAAGGTTAGAGCCTGATAATTATCAAGTTCATAGAGAAATATGTGTTTTTATTATCAATAAACATTTTTGGGGTACTATGATGTGTTAGGCACTGTTCTAAAAATCAGAACACAAAGATGAAAAGATAAAAGAAAACAAATTCCTGGAGAGTATATAAGGAAAGATAAATAATCTAAGGAGTCATGAGAAGTGACGCAAATAATGAATGTTCCAGGAGTTTAGGTGAAGAACTCTCTGTGTTCAGGGAGTGTTTCAGAGAAGAAGGGAACCTGAGCTCAGCTTAGAAGGAAGGCCAAAACTAGATTTTTTTTAAAAAAGTGAAAGGGGTTGCCTGGGTGGCTCAGTCGGGTAAGTGTTCAACTTCAGCTCAGGTCATGATCTCATGGTTCGTGAGTTGGAGCCCAGCGTCAGCCCCACATCGGGCTCTGTCCTGACAGCTCAGAGCCTGGAGCTACTTTGGATTCTGTGTCTCCCTCTCTCTCTGCCCCTCTCCTGCTCACACTCTGTCTCTCTCTCTCTGTCTCAGAAATAATAAAATAAAATAATAAAATAAACATTTTAAAAAGGGGAAGGAAAAAGTTTTCCAGGAAGAGAAAATTACATATATATCTGGAATAAACAGGAGCATGAATAAGTTTATTCCATATTGAAGTGGCTTGTATTACGATTAGGAAGCTCAAGGGTATCAAGAATAGTCTTCATCTAAATGAACCCCTAGAGCTGTCTAAACCTGAGTGAAGGACCCTATAGCATTTATTATTAAGATTAAAAATAGGGCTGGGAGGGGCACCTCCATGGCTCAGACAGTTGAGCATCCAACTTCAATTCAGGTCATGATCTCGCAAGTCTGTGAGTTCGAGCCCACGTGGGACTCTGTGCTGACAGCTCGGAGCCCGGAGCCTGCTTCTGATTCTGCGTCTCCCTCTCCTTCTGCCCCTCCCCCAACTCATGCCCTGTCTCTCTCACGCTTAAAAATAAATAAATGTTAAAAAAATTTTTAAAAATAGGGCTGGGAACTTCAGCCCATTAGGAAGTAGAATGGGATGGTTCTATGGTTTGTACTGTCTATACTACGGTGTGGGTTGGCTACCACTTTGGACCATAAGCTTCCCAAGGGTCAGTGCCTGTCCTGTTCACTGTTCAGCCCCATGCTGCTTAGTGGTTCCATGAAGAGTGAATGAATGCCAATAAATGGTGTGATAGTGCATGAATCCCTGGGCTGAGGAGACCTAAGGCAAACATTCATTCAATTTTGATGTATTCCAGAATAGCATTTAGGGAATTAGAAACAGAGTTAGGCATTGTACTCCAATTATTAGGAGAAATCTCTTCAGGGACTTTGGGCGTTGTGTCCCCTGGGCCACAATAATAGGGGACTTAGGAATCCTAGTGGAGAATTTAGTCAACCTGGTATGTTATTAGGAGATGATAAAATTTATAATGTAATTGTCACTACCCATGCCTTTGTAATAATTTTCTTTATGTGTTATCCATTTCAGGCTGACTCTGATAGGCACATCTGGATTGCATTAAAAGGTATATTAGATTTATACCAGAGCTAATATTGTAGAGAGTAGATCCCTGCAGACCAAGGTAGTTTATTAAATTCTAAGATATTGGGGCACTTGGGTGGCTCAGTCGGTTGAGTGTCCAGCTTCGGCTCAGGTCATGATTTCATGGTTCATGAGTTCGAGCCCCACATTGGGCTCTGTGCTGACAGCTCAGAACCTGGAGCCTGCTTTGGATTCTGTGTCTCCCTCTCTCTCTGCCCCTCCCTTGCTCATGCTCTATCTCTCAAAAATAAATAGACATTAAAAAATTTTTTTTTAAATCTAAGATATCAAAACAGATACATTACCACTACAGAACCCAAAGAACTATAAGGATCATTGAAACCCTCAGGGGAATAGATTTACAGGAGGGAGGCTTTTAAAAAGGTCCCACTCTATTTATTTACACACTGAGGAGTGTTGCTCTATGTCAAATACAGGCTGTATGTTAATCCAACACTCAACCCGATGGAGGCCATCCAGCTGTATAGTGGGCAATATATCTAGAATCAACTAGAGTTGGATTCAAACCCTGGATTCTACACATATTACTCTATAAGCTTAAACCAGTGATGAGGATAAACATGGTGCTTACACCATATGATAGTTGTAAGAATTCAATAAAGTGATGCAAGTAAAGCACTTAGCACAGTGCCTATCACCAAGAAAGTGCTTGGTAAATGTTAATTTTTTCTATTAGAACAGTAGAAGTGCACCTAATACCCAGGAGTCATTACTTGTCCAAAGGGGAGCCCCCCTTCCCCGACACACACACATGTATAAGTCAGGGAATTCATCCAAACCAACATGCCCTATTTCCTCTGTCTTCTCCCAAAACATAATCTGCTAAACTCTTTGCTCACTTTGATCTTGGATTTGCCTGTGAATCGTTTTTGTGTATATGCCTCTTCCCCAAACTAATGCTTCTTGCTCTAACTACAGTGCAGCCCCTGTCCTGGTTTTGCTTCACTGACAAGGTTTTGGCATGTGAGTCTTGCTCTCTTAGCATATCATTTAAGTTTGCTTCTGTTTTCGACTTCCATCCTCCTGATGGCTCATGATGACCTTCACACTGTTGGAGAGGAAAACAAACACAGAGAGGAAACAAAGTAAATAGCCTTGAGTTTAAGAAATAAGTAACCAACATTAGATTGCTTTCTGAGAGTAGCTTTTGATGACAGAAGGGGATGACAAGTGAAGAGAATAGTGCACAAAATCACTGCCTCTTGGTCACAGGTGAAAAGGCAGAGTTGCAGAAAGAGTTTGGGGAGGTGTTGAGGGAGAAAATGTATACAGCACACTTCCCCTGCTCTATGATGCTCTCTGGGAATTGTGACAGTTAATACTGGCATCAGTGACAATTAGTAGGGCTTAGTCAAGGAGCCACTTAATCAGAAAATCTCTTTACCCTTAAAATACCCTCCATTTCTTTACTTTTGGAAATGGAAAGGAAAAGCTATTTCTGTGGTTTCTCAAATCCCTAAAATTGCAGTTTGGGTGCAAATTTTCAAAGTAGTCTCTGCCAGAGAGTTGCTTTTATAAGACTAGAACCAGGCATTCAGCTTTAGGGAAGCCAGGGATTTGGAGGTAAGCCACAGTAGGCCTAGGGCCAGCTCCCAGATTTCTGATGTTTTATGGCATTTACAACTCACCACTCTCCATTGAAACCACTGCTTCAGATGAGAGGATAAGAAAAGAGTGTGGCCTTGTGAAGAGCCATCTTAATCATGGAATTACACTAGGTCATTGGGATACCTGCTCTGTTGTGGGAAACCCTGCAGTTTGAGCATTGTTTTAATTCAACATGGTAAAGACTGGAGGAAACCTGTACTGACAATGATTGAAATTTCTTTCCACCTCTGGCATCTCATATGCAAAAAATATAAGCCTATAAATCTCTCCCCACCTTTCTACTAACCCCTTTCAAAGTCATTAAAGCAGTTTTGGGGGCCATGAAATCTGGTGTCTGGCAGCACTAAGTTCTGTCCCTAAAGAGAAAGCTCTTTTCCACAAACGCAATTTTGCCCAGTGCCTCTGCTGAGTCCTCCTTATTCCTGACAACATCTTGCTCCCTCTTTGTTAAATATTTCAAAAGATTTTTCCCTACATCCAGTAACATAGTTCAGGGATTCCCTTTTAACACAACATATAGTACATCAAATTATTTCAAAGTGCCTTAGAGGAAAGGTAACCATGATTAGTGAGATAGAAAATGAGGTGTTCCTATTTTATAGTAATGTAATCAGAGAAGGTAGTAAGGTGAATAGATAATTGAATAAAATAAGGGGTGGGACTTGGAAGTATTTGAGAAAGATTATTCTAGGCAGAAGGAACAGCTAATGCAAAGGCTCTGAGATGGTATATTGGAGGCATGTGTTCAAGGAAAAGCAAGAAAGTCAGTGTGGCTGGAGCACAACAAATGAGAATGGCAAAAGAGAGGTTATAGACTATTGGGGAAACAGATCACTTAAGGTTTTATAGGCTTTTTCTCTGAGAAGATAGGAAGCCACTGGAGAGTTTTGAGCAAAAGAAAGACATGATCTGACTTAAGTTTTGTTTTATTTTAGAGAGAGAGAGAGAGAGAGAGAGCAAGCAGGGGAGAGAGGCAAAGGGAGAGAGACAGAATATCCAGCAGGCTCCACACTCAGTGCAGAGCCCAACATGGCTCAATCCCATGACCTTGATTCATGACCTGAGCTGAAATCAAGAGCTGGACACTCAACCAACTGAGCCATTCAGGTGCACCCACTTTAGTTTTAAAAGGATCACAGGAAAGGAAGAAAGAAAGCCAGTTAGGAAATTATTGCAATACTCCAGATGAGAAATGTTAATACCTGAACCAAGGTTATAGCATGTGGATATGAGTGAGAAAATTGGAACAGAAAGAGATGCTGAGAATTGGTAGTTTTATAGATATATTTTTAAGGTGGAGCCAACAAGATTTCCTAAAAAAATTACTGGTAAGTTATGAGGAAAGATAGGAATTAAAAAAAAATGCAAGATTTTTGGCTCACACAACTGGATAGATCACTTGTTATTGGTAGAGAAGAGACTGCTGCAGTTAAATTAAAGTCAAGGGGAAAATCAGGAGTTCTGTTTTGAACACATTGACTTTAAATTTGTATTGAACACCTCTGTAGAGATTTTGAATTAGCAGAAAGAATTTTAGATGAGAGGTTGAGGCTGAACTTTTGCTTTGAGCATCATTGTCATATAGATTTTTAAAGCCATGATATCATATGAAATTATAGATAGGCATAACAATGTTTAAAGAGGTCAAGTAGATGTGAAGGAGTCACCAGAGATGACTGAGAAGGAGCAGCCAGTGATGCAAGGGGACAGCTAAGAGAGAGTGATGTGCCCAAGCCAACTAAAGAAAATATTCAGGAAGGAGGAAAATTTCAATTTTATTAAAAACTGCTAGAGAGGCATCACAATCCCAGACTTTAGCCTCTACTACAAAGCTGTAATCATCAAGACAGCATGGTATTGGCACAAAAACAGACACATCGACCAATGGAATAGAATAGAAACCCCAGAACTAGACCCACAAACGTATGGCCAACTAATCTTTGACAAAGCAGGAAAGAACACCCAATGGAAAAAAGACAGTCTCTTTAACAAATGGTGCTGGGAGAACTGAACAGCAACATGCAGAAGATTGAAACTAGACCACTTTCTCACACCATTCACAAAAATAAACTCAAAATGGATAAAGGACCTGAATGTGAGACAGGAAACCATCAAAACACTAGAGGAGAAAGCAGGAAAAGACCTCTCTGACCTCGGCCGTAGCAATCTCTTACTCGACACATCCCCAAAGGCAAGGGAATTAAAAGCAAAAATGAATTACTGGGACCTTATGAAGACAAAAAGCTTCTGCACAGCAAAGGAAACAACCAACAAAACTAAAAGGCAACCAACGGAATGGGAAAAGATATTTGCAAATGACATATCGGACAAAGGGCTAGTATCCAAAATCTATAAAGAGCTCACCAAACTCCACACCCGAAAAACAACCCAGTGAAGAAATGAGCAGAAAACATGAATAGACACTTCTCTAAAGAAGACATCTGGATGGCCGACAGGCACATGAAAAGATGCTCAATGTTGCCCCTCATCAGGGAAATACAAATCAAAACCACACTCAGATATCACCTCACGCCAGTCAGAGTGGCCAAAATGAACAAATCAGGAGATGATAGATGCTGGAGAGGATGTGGAGAAACGGGAACCCTCTTGCACTGTTGGTGGGAATGCAAATTGGTGCAGCCGCTCTGGAAAACGGTCTGGAGGTTCTTCAGAAAATTAAAAATAGACCTACCCTATGACCCAGCAATAGCACTGCTAGGAATTTACCCAAGGGATACAGGAGTACTGATGCATAGGGGCACTTGTACCCCAATGTTTATAGCAGCACTCTCAACAATAGCCAAATTATGGAAAGAGCCTAAATGTCCATCAACTGATGAATGGATAAAGAAATTGTGGTTTATATACACAATGGAGTACTACGTGGCAATGAGAAAGAATGAAATATGGCCCTTTGTAGCAACATGGATGGAACTGGAGAGTGTGATGCTAAATGAAATAAGCCATACAGAGAGCCATACCATACCATACCATATGGTTTCACCCTTATGTGGATCCTGAGAAACTTAACAGAAACCCATGGGGGAAGGGAAGGAAAAAAAAAAAGAGGTTAGAGTGGGAGAGAGCCAAAGCATAAGAGACTCTTAAAAACTGAGAACAAACTGAGGTTGATGGGGGTGGGAGGGAGGGGAGGGTGGGTGATGGGTATTGAGGAGGGCACCTTTTGGGATGAGCACTGAGTGTTGTATGGAAACCAATTTGACAATAAACTTCATATATTGAAAAAAAAACTGCTATGAGGTCAAGAAAGATGAAGACTAAGAAATAACCATGGTAGAAAGTTGAAAAATTGAAGTTTACCTCAGTTGAATATTTAATGTCTTTTGTCTCAAAGAGAAATTTAAAGGACCTTTAAAACAGCATGTGAGACACAAACATTTATTAATTTCCACTGTAAATTTGGTGACCAAATTTCCCAAACACCAAGATTGATAAGATAGTGTTTTAATGGAGCAATGTATTTGAAAATATGAGTGTTCTCTAAAACTCAAGCCATGTTTACAATAGACCAGGAAAGACCCATCAGCAGAGATAATGGCTCACCCCATTCTGGATGTCTTTCTACCCCATTGAGAATCAGTGACTCGTTCATCCACTTATTCCTTCATTTTGTAAAACACTGTTATTTATAGTTCCCTGTTTCTCTGTTTCTTTGTCCTTCTCTTTGCCTATCTATACCATCCTCTACCTACCTATTTACAAAAGAAATGCTGCTTTAATAGAAGATAGCCTTAACACATAGGTAGAGTTTTTGCCAACAAGATCAGAAAAATCCATAAAAATTTTATTCTTTAATATCTGTGGAGGCTATAGAAGATTTTACCATGCTTCGCTGCAAAAACAAGAACCATTTTGAGAAACACATACTAAAACTCCCATGAGCAGAATGACCGAAAACTGCAGTAAGGATAATGAGTTTCTGTTCAGTGGCATTTGAAGTACCTAGAGGATGTTTAGGAGGAAATGTTAGGTAGAAAGGGATATATGAATGTATGGGTTTGTAGAACAAGAGAGAAGTCTATTTTGAATAAATAAAGTTAAGAGTTTGAGCCATTATGAGGTAACTTTGGTGTATGTCGCGGCCGGCGCGACAAACACCGAGGTCAGGGTCCTAAGGGTAGGGGAATGCAAGAAAAAAAGAGAGAAGAGAAAGTTTGGGAACAGGAGGGTCCCCTGGGCTGATGGCCCAAGTGACGGCTTTATTGTTGCTGTACACAATCTTTTATAACCAGACTCTTATGGGTTAGGTCACTCTAAGAATAAACAGGTTTCACATAATTGCTGCCCACCAAAACATTTAGTTCTGTGTTTCTTGTGCATTTTCTAGACGGGTCACAAGACCTTGTTGATAAGATTGCTAGCAAAACACAATTCCCATGTTTGTTTCTATCTGACTCGGGGTAGAAAAAGGGAGGTAGCATTACTGCCAACACCTGCAGACCACAGGCTTCAGGAATTAACTTTCTCAGCCTTGACAAGGCTTTCGTATGCCCTTGAAAGTGGGGGAATGGGAGGGGGAACCACCGGGTTGGCTTGAGTCAACAGGGAACGTTGGTCGACCCGGTCTCAGCCTGGCGCCGGGGCCGGCCTCCCACATGAATGGGAGGGGGGACCACCCGGTTGGCTTGAGTCAACGGGGAACATTGCTCGACCCGGTCTCAGCCTGGCACCGGGGCCCGGCCCCCCACATGTCCCCCTATTGTTTGTAATTGCAACATGTGCATCCTGGCTTGGTATGTGGTAAAGGCAGTAAGACCCCATCTCCAGAAATAACACAGCAAGACAAGTATAACAGATATTACGGAAACAATTCCAATAAAGATCCAAAAGGAATGCTGAAGAATATTAAATGGATTAAACCCATTAAGTTGGTGCAGTATGGTTTCAGCGAGGTCTCCAGGGTCAGGGAAACTGAGTGAGCTACTTGCAACAGCATTTATCTCTTCTTGTAGCTGTAAGAGGTCTAAGCTAGTATTAGCATCATGCCAAACCCCTTGTAAATGACGACGCACTTGTCCCCATGTCACATTGGTATACTCTAAAGGGGTAACACAGATATGCTTATATGCATCATGACAAATTAAAGAAAGTCTGGTACGCAAAACAGCAAACTGATCACCAAGATACATTAATGCTTCTTGTAGTGCCTCTAATTGGGCTTCCAATTTACGATCTATTCGTTCTTGAGTGGCAAACACCTTGGATACATTATGAGCCAATTCATTTACATGGGATGCCATTTGGGCACTTTCATGTAAGGATATTACAGATACAGTTGCAGAGGCAATTACAGTCACTGTTGCTATGAGTCCAACAATTAAGAGTCCAAGAAACCGTTTGGTCCTGCGCAGCCGTTTACTGATTTCTAAAGCCAATTGCATCCCATAATTAGGATACCAAGGTCCTGTAACATATACTGGCAACATCCAGTAGGGAGGTTGTAAGACCAGATAAACCTTCATTCCACTTCTAGAGGGTCCATCTACTGGTAGACAATTGGTCAAAACACAAGCAGGACACGTCAGCCGGTATAACTGATGACCATCTTCTTTTACTGGAGTAATGGTCCCATCTCCAACAATCAGATAGTAGGGTGGAGGAACACAGGCACGCAATTGCAGAACTGGAGAAACATAATATTCTGGAAAACTAAAGCTGTCATTAGTATATATTTTATCAAAGGTAGCATATAACTTCCAAAGATCAGAATGAATTCTTCCTTCAGGGGATTGCAAAATGGTTTGTGGGATAATCTTATGGTGTACCTGTACCTCGCTAGGAGGTGGATCCACGACCCTGGGATCAAGAGTCTCATGCTCTACCGACTGAGCTAGCCGGGCCTTTCGGGAATAATCTGTAATGGTATAGTTTATGTCTTTAGGAGTCATCCTCAAAGAAGAGGATTGGGCACATATACCCCAAGGTGAGTCCCCAGTAAGGCCTTGACCAGCTGAGGGACATATAGGAAGATTCTGAGGGGGATCATGCGGTCCAAAAAACATCCATTCTCCTAATAATTCTCTCTTTTGCCAATAAGCGGCAACAGAGCGGGGTACCCATTCAGAAAGACGCTTGTCATTTTGCCACATAGTATAAGTAATAGACCGCCCTACTGGTTTCGTACCCAAACACCCATAAGCAAGTTTGTATGGCATAGACTCCCTTTGCAGGCAGATGGGTACTCCTGCAGAGAGTGCCGTCCAATTTATAGAGGCCGACACAGTGGGCAAAAACCCTGCATCTTCCCCTCCCATAAAGGTGAGATTAGTGTATACTATGGGTGTGGGGTCTCTCCATGTTACAGGTTGTACTGTAGGAGGACCTACCATGTATGCCCAATAGAGGGCAGACTCTCCGGTTGTAGTTAGAATGCACAGGCATGCCAAGAAGACATGTGTGGCCGTTACCTCTCTACCTGAGGCCATCACTACATCAGTGGCCTGGGTCAACAGGTTCTTTATCTGTCCCCAGGTGGGTGTACCCGCCTTATGACTCCGCCGTTGTCGCTTCTGGGGGGGCTCCGTCTCTGTCAATTTGGCCATTTTTCGGCGCAACCGTAATGTCTCTGAGGAGCCGAAGTGGGACCCAGCGTGGCGCTTCCTCATCCTGTGGAAAAACACAAGCATACCCTCGCCCTTTTCGAAGGACTGGGTCTGGGCCTCGCCAAATGCCTTCCGGCATATCTTTCCATCTAGCCATCAAGAGAGGTTCTTGACTCTTTCCCCAGCGACGCTCTGCGGCAGTCATCCCTGCTTCATTGACATTTAAAAAATTTAAAACATACAACACAAGAGTGAGATGTACATGTGGGGAATACTTTATCTTTCCCTTTAATATCTCCCCTTCTTTAAGTTTTTGCAGATATTGTTTTAGAGTCAGATGAGCTCCCTCAACAATAGCCTGTCCTGTGGAATTATAAGCAATGTCAGTTGTATGCTCAATTCAGAGTCGGCGGCAAAATTCTGCAAAAGATTTAGAAGTATAAGCACTACCATTGTCAGTTTTTATTTTATGAGGTTTGCCCATTGCTGCAAAGGCAGAAAATAGGTGATTTTGAACATCAACAAATGCTTCTCCTGAGTGGGCTGAAGCATGTATATAGCCTGAGCAAGTATCTACAGACACATGTATATATTGCAATTTCCCAAAAGGTAAATATTGGGTGACGTCCATTTGCCACAAATCATTGGGCCGAAGACCTCGGGGATTAATGGCATAGACCGGCTGTGGGAAGAATTGCGGACAGATGCCGCACTGTTTAACAATTTGGCCGCTTCACGAGATATTTTGAATTCTCGTCGAAGGGCTGCCGCATTCTGATGAAAATTATCATGACTCCTTTTGGCTGTTTCCAAAGGAGTGGTAATGGGCAGAACTTGCAATAAATGGGTTGCTGCATTGGCTATCCGATTCCCAGCAACTAGGGGACCAGGCAGATCGGTGTGAGCTCGACTGTGGGAAATATAAATTGGACTGTGCCGTGAATTAAGAAGTTTTTGTATAGCATGAAATAGATGATACAGTTCCTCATCTGCTGTCAGTATAAAGGCAGTGGGAAGTTGCAACACGGCTTTGACAACGTATTGACTGTCAGAATAGACATTTATAGACTCTGGGTAAGTTTTTAGGGCTACCTGTACAGCATAAAGCTCGGCCCTTTGGACAGACTTAGTCGTATAATTTAAAGTGATCAAATTTTTATGTTGGGAAGTGACATAATACACTGCAATTTTACCCTCTTTTCTAGCATCCACAAAAATGGAAGCAGCATCTTCAATCGGCTGACAAACAATAGGATTATAGGGCAAAATATCTATAAGACTGAAACCTTGTATTAAAGAATCAGAAGGTAAATGAAATTTAATTTGACCTGTAAAATTAGCCAAGGCAAGTTGCCATTCGATGGACTGAGCAAAAGCAGCGTCCACGAGCTTCTGTGTCAGAAAGGCACATGCAATAAATTCTGGATCGTGTCCAAAGAGCTGAACAGCTCGGGATCTTCCTCTAATGATGAGAAGACAAACCATAGATAGTAAAGGATTAATGACATGCAGAGAGTGTAAGGCTAAATGTAACCATTCAAGTGGACCATGAGATTGCCACCGAATTGCAAAGGGGATGACCTGAGGTTTTAATATTATTGGATACAAAGGCTGAGAAGGGTCAATTCTAGTGACTTGGGCCTGCTGAATGGTCTGTTCTATATGTCTTATAGCTTCTTTAGCTTCCTGAGTGAGACTTTGCGGGGATGCTGGAGAACTATCTCCTTTTAGAATATTAAACAAAGGCAGTAATTGTTCTGTGGTGACTCCTAGTGTGTTTCTAATCCAGTTTATATCTCCTAATAATTTCTGAAAATCATTTAGAGTAGTCAAATGTCCGGTTCTAACTGATACTTTCTGAGGTCGGACAGTTGATTTGGAGATGAGATACCCTAGGTATTCAAAAGGTGCTTCCCTTTGAACTTTCTCAGGGGCAACAATCAAATTATATGCTTTAAGGCATCTTTGGAGAGAAATAAAAGCCTCCTGTAATAATTCCTCAGTTTCAGCAGCCAAAAGTAAGTCATCCATATAATAGATGCAATATACATGGGGAAAACTCTGTCTAAAAGGGGCAATTGCTCTGGCCACAAACTCTTGACATAAAGTCGGACTGTTAGCCATGCCTTTCGGTAAGACCTGCCACTGATACTGCTTAGCAGGTTCCTGTAAGTTAGTGGAAGGCAGGGAGAATGCAAAATGTTCTCCGTCGCCAGGGGCCAATGGAATGGTAAAAAAACAATCTTTTAAGTCCAAAACTAGTAATTGATATTGTAAAGGAATGGCCGATAGGGAAGGGAGGCCAGGTTGCAAAGCCCCCGTGGGCTTCATGACAGCATTAATTGCTCTCGAATCTTGCAGCAACCTCCATTTATTTGACTTTTTTCTAATCACAAAGATTGGGGTGTTCCAGGGACTGGTGGAGGGAACTAAATGACCTAATTGCAGTTGTTCCTCTATGAGGTGAGCAGCAGCCTCCCTCTTAATAGTAGGTAAGGGCCATTGGTCAACCCACACTGGAGTGGAAGTCATCCACTGGAGAGGCATATCGTGGGGAGTTTCCAATGGCCCTAGGAAAAACCCAATCCGAAATGGTCTCTTTTAGGCTCGGGGACATATGGCTCAGGATTCCCTTGTAACTCCTTCCCTAAGCCTTTCCCCTCAATATAGCCCATTTCCTTCATAAGGTGCATAGCAAGATTAGCCTGTTTTTGAATCGGGACTGCCTTAGTCTCCAGAGTCAAATTCATTGCAGTTAATATGTCCCTGCCCCAGAGATTAAGATCTATATTCAAAACAAAAGGCTGAAAAGTTCCAGTCATACCATCAAGCAGTCTCCAATGTAAATAATTAGAGCCTTGCAAATGGAGCAGAGGCATAACCAACACCTTTAATTGGAATATTAGTCACTTGAGTAGGCCATGTGACAGGCCAATTTTTTTGAGCAATAACTGAGACATCTGCACCTGTATCCACTAGTCCCTCAAAAGGGACTCCTTGGATATGCAATGTAAGCATGGGCTTTTCTACAGAGATCACTTTAGCCCAATAAAGATCTGTGGAGCCGAACCCCTGATTTCCCCGATAAGGTTTAACGGCCTTATTATTGGAGGATATCCGGGGTATCAAGATCAATTGTGCTATGGGAGTCTTGGGCTCAAGCACCAAAGTTCCCATAGTTAAGCCAGCCAAATTTTTTATTTCTCCAGTGTAATCTTCATCAATAACTCCAGGATAGATCATCAATCCCTTAAGAGTCCAGCTGGATCTTCCCAATAATAACCCCCAAGTATTCCTGGGTAGAGACCCCCATATCCCTGTGGGGATGGCTTTAGGGGGCTGCCCTCCTTCGAGGTAAACGGACTGAGCTGGGGCAAGATCTAGTCCTGCACTGGTGGGGGTGCCGCGGTGTAGTTGGCTAATACCTGGGAGGTCTCCAGTGTTGGACACAATGGGTGAGAAGGCGCCTGTGGGAACATTGCCGCAATTGTTTGAGGGGCCTGCGGCTGGCCCCACTCCCAGTTTCCCTGAAGAGGTTTGCCATTACAATCAGTTTTAGAGCGGCATTCATTGACCCAGTGATACCCCCGTCTACATCTGGGACAAATAATTGCCGGCTTATTATTAATGTTAGGGCCACTTGGCAAACTGGGGGTGGTTGGAATTATTTTTATACTGTGACATTGGGCCTTCATATGGCCCTTTTGGCCACATTTGAAACACACTATTCCACCCAACTTCCTTGGATTAGTTCTTACGTTTTTACCCTGAAGCTGGGCATGCACCTGTAAGGGGTCTATTCCCTTTAAGGCGGCTGCCAAGGTAATGCCCTGAATATAAGATGGTCCAATCTCAGCACATAGTCTGATATAATCCTCCAAGGTACCCTGATTTTTCCAAGGACGAATGGCTGCCTGACATGCAGAATTAGCATTTTCATAAGCCAGTTGTTTTACAATAATGGTACCTGCCTCCCCATCAGTAACGATACGACTGACTGCAGTCAAAAGGCGCCCAACGAAATCCTGGTACTTCTCATCTGGCCCTTGCCTAATTTTAGACAATTCCTCAGTTCTGCCCCCTGTGGAGGGGAGTTTTTTCCAAGCTGTAATGGCACAGGTATTAATTTGATTATATGCAATTTCAGGATAATTTAGCTGGAGGCCCACATCATAATATTGTCCTGTACCTGTGAGCATGTTAAAATCCACTGGTATGTTAGTTCTTTTATTATACATAGCCTGTTTTTCAGCATTCTCTGCAAATTCTGCTTTCCACAAGAGGTTATCTCCCACACTCAAACAAGCCTGAGCAATGACCTTCCAATCTCCTGGGCATAATGCCTCCCTGCTCAAATTATC
Organism: Panthera tigris; assembly: GCF_018350195.1. Classification (NCBI taxonomy): domain Eukaryota; kingdom Metazoa; phylum Chordata; class Mammalia; order Carnivora; family Felidae; genus Panthera; species Panthera tigris. The sequence goes on along the minus strand of NC_056665.1, from coordinate 54,091,819 downwards.
AAGCATAGACGGTAAAGGGAGCTGTTGGACCATACTGGGCTGCAGAGGATCTCAAATCTTTCAGCAATTTAAAACTTAGGGCGGAGTACACTCTCTGTCCCCCCTGCTGAATAACAGGGTAAGTGTGAAAAGCAGAGGTGTCTTCCCCATACTGTGTTTCTTGATACAGAGTCCGCTGCAAAGGAGTAGTTCCCATAACGGGGTAAGGTTCAGTGGACTGTTGATTCTGAGTAATAGGGAAAGCCATCCAAGGTAAGCCTCTATCTGTTGCCTGAAGAGAAGGTCGTTTTAAAGGTACCTTCTGGACCAGAGGGGCCAAGAAGGCAGGCTTCCTCTAATCTTCCAAATACGGCCCATCATCTCCCTGATCCCCAAAAGGAGAGTCATCACTATTTTCTGGATCTTGCATAGATAACTGTTCTAGGAGGGGGAGAGGAGGTAAAGGTGAAGGCACCGTGACTGTCCCGAAAGGGCATTGAAAGTAGTTTCTGGAGGGACAGGAGCATCTGAAGTCACTAAGGGTTGGGCTGCTTCCGAGCTAAGAGAAACTATTTCAATAGAATCCTGCGGATCAAGGACCTCCTTAATACAGGTCCAAGTAGACCACAAAGTCCCTGGAACCGCAGCTCCACGAATCTTCATTTGATTTTTAAGTTCCTGACCAACTCGCTGCCAATCCTTTAAATCAACTGTACCCCCGTCTGGAAACCATGGGCAATAATCATGCACTATGTCAAAAAAATTCCCTAAGGGCTGACTGAGAAACCTTAATTCCCTTCTCCTTCATAAGAGCCTGCAAGGCAGTTATAAAATATCCCTGTTCCATAGACTGTTTCTGTCCCATAGTTTTACTCCCGTCGTCTGTGCTGCTGGCACAGTTCCCCTACCTGAATTAGACACCGCGCGGTCCGCTTTCGCTTTCCTCCTTGTTGTCTCAGGTCCCTGTTCGGGCGCCACTTGTCGAGGCCGGCGCGACAAACACCGAGGTCAGGGTCCTGAGGGTAGGTAGGGGAATGCAAGAAAAAAAGAGAGAAGAGAAAGTTTGGGAACAGGAGGGTCCCCTGGGCTGATGGCCCAAGTGACGGCTTTATTGTTGCTGTACACAATCTTTTATAACCAGACTCTTATGGGTTAGGTCACTCTAAGAATAAACAGGTTTCACATAATTGCTGCCCACCAAAACATTTAGTTCTGTGTTTCTTGTGCATTTTCTAGACGGGTCACAAGACCTTGTTGATAAGATTGCTAGCAAAACACAATTCCCATGTTTGTTTCTATCTGACTCGGGGTAGAAAAAGGGAGGTAGCATTACTGCCAACACCTGCAGACCACAGGCTTCAGGAATTAACTTTCTCAGCCTTGACAAGGCTTTCGTATGCCCTTGAAAGTGGGGGAATGGGAGGGGGAACCACCGGGTTGGCTTGAGTCAACAGGGAACGTTGGTCGACCCGGTCTCAGCCTGGCGCCGGGGCCGGCCTCCCACATGAATGGGAGGGGGGACCACCGGGTTGGCTTGAGTCAACGGGGAACAATTGCTCAACCCGGTCTCAGCCTGGCACCGGGGCCCAGCCCCCCACAGGTGTAGATGGGGGTCATAGAAGAGAGATTGCAGAGAATGAAAGAAGAATTGAATGATCACTATTAAAATGTTTCAGGGGGCTTCCCTCTCTTTCATAACTATGCTTAATCAATATTACAGCATTGCTTTTCTCATAAAATGCCATTTTTATTACATAATTATAAAACTAACTCATGAGAGAAAATAGTAAATGCAATCCATCATCAGTGTTCACATCTCATCAATGGACTATGCCAAGAAGTCTCTTCCACTCCTGCCCCCTGTCCAACTATTTTTGGATTCTGGTTGTTCCACTATTCTTTTAAAGCCTGAAGTATTTTCTTGGGGACATTTCTGGATAGAGATATACAGAACAGAGTAATCCTTTTCATAAAAATAACAGAGTATAAAGCCTTCAGGAAATGGAATATGTCTAGATAATATTTCATTTATTGTCTCATTTCTTCTGAACCATAAGGTCCTTCATTTCCGTTTGTAAGCATTTTAACAACCAACATGAAATGGCTCTGAAAAGACTGCTACTTTTCTTCTATGAGACTTACTACTTTCTTCTTGATTGAAACACTGCTTGGACATAGTGACACTATTTGGACTTTTTATGCTGAAGCTATTTCTTTTAGAAGTCAGATTCTAGGGGTGCCCAGTTGGCTCAGTCAGTTAAACATCTGACTTCAGCTTGGGTCATGATCTCGCGGTTCATGGGTTTGAGCCTCCCATCAGGCTCTCTGCTGACAGCTGTATGCCTGGAGCCTGCTTCAGATTCTGTGTCTCCGTCTCTCTTTGTCCCTCCCCAGTTTGCTCTCTGTCTCTCTTTCAAAAATAAATAAACATTGAAAAAAATTTTAAATAAAATATCTGTAGAATCTGACTTTTTAATTTTTTTTAATGTTTATTTATTTTAGAGAGAGACAGAGACAGAGAGCAAGCGGGGGAGGGACAGAGACAGAGGGAGACACAGAATTTAAAGCAGGTTCCAGGCTCCAAGCTGTCAACATAGAGCCCCATGCAGGGCTCAAACTCACCAACCGTGAGATCATGACCTGAGCTGAAGTCGGACGTTTAACCGACTATGCCACCCAGGCGCCCCTGCAGAGATATTTTAAATTCAACACAATAACTACATCTTGCACTATAATTCAAGTTCCTAATTATAAAACCACCTTTTCCTGCTTTCATTAACTCCTTTGTGGTCAGGACTGGTATCTGTTTGTCTGTGTGCATGACATCTACAGCACAGCATCTTGCAAACCAGATGCATTTGCATAATGAAATTGCCCTGAAAAAAAAAATTAAAACTTTTGACTTAGTCTTTAATTATTTGAAAATCTTAAATTATTAGGAAAGAATATTTTAAAAATCTTGTCTTTGTCTTCAATTATTAGAAAATATATTGGGGCGTTTAACATTAATTTATACATGTCAGTGAACAGAATCGTAGATGTGTCTCACTATTCAATTTCCTCTTAGTGCTTTAAGAAATTTTCTTATGTTTTTCTCCAAGAAACCTACTTATAACTTTTGTTTTAATTGAAACAGGGATTGTTTTTTGACCAAGATTAAAATCATAAACAACATTCATGGGGTGTCTGGGTGGCTCAGTCGGTTAAGCATTCAACTCTTGATTTTGACTCAGGTCATAATCTTTTTTTTTTTTTTTTTCAATATATGAAGTTTATTGTCAAATTGGTTTCCATACAACACCCAGTGCTCATCCCAAAAGGTGCCCTCCTCAATATCCATCACCCACCCTCCCCCCCCCCCACCCCCCATCAACCCTCAGTTTGTTCTCAGTCTTTAACAGTCTCTTATGCTTTGGCTCTCTCCCACTCTAACCTCTTTTTTTTGTTTCCTTCCCCTCCCCCATGGGTTTCTGTTAAGTTTCTCAGGATCCACATAAGAGCGAAAACATATGGTATCTGTCTTTCTCTGTATGGCTTATTTCACTTAGCATCACACTCTCCAGTTCCATCCATGTTGCTACAAAGGGCCATATTTCATTCTTTCTCATTGCCACGTAGTACTCCATTGTGTATATAAACCACAATTTCTTTATCCATTCATCAGTTGATGGACATTTAAGCTCTTTCCATAATTTGGCTATTGTTGAGAGTGCTGCTATAAACATTGGGGTACAAGTGCCCCTATGCATCAGAACTCCTGTATCCCTTGGGTAAATTCCTAGCAGTGCTATTGCTGGGTCATAGGGTAGGTCTATTTTTAATTTTCTGAAGAACCTCCAGACCGTTTTCCAGAGTGGCTGCACCAATTTGCATTCCCACCAACAGTGCAAGAGGGTTCCCGTTTCTCCACATCCTCTCCAGCATCTATCGTCTCCTGATTTGTTCATTTTGGCCACTCTGACTGGCGTGAGGTGATATCTGAGTGTGGTTTTGATTTGTACTTCCCTGATGAGGAGTGACGTTGAGCATCTTTTCATGTGCCTGTTGGCCATCTGGATGTCTTCTTTAGAGAAGTGTCTATTCATGTTTTCTGCTCATTTCTTCACTGGGTTGTTTTTCGGGTGTGGAGTTTGGTGAGCTCTTTATAGATTTTGGATACTAGCCCTTTGTCCGATATGTCATTTGCAAATATCTTTTCCCATTCCGTTGGTTGCCTTTTAGTTTTGTTGGTTGTTTCCTTTGCTGTGCAGAAGCTTTTTGTCTTCATAAGGTCCCAGTAATTCATTTTTGCTTTTAATTCCCTTGCCTTTGGGGATGTGTCGAGTAAGAGATTGCTACGGCCGAGGTCAGAGAGGTCTTTTCCTGCTTTCTCCTCTAGTGTTTTGATGGTTTCCTGTCTCACATTCAGGTCCTTTATCCATTTTGAGTTTATTTTTGTGAATGGTGTGAGAAAGTGGTCTAGTTTCAACCTTCTGCATGTTGCTGTCCAGTTCTCCCAGCACCATTTGTTAAAGAGACTGTCTTTTTTCCATTGGGTGTTCTTTCCTGCTTTGTCAAAGATGAGTTGGCCATACGTTTGTGGGTCTAGTTCTGGGGTTTCTATTCTATTCCATTGGTCTATGTGTCTGTTTTTGTGCCATGCAAACTAATTTTAAAATTGAGCAAAATAAACCTAAAAATTTAACTGTTGCACTCTCTACCATGCAGTCCACAGATAATATTGATTTTATTGGACATTGGACTTAATAATTCAGATATTTAAACAGGACAACATATGTAAAGTACCTAGCACATCAATCAATCTTGTTATAAGTAGTACCGACAGATGGTATGGTTGAATACATGGTAATCCCTTTTGCTAGACCATTATTCTACTTGTTAGCAAACTCATTAAATGCCCATGCATTATTTTTTTTTAAATATTTGTTAATGTTTATTTATTTTGAGAAAGAGAGAGAGAGAGAGAGAGAGACAGAGCATTAGTGAGAGAGGAGCAGGGAGAGAGGGAGACACAGAATCTGAAGCAGGCTCCAGGGTTTGAGCTGTCAGCACAGAGCCTGTCACAGGGCTCGAACCCACCAATCACAAGATCATGACCTGAGCTGAAGTTGGATATTCAACCAACTGAGTCACCCACATGCCCCACCCATGCATGATTTTTAAAAAGTAGCCAGGGTAAACAAAACATAAATATTGATATTTTATTTGTGATTTTTAGAATATGATGTAATACTTTTAAATTTATTGCTATTTTTAAAAATCAATTAATTTGAGTGCTAAGCGCCCCTAAGCAATCTACAGCTACTATTCCTGTATGGCTGCTTGACTGCTTTCTGAAGTTTGATAGCAGAATACATAAACTTCGAAGTTACTTTTACTAAACATAAGATTATCTTTTAAATATCTAAAAAATTTAATATAGATCTGTAGTGGTATGCTTTTCCTAAGAGGTAAATGACTACTAATCTAGGCTAATGAGTAAATTATAGTATTATATAATATTATATGAAAAGTAGCTCTGACACAAAAGATTATTCCAAGGAAAGGAAACAAATACCAACTGTTATGCTTACCTATATAAACATAGTGTAATTGAATGACACAATCCCAGGGTTGCAAGTTACCTTGATAAGATTTATTACTATTTCCTTCCTCTCTTCCCACCCCCTTCCCCAAAATGTGTCTGTTTCTAATCAGGAAGAATAAATTTCATGGCTGAAAGCCAGTTTGGAAATCCAGATGGGCAGTAGGAAACCACAGATCTCATTTTCTGTTTACAGGTCCAAATAGAGAAGTTGACATGGTCTATCAAATTGACAGGGTTGGTTATTAATAGTTTATTCTTTCCCTGAGCCTGTATACAGAGGTAAAAGATAAGGAGACTCAGAATAGACCTAATGTAGTACAGTGACATTACAAGTGGTGAGATAGATGTAAGCAGGTCCCAAGCTCTTGTCAGGAAATGGTAAACATCACCTTTCAAGGGGTGTATGAGAAGGAGGAGGAGGAGGAGGAGGAGGAGGAGGAGGAGGAGGAGAAGAAGAAGAAGAAGAAGAAGAAGAAGAAGAAGAAGAAGAAGAAGAAGAAGAAGAAGGAAGAGGAGGAGGAGGAGGAGGAGGAGGTGGAGGAGGAGGAGGAGGGTGGGGGAGAGAAGGGACTGTGCACTGAAACAACATTTGGAGTTGGAGCCATCCTTGATTCCCCTTTCACACCAATAGCCAAGTCATCAGCCAATTCTACTGCCAAGATTTTTCCAGGATTCAGTCAGTTCTCACCACCTCCACAGATATCTGGTGCTTTCTTCTTCTTCTCATATCTTATTCCCCACTACACTACCTTCTTCTCATATCTTATTCCCCACAGTAACTACCCATTTCTGCTCTGCCTACCATTCCCTCCTACGGTCTGTTCTCTGAGTGTGCCTTTTAAAACATAGTCAGGTCATATCACTCCTTGCCCAGAACTCTAATCACTTCCCATGTCACAAAACAATAGTAACAATCCCAAATCCTTTCCATGGTCTGCTTTCCTGACCTTACGTGATCTAGCTCCCACCAACCCTCTGACTCTCCTCCTTTTACACACTGTGCCCCAGCTGTACTGACCTTCTTAATGTAACTTGAACATTCTCCAGCCTCAGGACATTTTAACTTTTCTTCCCTTTCTCTGGAACTTTCTACTTCCAGGAATCTACACAACTCACTCCCTCAGTTTATTCAGGTCTAAACTCCAATATCACTTTCTTCATCCCAGAGGCCTTTCTAAACCACGCTATTGAAGATAGCACCATGTACCCCATCATCCCCTGTCCCCTGATGTTGGTCCTATACTTGACCAACACTGCCCAACGACAACATGCCATTGGATTTGCACTGAGATATATAACCACCTCACAGGAGTATGAACTACCTCACACAGAAGAATCTGAAGCTCTCCCTTTGAGTTGTTATAATCTGCTCTTGAAATGCCAGGAACTAGGTTTCCTGGACTTCAGAGGTGTCTTCTCTGAAACCCATCCAGCAAAGTAGAGGCCAGAGGCATAGCAAGTTGTGAGAAACCCTAGATAGCACACAAATGACCAAAAACACATATCTTTTGCAATGCATTTATTTCACCCTTACATTACAGAAGCTATTTGCCTAGAGCACTACCTAACAGAATACCTTTAAATATATAAACACTTCTAAGAAATTTCAGAAAAAAAATTTAAAATAAATTTTTCCCAAGGAAAATTGCAAAATGGTCTCTTCTCAAGAGCCATGATCTCAGCTGCAGAAAAATCTCAATGGTAGTTAAGTCTCAATGATAGCTGGTTGTTATCATGTCACCCAGAACATCTCTGAGGATAGTGAAGACTATGGTTTGCCTGCTGTAGGAAAGACATCTGAATTCTCCCAGTGGTGGGAGAGTTGCCTGTGATGGTTCACAGCCAAGTCCTTCTCTAGGCCTTCCCCTTAGTGGAAGGGAGCTATCTCACCCACAGTTATATTCCCTACCTGGGGACAGCCCACATCTGATGACTAGTCAACTTGGAGATAAAAGGCTTGATGACTATACTTCAGTTTGAGATAATTCTAATGGCTTTCCCAGCTTCAGAGCACCTTATGACTGGCTGTGGCCCTTCTTTCAACTGATTCACCAAACCTTGCTTTCCTCACTCCCTCACAGGAAGTTATGTGCCTAAGTGTGCCTCCCACTTAACTGCATTCAAATCTCAATCTCAGAGTCTGTTTCCCAGGGTACCCAACCTACGACACTGAAGCAATTCAATCTAATCATTACAGTGGCCAAAAGAACCAGCCTGCAGTGTTTGGGGGTCAAGTTATTGCTTGTTTCTTGCAAGTTTCAGCTTAGTGCTGTATCCTCGGGGAAGCCTTTCTGGAATGACTCTACCAAAGGCGTTTCTCCCACCTCACTAGATTCCCATTGAGCTCATCTCCTCCTCCCATTGAGCTTATTTCTTTCAGTGGCCTTACTCTAAATTATCTTGCTTGTTTATGTCTACTACACACAACTATTTTTCATTTCTTCTCTTCCCCTAAAGAATATAAGCTCTGTGGAGGTAGAAATGATGTCTATCCAGTTCACTGTTGAATTCATAGTGGTTGGAACAGCACCAGGCACATGGTAGGTGTTCAGTTAATGTACTGGATAAAAAAATGAACATCCTTTCTATCAGTCTTGTCTCTACACACAATTAGAAGCTATCTGAGGGGTGTCTGGGTTGCTCAGTCAGTTAAGTACCTGACTCTCGGTTTTAGCTCAGGTCATGATCTCAGGGTTCTTGGCTTCAAGCTCCTCATCAAGCTCCACAATGCCAGTCTCTCTCTCTCTCTCTCCCTGTCCTGCCCTCCCACTCTCACTCCCCCCAACATGTGTATGCTCTCGCTTTCTTTCTCTCTCAAAAATAAATAAACTTTAAAAAAAGCTATCTGAGACAACTTAAAGACACACAAGTACAAGTGCAAAAGCTCTTATACAAGGAATTGGCCAGGGGCCAAATTACAAGGTCTGGAGAGAGTTTTTATTTTTATTTTTTTCCTATTGTCTGTGTTTATAATGCTGGAGAGGGTTGAAGGGGGTGAGGATATTTGTAATATATGAACAAATTGTGAAACTGAGTATTGAGGACGGGAGTGTGGGTGGGGTGGGAGTTTCTATCTGATGCACTGCCTCCAAAGTGACAAACTGATTTTCCTGGAACTGTTCATTTAATGAGAATGAAACTTATATGGAAATATGGAAATAGTTCCGTATTTCTAGCTGGGATTCAGAATAGAGCAGTCTTTGAAGCATCAGAGAAAGTTCCAGCTGACCAGCTGTAAGTAGAAGATGGATAGAAATGAGACAAATGTGTGTCTTTATGTGTGCTCCAGAGACCTTGCAGGAATAGAGGATTCACACTCTCATGCGGCATCCTTTCCCCACCAGCCCTACCACACTTGTGAAAGTGACAAGGTGCTCAAACCCACATGCATCCTCCCAATCCATATCCCTGCTAGCCTCTGCTAGCATGCAGGATACCTGGTAGCACACAGGATACTTGAGGCAGAAGGGGCTCACCCCTGCAGTGCTTTTTTTATGCTGGGTCCTCTGCTTTACCCACAACAGCTCTGCTTTTCATCCATTTTCTGTATTTCACTTAAGAAAGGCAATATACTTCTGAAGAAATTAAAAACTACTGAATATCCCAGCCCTTCATGTTAGAGTCAAGGAAACCAGAATCCAAAGAGGTGCTTTGAGGAGCTATAGTCCTGTAACAATTAGTGACAGAATCAAACTATGACCGTGGGTGTTGTGTCTTCAAACCCAGCTCCATTTCTCTACCCCATGCCTTATTGCCTATGCCAATCACTTGATATGGCATTCTTTGTTACTTAACTCCCCCATATGTTAATATGATTTCCTCCACCAGTTCTTACAGGCCTTAAGTGAAGAACAGAGCACAGCATGGCACCCTTTGTGTCTCTAAGCCCCACATAGCCCAGCCCAGGGTACTATACCCCCTAGGTATTTAGGCAGCCCTTAGTACTTGAGTGATTGCAGCTGCCCTCTCCTGGCTGCCCAGAGCCTGAGAAGTAGAGCCAGCTCTGCCCTCTTCATTTGGCACAGTGCTTCCCTCCTGGAGTTGTAGAAAAATGCAGAACTATGAAAAAAGTAGAAGATGTGGTTGCTTCTAAAGCTGATCCATCTGGTCTGTAGAGTCTGCTCTTCACTCCTTTCACCCTACCTCCCCTTTTTTTAATGGGGGGATTTGGTGGCGAAATTACAGACAAAAGGGGATATATTAGTAAGCTATTGGTGTGTAACAAATTAATGCAAATTTAGCAGCTTAAAGCAACATGCATTATCTCACAGCTTGCATGGGTTAGAAGTCCAGGAAAAGCTTAGCTGGTTCCTCTGTTTAGGGTCTCACAAGACAGCATTCAAGGCTGGCTGCAGCCTCATCTGAGACTCAGAGGTCATCTTCTAAGTTCATGTGGATGTTGGAAGAATTTATTTCCTTATATCTGTGGATCTCGTGACAACTTGCTTTTTCAGGGCCAACAGGAGAAAGAGAATCCTTGCTGTCTGGAGTCTGTGAGCTTAGGGAAAGAAGAATCTCTCTTTTAAAAGGCTACCTGATTAGAGTATGCCCATCTAGGATAATCTCCTTTTGATTAAGTCAAAGTCAAGCTGATTAGAAACCTTACTTTCACCTGTAAAATCCTTTTATAACCCAACGGAATCACGGGAGAGCTTGCAAAACCTACTAGTTAGAAGCCAGAAGCAGGTTTTGCCCACACTGTGAGGAAGAAGGTTTCAGGAAAGCATGGATACTGGGAGGCAGTGAGCACTGGGATCATCTTAGGATGCTGCTACCAGAGAGAGGTTCTTAGAAGAAGAATAAACGCTAACTGAGGTTAATTCAAGATAAGGAAGTGAAGGCTCAAAAGGGTCAGAAGCTTACTCGTGGTTATCTCATGGCAGAACCAAGTCTCTAATTAGGATTGCCTGAAGTTAGGGCTTATTCATGTAATGTCTATGCCCTACATCATATATTTGAAAAACAACTGAAGACTGTTGTGAGGGTCAATGGTAAGAAACCTGGACAGACAACCAAAGACCTGTTTTCTTTTCCAAATTTGTTATCCTATCTGGGTATATAACCTTAGGTAGCTCCCTAACTCTGTGCCTCATTCTTCCCCACCTGCTTTTTGTGAGCATTAGTGAAAAGAACAAAGCATTGCAAACAGTAGGTACCTGTAAATGTGCTCCTGAAGGCAAAGTAACACCCTGGAGCAATTCTGAGCAGCACAGTTTTAGGATCAGATTTCTGTTTCATAAAATTTGCTCTGATGGTGGAGTGAGAGACCAAATAGGAAGCTGCTACAAGTGAGAGATAATGTTGACCTGAATCAAGTCCAGAAAGGGCTGGAGGGGAAGGGAAGGGCCTCTGTAGATACAGAACGTATAGAATTTTGTGGTCAGTTATGTGTGAGGATAAATAAGGAGCTTAAAACAAAGTCTAGAATAATTGCTAAAGAGTTAGGAATAAAAGCAACAAGGTTTCCTATGAGAAGATGACAATTCCTATCATAGTCACCATTTCTCTTGTTCTTTGAGGCTCAGAAGAAAGGGGTTTATCAGAGATGTAATAGCAGGTGAGGTGAATAAGACCACACCTAAGTCTGGCTCCCATTGCTCTCATTAGCCTGGAACTCTGGGATTGACAGAAGTATCACCTGGGAACTTGTTGGAACTTGTTCCACCCCAGACCTCTTGAATTAGAAACTAGGCATGGAGCCTAGCAATCTATTTTAACAAGCCTTCCTGATGATTTCTATGCACACTAAAATTTGTGTGCTTCTCTAGAATTACAGTTTTGAAAACACATCTACTCATAAAACCTCTGGGCAGTTAGGGAAAATGGATGTATAGCCAGGGATCTGAAATGGGCCAGGACTCAGGTTAAGGAATTATTGGCTAGACATATCAGAATGTAATGAGGAAAAGGTTTACCTTTCATCTCCACCTGAAGATGCTAAGTGAAACCTTCCAAATTCTCAAGAGAAAGAAGATGCCTCTGACTCCTGTCATGTTTAAGTCTTGCTCAAAAGGAAAGACAAAATGAAGGAAGGGGGGAAATGCAAATGCCATATAGTGTTGCCTTTGGGAATGCCAGACCTTGCTTCCTCACCTTGCATTTTTAGTTACCATCCCCACAGTTTGCTCAAAGGCCTTACCCAGAATCCCCTGATGTTTTAGAGTCTGTAAGGGCAGAGGGTTGTGGATGGAAGAGGGTGGCATTAAGGATACCCCAACTCTTCTTCTCAGACTCATTCAACCAGGTGAGGATTCCAGTGAAACTTCTAGAGTGAGACATTCACACTTCCCTCATCACTGCAGCAAGAGGATGGGCAAGACCTGGAGTGAGACCTGGGTGTGAGGTTGTTTTCCTGCTACCTGCAGAAGAGACCTCAGGATTAGTTTAATTGTGCACTTCCATCTCTGACCCTTGGATGCCTGGTCCTGAAAATGAAAGAGACAAGCTAAATGGTATACCTGGTATTTTAATTTTTATCTATTTTTCATGTTCCAGTATTCTTGGCCCTACAGATGATATCAATTTAGTTCTCCTGGCAAGAGAGAATGCTACTCACCTGGATCTATTATCGAGGGAAGATTTTCAGAATTGTGTTGATCCTAAGGCAAGGCAAAGCCAGCCAAACTCATATACTCCAAAAGAGTTCTGTGAATATTTTTATCTTGTATATCTAGAGCTAGCATTTTTTTTGGGGGGGGGGAGGCATTAAGTTTCTATTTGACAGAGAGATTTGAAGTATTCAAAGGTGGTAGTTTCTCCAACCTCTGAAGTGGTTCTAGAAGAAAATTTTGCAATCTTTCAAATGTCTTTGAGACACGGAGAAAAAGCCCTCTTTCTGGAGAAGCACCACAGACCCGCCATTCTTCAACACCTTAGCTTCATCTTCAAATTAAGGCACTGAATAAATTAGGTTGTTTTCTTTTCTTTTTAATTTTTATACAGTTGTAGCCAAGAGATTGCACAGCTGTGTTTTCCTTCCACACAAAATTAGGTCTCTGCGTTTTAATGTTTCTTTCATTCTTTTTCCACTTGAAAAAATACTTTGAGCAAGACTTAAAGGCAAATGGAATATGAATCAGAGGCATCTTCTTTCTCTTGAGAATTTGGAAGGTTTCACTTGGCAACTTCAGGTGGAGAAGAAAGGTGAGCCATTTCCTCATTTTAAATGTCTAGCCAACTGTACTTCAACTTGAGTCCTGGCCCATTTCAGAGGATTGTAAATCCGTTTTGTCCAACTTTCCAGAGGTTTTGTGAATGGGTGCATTTTCAGAACCAAACATAATAACAAAAGTAAAACATTCACACAGAACTTACTGGGGGAAAAAAAAAGACTCTGAACTGCTTTTTCAATTTCAGCAACTATGGTACTCTTTTATTACAACTTGAACCGAAGTATTAATTCTTGAACTGAAATGCACTTCCTTGTTTATTCTCTTACACAAATGCTTGTGTAATTTTGCCTTGCACGTAATCTCTCCCTGCAATTTTTAGAGTAACTGAAAGCAATTTCCAAAATTATTTTGAAAGTCAAATGATTCCTCACAATATTTCTGTGATAAGTATTTGGAACGAGATTGGAATAATTGTTTTGAAATAAGAATAAGGGCAAAGAAGGAAGAGGCAATAGATTAAGACTACCCAATGAATTACGGTCTGTACTAGAGCAGAATTTAGTTCATTCAGTAAATGTTCAGTAATGTTCCCTTTATAAATATAACTCTTCTTTTTTTTTTTAAACAAAAAACAATTTTATTGTCTCACAGTTCTAGAGGATAGAAGTCTGAGATCAAGATGTTGGTAGAGTTGGTTCCATCTGAGAGTTGTAAGGTTGTTACAGGTTTCTACTCTCACTTCTGGTGTTTGCTGGCAATATTTGGCATCATTTGACTTGTAGAAGCATCATCCTTATCTCTGCCTTGTTCTCATGGCATTTTCCCTATATGAGTATCTGTGTCCAAATTTCCCCTTTTTTAAGAACATCAGTCATATTGGATTAAGGCTCACCCTAATGACCTCATTTTACCTTGGTTACCTCTGTAAAAACTATCTCAAAATAAGATTATATTCTGAAGTACCAGGGTTAGGACTTCCATATATGAGTTTTCGAGGAGGATGGGGAGAAAAATCCAAAAAAAAAAAAAACCCAAAAAACTGTGTAATATAATAGCAAAAACAGGTTTATTATTGATTTAAAAGTATTTAAGCATCCACTACATGTGAAACATTATGCCCATGTGCCCTTTATTTTTTTTCCAATATATGAAGTTTATTGTCAAATTGGTTTCCATACAACACCCAGTGCTCATCCCAAAAGGTGCCCTCCTCAATACCCATCACCCACCCTCCCCTCCCTCCCACCCCCCATCAACCCTCAGTTTGTTCTCAGTTTTTAAGAGTCTCTTATGCTTTGGCTCTCTCCCACTCTAACCTCTTTTTTTTTCTTTTCCCTTCCCCTCCCCCATGGGTTACTGTTAAGTTTCTCAGGATCCACATAAGAGTGAAACCATTGCCCATGTGCCCTTTATAGGAATAATCCTATCCCAATATTTTCCTAATTCTTCCTAAAATACGTTCTGAACGTACACAATCACATTATCAGGAGGGACTGTTTGCTACTCTGAATCCAAAAAGAAAAAAAGGAGAAGAGGGAAGAAAAATAGAAAAATTAACAGAAGTCCAAGAAGGCACACTAGAATGATTTTTATCCGTCAGCTGTAATAGAGAAAAATGAAAGGTTTCCCAAAACGGAACCAAGATTTTCCCCTACCCCCATTTAGCAGTGACTTTTACAGAAGAGCTTCTGTGCAATTTATCTTGGTGTAACTCCTGATTCAGAAAATCCTTGCTATGAAATACTAGGTAACTTCAGAAGATTAAGATATTATAACTGAAATATGTATTTTATAGATAGTACAATACTCTCCTACTTAAAAGGATAAAAGATTGCTAGATCTAGAAAGGACTCCAGAGATCATCTGCTTCAGGCAGGTAGTTCCCATCCTATATTGTTTTAATATAGTTTTTATTGTTATTTAGGTATAGTAGGGCCAACAGATCAGGAAACAGCTGCCATTGAAAAGGCAGTATGTACTATTCACAGATCCCAAGATAACAGGGTATGTGATGCCATGAGGGAGAGGCATATGGAGAAAGTACAGACATCAGGCAGAGGCAGAGGGAGAGGGAAGAATTCTGGACAAGAGCTGGGGGGAAGAAATGGGCAAGGCCGGGTAAGCAGGTTTAGCATTGACTAGCTTGAATAACTTCAGCAGAGTCTAGGATTTAGGCACTACACCTAGTTTTCTGGTACCTGGCCCTGGGGGTGATTAGGACAGGTAGATAATGGCTCAGAGTGTGGCAGCCTGATAAAAGAGGTAATTGTGATGTGGGCTGTATCTTTGCCAGTTTGCATTTGAAAAGTGTGCACCTGGACAAATTGTTTTCTATCTCTAGGACTTGACTAACTCTTGGAGGGGCAGGCCCTCTAGGGCCAGCAAGGCCCAAATATCAAAGTGTCAGAACACAGAAAATAAAAGACATAGTTAACGTACATGTGTCATTTATAATTGATAGGATAACCTAGATGGGATGTTGATAAGGATCCTGGGATCATATATATGGGCTTAAAAAAAAAAAAAAAGAATTATGTTTGATTTTCAATGTCTGCTATGGACACTGGGTGGGGTGTGACCATGTATTGATCATCACACATTTAATCCAACTCTTCCTTATTTAGATGATACAGATGGGGTCCAGTGAGGTAGATTGACTTGCCCAAAGTCACACTGCTAGTTAATCACAGGTCAGTAAATATAACCCAGATCTTTCCGACTCCTAAATTAATATACCCTGCTAAGCATACTGGCTATAAACTACTCACAAAACAGAGGTACTAAGTGTAGACGTAACAGGATTCCAGCACAGTCCCCTACAACATCCCACATCACCTATAATTTTTGAAGGAAGACATTTTTTTGTTCTGTGTCCTATCCCTGATTAATTATTCCCATGAAGTGTTCTGCAAGTTCTTCTATAAGCTGGGACATCCTTATGGGTCTGTTGTTTTTCATGATGATCATGCTTGTTCTCCTTTGTCAATGAAGCTCCCAGCCTAGTCAAAGACTCTCCAACCCATCCAGAGTAGTTGGTATTCTTCCAGGGAACCTGGATAGCAAGCAGAGTGTTGAAGAGTCTACCCTCCTGTCCCAATTAGTTAACTGGTTCTTTCACCAGACTTTCTTTGATGTTCAGCTCTTGACATCAGTTTCTTCTCTTGACATTCCTGGTCCTGGCTGTAGCAGTATTAGTCTCCTCCACAGTCAAAATGATCCTGGGATATATTGTGACTTATTGAGGGAAAGTATTTCTCAGTCCTCTAAAGTAACACTCAATGCCCTGGGCTGTAGGGCAGAATTATGAACACTCAGCACTATTTACTCATTTATTTTCTGTCAGGCAAGCATGCAGTAGTGAGCATGTACTATATATAAGACACTTCTATAACCATTCTGGGGGTTTTAAAAATCGGTAAGAAATGGTTCTTAAAATAATAATCAAAAAGGGGAGATCAAATAAATAGTGGTAGAACTAGGGTTATGGCAAAGGCTGGCTAGCTGGTCACCCAACCCATTTCCTTTAATTCCTTGTTATGGTGTATGATTAAATTTCCCAACCTCCCATGTGGTTAGCTGTGGCCAGATTACCGAGTTCTAGTCAAAGAAATGGAGAGCCAAACTTATATGTACTTCTTTCAGGTCTGGCCTATAAAAACTCACTTTAAAAACTAAAAAATCCTTTTCTGCTCTTTCTTTTTCTCTCAGCTTGTTACTGACAAACATAGAAATCTTGGAAGCGGCATCTTAAATATGACAGAGCCATAAGGTAACAGGATCCTGGGCCCTGTATCACCACTTGGAAGAAAGCAGCACACAAATCACTAATGCACGTTTGGATTTTCCTGAATGAGAAGTAAGTTTCCATTGGATTTAAGCCTTTATAGATTCGGGGATTATTATAACAGATATGATTATCTCAATTAATATAAACTAGAATCCAAGTGTCCTCAATCCTAGTTCAGTTCTGTTCTCTTCAAATCACAAACCCACATGAAATAATTTGGTAATGCCCCAATTTTAACCTTAATAAATACGAAATTCACAATCTAAGTCATTAAAAAGAATACATGAGGAGTCCAAATAAATTGGTATTAAGAAGCAGCACCTTTTGGGGCACCTGGGTGGCAGTCAATTAAGTGTCCAACTTTTGATCTTGGCTCCAGTCATGATCTCATGGTTTGTGGAATCGAACCCTGCATCAGTCTCTGCACTGACACCATGGAGCCTGCTTGGGATTCTCTCTCCCTCTCTCTTTGCCCCTCCTTCACTCTCTCTCTCTCTTTCTCTCTCTAAATAAATAAACTTCAAAAAAAGAAGGGGCACCTGCAAAGCATGAGTGTGTGAAACAATGGAGAAACAAACCCAGTGTCCAGTTTATTACACAGTTTGTACTTGAGGCCTTGATTTGCCATTGCAGGATTCCAAGGTTGAAGAGTATTCTGAGGGTTTTAATAAGAGGCTTCCCTTGGTTGATCTGGATGTGGAATGCTACAAACTCTCATCTCCCAAGGCTCCTTGTTTCTACCTCTTGAAATCCCAAATTAAATCACCAAATACTAATGATTCCCATGGTAGGACACAAACTATTGAGACACATGGCTGACCCTAACTGCCTCCTCAAGCACAACTGATGGACACTAAAAAAGCTCACACAAATGGCAGGCCAGAAGCACAGGCAAATCTATTATGTAGACATAATTTTTCTTTAATATATTAAAATTTTACTTTTAGAAACATTCTCCACCCTTCTCATACTTACTCTCTGGAGCCTCAGTACATGTATTCTCTTAGCTAGATGCCCAGGGTCCCCAAATTTAGCACTTTTCACTGGCCCTCCTTTTTAAGTGTCACTGCCTACCTCATCTTTTATTCACATATTAAAAAGAAAAAAACTACCCAAATTATGAGCTAAAAAAAAAAAAAAAAAAAAAAAAAAAAAAAAAAACTAAGGTAAGCGTGGGAGTGTCTACCAGGTTATGCATGTTATATTGCCTGGAAGAGAACCTAGTCCATTAGGTTACATCTGTCTACAATTAACTGCATAACACCAATTAGCTGGGTCCAAAAGGAGGCAGTAACTTAGAGAATTGTCAACGGAATAGGAATAGGAAAGTAGAGATCTCTAGGTAACAACATCCCTGCCTGCCCAGAGTAGGTTGCAGGAAAAAGGGCTGTGATAACTTCCTTAGGAAAAGAATATCTTGCAAAAGAGAAGGGAGAAGCTGTTAGAGCAAATATTGCCTATTCTGCTTAAGAACAATCCTAACTTTATGACATCTTTTCCCCAAGAATACATGTGTAAGCAAAAATAGTAAACTGCACACACCCATGAGAATTGAATAGATCATATACGTTGCACAATGTACGTTGCAAAATACCAAAGTTCATTCTTATGCTGTAATATTTAGCATCAGTAGTTAAGAATGCCCTTGGTAAGTTGTTTGCCTGACTGAAGAAACAGCATCCTGTTTTTTATAAATATTTTGAGGGGGTGGAAATAATAGCTTTTGTTATTTTGTCTTGTTTTTATAGGGTACTTTGAGACTAGCTTATGAATTTGGGCTTGTTCTGATTTATAAGTGACATTTGGATGAGTCTGCAGTTGTTCCTGGAATTTATACCACAGGGATTCCCTTTCTGTCCTCCTTAGTTAGTTATCCAACATATCATACATAAATGCAATGAGAAGGCAAACATTTAAATTATTTTCAAAAGGAAGCTTATGTTGGAAAATATTTGAGCTACATCCATCTTGTGGGTTTCTTTTGTCTAATTCAAGCATTCTTTCATAATTTAGTCTTCCTGATAAATTATTACTCAAAAGCATTTAAGCTTATTGTTCTTTCTTCAGAGTACTGGTGGTAACCCAACAAGCATTCAGACGTTGCCTCTGACTTCAAGGTTTGGTAACCTCACCACACTATTTAATGAAATGCTTCATGTAAAAGGTCACCCCTAAGATATCAATTCCTGAGAGGGAGAAATTTCCCACTCTGCTGACAAGTTAGTTTCTAAGATCTAGAAAGGACACTTGAGAGATAAAAAAAATGCAGAGAAGAAGCTCCTTCTAGAAGCCATGGATATTTGTCCCTTTGGTGACCTGAATGACAAATCTGGGTAGGACAGGCAATGGGAAAGTGATCTGCCTGCCAGAATATCAGCAGATGTCCTCCTGGATGCCTCATCTGTATTGCACTAAAAACACATGGAAGTTGTTTTCCACAGAGGCAAAACTCTGCCCCAAATTTGGCACTAGATGAGTTCCATACTGGGTAATTACTGGGAAAGTTTTTTCCTTCAATACCACTGTAATTATGCCACTTCCTTGATCAAAAATATCCCATGGTGTGGTACTGCTATTGTCTGAATATTTGCATACTTCCCAAATTTATGTTAAATCCTAACCCCCACCGTGATGGTATTAGGAGGTGGAGCTTTTGTGAGGTGATTAGAGAAGTGTCCTCATGGATAGGATTAGTGCCCTTATAGAAGAGGACTGAGAGAGCTCCCTTGCCTCTCCCATCAGGTGAGAACACAGCAAGAAAGCACCAGCCAAGAATGAGGAAGTGGGCCCTCACTACAACACCATTGTGCCAGCACCCTGATCTTGGACCTCCCAGACTCCAGAACTGTGAGAAATGAATTTCTGTTGTTTATAAACCACTCATCTATGGTATTTTGTGACAGTAGCCCCAACAGAACAAGAGAGTTAGGCAGAATAATGGTCCCTAAAAGATGTTCATGTTCTAATCCCCAGAACCTGAGAAGATGTTGCCTTACATGGCAGAAAGGCCTTTGTAGATGTGATTGAGGTGATGGACCTTGTGATGGGAGAGTAGTGTCAATTATCCAGGTGGATCCAATATATTTACATGAGTCCTTAAAAGCAGATAACTTTTCCCAGCTGTCATCAGAGAAATGCCAGAAAGAGAAGGAAATGTAACAGCAGAGTCAGATGGCTCAGAGCATGGAGCCTGCTTCTGATGTTCTGTCCTCCTGTCTCTCTGCCCCTCCCCCACTCATGCTCTGTCTGTCTCTCTCTCTGAAAAATAAATAAACATTAAAAAAAGTAAAAAAAAAAAAAGTCAGAGAGGTGAAGTGGAAGGAGAGATTTGAAACATGAAAGGGACTTTTACTGCTTTACTCAAAGTCCTCCAAACCTATCCTGACTGTTCCTACTACTACACCTTTTCTCACACTGTTCCTCCTCTGCTTCTCCCATTTGAATCTTAGCAGCCTGTGGTTTGCATGCTATTCTGGTACAACGCCAAATCCAACCCATAATTCTCTAATTTTGCACTCCTGCACACTTACTGCTTCACTGCACGGTACATGTAGCACAGAGATTCTCAAACTTGTTGGTCTAAGGATTTCTTTACATTCTTAAGAATAATTAAGAACTTCAAAGATCTTTTGTGTAAGTGAGTTATATTTGTAATATTGATAGTATTAGGAACTAAATAAAATTTTAAAACAATTATTAATTTATTTTAAAATAACAACGCCATTTCATGCTCAAATAACATATTTTAGTAAAGAAAGCTGTGTTTCCCCAAATAAGAAAATTTAATGAGAATTGTGGCACTGTTTCGCGGTTTTGCAAATCTCTTTGTTGTCTGGCTTAGTAGAAAACAGCTAGATACTCCATCTATGTTCCATCTATTGCTATATATCATTTTGGTTAAAATATTTGAGGAAAATTTGGCATCAAACTAATTGCAATTGTAAAAGGGAGATTATTTTAAATGCATTTTCAGATAATTCTAGATACTCTTCTTTGATATTACACCAAAACTCAGTAAGTAGTAGTAGTAGTAGTTTCTTAAAGGTTAATTGCATTGTAGAATGACAAACTATATCAGTTAATACTCTGTTATATTAAAATCCATTGGTTTCCCTTGCACTTTGAAAGGAGTTTTTCCCCATCCATGATTTTGTAGCATGCATGGTTGGTCATTTGGAAAATGCTGGTTTATTCAGTTATGCAAATCTTACAAGTGTTGACACAATTTATTATGCAATATCAAAAAATTGTGTTTATTAAAATCACCACCAGTCTCATCAGAAAAGTATTTATGTATTGAGAAGCTGTCAAGTTCATAGTGGTGAATACAAGATTTCAAAAGTTCTAATTTTCTCTTGAAAGCTTAAATTTTATTGTTGTCAACAAATATTGTCAGTTATTTTGCTTGATGTGACAGCTCATTTCATTCATTTTTGAGAAAAAGTGCTGCCAAATATCCAAGTCTGAAAACCCAAAGTGACCTAATTTGTCAGTCCTTATTTCATGAAAAAAGTGGCAAGTCCAGCTTACAACTCGAAGTGCAATGAGGGAAGTCATTGACACTCAATGAAACCCATGAAATGCTTACATCTAGAACAGATTTCCCTATAACTGAGCATCAAAGTTTCAAAGGTTCCATTCAGTGTTCCTTCACTTAGAGTAGTCAAGTCCACACAGGCATGTGCCAGCCCCAAGAGAAATGGGTAATGTTCCCATACAGATCCTGCTTGGCTCAAGATGGTAGGGAGGCAGAACTGAAGGCAAAGTTGGTCTGGCCTTCTGTTTTTTTCTATATCTTCTCCTTCTGAGTCATAGAAATCAGGAGATGAGGAAGAGTATATGAGGAAGGGGCTCTCCCTTGAGCTGGTTCAACGTCTTGATGTCAAGCTAAGATTGAGCAAAAGGAAGAGGAGATCTAGAGAGGAGTTCCAGTAGAATCAACTAAACTGAAGCAGTGGGATTCCCAAATACATCCCCCACCCCTTCCCATTCTATTCTTTAAGGACACTGGGCCCCAACCAGAGAGATGTAATAATCAGAAAAGAACCAACATAAAACACAACCCAGAGAGATAGCAGACAGGGGGTGGAGAGAAAGGAAGGGAAGACAAACAAAAGGAAGACAAAGATAAATTTATCTTTTTCTAAATAAAAGTTAAATAATTTAAACAAATAGTTACAGCTTCAAAGAAATTTAAAACTTAAAAGGCCTAATAAGATATAAAAAGGAATTATAAAACAAAGGAAGATGATAAACAAAGTCATATAGCAATTTGGAAAAGAACATATTACATACAGGGATATCATAATTAAATAATAAAAATAGAATAAGTACAATTTGAAATTAAGCCTATAGAAAAGTATACAGAGAAAATGCAAAAAAAAAATCACAAAAGTATATAATTTATAGAAAAGACAATTATGTGTAAAATATATAGAATACTCCATCTTCCTAAAGAATATAGGGGGAAAAAAAGAAGCAAAAGTATTCAAAAATCTACTAGAAGACATTTTTTTTTCAAATATTTGAGTCTGTAGACAGAAAAAAAAAACTGCCTACTGCCAAGAAAAATCAATACAAAAAACTACTGTGGCACATCCTGGTGAAATTACTTAGCTTTAAGGGTA
This sequence comes from Panthera tigris, assembly GCF_018350195.1. NCBI lineage: Eukaryota > Metazoa > Chordata > Mammalia > Carnivora > Felidae > Panthera > Panthera tigris. Next base: position 54,069,727 of record NC_056665.1, on the reverse strand, counting down.
AAGAAATAATACAGGCATCCAAGCAGAAAAAAGAAGCGTAGTGTTAGTGTTAAAGAGGGAAATTGGGTCTTCCTCAAACTTGTCCATAGCAATAACTCTTACTACCAGAAAATAATGGAACAGTCTGTACAAAATTGAAGGGAAGTATGACCAAAGAATTTTATGCCCAGATAAGTTGTTTTTCAAATGTAAAGACAACAGGCATTCTCAAACATGCAAAAACCCACAGACTATAGCATCCATAATTTGTTCATCAGAAAAAGAAAAACTTCTCGAAAACAAAAGCAGGCTAACTAAGCAATAAATCAAAATTTAAAACTTGGGAATAAAGAATCTATGGTTAAAAAAAAACAACTGTGACATGTAGTAAACAAATTTAAATATAAAATTAAGACTAAACAATTATAAAAAATATGGTTACAGTAAAACTATGGCTATTACAAATCTTTACATTATCAGAATAATATAACAAAAGTCAGAAACTAGAGAAAAGGCAAGTTGGAATAATGTTGAAGTGTGCTAATTTTCTCTTCACCTACAGCAAGTGATCAAAAGATGATCTGCATCGGTATCTGGATGGTATATCTCCCTCACAGAAGGACAGTGCCTTAGATTGCTTTCTGAAGATACTATCAACAAATCTGTTGATCAGTAGTAGTGTCTTTGGGCTCAGGAGAAAAACAAGTTGCTACAACATCTCCAAAATTAACAAAATAGGCATCTTAAAGAATGGAGACATAATTTGGCTTCAACCCCCGAGATGGATTTGTTTGGAGGCAAATCTATGGTGAATAGGGTTTTCATATTCATCTAAAAAAGGATATGTGTAGGTTAAGAAAATGTTTCCTATTCCCTTGTGATTACTAGGTTATACAAGAGCTGTCAGCAAAATGCTTGAAAATTTTTTCTTCCTGATTTTGTTTATGGTTTTACAAAAAATAACCATATTGACTAGGCTAGGTTTACCATTGGTGGTCATTTTTTTCCTATTTAGCAGTGTTATAATTGGATACATGAGAGTGATTCATATGACCACACTTACATGACAGCAAAAGCAGAAAAAGAGTACATGAGTACATGTGGTATAATTTGGCTAGAGAAATGTATAAATATAAAATTACAAAGGAAGATGAAATTTCCAGTGAGTAAACAGTTCTGCATAACATGTCCCTGCTATATAGGTAACTCAGAGGAAGCACAATTAGAAAATGGACTTGCACATTTGTTTAGATTTCATTTCAGAAATATAACAGAGCTGAAAGAACATGGGCACTGACATCATGTAAACCAGATTCTAAATTCTAGCACTGCCTCTTTTTTATTGAATATCTTTGGACAAATTAGGCAATTGTTTCCTCATTTATAAAATAATAGCAATAACAACAACATCGCCTACCACAGAGTTGTTGTAAAAACTGGCGAAATTATAGATGTGGTCAACTCAGTAGAGTGTGTAGTAGGATAGGTTCTCAATAAATGGCAGGTGGATATGGCCAATTAAGAAAAAAAAACAATATGAAAAACTTAGATCTAGAAAGCCATTGTGGAAATATTCTTAACTAGTTGAAGAAGGCAATCAGTTGCTTTTCACTTCACGTTGCACGAACTGTCAACCAGATAGGAGTCAAGTTCTAACCCAAGATCCTCCATTAATGGACCTTGGACCAGAATATTTCTTTGGCTGTATGATAAGGGGATCACTACCTACTGATGTTGTTAGAGCCAAAAGAAATTTAGAAGGTATAGTAAGAACTCTGAGAAATATGGCATTCTATGACGGGGAGGAGACAGAAACAATTATGTTTTAGTTTCTATACTTGTTCATTTCACTTCACTATTCTTTCTCTTAAACTAAGGAACTAAGAAGCTGTGTGATCTAGGAGGGGGGAATTTTCATGTCTCTGTGCCTAACCCTACCAAAGACCCTTCTAAATGGAATACCCGTCTCTCTTATTGTACAGAAGCCCTATTTATCCCTCAAGGTTCATTTTAAAATTCACTGCTCTTTGAGCACTTCCTTAACTATACTCTTATCTGTGTTCTTCCTAGTATACTGTTTCTTTTGCAGTTCTTGTTACATCGTCTGGTGGTTATTTCTTTATGACTCTGTCTCCCAGTATCATAGAGCAACTAGAACATGAGCTGCTTACAGTAGAGACATTTTTTTTAATCACTATCATCTAGCAGAGTAAGTAACTTAGAGAAGGGGCCCAGTAAATGTTTTGGGGGAAACACAAAAGCTAAAGTAGAGAGGAAATGACAAATTACTAAGTTTCAGGCACATACAAAACCCTTCTCATACAGTATCTTATTTAATTCTTATATCACTGACATCCTTTTTTTGTATTCAATCAACGAGTATTTACTGACCCCTATACTATGTCCCAGTCACTGTTCTCGATGTTGGGAATATAGCTATTCTTACATGCTTAGATCCAAGTGAGGGGAAACAGACAGCAAACAAACAAATTAGCAAAACATATATGCAAATGTCAAGTGGCGATATATTCTATGAAGAAAAATAAAACTGGATAAAAAATAGGGTTATAGGAGTTGGGATAGTTTTCTATTAGATTAAGGACCAAGGAGGCAGTTTGTGATCAGGGGACTTTTGAACAAAGACTGAATGAAGTAAGTGAATGAGTTACAGGTATCTGTAAAGAGAATGTTCCCTAGAGAGGGAAAGGCAGTGCAAAGGACCTGAGGCAGGAGCACAGATGGTGTGTTTGAGGGCCAACATGAAGGCCAATAATCTGAAGAGGAGTGATCAAGGAACTGAATGATCTGTAAAGTCATAGAAATAATAGAAGAGAAGCATGTCATGTAAATTCTCATGGGGAGACCATGGGAAGGCTTCATAATTTTATTCTCCATGAAAGGGGAAAGCATGGGAAGATTCTGACCAGAGAAGTGATCTCTTGGATGCTGTTGAGAATATAGACTATGGGAGAGCAAGGTAGCTGGAGTGGGGAAGGGCACTTACTCCTTTATTGCAATAGCCAAGGACAGAGGCGATAGCAGATGACAGCAGTGATGGCACTGGATACAGTTTAAGTTAGGGCCAGTAAATTGACTGATGGATTAGAAGTGTGCAGTGAGAAAAAGAGGCTTTAGGACAGAGAAATTGGGCAAGTGAAGAGGCTACATAGTGAGGTTGGGAAGGTTGTGAAAAGATGAAGTTTGAGGAAGAAAATGAGTTCGGTTCAGACATACAAAGTTTGAGATGCCTATTATATATCAAGTGGAGTTGTTGAGTAGGCTATTTGATTCCAGAGTTTAGGATTTGGGGGAAAGTTTATGGCTTTTTGAGAGTCTCAGTGTACAAGTGATACTTAAAGTCAATCAAGTGGATGAAATTATCTAGGAAATCAAGGTAAACAGGTGAGAAAAGAGGTCTGAGAACTGAGTCCTGGGCACTCCAACAATTCAAAGTTGGTAAGGTAAAAAGAATTCAGCAAATGAATCTGGGAAAGAATGGCCAGAGAACAAGAAAGGAATGAAGAAGGAGGAATGTCCCAGAAGCTAAGCAGAAGCTAGGGCTCATGAAAATGGAAGTGGTCACAAGGGTCAAATGCTGCTCATAGGTCAAATGAAGCCTCAGAAGTGATTCACTAGAATTAATTGTACTGTTGGATTTGGTCATTTTAGTAGGCAGCCATCCTTATCCCTCTTTGATATATAATCAAATTGGGGTTCAAAGAGATTTAAGGGGGTGCTTGGCTGGCTCAGTCATTAGAGTGTGCAGTTTTTGATCAAGGGGTTATGAGTTTGAGTCCCACATTGGGTGTACAGATGACTTAAAAATAAAATCTTAAAAATTAAAGATTTAAGCAACTTACCCAAGTTTAGACAGCTAGAAAGTGAGAATTGTGGCTGAAACACAAATCTGCCGTCTTGGAAGCCAATAATCTTTTTCCTCCTCTGGTCACAGTTGTGCAAGTCATGCCCTACACAAGTCACCTAGCCAAGGGGACAATTAGGGACTGAAATCTAGCCTGTGCTCTGCTTGCCAAGCCAAATGCCCTGGAGGAAGGGAGGGAATCTGATAGAAAGGGTATCTGTTTCAACAACGGCAAAGAGACTTGGCCAGTGGTAAGGAGAGTGATAAGAAACCATGCCGAATCACGCCAAATACAGTAAATCTGAGCTTTGGCTGTGTATCAAAATCTCTTGTGGATATTTAAAAATGTACAGATGCCTAGGCACCACTCCAGACCTATTAAATCAGAATCTCCAAGAATGATCACCTGTGCACCCTAGCACTTACAGGTAGACTGTACATTCCAACATCAAAGACATTAAGATCTCTTCACACTGAAGGGCGCCTGGGTGGCCCCATTGGTTAAATGTGCAACTCTTGATTTCGGCTCAGGTCATGATTCCTTGTTTCGTGGGGTCGAACCCCCCTTTGGGCTCTGTGCTAACGGAGCCCACTTGGGATTCTCTATCTCCTCTCTCTCTCTACCCCTCCCCTGCTTGTGTACTTGTTCTCTCTCTCTCAAAATTAATAAATAAACTTAAAGAGGCAGAGAGATCTGGGGCACCTGGGTGGCCCCGTCTGTTAAATGTCCAACCCTTTCAGCTCAGGTCATGATCTCATGGTTTGTGGGTTTAAACCCTGTATAGGGTTCTTTGCTGACAGCTCAGAGCCTGCTGCCTATTTCAGATTCTGTGTCTCCCTCTCTCTCTGTCTCTCTCTGTCTCTCAAAAATAAACATTGAAAAAAATTTTTTTTAAAAAAAGGTCTTTTCACACTGAAATGGTGTCCAGAAGACTGTGGCTCTTTGAATTTGAGTGGGATTTCCAACCCATGCAACAGCACAGAGCAGTGGAGAGTCTGGAATGGATTTTCTCACTCTATTCTGGATATCCCTACTCCTATCCCCTCCAATATATTCAGGGTCTTCACTCTGGTGACCCTCATATGCCAGCCCCTTGTGATCAGCAGAAAACCTCTTTCTTTTCCGCCTTCTTTTTCCCTTTCCCTCTCCCAAGGCTCTTCAGATTATATACCTTGCCAAACCTCCCTTCACTTCCCATGAAAATCTAGTTATTTCCAGGTGAGCTGGGATGGGTCTGGATTCTGTGAGAAGAGTAGAGACAAAAAGTAAGCTCTGAAGCATTCTTTCTCTAGCCTAACTTCATGGTAATTATCTAAGAGGCTATGAGACCTTTTGGTTATCAAGGTTAACCTCCTACAGGAATAGCTCCCATATATTATTCTGAAAGAATGTGCGTCTCCTTTTGTCATCCTAAGTTAGAATGTGCCAAGCCCCCAAATGGACAAGGTGGGTCCCAATCAATCACATTCAGGAAAGCCAGAACTGGCTCACTATAGCAACATGGAAAATACAGAGAGAGCTGTGATGTTGCTCCTAATTAGCTCCAGATAGCATTGGGAGAAAATTTCATCTGCTACAACTGCCTAATGGTGCTTTGGCCAGTGGCTGTGGCATATCCACCTGGGTTGGTCTCACTGCTGGGGTGGCATCCCAAAGGACAGGCTTATCTTTCTTGCTTTGCTTGCTAGCTACCTCTGACAACACACTAAAGCCTTGGCTTGGGGTCCCACTGGTTTGTGTAGGTTAAAATTTTCAATTATCCCCACACAAAAGGTTATGCAAACAACCTTTATTTAGCCACCATGTCAGGAGTTGAGGGCCCAATAATTTACTTAACTAAAAAGAAAATAGAGTGTTTCTTGGGATCCTAAGAACAGGTATTTATGTTAGTAGCCATATTAAATCCCCTCTTGCTCTTTGGAACAAAATTGAAAAGGCAGCTGCATAATCTGTGGAAAGTGATAGGCAAAGCAGAGACCCTGTGTTGAGGGGTCGTCACTCTTTATTGCTTCCAGGGATACTTCTCTTCCAGATCAGGAGCAGGAAGTCCAGTACTGTCCCCTCTTGATTTGCCCTTCCAGCTAAGCCTTCCAAGGCCCTTAGTGCTAGTGAGATGTTGGTCTCCCAGGAACTGGAGAGAGTCCAGGGCTGAGCTCACTATGACCAGAGGAAATTCAATTCATGCTAATGACTTGTGGTGCCTGCCAGCCTGAGCTAGATGCAAGACAGAGATTCAAGAAGCCAAAGGTTCTGTGTCCTTTCACTGTCCTCTGGAGTCATCTCGTTTCTGCCATGCAGTTTCACTTGATGTTTCCCAGACAGAGATAGCCAATAGAATCCAAAGGTCTTCAGCCAAGCTTCAAGATGAGACTAAGCTTGAAAAGTTGGGTCAAATCTGGTATTCTCTTCCATTGCCTATGCTCTGCTCATTGTCCCTTCATACCTCTCAGTCCCTATTTACACTGATTTCACTTTCAGTTTATGGGGAATTTTTTCTAGGAAATGCCACCTGGAGGCTTCTAAGCTCTGAAGATTGACTGCAGCTGATCCCTGTAAGTCTTAGTCCCCTGGACCTGGCTGAGCATCAGAAATGTTTTGTAATTCCTAAGCCCTATTCCATGCTACTATATCAAAATCTCTATGGTGGGGCCAGGTATTAGGGCAGTGTCCTAGGTGACTACAAGTTAGCCCTAGTACTCTACTACTACTAGATTACATTCATCTTTCTCCTGTTCCAGACTGAGAATTGGATCTCCTGACTCCTAACCCTTGATTTGCCACTAAACTTGCTACATTACCTTGCCTACCTAAGTCACTTAAATCTCATAGGCTTCAAGTTCCTTATCTATAAGAAGGTGGGAGTGAGAGAGAGGTGCTAGATCCTATTAGTTATTATCAAATCTAATTCCCCAACATGTTCACTTTTGAAGCTTTTGAAAAATTTGAATGTGATAATTCAGATTTATTTCTCTGCATTCCCCCCCAGTCCCCACCATCCCACAACCTTTCTGGGGCTTGGGAGGTTCTAAGCTAGGATGACAAAAGAAGACATGCATGTGTGTGTGTGTGTGTGTGTGTGTGTGTGTGTGTGTGTGTGCGCGCGCGCGCGCGCACACGCGCACAAAGGTGATTTTTATTTTTTTAAATATAATTTATTGCCAAATTGGTTTCCATACAACACCCAGTGCTCATCCCAACAGGTGCCCTCCTCAATGCCCATCACCCAATTTCCCCTCTCCCCCAGCCCCACCAACCCTCAGTTTGTTCTCAGTATCCAAGGGTCTCTTATGGTTTGCCTCTCTCCCTCTTTGTAACTTTTTTTTCCCCTTTCCCTCCCCCATGGTCTTCTGTTAAGTTTCTCAAGATCCACATATGAGTGAAAACATATGGTATCTGTCTTTCTCTAACTGATTTATTTCACTTAGCATAATAAACTCCAGTTCCAGACATGTTGCTGTGAATGGCCAGATTTCATTCTTTCTCATTGCCAAGTAGTATTCCATCGTATATATAAACCACATCCTCTCTATCCATTTGAGGAGACACACATTCTTTCAGCATAATGATATATGGGAGCCATTCTTGTAGGAGATTAACCTTGACAGTGTAAAAGTTCTCATAATCACCGTGAATCAATACTGCTAGTCAGTCCTGCCTAGGATAGGATAAGTGTTTGCTGCACAGTTAGGAATAGGTATTAAAGAAGGCTGCCCTCACCAATAATACCTCACCTCTATTGTCTTCCCTAAACTTTGTATCCTCTTCCAAAATACAATTACCCCTGGAAGATTTAGCACATTAAGTTTATTGAGAATTCAATTATAATTTAGTATAATTTCATTGGTTTATGCTCAACCTATTCCATAGGGCTAAGAATATTGAGTTTGTGCTTATGTATGAGGGGCTGGGGAAGGTGATAGGGGAAACTTTCAAGGCTGTGATTCCAGTGTGAGAGTCTATAGAACCAGAGACAGCACTGCGGACCTGGTGGTAGGTGAAGAGCCATTAGGATAAAAAGCTAAGGAAGGAGGAGAGACTGTGGCTTACATCAGCATTTCCCAAATGTTTATATGACTAACTCAATCATTTGCAGAACTTATAGAAAACGCAAACAGTAGGACTCTATCCAAAGATCCTGTGACTCAGTGAGTCTGGGGTTGGACCAACTAAATTGAAGAACCACCACCTTAGGTGCCCTTTATCTACCTCACAATTTTTCACAAGGTCAGCTGCCTTAATGGCTTTTTCTTACAAACACTTTTCACTTGGAAGAATAATCTGTTCTCCCTCATTGGTCTTCTCAGCTGAGAACAGAATAGAGCAGTAATAGCAGACTCAAATAAGAAAGACCTTCCAAATGTGAGGTAAATAAGTCAATCCCTCTCCCAGGCCTGAACCTAAAAGGGGAGCAGGATTTCTTGAAGTGGCTCAGTTTCCAGTGGTTGAGACTCTGGCTTTTGTTGACCCTTATAGTCCTTTAAGACTTGGAATTCTGTCAGTCTCTGAAAGTATGTAAACACATATCCAAGGGAAGATAAATTTGAAGCTACTACCTTCTAGTAAGAGATGCTGGTGAAAGCCAATGAATGATGGAAGCTCTTTGTGCTTTGTTAGTGGCAGAGTGTGGCTGGTAGCCTGGGAGGTGGGTCTGATTAGTCAAACAGGGACAGCTCTACAATGTCCTTGAGACAACACAACCATGTTGAAAGCCTGTGAGTGATAGGAATGGGAGGGGGTTAACAGGGAAGATTTGTAAGGGACATCTCTTATTCCTCAAATACTTTGATGATACTTAATATTTTACTGAGTTGAATCTGCTCAGTGTCTGAAAGTATTCAAATCTGAAAACATTTCAGCATGTAGTTTGTATCAGGCTCTAATTGGTCCAATATTTGAACCAGTTTGGATTTTCATTTAATGAATTCCTTATCCAGATCCAAATGACTCTGGAATCATTTCCAAGCTTGAATTGATTCAAACTGTGACTATTTCTGAATGATGTTAGGTTGGGTGGTTATTTCATGATGCCCTGTGGAGCTATGTGGGAGGGCTAGGATAGGAGCAGCCGTGGGATCTTTACACATCCAACTCTCAGCAGTTGAAGGGTTCTGTAGCTGGACAATCCAGTGCCCCTGAGCCAGAGAGCACAGAACTATCACTTGTCCCCTTGTGACTCATAGTAAAATATCCTGACACTCCACACTCCCCCCGCCCATAAGAGAAAGTAAGACCAGTTTGTGTCCAGAACTCCTGTTACATTTTTCATCTGTAGGGAGAAATCAAGTCCGGGCCTGGGGTTACATTTTCATGAGTGAGAATCCTATAAATCTGGATTCTACATTCAGAAGGGCTCAGAACAAGGTATCACAGGCTGGTAATAATCAGTGTTGCTCAAATAATTCAACTAATGACTTTGACCCTATAAAACAGGTTGTTTTCTACAGAAATAATCAACTCTCAATGACAACAGAAACAACTTTGGAGGAGATACATGATTATTTGGAATCCCGAGATTATAGGCAACTTGGACATATGCCAGATATGTAGATATAACTTTTGTGTGAATATGAGTTTACATATCAGAAGATGAAGCTCCCATTCTCATAGCTAGGATGTGAGCCATTTAATGACTCAATAAGACATCAAAAAATGTAAAAATAATAGTGGCCATCTCTAGCTTATGAGCAATATCATAGTGAATTGTATGAACTCCTTAAGCCAAGAGAATGAAATGGGTGTCATGTGTTGCTTTATATTTCTTTGTCTTTGTGAGAATAGCTGAAAAGAGAGGTATAGTGCATATTTGGTAGGATTCTAATTAGAACTATAGGATCATGATCAAATAATCTTGTTTTTCATTAAAATTATAACCCTGGGTGAAGGCCAAAAGTGTACCAGCAACGCTGACTTAATGTACTTAGCTAATATATAACACTCTTTAGTTCTTCCTGTTCAATTCATTTTCAATAAAAAACAAGATAGAAGTATACAGCTTTAATGATTTGTGTAGGAAACGTTTTCTCTGATAAGTATACTATTTTGTTTAAACTTCTTTAAACTTTTCTTGGCACTAGTTGAAAATTTCTAAGGGTATTGGTCAAATTAAATTATAAACTCATATTTTCCATTAGTCAATAAACTACTTGGACCAAGGGAAAAGCTATCATGATATGTTTATGTTCTTTAGATGATAGCCCTCAAATCTGGTAGGTTTTATTGCTGGTCCCTGAATATGTTGTAGGCATCGTCACAAAAATTGAAGGCGAATTACTGGCATCTTTTCTTCATTCTATTAAAAAAATATTAATCTAAATCTCAGATCACAGGAAAGTCCTACCCAGCATTTAAGTCTGAATTTATAAAAGCATAAAGATAAGAGAACTAATTCTGATTATCTCTTCATCATGTTCTAATTCATTATGAAGTTTTTAGAGAAGGACTTTGCTGGGAGAGTTTCCATGCTCCATATTGCAATTGCTAACATCCAAACTAAACAGGTTTCAGTACTTGAGATAACACCTGGGGCTTTTAAATTCCTTCTTATCACTAGAGTCCTGAGAGGGACTTGACATTTACTTAATTTGGCTGGCAATACTCAAATAAGAACCACAGTGGATAAAATGACTTTTGATTTTTCAAAAGTCACTTTGCTGCTCACCACCTGCAGCAACAAGTTTATTTAAAGGAAGACTAAAACTTGAATTCTTACAATGATGAACTGTGGTAAATCTTAAGTCGTACTTGAGTGAGAACTTTGGAGAACAGATAGACAAGATGCTTGTCTCATCTGTTCCTTTCTATTCTGCTGAATTTATCTTGTAAAAATGAGATTGGCCCAATTTTTCATGCCTCATTATCAACATCTGGAAAATATGGGTTATTTATCCCCTAAGGTTACTGGGTGTGTATATGCATTAAAAAAATAAATGAAAGGGAATTGTTCACTTATGAACAGCATGAGGAATCTTCACTACAAACCAGTCCAGCTTTACACTTCATTTATTTAGCACAGTTTGTACTTTATACAAATTTAAGATATGATGGTAGTAATTTGTTCCATAGATTTTTGTCAGGTCTCCTGGGCTTAGCTCTTTGGCTAGAATAAAAATAAATCCATAGAGAAGCAGATCTGGAGGTCTCAGCATCTCCTTTTAAAGTATTTGTAATATGTTAGTATCTATAAGAAATTTCTAAAATGACAAAGAATATGCACTTAATTGAAGTAAATCTGGGCAATGACTGGAAAAAAAATCAAGAATAGTTTCCTCAACAAGATGGTAGCAGTGTTTTTAAATTCTAGACATTCAGTAATGAATGTTTGAGTCAAATATAATAAAAACGTCTTCATATAGGCTTCCATCCTTTCTCTCAAATTTTGGGTTGTTTCAAAGCAGAAAACAATATTGCCTATCTAGCTATTTGAATATTAAAAACAATACAGGAAGAAAAAAGAGACTATGAGATAAGAATTAAGTATCAAATAAAGAAACAGGGAGATAATCTATGTGAACTCTTAATGTGACTATGAAGATTATATAGATAGTAGTCCATACGGCTTTTGATTGCATAGATGAGTTAAAGGCAATAGACTATGTTTACTTATGCCTTCACAGCTATTGAAAAACAAAGCAATTAGTCAATTAAAATAAAAACTCTAAAGCAATCATTTTTATTTAACTAGATGGAATACAGTTTTTCATTACACACAGGCTCTAAGTTTGGAGAGGAGAAAGAGAGGAAGAAAGAATACAGTCTTAGTTAACATAATGAAATAACAAGAACCAAAAATCTTTCCAAAGTAGGGAACTTTAGTGATTTTACATGTATGCAAGTGTTAGAATAATTAAACAAAGAGTCCATTAGGCTCAGGGCAGTGTAAGTAAGCAAACTGAAACCTAAGCCAGAATTGATTCCTGTAAATGCCTCAGGGTTAAGAAATCAAAACTTAAGAATAACCAATCACAGCCAACTAAGTTTTCCCAAATAAGGCAATGGCTTAAGCTATAGCCAATCAAATAACTTCCTTGCTTTGCTTCTGCGTCTGCTCTATAAAAACCTTTCCCTTCCTTCCTACTGCTGAAGAGCTCCTACACGTTTTTGGCTTGGCACTGCCCAATTCAAATCAATGTTTGCTCAAACAAATTCTTCAAAATTTTAGTGTAGTGCAGTTTGTCTTTTACAAAGAAGATTATTTTTTCCCTGATGGGAACTGATCTAGAAATAGAATATATTTCAGTCGGTAAACACAATCTGATGTACAAATATTTGCTTTAGAAACAACATGTTTAAAAGGTACTCATTCAAAAGGTTTGTTGGATGCTGGTGGCCAGAGTTAGTATATCTTCAAAAAGCTAGTCACATAATCTTTCATGGGGTAGACCAAAGGACTTAAGCATTTAGAGGTTTAAGATACTGCTAAGGAAGTATCATTGCAGCGTGCGTTAGTAACAAAGGATCACTAGAAGCAAGTATGAGGTTTAACATCATCTGCAAGGCAAAAATAAAGTGATCAGGCAGATAAATACACCCAAATATTGATGGTCAAGAAGAATCAGGAAGACTAAAATAAAGTGGTGATTCAAGTTAAAAGTTCATTAAGATATCTACACTCGAGCACTTTCAACAATAGCCAAATTATGGAAAGAGTCTAAATGTCCATCAACTGATGAATGGATAAAGATGATGTGGTTTATATATACGATGGAATACTACTTGGCAATGAGAAAGAATGAAATCTGGCCATTTGCAGCAACGTGGATGGAACTGGAGAGTATTATGCTGAGTGAAATAAGTCAGGCAGAGAAAGACAGATACCAAATGTTTTCACTCATGGATCCTGAGAAACTTAACAGAAGACCATGGGGGAGGGGAAGGGGAAAAAAAGTTACAGAGAAGGAAGGAGGCACACCATAAGAGACTCTTAAATACTGAGAACAAACTGAGGGTTGATGGGGGGTGGGAGAGAGGGATATGTGGGTGATAGGCACTGAGGAGGGAACCTGTTTGGATGAACAGTGGGTGTTGTATGGAAACCAGTTTGACAATAAATTATATTAAAAAAAGATATCTGCACTGGAAAAACATAGTAAATACAAAAAGTAATTAATGAGGCAAGGGCTTTACAGAGTCTGAGTGAACTCAAGGTAAGATAGCTGCTCAAACTAGGCAAAAAGATAAGAACAAAAGTATATGATTCCAAACACAGGATCAAAGACCATAGTTGAAAGCCCTAAAAGAAGAACACAAGAAATAATTACCCACAGCAAATGCAGCAGGTGGTGCTCTCCATGCTTGAGCAAAAAATCTGGACTGCCAATATAAAGCACTTCAATACTAACAACTTCTATCCCATCTCACTTCCTACTACAGCAGTCAGTTTTAGGGCTTAAAGAATTCAGAGTCTGAAGGTTGAGGCAGATAAATCAACTCAAAATTAGTATCTTGGCTGAAATTGGGAGTATGAGGACAAATCAGTGGGCATGCATACTTAGTTCATTTATTCATTCACCCATTCAAAAACATGTACTAAGAATGTCAATAAAAATGGAGGAAGGACATCTAAAAATCCTTTTTTATTGAAAGTTAAAAGAACATTGGCAACAACACAACAAATTTATCAGAATCAACTTTTTTAGAAATCTGGAAATTAATCAAAGGCTTAGTGCAATCTAAAGAGCATTTATTAAAGAAAAGTAGCTGACTCCTGAAAAGAAAAAGCAAACTTTGTGGTGATTTTATTTGTCCTATTCTCACCTTGACCTTCCCACTGCTCCTAGCTTTGTGTTAGCCTTAAAATCCAACAGCCTACAATCATGGTGAAAACCAGCAGTCTGGTAGCCAGTGGAAGAGACCAAATGAAATTGGAACTTCTACAAAGCCACTTTGTAGAAGAGTCATTATTTGGCCTATCTGGTGGTTCCATGGAAGACTCCATCTTAAGGCTGTCTTTATTTGAACTGACACAGAGCTTGCCCAGTGAAAACAGCCTTTTCTAGAGGAGATTTGTCAAAAACAGTCACAGACAGTAGTGGCTGCCTGAGGCAGTGGGTAGCATTTATAGCAAACACTAGGCTATTTACAGAGCTCATATCTGATAAGGATCTGATATCTATAACATATAAAGAACTTTCACAACTCAACAATAAAAGGACAACCAAATTTTAAAACGGGCAAATAATTTGAATATACTTCTCTCCAAAGAAGATGTATGAATGGCCAATAAGCACATAAAAAGATGCTCAATATAATTATTTATTAGGTAAATGCAGATCAAAGCCACAGTGAAGGAGGTGGAGGCAGGCAAAATGGATGAAGGGTTAAAATGTAAAATTTTCTAGTTATAAAATAAATAAGTCATGTATAATATGGTGACTATAGTGAATAATAATGTGTTGCATATTTGAAAGTTAAGACAGTAGATCTTAAAAGTTCTCATTACAAGAAAAATTTTTTATAACTTGTATGATAACAGATGTTAATGATTTATTGTGGTCGTTTCACAGTATATACAAATATCAAATCATTATGTTGTACACCTGAAACTAATATAATATTATGTCAATTATATCTCAATTTTTAAAAACCACAAGACCCCCTTTATATCCACTAAGATAGCTATAATAAATAAAAGAGATAATAACAAGTCCTGGAGAGGATTTTGAGAAATTGGAATCCTCATACACTGCAGATAAGAATGTAAAATGGTGCAGCAACTATGGAAAACAGTTTGGTAGTTCCTTAAACAGTGAAACAAAATTACCAGAGATTATACTCCTATATATCCAAGAAAAGTGAAAACATACATCCATACAAAAACTTTTACATAAATGTTCATAGTGATATTATTCATAATAGCCCCAAAGTGGAAATAACCCTAATTTCCATCAACTATGTGCTATATCCATATAATGGAATATTATTCACTCATGAAAGCAATAGAGTACCGATTCATGCTACAACATGGAAGAGTCTTAAAAGTTTTGTGATAAGTGAAAGAAATCAGACACAAAAGGCCACATATTGTATGATTCCATTTATTTGAAATATCCAAAATAGGCAAACTTATAGGAAAGAAAATGGATTAGTGGCTGCCAAGGACTGGAGGGAGGGTAAAATTGGGAGTGACTGCTATTGAATATGGGGTTTCTTTTTGCAGATGATGAAAATATTATTGGGTTATATGGCGGTAATGTTGTACAGCTTTGTGAAAAACCACTGAATTGTATACTTTGAAAGGATGAATTTGATATTGTGTACATTTTATCTTTAAAAAATTGTACTGAGGATCTGACAAGTTGCTATTTGAGGCACTGAAGAAGAGTAATGCAGTGAAAGTGTAATGAGGAAGAAAGTCACAAATAATGTCCTACAATGAAAAGCAGTATTATAGATTACCAGGAAACAAAGGGAAACCAGAAGATGTTCCTGGAATATTAAGACAAACAAACAAACAAACCAAACAAAAAAACTCACAAAGGAGTTAACATCTTTGAGTACTAAAGCAGTTCACCAGAAAGGCAAAAGGGAGAAGTATATTCAAGGCATAGGGGAAAAAAATGTTCAAAGATCTAGAAACATGACAGAGAAGGCTCTGACAGAAATTCAGTACATAACACAGTGACTTTCTATTTCTGAGTTTACTCTAAGAGAGACACTTTTAAAAATGAGACCAGGCAATGAACAATGTAGCTATGTCTCATCAGCTATGTCATGTCCCCAAATAGAAATTCACGTTACAAGAACTGTTTATACCAGTCAAGATTAGCTACATGTATACAGTGAGGTTTTTGTCAAAAATCACTTCTGGGTGACCCCCTACATGACAGGCAAAAAAATGATTCAGAGTAAATAAATGAAGTCGTTGGCATACCTTTAATGGACTAAAAATGTGTGAAATTCAGTCCCTTGAATCTCACTAAATATAGACTCAAGACTAGTCTCAAGTTTTTGTATGCTTTAGATGACTTTTTATTCAAATAAGGGATGGATTAACAATGAAGGGAAAGAATCAAAGAACTAGCTCAACTATTTTTCACATAATGAAGCAATTTCACTAATTTGTCATTTCATCAACATTTATTTTATGTTTATTTTGTGCCAGATGCTGGGCTAGTTGTTTTTCAGTTATCTAAAGCTAGATAAAAAGGAGTAAGGATGAGAAGAAGTATGAGAGCCATACCCTTCTTTATATGCAGAAAGATATACAAACATATTTGAAGGCACAATAGGGTTGTGGTAGAAAGGTTTACAAACATAATTCTTTGATATATTTCATACAGAAAGCTTTCTCAAAGCTTCAAAGATGATAGGATAAAAGAAACGTCCTATTTGTAAAGTTTAAATAAAAAATAATTCAGGGAATCATTTATATTGCCATCCAGGTAGAGGTCAGACCAGACACTGGGACCAGGTTTTATATAGAAATCGTTGGACTTTCTGTGTAAACAGAATACAAATATTCCAAATTAGTACTTCAAGAAAGAATATGCACTTCTACTCCTAACTATGACAGAGTAATTAAGAATAATTATAAAAGCTGAATAAACTACCATAAGACAGTAACTTGTAAGAGAGCAACTAAGGCAGCTAAAACTTGAGGAGCCAATATCCCAGAAAGTAGGTGCATGCATTGAAAGAAGTCTCATATTTGCCACTGATTTTCCTCTCAAGACATTTTCCAATATAAATCACAGAGCATGAAATCCCTAAAGTGGTGGCCTAGTGTTGTGATAATCTCACTGAGTTGGAAAGATAAAACATCCAGGTCTTGAGGGGGCAAGTTCCCAGAAAAAAGGGAACCAAAGAAAAGCAAGTCTAACTTTCTGCATGAGATTTTGTTTTGGTGCATTTTATGGCTCCTAAGCTGGATGTGTGTGATGTAAGAAACCAAGAATCAAAGCAGAAAGCAGCTACCAAGAGGCTAAAATACTAACAGATTTTTGGTAGTCTATAGTGGTAAGGATATAAAAGCTGGAGTTCAGAACCCTTTAAGTAGGAAATGGATGAAATACCCCAGGCTTTCAACTAAGATTTCTAAAAGGGCTGTACCCTAAAAATAAGGGAATACCAAAACAGACCAACCTTGAATAAATCAAGATGTTCTGTCCATATATTATCTGCCCACCAGAAGAAAATTAAATGTTCCATGAAGATGATAAATCATTCAGAACCCTTACAATATTCAATATTAGAACTAACATACAATTAAACTTCACTAGGCGTATAAGAAGACAAAAAAAAAAAGAGAAGTGACTGAAAAAATAGATAATAGAAACAAACCAAAAGATGACTTAGACATTGGAATTATCAAATATAGACTGAAATAATCATGATTAGTATGTTCAACAAAACAAATTAAAAGATGGAGAATTTCACTAAACTGCAATATGTGAAAAAGGAAGGGAAATTTTAGCACAAAAATGCAATAATTGAATTTAGAATTAAAAGAATGCATTTAATAGCATATTAGACACAGTGGAAAAGAGAATTAGTGAATTGAAAGATAGGTCAGTAGAAAGTATCCAGAATAAAGTCCAGGCATAGAAAAAATAAGAATATCTTTAAAAGATCATAAGTGATATGTGGAACACCATGTCAAGATCTAACATATGTGTAATCAGAAAGACTGGAGAAGAAACAGTACTTGAAGAGCTACTGCTTGATAATTTTCTAAAACTGACAAGAGATGTCAACTCATAAGTGCAAAAAGATCTGCAAACCTCAAACAGAATAAACTCAAAGCAAACCATACCTAGGTGCATCATAGTAAAACTGCTTAAAAGCAAAGAAAAAGAGAAAACTCTTCAAAGAAGCAAGGAAACCCACAAATTAGCATCAAAGAGGCAACAAGACTGATAGCTGACTTCTCAATAAAAGCAACAGAAGCTATGAAATAGTGGAATCACATCTTTGAAATAATTAAAGACAATGTGAACTGAGAATTCCATACTTCAAAAACATATACTTCAAAAATGAAGGCATAATATATATTTTTTCAGACTAACAAAAAACTAGAATTCATCACTCTTATACTGACCCTAAAAGAAATAACAAAAGGAGTTCTTTGGGCAGAAGGAAAATGATCTTAGAAGCATAATCAGGGGAACCTGGGTGGTGCAAATGGTTAAACATTGGACTCTTAATTTTGGCTCTGGTCATGATCCCACAGTCCTGAGATCAAGCCCTGTGTTGGACTCTGCACTGGGCATGGAGCCTGCTTGGGATTCTCTTTCCTTCTTCCTCTGCCCTTCCCCCATTCACATATGCTCACTCTTGCTCTCACTCAAAAAAAAAAAAAAAAAAAAGCGTAATCAAAAAGGAAAAACAGAAAAAACTATAGTGGGAAATATAAAAAAAATATTGTTTAAAAAATAATGTCTGTGGGTTTTTTAATATCTGTACAATTGAAATATATAAAAGAAAAGCACAAAGAGTAGATAGTTGAGTCCTTGAGGGGCATTGTGATAAGTGCAATACGTCAGAGAAAGGCAAATACTGTATGATCTCATTTATATGTGGAATCTAAAAAAGCCAAACTCATAAAACAGAGAACAGATTGATGATGTCAAAGGTGGAAGGTAGGAAGTGAAGGAAATAGGTGAAGGTGATCAAAAGGTAAAAACTTCCAGTTCTAAGATAAATAAATGCTAGTGATATAATATATGGCATGGGAACTATAGTTAACAATACTGTATTGTACATTTGAAAGTTGCTACAAGACTAGATCTTAAAAGTTCTTATCACAAGAAAAAAATTATAGCTATATGAGTTAATGGATGTTAACTAAACATATTGTGCTAATCATTTCACACTATATACATATATCAAAATCATTATGTTGAACACCTTAAACTAATACAATATTATATTTCACTTATATCTCAGTGAAATTGGAAAAAAATATATTTAAAAAGTGTTATACAGTTCTTCCATTGCCTGGAAAGTTGATAAAATATTAATTTAAAGTAAATTCTAATAAATCAAAGATGCATGTTGTAATAATCAGGATGCAAAATTAAAAAGTATTAAAATATTAATAGAAGGGAAAACTGAATAATTAAAAATACTTTAGTATTTAGTATTACTAGAGATAAAGTAAAACTGTCATATGCAATAATTCTAGATATTGAGTTGTTTTTGACAAATTCAATAGAAAGTTTTAATACTTCTAAATATTTTAGTGTTTGGGGCACCTGGGTGGTTCAGTCGGTTAAGCGTCCGACTTCAGCTCAGGTCATGATCTCATGGTGCGTGAGTTCGAGCCCCACGTCGGGCTCTGTGCTGACAGCTCAGAGCCTGGAGCCCGTTTCAGATTCTGTGTCTCCCTCTCTCTCTGCCCCTCCCCTGTTCTTGCTCTCTCTCCCTCTGTCTCAAAAATAAATAAACATTAAAAAAAAATTTATAAAAAATAAAAATAAAAATAAAAATAAATAAATATTTTAGTGTTTAATGTTATTAGAGATAATTATTTTATTATTTTGTATTGATAGCAATTAAGAGGAATATTTTATAGTGATAAAATTATCAAAAGGAAGATTCATATATATACACTTAATAATATAGTGTTAATGAAAGATATAATGTAACAGAATTAAATGGAGAAATAAACAGATTCACAATCACACATTCAATAACTACAGAATGCACAATATTTTCAAATGTACATGGAAGTTTACCAAAATTGAGCATATGCTGGACAAGAAAACAATTTCCAATAAATGATAAATAATTGAAATCATATTTTTCCTGACCACAGTGGAAATAAACTAGTAACATATAAATAGATTATTCCTAAAATAACTAGAAAATAATGTTTAAGAAGGGCATTTAGCAATAAATAGACTAGAATATATTCTTTAATAACAATGGAATAAGATGCAAATCCTTGGCTTAGTCACCATCTTTTCATTTGAAACTTCTTTTTGACTTGTCTGTATACTTCAACTAATGCATCTATCAAGCTTGATTCTCCCCTCCCGTCAAAGGTTGAGTGCTCTCTTGCACTGGAGAGAGAAAAAGCTCTTCTGACTTTTACCGCAAGTCTCCCCATTTTTGTGAATTTCTACCTAAAGTTTTGTATTTGTAAGTTTTTTGTTCATTTGCACATAAATGCAAAGAAAAAAGGTCATCTGGACATTGGAAACAAAATTAAACCAGCATATGTTCAATTGCTATAATGGACAAATCAGTCTCTAGCCTTCTGGAGAATAAGTCTGACCAAATTGAGAGGTTTAGTATGACAAAATGTTCTATGAACAAATGAACTAGTTAATGAACAAATTCAAGATAACTATGACCAGGAAATCTCTTTTCTTGGCTTGTGCCCTATCTGACTTCATGAATGACAATACATAATTGGGATGCAGCCTTCTTGAATGAGGAATCAATGAGTCAAAAACCAAAACTGACTGGATTTTGACTGACTCAACCACTGTAACCAGCAGATTGGGTAGGTACCCATGGCCTTAGTCCTTCCACAGTGTGTTCCACCCTTCCCTTCCTGGCCAGTTTATCTTTTGTAGTAGATTGGTCATCAGGCTAAAGAAACATGTATGCCCTGACTCTACTAGATTATTCAACAGATCTCTTAGGATTAATAGGGGTTAATACTTCACAGAGTTCAGAAAGCCACCATCCCTTCATGTGGCTGGGTTGTCAACTCCTTATGGCTGCATCTTCTTTTGCTTCATGGATCTCTGCCTCTTCTCTTGCTGTTTCCTCTGCCTAGAGCCCTCTTCATTTCTCAGCCATTTGCAATGAAATAGTACATGGCCCTTTCTGACAAAATGAATAGCTATTTTCATCTGTGCTTTACTGTACTTTTTTGTGTGTATGTTGATTATAACACTTTCGTCTTGATATAATTATCCATCTCTTTAAATAATTACCTTCCCCTTTATACTATGAACTCCACAAATTGGAGACTATGTTTATTTTTTTAATGATAATATTGGGCTCTCATTATGTGCCAGGCACATAACATAAGCCTCACAACAAACCTCATTATAGATATTGGTGTCATGCTTATTTTATAGATATGGAAAAACTCTTAGAAAAGTGAGGTAACTTCCCCCAAATCCACAGCTATTTAAGTGACAGAGCAAAGAGTGAGCTCCAGCTGGTCTGACTCCAGAGCCTAGTTCTTATCTGCATTGTCCATCTTAACCAATTTCCCTTCAGAGAAAGCCCTTTGGTGCAAGTGCTCAGTAGAACATATTTAGAATAGTATGTCTGTAGAACTGATGAACATAGAAACCATGTGTCTAATAAAAAGATCTCTCTCTACTTATTTTTAACCAATAAGTAAACAAGCAAATGCACTGAATTCAAAGGATGTATCTTACTGATGAAGGCAAAGGGACGACATTGCTGGAGCCTGGGAGTGATTGCTTAAAGAGATTTGGGAGGAGTGGCAATGCCAAGCCCATAAGCAGAAAGAAGGGTCACAAAACTGCTTTACTGAGCAGCAGACCATGGTTGGGAAGTCCAATTGATTTAAAAGTGCAGATTGTTCTCCACAAGAAAACACTGTGTGGGGCCCAGCCTTACACTGCCACAGGAAGCCGCCACCCTTCTCATCCTTGTTGCCGTTTATTCTGATGTTTAAAGTGGGTCCATGAATTCTTTAGAAATGTAGAGTCAGAGGTGCCTCAGGTAGCCCAGAAATATACATCCCCCTTTAGTCTAATCGCTTGGAGGTTTGTGTTGTCACTGAGGCAGAGGGGGGGCAGGGATGCTACTATACTGAGTCAGTTCTGATTTTGGCCGACAGTCCCATGTTATGAGGTTTTATACCCCTCTTGTGTCATTAGTTGTTTTGTTTTCTATTCTTAGAGGCCTTGCCAATAACAGCATTGCCCTGAGATATAGGTACAGTGTTGCTTTTCCATCTGTGAAAGGAGGAACCAGAGCAAGTCTCAACAGCTCCTGTCAAGAAAGAGATTAGAGTAACTGGGAGAGCTCAGATCAACTATTCCATCCCACTCCTACGGACTCATTTGGGAAGGGTGGGAATAATAGCAGCTTTTTATAATGTTTGAATGACTATGAAAACTCATTTTAAGCTTGTATGTGGAATATAAGGACAGGTCTGCCTTCCAGACAAATGTTCCTCTTAGAGCCTGGGAAAACGTATGCAAAGCAATTTCAAAGACAATGCTGTCCAATGATTTTTCCCCCCTTGCTTTGTCACTTTTTTCTTCTTTCAGTTAAAAATTGGTGCATTGGCTTCCTTTCTCAGAAAATAAACAATTCTTCCTGCCATACTTACCCCTTGGCAGGAGACAGAATTGATATAGACACATGCAGCTGAAGCAAAAATTTTTTTTGACTATACTTAATTTCCATGTTTTGATCTAAGTTAAAGAGTGGGAAAATTAGGAGGTTGTTCTCTTCACTTTTTATGTTACTTTTTTTTTCCTGTGTTCATGTCATTCGACATTAATAATCAAGATCTCAGATACATGCTTGGAGTTTCTTTCCACTCACTAATTCACTATTCCCTGACCTCAGGGACTGTGTTCTACATCTCATCATGGACAAGAGTGTTCTTTTGCTAATTAATACTCATCATGTGTATGCAATATTATGAAACCCAAGCCTTTCATAGAACGTAGAATCGTTATGGAATGCACAAACAGTATTTATTGGAACCCATACCAAAAATTCAGTGGGAGGGGTATTGGGGTAGAATTCTGGTTTAAGGCTAAAGGAGGGGCTAGGTCCCAGCAACAGGTACATAATCGTCATCTCTCCTCTGGCCCACCTCAGTCAGCATGTTATCTCAACTGCCAAGACCCCCAGTGATGATTACTCCTCACCCTCCAATGGAGAAGAATTGAATGAAAATTAGCTTAAGGATCTCTTCCTCTCTATCTGTTATAGAGTTACTAGAGTTTGTTAACTGCCCAGAGTCTGTTGCTGTCAGTCTTTTGGCTAAAGTTGTCTCCACACTTTGATTTATCCCTCCGCCACTCGTCTCCTGCCACACCTCTATCTTCTATCATATTTTGAAAGGCTCATCCCTGGCCCCAGTCACTGGCAGGCCATTTTCATATTGAACATGGTTCTCATTTCCTTATTTATTTTTGTTTGTAAGCTGGTAACCATACAAGTTTCCTCCTAGGGCTGCAACATGAAATGCAAAAATAAGCCATTTAGTCTGCTCCTTAGCATTATGGACAATTTCTGAGCACCAGCTAGGTGGAACCAGGAGTTGGCAATAGGCACCCAACCCAAACCTGATAGGCCTAGTAAGAGAAACTGAAGGAAGAGATGTCTTTATAAAAGATAAGAGTCATTTGATTGGCTGTGCCAGTGCCTAACAGATTCTATATCAAATATGTTCCTTCTACTGGTCTCAAACATTGACACATTATACTGATTAGCAAAAGGAAATAAGTAAGCTCATATGCTGGAACGTGGTAGAGGATAGAGGAAGAATATGGACTGTGGGATCTGTAAGACCTCAGTTTGGAGGTGTGGACATCTCCATCATTATTATCTCTATCTGTGATCTGAGCAAGCTCCTTAACCTTTCTAAATTTCAGTTTCTTTACAATAAAATGGGAATTATAATAGAAACCTCCTTTCCAGTCCTCATCTTTTCTGTGTAAAATGGGAACTATAGTAGTTCCTACACTGAAAAGCATACAAGTTCTTCCCTTTAGTAAATATTAGCTATTGCCTTTATTTTTGTTTTGATTTTTTAAAAGTAAGAAAGAAAGATATCACAAGCCCAAGCTAGAGCCCTAAGGCAAAGATTACTTTGATCAAAGACAAAACAATCATATTTCACTAAAGGGTTTATTTCAAAATATCTGTCAGATATTAGCAAAAGTAAAATCCAAATACTCAGTGACTGAAAAAAAAAATAACCCAAGATATCCAGTGATTTTTTTCTTAGTGACAGGCCTATGAGAAATTGCTTCTTCTTTAAACATTTTAAAAACTTAAAGTCTTCTACAGTGAGCATATAGTACTTTTATATAGTCAGAAAAAATCATTACCTTTTTTAATAGATATACACAATTATCAGATGATAGTGCATGGACTTTGCCTCTCTCCTCAATGTCTCAGATTTACTTGAATATCCTCAAGGTGCTCTTTGCTGGATTCTTTGGTTAAAGATGGTGCCTAAGACTGGAGGGTTGATAAAGTGTGAATGTATGGTTATATATATATATATATGTGCATGAATGGATGACTGCATGTTATATTAGCCTGATTTCAATTTTTTGCTCTATTTCATCTTTGCAACATTAAAATAAAACACCAAAACATAAAAATAACCCACTTTCAAAAATTATCAGACATTACTAGTCCTTTTTGCTTCAGATACTTTGTTTATATAGATAAAATAGAATATTTTAAACAAAATTCAAGTTCCCTTTGTTTCTCTCTCCAGGTTCCATCTCCTTATCTGTTCTCTCTAGGGGGGCATTATTATGACTTTGTAGGGTGCCATTTCAGTGCATATTTTTGTATTTTAATTGCATGTATATGCTTTATGAACAGTAGATAGTATTGTTTTACATGCTTTGTAGTGTAGTGTTTACAGATTCTTTTATATTGTATCTATCATTTTGTAGCTTTCTTATTTTAACTCAAATTATATCTTCTAGATCAGTGCTCTCCAACAAAAATATAATATGAGCTATATATGTAGTTTAAATTTTTCTCATGGCAATATCAATTAAAAAGAAAGAAGAAACAGATAAAAATTAAATTTAGTATATATTTAGTTAACCCAATATATACAAAATATTATTATTCTAACATATATCTTTAGCCACTTTTCAAGTGCTCAGTGGCTTTATGTAGCTAGTGATTGCCACACTGGAGAGCAAAATTCTAGATCTACATAATATTGATACATACTCACTGAATTGTTGTAGAGTATCTCACTAAATATATATGTGGTATATATATCAATATGTATATCAATATACATGTATACATATATACATATATGTGTATAATATATGTATGTATATTGATATATATATATAGGTATATGCACACATACCACAATTGATTTACTTATTCACTTATTGATGGACAGTTAGGTTTTTCCCTACTGCAAATAATGTTCACTGAACATTTGCTTCTGTGTAACCTGCTGCATATGTATGAGTTTGTCTTAGTGAATACCATGGGTGGAATTTCCAGTTCATAGGAGTGAACATTATTTAATTGTAGGACTGTTGCCAAATTGCTGCCCATAGTGGTTATACTAGTTCACATTCTTAATATTCTTAACAAGCTGAGAATGCTTTATTCCTACATATTCACTATAGTCTACCAGAATGGAATCCCACCCCTACATCTTAAGTGGGAGACCTTGGCACACTATTTTACCTCTGTTTATGTGTGAAATGAGGCTAATAAAAATAGTAACTACATCACTGTTGTTAGTGTTAGATCAGTTAATACATGAAAAGAAAGCACTTAGAACAATGCCTGGAAAATGGTAATTCCTCAATAAATGTAAGTTACTGTTATTTTGTCATCATCTAATTTTTTGTTCAAACTATTCCATATAGTAAGCAGGACAGTGTTATTACTACCAAGATAAGAGGTTGGATAAGACCCAATCCAGGTCTAGAATTCATTAAATGATGTTAAATGTCATAGCTATAAAGAGATAATTTCATCCAAGTTTTGGAGAAGAAAAAATTTGGATTTCCTGGGATTTTAACTGACAACTAGTGTCTCCAAATTGATTGGAGTATTAGAGACTAGAACTAAGTATTCTTACTCTCAGATATTACTAGTTGTGTAAATCCTTCCCTTTCTCAAGAAACATTGGAGTAAACATAAATTAGGTCAGGATCTAATGCCAAAGTTCATGGGAAATACCATAGATGTATAATCTCCTTTAATTAGAGCGAGGATTTACAATACTTTCTTTGTATATCCTTGTATTCAATTAGAATTTCGTTTCTGTCTGCCACCACTGCTACCACCAGCATCACTAATACCACCATCTACCCTCTTTGCCATTGAAATCAGACCTACTTCAACTGGGATAGATGATGCTGAATAATTATCAAGTGTGTCTTCATAAGGCTGAGTGAGTAAATTAGAGCCTCGTGCTTAGAAAAAATACCAAAGCCTAGACAAGTAGGAAGGATACTAGCATTGGGAAAGCTTCTCTTTTCTGCCTTAAATTCTACTGAAATTTCTCCTTCTTTTCCATTCATTGTGTGTGTGTGTGTGTACACATACACACGCATACATATTTTTTTTCCCTTAAGTTTTTGGACATATTTACTATGGCTGCTTTAAAGTCCTTGTGTGCAGTTCCCATCACCTGGATCCTCTCAGGGTAGGTTTCTATTTAATGCTTTTTTTTTCTTGAGTATCTTTTATGATTTCTTTGTACATCCAATGATTTTTGAATGGCAATGGGACATTATGAATTATACAGTGTAGGGTCTCTAGATTCTGTTATGTTCTTTGAAGAGTAATTCTTATTTTAGAAGGAATTAATTTGGATGAACTCAAACTCCCAACTCTGTATTCCTTGTAGGAACAGTAAATGAGCTCTCCCTACAGTTCGTTCAGCTTTCAGCTACTGTTATTTTTCAAGACCCCCTGGGCATTCTGGAGACCATGTAAAACAGTCATCCAAGGTTTTAGGCAGATTTTTTGTATGTTTGGGGCTCTCCTCTTGTGCAGCTCCCTCCCTTCCAGGATTATCCCTCTAACTTTCTGCTCTGCTTGCCCCAGACTGTGTTTGATACCTCAAACCAGTAATATGGTGGCTTTCTGCTAGAAAGAGCCTGCAAACCTTCAGATCTCATTCATGGAAATTTTTCTTTCAAGGATTCTTCTAGTTTTGATTTTGGTCACTTTCCAATTTAATAATTAAAAAAAAATATATATATATATAGTCCAGATTTTATAATTACCATCTGAAGGAAAGCTAGTCCAACCAAAATTCTCCACTATTTCTGAAGGTACAACACCCTGGCAAGTGTCTGTTAACCTAAAATAGCTCCACCTTCCCTGCAGCTATTTAGTCACTGAAGAAATCAGATATGAGTTGAAGATGGATGAAATCATTTGTAGCATTCTCTGTTCTTCTGAAAATGTCTGAATTTTTACCTTAATAGAAACTTTAAAATGAAAAGATTACTTCATGAGTGGTACTTTATATTTCCTATTATTTGGTAAAAGGAGCATGATATTTTGTTGTTTAACTTTTAATAATATTAAGACTACTCTACCTAGTTGGAAGTTTTCAAGAAACCTAGGCAGAAATCAAGATCTCAAGGGGGTGTTGAAAGCATAACATCTCTCAGTGAGATGAATCATTGCGTGCTCAGGTGTGGAGCCACAGGAAAGAAAACAAACTTTGATTTGACATATTATTTTCTGCATTGCTTCTGAGAAACCTGCAAACTCAGGTCAGATGAGAAGAGAAACACAATGATCCAAGAACTGAGAAAAAGTCTGACAAAGACCCCAGAGAACCCTTATAGAAGGATTGTTAGTCAAATTGTGGAGTACTGAGAGTCACTGGAGTTTCATAATGGAAAGGGCCTCATAAAGCCACAGAGTTCAGTGTCAGGAGCTTCTTGCAGGACATAGTTTTATACTCCTGTGTTGCCTGTTCTTCCTTCACTAGTAAGATGATATTGATAACCTCAAAGGTCCCATACAGCTCTAATAGTCTCTGATTTTATAATCACCATCCCCTCCCAACTTTATACTGATAGGGAACTGGGGTCACATCTTAAGTTCGTGGCAGAACTAGAATACAGCATGAATTTACTCTCTTCCACCCAGTATTACTTCCATAAGAAAAGGGGCTAAAATTTATTTGGTGTAGTGAGCATTTTATATATCACATATAATTTAATCTTTACTATAACCTACTATAAGGTAGGTACTATTACTATCCCAATTTTTAAAATGATGAAATTAAGACAGAGAAAACTAAGCAGTTTAACAGATATGCCTAAAAAGCATATCTCAATCCTTTTATTTTTCTCACCAGCACTATCACTATCATAGTCCCAACCTAGGCCAGCTCTCACCTAGATTCTTGTAATATAACTTCTCTACTTGTTGTCCTACTCACCCACCCACCCCCAGTCCATTCTCTCTCAGCAGCCAGAGTAATCTTTCAAAAATGTAAATCAAATTGTGCCACACTTCTGCTCAAACTCTCCAATGGTTTTTTATTGCATTTAGAATAAAATGTAGATTCCTTATCATGGCCTTTGAGGCCCTTTGGAACCAAGCTTTTATCTGTCCTTCTGATCTTACCTCCTGCCACACTGCCCTGGAGAATGCTACTAAGATTCCTGTCTTTACATTCCCCAAACATGCTGCTCTTTCTGGGCTCCAGCCCTTCACATTGCCCACCTCCTCCTCCCCTGCCTATTTATATCTCATCATTTGACTTTCAGCTAGAATATAACATGCCCAGAGACATCCTCCCTGCCCATATAAGCTAAAGAATAAAGTGCTTCCTCCCCAAACCCCATCCCTGGTGATCAATCTGTTCCAGTCTGCCATTTTATTATCCTAAACAATCTTCACTATCTGAAATTACCTTATTATTTACATGTTTATTTTCTTGTATTCTCCAATAGAATATATGTTCCATATGTTTGTCTAGGTTTCCTAAGAAGCAAACACCAAGATTATATTAAGTATGCAAGGATTTTTAGTATGAGAAATGCCAGAGAGAGAAAATGGGGAGGGAACACAAGTTTGAGAGAGCCATCAGAACTTGATGAAAGTCTGACCCTGAGTGAAGGAAATAAGGCAGAATGGGAAGAAACTAGACCACTGTGTAGTATAAGGATGTTCAGCAAGACCATCATTGAGTTCTCAAGTCATAATCAACCATTTTATGAGTACCATGTGTCCCAGAAATGTACTTGCCTTAGTACGTTGCCAGTCACAGTCAGTCACTAGGGGGAAAACAGCCTATGGGAAATGTGGTCTTGTACAAATGGTATAGTGGATTTCAGAGGACAGAATCTGAGGCCATTGTGCTACTGTAGCTGGAGACCTTCGAGGCATATTCTCATGCCTGACACACTCTATAAGAGCAAGGGCTGTGTTTTCCCCCTCCATTACCAGAGATTTCCACAATGTCTGATGCACAGATGATGCTCAAGACATACTTGGACAATGCCCATTTCTTCACAGGATTATTTCTTTTTTGGGTGTTGAGTTTGATAAGTTCTTTATAGATTTTGGATACTAACCCTTTATCTGATATGTTGTTTGCAAATATCTTCTCCCATTCTGTCAGTTGCCTTTTAGTTTTGCTGATTGTTTCCTTCGCTGTGCAAAAGCTTTTAATTTTGATGAGGTCCCAATAGTTCATTTTTGCTTTTGTTTCCCTTGCCTCCAGAGACGTGTTGTGTAAGAAACTGCTGTGGCCAAGATCAAAGAGGTTTCTGCTTGCCTTCTCCTTGAGGATTTTGATGGCTTCCTGTCTTACATTTAGGTCTTTCATCCATTTTGAGTTTATTTTTGTGTATGGTATAAGGAAGTGGTCCAGGTTCATTCTTCTGCATGTCACTGTCCAGTTTTCCCAGTACCACTTGCTGAACAGACTGTCTTTATTCCATTGGATATTCTTTCCTGCTTTGTCAAAGGTTAGTTGGCCATACATTTGTGGGTCCATTTCTGGGTTCTCTATTCTGTTTCAGTGATCTGAGTGTCTGTTTTTGTGCCAAGGACATATTTGAACAATGAATGAATGAATAAACAAAAGAATGCACAACCTTGCCCAAGATCACATAGGTGGGAGAATAGAATTTGGGAACCTGTTTTCCCAGTCCTAGATAATTAGTGTTACTACTGCTTTTTGACTATGCCCACTACATTCTACTGTCTCTAAGACCTTAAACCAGAAAAAAATAAAATCAACTATATCCCTTGACCAGACCTCTGAAGTATATTTATATCGCTTCTGCAATGTATTGTCCAAATATTCTACTTTAACACATTTTTTTTTCTTGGACCTGACAAAGAGAAAAGTTTATCACCACTGTGCAGAAGTATTGTTAACTGCCCTCCCTGCCACCAAACATATTAGATATACAAAGTGTAATTTTTTTTTTCTTCTTCAAGAAAAGCTACAAAGACCAGAGAGAAAATAGAAGCCAATGCTCTTTCAGAGAGATTAAGAGTGGGCATCAACCCTATACTCTCAGCAAATGTCATATAAGGAAAAGCAATGCATTCATGTTACCACTGTTTAATACAGTAATCAATTAAGTCTGGGAAACTCAAAGACATTGTTGTGTTTTATCACAAAGGACAAACATCTAACTTGACCATCTTACAAAAATGCTCAAAAACAGAAGAGACATCTTAAAACAAGCTTCAATGCATGCAAGGCAGGCAAAATAATAGAAACCACATAAAATTATTTTTAAATGTTATACTTTGAAGCTGATAGCTCGAGATCAAAGACAGTGGTGAATTGCTTATCTAAAATATCTTCTTCTCAGAAATTTGGATGGCAAAAATAAACAACTTTGCTCTAGGCTTTAATACTAGTTGTCTGTAGACAGAGTCCAATGTAGTGAGCAAGTAAATAAATACTGGTGCTGCATAAGAAGATGTTACAGTGACTTGTGTGATGCAAAAGAGCTAATTTTCTGTAAATAAACCTTTGTTTTGAAACCCTGGATATTTCATCCTACATAGTGACTTGGAACCCAGAGAAAGGAATACCTTTATGCCTTTATGATTAGCCTGGGATCTTTGGATTGTTTTGACTCAAACAAAAGGGATTGGAGACAGGTGAGAAGAAATGAAATAGGGAGAGATGGTTAGTCACAAAAGAAGAGGTAGAATTTGCCATTGTGGGTCACCATGATTTGCATAGGTGAAAATTAGGCAAGTGGGAGAGGATTTAATATGATGTAAGAGGGGAAGAGAACAACAGCTTGATGATGGTGGAAGGTTCTAGTGGTGGCAAGGGTGAAAATGTTAATTTTGTCTAATGCTATTGTTTCTAATCTTAATTTATATGCAAATTCCCTGTGTTCCACCTCAGACTTACTAAATAAGAATCTCTAGGAATGGGTGCTGAGGAACCACCCCCCCCTTTTTTTAAGACCAAAAATTAATTTGCATGGTCATTCAAGTCTGGCTGACTGGCTCAATTTGAATTATAGGTCTCCAGGTGTTAGGAAATTAATGTCAGCAAACGTCACTACCGGTATAGATACAGGCAATATACACTTTTGTTTGCCCAGCTGAAACCAGCAAGAATACCCTTGAGCAGACTGCTTTCAGTCCTTTAAGATATCTCTCTGAGTTTAGACAGTGTTGCATTCCTATCTCCCTTATGTGGTAGAAAGGAAAGAGGCTGGAGTCAGACTGGAGATACCACACAGGCATGATAAAGATGAATACAGATGATTGCCAAGCCAAAGAAAATGAAAATGAACATTTTTTAACAGTTCATTGAAATGTAATTGACTTACAAACAAGGGCATATATAGAAAGTGTACAGTTCTTTGAGTTTTGATATAAGTATCTATCTTTAAAATCATCCGCACAATCAATATAATGATCTTATCTGTTGCTTTCCAAATTTTACTTGAAATCCCATTCTTCCATCTTTCCCTGTTTCCCTTTCTTGCCCCTAGATGACAATAAATCTTCTATCAGTTTAGTTTTAATTGTCTAGAATTTTTGTTGTTGGAATCACTGAATATTCTCTCTTCTGTCTGGTGTCTTTCACTAAGCATAATTAATTTTATATTAATCTATATTCTTATTGTATCAATAGTTTATTTCTTTTGTTTGCTAAGTCATATTCTATTGTATGGATATATGCTGGTTCTTGGCTAGACTAGGATGGCTCTGGCTGGGACAACTGGGCTCTCTTTCACGTGGTCTCTCATCCTCCAGCCTAGTAGCTGGACTTGTTTATGTGGCAACTGGCCAGGGTTCCAGGAGAATGAAAAGGGGTGCAAGGTCTGTCAAGCCCTAGGCTCAAAATTGGCACATGATTACTTCTGCTATTTCATTGGTCAGTGCAGTTATAAGGCCAGCCCAGATTTAAGGGGTAGGGAAATAGATTTTATTTCTTGATGGGAAGGGCTACAAAGTCATGTTGCAAATGGTATGAATATGGGGAGGAACAGAAAATTATGACCGTTTTGCACACAGTCTCCCTCAGTATTGACGTTCCCACTTTCCTTCTTACATGGGTTTCCAAAATCTATATACATTGTCTTAGTTCAGGCTGCTTTAACAAAAAACATCATAGATTGGGTAGCTTAAATAACAAACATGTGTTTCTCCTAGTTCTAGAGTCATGTAAATCCAAAATCAAGGCTCTAGCAGGTCTAATGTGTGGTGAGGATCTACTTTCTGGCTTGTAGACAGTGGCCTTTTCAGTGTATCCTCACATGGCCAAGAGAGATCATCTCTCATGCCTCTCCTAAGGGCAGTAATCCCATTCATGAGAATTCCACCTTCATGAACTAATTACCTTTCAAAGGCCACACTTCCAAACACCATCATATTAGGGATTAGGGCTTCAGCATATAAATTTTGGAGGAACACAAACATTCATTCTGTAGCATACATATAGGCCTCTATGTTGTTGCCTCACCCAGAGGGCTTTTCCATACCTTGTGTAAAGTATTAAAAATCTTCCCACCCACTCAGATTCTAGATCAAGTCTGTTTCCCCCTTTTAAGCCTTTCCTCGCCTCTCTAAGCCTTTTGTGACCTTCTCTATTGTCAATATCACTCATTTGTCAATCACATTTATCATAGAGCTATCTTAGCCCTGAACTGGACCATACTTTCCTTGACAATAGGAATTGTATTTGCAATATTTTTAAAATACTGCCTGTTACTTGGAAGACTATCCTTAACGATTTACTGGAAGGCTGGATGGATGGATTGACGGACAGATGGACAATCAGGCTGCCTCCTATGACTTGGGAAAAACTACTGCCTATATACTATTAGATGAGAAGATAATTGGATAAGCCTCATATTCTATAAAACCATGCTTCCAGAGTATGTAAGTTGAGCAATTCCCTGGAATACAAGGGGAAAAGAGAAAGAAAGAAAAAAGAAAAGTAAGATACTCTTTCTTTTCACCCCCACAAAAGCACAAAGCACACTAATGTAGGGTCACTGAACCTCCTCCTGGACTAAAATTACAAAGGCTGCTCCAGCCTCTCCTGCTGAGTGTACTACTTATCTCTATTATGTTGGAAAATGCTCTTCTCCTGCCTGGGCTCCACTCTTGGCCATGTGGAAAGGGGGAGGAATGGAGGCATAGTGAGAGTCTTTCTTCCCTTTCTCATGCTTCTTTCCTGATGCATTAGTATCTTGGCCCAAGGCACTTTGGACAATCTCACAAGAACTAGAGACTAGGCGTCCAACATTTTTTTATTGATTATTATGAGAAGTTGAGTGCCAGTCTGCGGGGAAATTGGCCCTCCTGCTGACTGCTGGCTTCCCTTCAGGACAGAGAGAACCTATTACCATGTCTCCTAAGCTCTTCTGCCAATCTGCTGTTGTTGAAACCTCCTCTTTTGCCCATCTGTATTTGATCTGCAATATATTTTGTTGCTTGTTTCCTGGTAAAATATTTTAAAGCTTAGGTATTTGTTTTTTAGTGGCTCTTATATGCGTTCCATTAATTCTTCATCTAAAGGTACCATCTTTTCTCTTACTTTAACTCATGGAATTTGCTGCTGGATTGTGCTGTCACCACTAAAGATTCTGACAATCTTTCTTTTCCAATTTAAATGCAGGCTGTCAGCTGCTGAATGGATTTAAGATTCTTTTGACTAGTAATAAGACTGTCCAAATCAACCCCACTCCATGAAATTAGGATTCTCCACAGTGCTGAACTGTCACCATCTCAGGCCTTTTTTTTTTTCCTTCTATTGCCCCAGAGTTTAAAAGAGACATTGCAGTTTAGTTTAACCCTACATTTTGAGGTACCTAAAACTAGCTGTAAAAAATCTGATAAAGATTAAAATGTTTTCAAAGTTTAAAATGGTCTATGTGTCTCATAAATATTACTTAATTTCCAAGTTGAGACATCTCATTATTTTGACAGTTAAGCATCAGTTGATATAAGTAGAAAATAAAAAAAAAAAAGACGAGAGGAGGTGGGTAGTGTTTGAATTGTGTGGGCTATTTGTATTGCCCGTGATGAAGATGCGTATAAAACAAAACATAATTAGTAGAAACTAGAAGGGAGACTAATAGCCAGGATGCTATTAATCTTTATCTCCTCTTTCAGATTCTGGGTAAGAAAACTACATAGGTGGTCCATGTGGCCCTGGGCACCTCCAGGCATTCTTTTCTTTTTTTTTTTTTTAATTTTTTTTAACGTTTATTTATTTATTTATTTTTTTTGAGACAGGGAGAGACAGAGCATGAACAGGGGAGGGTCAGAGAGAGGGAGACACAGAATCTGAAACAGGCTCCAGGCTCTGAGCTGTCAGCACAGAGCCCGACGCGGGGCTCGAACTCACGGACTGTGAGATCATGACCTGAGGCGAAGTCGGCTGCTTAACTGACTGAGCCACTCAGGTGCCCCCAGGCATTCTTTTCTTAAAGAAGATCCTGGTGTTTGAGACCATGTACACATATGACCTTCTCATTGAATATTGCACAATACCATCTAGTAAACTCCCTGTAATTCCTCAGTGTTTTATTGGTTTCTTCACATTCTCCCCTTTGCATCTCTCTCACTAACCCTGTAGTCACTTAGCAAAGAATCCCTCAGAGTTATATGTCTGTTTTCTAGTTAGATGGAAAAAAAAATTTTAACTATCCCAACCAGAGAGGAATATTCTATAAAGATAATGAAGCTTCATCTCAAGATTTCTCACTTACATGTCCTTTTCCAAGGCTCTATACTTAATTTCATATTCATATTATTTTTCTCAAAAGCACTCTTGTAAATCATTTAAGATTCAGGTTCCACAAAGCCCATATATGCCCCTGGTGTCTTCTCACTCCTGGATTCTGTCTTGCCTATTAATCCATTTAAAATCAAAATACAATAAAAGAAGCACCAAAATTGCTTTCTCTTTGAATTTTTCCATCAAACAGACAATTCATCAAAGCTTTCTTTTGAAAGGTATCTTTTTCTTCCTGAGTTCTTCCCATATTTGCACATCATCATGTTTTTTTATCAACTGAAAAAATTCTAGCTTTAAACTAAAAACTTTTGGCTTCTCCCTATCAGTTGATTATCTTCAAGGTAGAGAATTAAGTCAAACTGGGAGACAGCTCTTAGCTTTCCATCATGACTCAGGACATCTCCAGTCTCCAAATGGAAAAATGCAAGGAGGGGTCCTTTAAGATGTATGCCTTGGTAAAATGATAAAAAAAAATTTTTTTAATTAAAAAAAGAAGATATATGCCTTTGTACCTCCCAACGGACTAGAGACTTTTCTGCAATGTATTATTTCCTTTTCCTTTCCTTAGAACTGGGGTTTCATAGTCTTTGGGAATGAAAATGAGGTCATGATCCCAGGGTCAGTCTCTCTGTCCAGTAGAAAAGGCCCTAAGTCCATAGTTTTGTGATGACTTGTGATGTTTATTCACTGGGTGAGTCTTCACACACCTGAATAAGTGATACCAGGCAAGGAGACAAGAATACTGGGGACAGGGAGTCATGACCCATTACTACTAACTACCTATACTGAGTTTGACAATCAGATAGGCCTGATCCCAGGGTTGAGTCTGAAACCCACTGAGTAAGGTGCTCTAGGGATGGGGAAGAGAAGCAAGTGAAAGAGGCAAATCCTTAGAGCTGTGTGTGTCCTCCTTCCTCTGAGAGCCCATGTCCTCTCTTTAGCTAGAAAAATTTGTAAAGTGCAACTCCCGTCTTAGAGCTTTTATTTGGCCTTCTGCTTTTCATGCCTAGTTTTATTTTAGGAAATTTGGTTACAACCACCCAAGAATCAGTTAGGAACACAGGTCAAGCAGCCCTGGGATTGCTTCTGTCATGCATTTCGGCCTTGGGTTAACCTCATTAAGCTTCAGTTTCTTTATGGATAGAATGGGGCTAGGATTAATGTGTTCATTAGAAATTAAACAAAATGTCAGTAGAGTCCTAAGCAAATAATAAATGTTCAGTAAATATTAGCTATTGTTATTGTCGTGATTATTTTCCAAGAGTCTCCTAAACAAAGTGAATCATTAGGTATTTGATAGGTAAGAGCCAAATGATATAATACCAAAGATGATAGAAAGACATGCCTATTGCCCACTCACCCAATTCTTTTCCTAGAGCCACTGGGATCCCTGAGATAGGGGCAGACTGGAGCGGGGGGGAAGAAACAGATGGGAAGAGAGGGAAACATAGAGAACAATAAGTGTGTTAAAAGAATATGAATCCTCAAGGGCTAGAATTGCTGATGACCATCAGATTCTTAATGTATACTGAGAACCTTCCTCTAATTCCGGAGAGGTTTCTTCCTCCAGATGTGTTTGATGAATCTCAAAGTCTGGGGGGAGCACCAGAGAAAACTGTAGTCTAAAGAACAAGTTCTTCCTATTGGCAGAAGAGTTCTGGTTAAACTGGTCAAGTCAGATAAAATACATATACTTACTCAAGCTAACAGGTTTATGACATTTTAAAAGTAGAGATTATTAGTCTGTTTCATAATGGAAAATTATGAAGCTGTTTTAATAAACAGTGTCAATTCAATACAAGTGTCACAAACTCTTATGGCTAGAGAGCAATTTAAAGACCATTTGGTTCATTCCTATTGTTTGTCAGATGATGTAACTCAGGTTCAGAAAGGCCAAATGACTTGCTCATGGTCATGTTGCAATTTTAACCGGATAGCCAAAATAAAATCAGCTAGGACAGACAAACAATTGGCTTGGCTTTTAACTTTTTGTTAACTCAGACTTGATCAGTTACATTGGTTTAGAAATGTAGATACAGATTAAGAAGTGCCTATAAGTAAATGGAAAGAAAATAAAAAGACTTGGCCTATATTTATACTGCTTTTTCTTCTCTAAAGGATAATGTTTATAAAGACTTGTTATTGTCAAGCCATAAACTTTGAGAAGGTGGTTTTACTTTTTACTCCTCAGGTTTTTCTTTAAATATGGAAATATAACATGATAGGATACAGATTATTAATGTCCAGATGTCCCCTCCACCCCTGTCTGTCAAAGAGTAGCTCACCCCTCCCACCCTACCTCCAATCAGCTTCTAAAAAAAAAAAAAGGAATCTTTCCTCCAGGAGAGTAGTAAATATGGAGAAAAAAGTTTTTTGAGTGTAAGTAGAGAGGAAGAAAAGGGAGAAAAATTCTTAGTGATGTTAAAAACAAAATTCAACTGAGTAAATTTGAAGATCTAACTGGCTTTATTTAACGACCCATGAATAAGGCAACATTCCATCTAGCAAGTAGAAAGGAGCTCCAAAGAGCTACAGAAAGGGAAAGACTTTAAAAGGCAGGAAAGGAAGTCATAAACAAACAAAAATTTCAGGTAAGATCACCTTCCTTTTGGGGACTAAAGGGTCTTATTAGGTGTATTACCCTACCTGTGCTAAGAAATTCCAGACTGGTGAAGATTACATTCCTGGGGAAGGTTGAAACTGCAGTTAGGTTAGATATTGAGCCTTGATCTCTGGCCTAGCATCAGAGACTTCCTTTTGGGCCTGTGATTTTCTTTTTAACAGTGGTTTGAGGTAGAAGAGGACAAATTTTATCAGGGAGTTGGAGTAGTATGTTTTAAATTATGTATTTCAATCTCCTCTAATATTTCTAACTACTTTTTGTTCTTAAACTGTGCTTGTTCCAAAGAGCACTGCTATAAAACTAAACCTCCCTAGAAGCCCTTCTGCAGGTTTATGAGGTTATAAACAGTGGTTTACTGAAGCCAACTTGCATTTGCTCAAAAGAACAAATTCAGCGCATTTCTTCCCAATTGCATTTAGTGGCCTCACATTGGTAGTGAAATTCGCCAGAGTAGGAGTATTTATGTGAAGCCCCTCCCTAAGGAATGTGGTGAAATCCTCAAGACAAGGAAAGGCAACCTGGCTTATGTGCATGTATGTGACATTCCTCATGACTGTAACATAGACCGCCCAATCAGACTGTATGTCTGTATGTTACCATGTATGGGAGACAAAAAAGTAGAAATTGTTTAAAAGGCTACACCCCGCTGCACTCAGGGCTCAGTTTTTCAGTTACAAACTCACTGAGCCTGTGCTAGTACATCGAATAAAGTTGCTCCCTGGACAAAGAAAGCCTTGGTGTTCCATCTCTCTGTGAGATAATCCTGCTATATATACACCACAGAAACTGACAAACATCACAAATCAGTGATGTAGAAAATGTTGGGGTTTGGACCTGAGGGCCAAGAAAGAATTCTTGAGATGTCTTTGGTGCAAAAAGGTGGTTTTATTAAAGTACGGGAACAGGACTGGTGGGCGGAAAGAGCTGCATTGAGGTTATGAGGGATGACTTATCATATACTTTCCAGTTGGAAGAGAGTTAGGGATAGTGTAAGTCTCTAAGGAATTTTGGAAGCAAGGTTTCCAGGACCTTGAGGGGGCTAGCTATTGTTCAGAAAAGGTCATTTATTACTGTCTAATAAAACCTTAGTCATGAGACCCTTCAGATGTATATCAGTGGGCCATCTGCTTGGAAGATAATTGCCAGCCTGTATCATGGAGGGTAGAGATAAATTTTCCAAAGGAATCTTTATATGTTAAAGGAGACTTACAGGATCCTGGAGATTGGGATGATGTTAAGCTAAGATTGCCTTTTGCCCTTAGCAAAGTATCAACATCAAGGCAGTTGAATTCCTACAGGGTCACTCTGCCTGTCTCAAGGACTTGTTCATGGTCTGTATGTAGCTGGGAAATTTAATTTTTTTTCTTTTGCCTTCATTTCCCACATTATCAGGACTTGTTTTTCTCCCCCTAGAGAGCCAGTTTACCAGCACACTACTGGACAAAAAACACAATGATAAAAGAATCCTCCTCCCAATTCTCATGTTTGGATTTGGGTGTTTTTTTGTTTTTTTTGAACCATGAAAACTGTGTTCTCCCTCGGACCCTCCATTTAAAAAAAGTGCTTCTAAAAATAAATAGCATTGGGAACTGGAAGATAAGCAATGGAAAACTAACCTCTCAGTTCTGTCAAGTAATAACTCTAGTGTCATTTGTTTTAGTTAACTCATTGTGTTAGAATGTGTCACTAACAAAACAGAAAAGTCACTGTATGCATCCCGACAGTCCCATTTTCTTTTTTCCAAGAGAAAAACCCTTTTTCCAAGATGACAGTCCACACATTAGAACACAGGCAGCTGTTTGTTTCAGGAACACTTGTACAAAGGAATTCCAGGAGGAGAGGTTGAGGGAATGTCTGTAGTTCCATTCAAACCCACCCCCCACCATTAAGATAATAATATGAGCTATAAAAATAGATGAATAGTATCTCTTAGCATATGAAAGCACTTTTTTTTATCTCTTAAATATTTAAATTTATTGTTAACATTATAACATTCTCCTAGGAACCTTGGCACCTGTAAAATATTTTCTTAAGGATTCTTATCCCCTATCTGTCATAAATAATTCTGAAAATAATAAAGTAATATACCCTCTAACTGGAAAGAAAATATAAGACAAAAATCTGCACCCAACTTCAGTTAACTCCAGGTTAAGAACCCTACCCAAAGATCGATAAAGCCCCTATTCTCTAGGCATTTGCAATCTCCTTGGGGGAACTTTTTTGGTAACTTCTATTCTGAAACTCCCTTAAAAATCCATAACACTTTTTGTTCTTGATCTTAGTAGTCACATCTATCTCCTCTTGGGTTAAATTCAATTTATAAGAAAAAAAGCTAAAGGTCATTTGGCACCAAAGTTGATAAAGTGGGCAAGGAAGTTGGATATTACCTTTTTTGGTAAAAAAAAAAAAAAAGAAGCAGAGAAAACTAATAGTACACTTTCTCTTTCTGACTCATAAACTTGCTCTGTAGGCAACTCCAAAAGAGGATTTCTGGAAAAGATCTGGGCAATTGTAACATCATCAAACTAAGTGGGGATATTCTTCTCATTCATATAACAAACAGTTAAGGGGCAGTTGATAAGGGAAATTGCTCATTTGGATGCATAAATTCTTAATTCCCACTACTTTAGTTGAAAGAAATCAGTCTTATTACCATATATCCTATTTCTTATAATTAACATGCATCATATTTTCATCATGTAGCTGGTACTTGTTATGCTTTGTGAGATATACATATATTGCTCTTATCTTTAATTTATAAATGAGAAAACAGAGGCTTAGAATGGTTAAGTAACTGGCAGCCTAGAATTTGAAACATGATTCTTCTTCTCAATCCTGTGCTCTTAAAAACCATTGAGAGTGCTTCCTCCTGTCCACACATGAAAATCATATACCAGCTTCCATCACTAAACAAAAAGCCTACAGAATGAAGCAGATGAGAATTGAAAAAGGAGTTCAGAAGAAGTAGCCACCTGGGTGGGCTGTGATATAAGAGAACTGTGTGGATGAGGCAAAACTTTGGCTCAACAGGATAGGACAGAGGAGAGGAGTGGTTGCAGGCAGCAGTACTAGCAAGGGGAAAGGTTTGAAGGTAGAAACAGCAAGGTTCTTTTGCTAAGGGAGAGCTCAAAGAGACAGAACAGAACAGGCAGAATGGCAGCAGGGAAGACAAGGGAATGCAAGTGATGGTGGCAGCTAAGAGAGACAGGGCAGTGATTACTAGATAAACAAAAAGCAGCCATGTTGCCACCTAAACTCAGAGGGGGAAACCAAGAATAGCAT
This sequence comes from Panthera tigris, assembly GCF_018350195.1. Taxonomy (NCBI): domain Eukaryota; kingdom Metazoa; phylum Chordata; class Mammalia; order Carnivora; family Felidae; genus Panthera; species Panthera tigris. The sequence continues at coordinate 54,029,085 of NC_056665.1, read as the reverse complement.
CTAATACAGAAGTTCTCACTTCAAAGTTTTCAGGGAACTTAAAAAAAAAAATCTCAGTCCCAGGACCACAATATACCACCCCCTCAATGAATCTGGATTTCTGGGGGTGGAGTCCAGGCCTGAGTTTGTTTGGTTCATTTTGGTTTAAGCTCCCCAAGGATGAAAGCCACTGGTCTAGTACTTTTGGTTAAAGTGGATGAAAGAGAGAAGGAATGGAGTTTGAGTATGGAATAATGAATTTGCAATCTGAGAAGCAGGCCAAGAACAGGGGACACAGGCAGAAAGGCAGGAGGACACAAGTGTGGGCTGGTGCCAAGAGAACATGGGTAAGCAACAGGTTCTTGGGTTCAAACCAACTCTGCTTACTCCAAACAGAGAGAGAACCACATCCAGATGCAGAGGGAGTACAGAGGTTTGATTACAAGTAGACACTCTACCACTCCTTAACTATGGGTACATAGGCAAGTTACGTGACCTCTGCGAGCTTCAGTGCTCTCATTTATAAAATGGGAATGAATGTTAATCGTATCTCTCCATCAATAACATACATGCACACTAGGCATAGGAAAAAAGATTATAAGCTGACAGTTTTCTAGGAGATGTCGATTCTAAAACAGGTTGAAAACTGAAGTGAAAAGTGCACATTCCTGAGAAGGAGGAGATGGCAATAGAAAAGTAGATTGGTGCCAGGTGGTAGGAGAGCTCATTTGCTTTTTTGTAGTAATAATGGGGAAAGAGAAGCACAACATTTTTGGAAAGCAATGTGGAAAAATATATCACAAGCCAGAAAGATGTTTATACCATCTTATCCAGTAATCCCACTCTTGGAATTTATCCTAGCGAAATAAATCAACAGAAGAAAAAGGAGCTACAGTGTATAAAGATCTATAATATAAAAGAATGGAAACAACCTAAACTGCCAAATATAGGTCAATGACTAAATAAATTGTTACAGGTCAGCTCAGTGGAACAGTAACTTTGGGATTCAGGAACCTTGTCTGATTCATCTTTAAATTTTTAAAAGTTCATCCTTAATTATACAAAAAATACCTAAAAACATTTAAAAATAGAGGAAAAGCTAAAGTCCCCTTGACCAATCTTAGTTTCCTATCTAAACATGGCTACTGTTAACAGTTGGGTGTGAACTCTCCCAGACAATCTTCAACATATTTACATACAAACATACTTACAACATATACATATATGTTGATATATGCATATACACATATATACTTACACATTCATGTATCTGTACAGCTATATATTTTGGTTAGCGTGTGTGTTAAGAAAATGCTATCTTGGTGCACTTATTTTTCTGCCAACTTTTTTTGTTTGCTTTCTTGTTTACTTAGCAACAAGCCTTGGAAGTTTTCCAGGTCAGTATTGATCTATAGAATACATTCTTTCTTTTCTTTTTTAAAAATGTCTATTTATTTTAAGAGAGAGAGAGAGCGGGGGAGGGAAAGAGAGAGAATCCCAAGCAAGCTCTGCACTGTCAACGCTGAGCCAAATGCAAGGCTCAGACTGAACCATGAGATTGTGACCTGAGCCAAGATCAAGAGTCATATGCTTTAACCAACTGAGCCACCCAGGCGCCCCAAAAACACATTCTTGCTAAGAGCAAATATATCACAGTATATTTTACCAGTCCAAATACTGAGGAGCAGTTATGTGATCTTCAATTTGCATGATTACAAATGTTGTTATAGTGAACAACATCCTTGTTTTTGTCTCCTGAAAACAAGAAACTTAGCAACTGTTTCATGAGAGCAGATATGGAAAAGTGAAATGGCTAGGCGTAGAGGTTTGTGCATTTTAAATGTGAATAGTTAAATGGCTGCACTAGCTTACCCTTGACCAGCAGGAAAGGGGAATGAATATTCATTGTCCTACATCTTACTCTAAAAGTGGATATTAGCAAACTTTTTAATGTGGTCAAGTTGCTAGGCAAAAATAGTTAACTGTTGCTTTAATTTGTATTTCTTGACTTTTTCTTAGGGTAAGTCCTTCTTTTGGCCATTTATATTTCTTTTTTGGTGTGTTTCCTGTTCATCACCTTTGCCAGTTTTTCTAATTTATCATCATTTTGATATCCCTGTCATGTAGCACAGTCATTTTTAAGATAAGTGCTCAACTATTAAGTGAATTAAATTATACTGTTAAAAATTATAATTAAAGCTTTCATAGAAATACATACAGTATTTATGACATAGCATTAGATTGAAGGACAAATATAAATAATGTGCAACATGAAATGACATCCACACATTTGGACACATGCTGGCAGGGAACACTTAAAATAATAACCATAAAACCAGAAATCATTGTTAACGTTTATAGAACACTTAGCAGATGCTAAGCACTGATAAGAAAGTTTTACATACATTAATATCCTTATTCCTTACAACAATCCCTACTAGATTTCTTTGAATTTGCTAAAAATCACAATTTGCTTAAATGGCAAAGCCAAGATTTAGTTGATAAATCTGGGAAGTCTGATTCCAGAAACTGTATTCTTTTCTTTAAATTTTTTTAAATGTTTTATTTATTTTTGAGAATGAGAGAGAAACAGAGTGTGAGTGGGGATGGGCCCAGAGAGAGAGGGAGACAGGCTCCAAAGCAGGCTCCAGACTCTGAGCTGTCAGCACAGAACCTGATGTGGGGCTCTGGCCCACAAACCGTGAGATCATGACTTGAGCCAAAGTCTGATGCTTAACCGATGAGCCACCCAGGCGTCCCTCCAGAAACTGTATTCTTAACCACTACATTACACTAATATAACTTCGTTTTTGATTAAGGAATGATTTTCAGTTTACTAGATGGAACAGACTTGCAACATAGTCTGAATAACTTTTTAAAAAACATTTCTTTACCATTTCATGATATTATTTTTACAATAGAAAATAGCAGTAGAGAGAGGTTGGGGGGCCTTTTTAGTCATGGATATTTTCAGTCAGGGTATCTGCACCTTAGGAGAGTCGCCGTGCCCTCTTTTTGGCAAATTCATAAACTCCATCTTGGTACATCCATGTGGCAAGGACCCAGGGAACTGAGCCATGTTAACGAAATTCACAAGAGATTGACTAATTTATAAATCAGACCTATGTCAATTTTGTTCACTTATACTGAGAGTTTTCATTGCCAAGAGAAATACAACATTCATGGTAGTCCAAACATGTTCTTCTTGCTGGAAAAGTCTAAACTGGAAACCAAATTAAAGATTAAAAAGTTATCCAGTGAAAGCAGAGGCAAAGCAATGGTAATTGAATAAGCTTGGGAAGTAATGTCATCACAGAGTAGTTAGAATGAATCCCAGTCCACCAACACAGGTGTACAAGAACAATGACCCCTTTTTATAATCTAATTTCTCTTCTTCCTCCCACCAAGCTACCAGGAAATCTAATTCCAGTCATTTTCTTGTTTCCATCTCCTCTCAGTGATTTCTGGAATCTTATGCATGGGGGTGGGGGAGGGTCACACTTCACATCATGTGATCCTCCATCACCAGGCCACCAAAGTTGCCAGTGAGATATCCTCTGTCTCTTTCAGCAGGCTGTCTGCTGCTTCTGTACCATTCCTGATGTGCAAAAAGCTTTTAACTGCCCTCAAACCCCACTCAGGGCCAAGGCTGCCTGTCATCCCATTATCCTCATTTCCCATGCAGCCATTCCTAGGTATGCCTTCTCACTCTCCCTTCCAAAACCAAGAGAATTGCTCTTCTAGGCTGTGGAAAATCCTGCCTTTATGGTTCTGGCCATCTCTGGGCTGTGTATCCAAATCCAAGATGACTATTAGAACAGTTTCTTGCTTTTGTGCTGGCGTACCTCTCCCTTGACATAGTGAACACAGAGATAACTGTTGTCTTGGGATTGGGGTAGAAAGCTAAATATACTAAAAATTAAGTACAGATCTATGCAGATTAAATAGGTAGATAGATATGAATAATATCTCAAGGTACACTGGCACATAATCTTATTCAGGGATGAGAATATCCAAGGATCTCTCTTTCCTGGACAATGTTGGTACTCAGTTGGGTCTATACTAGCCACTATAATTTTTTTTATGAGTTTTATATACTTATAGAAACCCTCTGTCCTTCTCTGGTTACTCTGAGAGACATAGTGTATTCATTCTCCATCACATTTTCATTCTGTTGCTTTCCCTCCAGCTATCCCATGGACAGCCAGAGCCATCTGCCTACATAACTATTGCTGATGTGTAGGTAAGTCTCATTTGCTCCCAATGACTCAACTGAAGGGTAGCTGGAATAGCACTATTGGGGTCTTGCTGCCCTGAGGATAGAGCCAACTTCATGGACATGCATGTACAGTAACATAGGACACCACATTTAGCTTAAAGCACTTCCATCATCATCCTTATTTTTCTTTAAAAAATTTTAATTCCAGTATAGATAGCACACAATGTTATATATATTAGTTCTATATGTCATATTAGTTATATATATATATATATATATATATATATATATATATATATATATATATATGTTTCAGGTGTATAATATTAATTTCAGGTGTACAATATAGTGACTCAATAGTTCTATACATTAGTCAGTGCTCATCATGATCAAGTGTACTCTTAATCCCCTTCACCTCTTTCACCTATGCCCCCACCAACCTCCCCTCTGGTAACCATCAGTTCTTTATAGTTGGAAATTTGATGGGTGTGTGTGTGTGTGTGTGTGTGTGTGTGTGTGTGTGTTTTATTGTTGTTGTTGTTGTTTGTCTCTTTTTTCCTTTGTTCATTTGTTTCTTATATTCCACACCTGAGTGAAATCATATGGTATTTGTCTTTTTCTGACTGACTTATTTCACTTAACATTATACTCTCCGGATCCATCAATGTTGGAAATGGCTAGATAGATAGATGGATGACAGTTACTTATTTTTTAAAAGTTTTATTTTTAAGTAATCTCTATACCCAATATGGGACTCAAACTTATAACCCCAAGATCAAGAGTCACTTGTTCTACTGACTGAGCCAGCCAAGTTCCCCTTCTTGTTTATCCATTCATCTGTTGATGGACATGTGGGTTGCTTCCATATTTTGGCTATTATAAACAATGTTGAAATAAATGTAGGATGCATATGTCTTTTCAAATTAGTGTTTTCATATTCTGTGGGAATAACAGTGGAATTACTAGATCATATGGTATTACTTCCATACTGTTTTCCACAGTGGCTGTACCAGTTTGCTTTTTCATAAACATTGAACAAGGGTTCCTTTTTCTCCATATCCTAGTCCACAATTGTTGTTTCTTGTGTTTTTTTATTTTAGCCAATCTGACAGGTGTGAGGTGATATCTCATTGTGGTTTCCATTTGCATTTCCCTGATGATGAGTGATGTTGAGACTCTTCATGTATCTGTTGGCCATCTGTATGTCTTCTTTGGAGAAATATCTGTTCGTGTATTCTTCCCAGTTTTAATTAGATTATCTGGGTTTTTTGGTGTGAAGTTATATAAATTTTTCACATACTAAACCTGTGCATATGTATATGTCATTTCCAAATAGCTTTTACCATTCATTAGGCTGTCTTTTCATTCTGTTGATTGTTTACTTTACCATGCAGGTGCTTTTTATTTTGATGTAGTCCCAATAGTTTCCTCTTGCTTTTGTTTCCCTTGCCTCAGTAGACAAATCTAGAAAAATGTTGCTATGGATGATGTCAGAGAAATTACTGCCTGTGCTCTCTTCTAGGATATTTATGGTTACAGGTCTCATATTTAGGTCCTTGATCCACTTTGAGTTTATCTTTGTGTATTGTGTATGGTGTGTATGGTATTGAGTTTATTTTGTGTATTTCGTGTATGGTAAAGTGGTCCCTTGCATGTGGCTAACCAGTTTTCCAACCACCATTTGTTGAAGAGACTGTCTTTCTCCAATTGCATATTCTTTCCTGCTTTGTGAAATATTAATTAACCATATAATTGTGGGTTTATTTCTGGGTTCTCTGTTCTGTTCCGCTGATCTAAGTGTCTGTTTTGCCAGTGCCATACTGTTTTGATTACTGCAGCTTTGTAGTATATCTTGAAATCTGGAGTTGCAATACCACCAGTTTTGCTTTTCTTTTTCGATTGTTTTGGCTACTTGGGCTATTTTGTGGTTCCATACAGATTTTAGGATTATTTGTTCTAGTTCTGTGGAAAATGCTAGTGGAGTTTTGATAGGGATTACATTAAATCTGTAGATTGCTTTGGGTAGTATGGATATTTTAACAATATCCTTTCTTCCCACCCATGAGTGTGTAATATCTTTCCATTTATTTGTGTTACCTTCAATTTCTTTCTGAATACAGGTCTTTCACCTCCTTAATTAAGTTTATTTCTACATATTTTATTATTTTGGTGCAGTTATAAATGATACTGTTTTCTTTTTTTTTTTTCTTACAAATGAGTTTTATTTGCATTCTGACCCAGCACAGATCCCACAGACAGATTTCTCATCTGCAAAATGGTACAGTAGCAAGTGCAAAATATGCTTTATTTCAGGTACAAAAGACAATGTGGCAGTATGACAATTTCCGTCTCGATGCCTACCTCCCCCACGGCCCTTCACGCCCACTTGACCCATCCAAGGCCCATGCCATCCCAATAGACTCCCACCACCTTTAGGAAAGGGTCACCCAATCTGGAGAAAGCTGGGGAAGTTAAATTTTAAGAAAGAATAACATTACATACAGGAACATTCGAAGACACAGTCACCAAGCTTTTACCCAGCAAGGGGAGGGCCAGGGGGTGGGAGGAGGCACACAAAACAATCCCCTTCTCTTGTAACAACCAAGCCCCACAAATGTTTCCCCAAACCTGGTGATGCAGTCTTGGGATAAAAGCTAGCACTAGGGAAGGAGCTAGCCCCCCAAATCTGGCATGTGAGAACGTGGGGTGTGGATGTGGGACCCAGACTCAGATTATCATCCTGGCTCAGCCCACCAGTAGCTGTAGGACCCTGGGCCGGCCTCTGGATACTATTTTCTTAATTTCTCTTCCTACTACTTCATTATTAGTGTATAGAAATGCAATGGATTCCTGTACATTGATTTTATAACCCAAAACCTTATTGAATTCATTTATTGGTTTTAGTACTTTCTTGGTGGAGTATTTAGGGTTTTCTGTATATAGTTATCATATCATCTGAAAATAGTGAAAGTTTACTTCTCCTTACCAATTTGGATGCTTTTTATTTATTTTTCTTATCTGATTGCTATGGCTAGGACTTCCAGTGCTATGTTGAATAGAAGTGGTGAGGCTGGACATCTTTGTCTTGTTCCTGATCTTAGGACAAAAGTTCTCAATTTTTCACCATTAAGTATGATGTTACCTGTAGAGTTTTCAAATATGGCCCTATTATGTTCAGGTATGTTCCCTCTAAACCTACTTTGTTGAAGGTTTTTATCATGAAGAGATGTTGTACTTTGTCAATTGATTTTCCTGCATCTATTGAAATTATCATATGGTTTTTAACCTTTCTCTTGTTGGTATGATCTATCATGTTGATTAAATTACAAATATTGAACCAGCCTTGCATTTCAGGAATAAATCCCACTTGATCATGGTGAATGATTTTTCTTCATTGTATTGTTGGATTTTGTTTGCTAATATTTTGTTGAGTATTTTCCTGCCAAAGTTAATCAGAGATATTGGCCTTCACTTCTCTTTATTTGTAGTGTCTTTATCTGGTTTTGGTATCAGGGTAATTCTGGCCTCATAGAATGAATTTTGAAACTTCTCTTTTCTTCATTTTTGGGAATAGTTTGAAAAGAATAGGTAATAACTCTTCTTTTAAGTGTTTGGTAGAATTCATCTGTGAAGCCGTCTGATCCTGAGATTTTGTTTGTTGTGGGGTTTTTTTTGATGAATAATTTAATGTTATTGTTGGTAATTGGTCTGTTCAAATTTTCTATTTCTTCCTGTTTCAGTTTTGGGAGATTATATGTTTCTAGGAATTTATATCCATTCTTCTAAGTTGTCCAATTTGTTGACCTATAATTTATCATGATATTCTCTTGTCATCCTTTGTATTTCTCTGGTGTTGGTTTTTACTTCTTCCTTTCATTTCTTATTTTATTTCTTTGAGTACTCTCTCTTTCTCCCCCGCCCCTTTTTGGTTGATGAATCTGGCTAAAGGCTTATTAATTTTGTTAGCTTTTCAAAGAAACCAGAATCCTGGTTTCATTGATCTGTTCTATGGTGATTTTTGTTTGTTTGTTTTTACTTTCTATTTCATTTATTTCTGCTCTAATGTTTATTACTTCCTTCCTTCTTCTGGTTTTGGGTTTTGTTCCTTACTAGGTCTCTTGATTGTAAGGTTAGGTTGGTTATTTGAGATTTTTCTTGCTTCTTGAGATAGGCCTATATTGCTGCTATAAACTTTCCTGTTAGAAAGCTTTTGCTGCATCCCAAAGATTTTGGATCAATGTGTTTTATTTTCACTTATCTCCATGAATTTTTTAATTTCTTCTTTGATTTCTTGATTGACTGGTTCATTGTTTAGTATAATGTTATTTAGCTTTCATGTATTTGTGGTTTTTTTCCAGACTTTTTATTATGGTTGATTTCTAGTTCATAGTATGCAGTCAGAAAAGAGGCATGGCATGACTTCAATCTTTAAGAGATTTTTTTTAATATTTTATTTATATTTTCAAGCAAGAGAGACAGAGCACAAGTTGGGGAGGGGCAGAGAGAGAGGGAGACACAGAATCCAAAACAGGTTCCAGGCTCTGAGCTGTCAGCACAGAGCCTGATGTGGGGCTGGAATTCACAAACTGCGAGATCATGACCTGAGCCGAAGTCGGATGCTTAACCAACTGAGCCACCCAGGTGCCCCATGATTTCAATCTTTTTAAATTGTTGAGACTTCTTTTGTGGCCTACTATGTGATCTGCTTTGGAGAATGTTCTATGTGCACTTGAAAATTGTGTAATCTGCTGTTTTAGGATGGAATGTTCTGAATATATCAGATCTATGTGATCCAATGTGTCATTTAAAGCCACTATTTCCTTGTTGATTTTCTGTTTGAATGGTCCATCCTCTGATGTAAGTGGGGTGTTAAAGTCCCCTACTATTGTGGTATTACTATTGATTACTTCCTTTATGTTTGTTATTAGCTGTTTTGTGTATTTGGGTGCTTGCATGTTGGGTGCATAAATATTTATAATTGTTATATCTTCCTGTCAGACTGTGTAGTGTCTTTTTTGTCTCTTGTTACAGTCTTTGTTTTAAAGTCTATTTTGCCCAATAGAAGTACTCCTACCCTAGCTTTCTTTTCACTTCCATTTGCATGATAATTGCTTTTCTATCCTTTCACTATCAATCTGTAGGCATCTTTGGGTCTGAAATGAGTCTCTTGTAGGCAGTGTATGGATGGGTCTTGCCTTTTTATCCATTCCATCACCCTATATATCTTTTCATTTTTTTTAAGTTTATTTATTTAATTTGAGAGAGAGAGAGCAAGTAAGAGAGTAAGAGAGATAAAGAGTGAGAGTCGGGGAGGGGCAGAGAGAGAGGGAGAGAGAACCCCAAGCATGTTCTGCACTGTCCTTGCAAAGCCCTATATGGGGCTTGAACTCACACACCGTAAGATCATGACCTGCACCGAAACCAAGAGTAGGATACTTAACCAACTGAACCATCCAGATGCCTCTCCATCACCCTGTGTCTTTTGATCAGAGTATTTAATCTCTTTACATTCAAAGTAACTATAGATGGGTATGAACTCATTGCCATTTTACTTGTTTTATGGTGGTTTTTGTAGTTCTCTGTTCCTTTCTTCCCATGCTCTGTTCTTTCACACTTTGTTGGCTTTATTTAGTGATATACTTGGAATCTGTTCTCTTTGTTTTTTGCATATCTATTACCAGTTTTTGATTTGTGGTTATCATTAAGTTTATATAAAATGTCTTATGCATATAACAGTCTATATTAAGTTGATGGTCACTTAAGTTTGAACCCATTCTTTACTCTTCTTCCTCCCTATGTTTTAGGCATATGATTTCACACTTTATATCCTTTTATTTTGTGAATCCCTTGCAGTCAAGGGACTTTTTTTTTTTAGATATACTTATTTTTACTGCTATTGTGCTTCCTACTTTTCTTACTCCTACTTATGGCCTTTCCTTTCCACTCAAAGAGTACTCTTTTACATTTTTTATAGGGCTAGTCATGAATCTTTTTAACTTTTGTTTGTCTGGGAATCTCTTTATCTCTCTTCTCTTCTAAATGATAGCCTTACTGGATAGGGTATTCTTGGCTACAGGGTATTTTTTTTTCAGTGCTTTGAATATATTGTGCCACTCCCTTCTGGCCTGCAGAATTTCTGCTGAGAAATCAGCTGGTGGCCTTATGGGGTCTCTCTTGTATGTAACCGGTTTTTTTTTTCTCTGAGTTTAACATTCTTTACCACTACTTTTTGCCATTTTAATTACTATGTGTTTTGGTGTGGACCTCTTTCAGTTGATTTTGTTGTGGCCTCTCTGTGCTTTCTGGGTCTGGATTTCTGTTTCATTCCCAAGATTCCATTAGTTTTCAGCTTTATTTCTTCAAATGAATTTCCAGCCTCCTTTTTTCTCTTCTTCTGTGGTCCCTATAATGCTAATGTTAATACACCTGATGGTGTTGCTGAGTTCACTTAGCCTGTTCTCATTTTTTATTTTTTTTCCTTGTTCATCTTGATTGCTTTCCCTTACTATTTCCTCCAGGTCACTGATCCATTCTTCTGCTTCCTCTAATATACTATTTATTCCATCTGGTGTATTTTTAATTTCAGTTATTGAGCTCTTTACCTGTGATTGATTCTTTTTTATGTTTTCTATGTCTTTGTTGAGGGCCTCACTGAGGTCCTCCACTCTTCTAAAGTCCAGTGAGTATCCTTATGACCACTTCTTAAGTTGTCTGTCAGGCATTCTTATCTCTGTTTCATTTTGCTCCCTTGCTGTGATTTTGTCATGTTCTTTCATTTTGGGTATATTTCTCTGTCTCCTCATTTTGCTAACTCTCTGTTTCTATGTGTTTTGAAAGTCAGCTATGTTCCCTGCTCTTGAAAGTAGTGGCGTTATGAGGAAGAGGTCCTTTAGGGCCTTGTAGTGCCATGTTTCCTGTTCACCAGACCCTGGTGCTTCAGAGATATCTCCTATATGTGTTGTTTGCACCCTACTGTTGTGGCTAAGCCACTTTTGCCTTCAGTCCAGTCATCCGTAATGACCCTCTTTGCCTATTGGCAATGTTTGGTCCCTGTATTGTTATTGGGCCTGTTGAAGGCCCCTTGGACTTGAGTTGGGCTAGACATTTTCCAAAGATGCAGTAGCACTGAGCTGTGGGGCACTCTCCCTGTGTTGTCTCCCGAGAAACTATTGTTAATGGGTATCGTCTGCATTCAGAACAGCTGTCTGCCCCAAGCCAACTGCTGGGGCCATAGTTGGCCTGGTGTGGGTGGTTATTTTCCCCTCCTCCTGGGGGTGGGAGTCACTTTGGAGACATGTTGGCCCCTGCTGGGGCTGCTTTTACACTGCCAGTCTTATGGCACCACTTTGGGTGGGCTCTAGCCAAGGGGATTAAAAGGGGTAGGTCATAGGAGTATGCAGGGATGGGGTGCACAATGCCAACAAGACCCACTCTGGTCTGTTGTCAAGGGGATCTACAGTTACCCAGGAAAAATTGTGCCGAGGCATGCCCAGTTGGAGAGGGTGGATCTACAGAAGGAGCACAGGGATGGGCCCGTTGTTAGCAAGCTCAGTAGAGTGTTGGATTTGCACTGGTTCCCAAAGGTGTCTGTGTATGTAGCTGGGGTATGAGAGAGGGAAATAGTGCCCACCAATTCTTTGTTCTTGGAGATCCCCAAAATCCCTGTCCCTGTAGCACATGCTCTGAGATTAGTAAATAAATCTCCTTCCAATATTCCCCAGGCATTTTCAAACTGCTGCTTCTATCCTATATCCTGTGGGACTGTTTGTTGTACTGTCTCTTTAAGAGTAGGGACTCTGCCCTTCTGGCTTTCCCAGAGCTGCTCCCACTGATTTTTAATGTTCCAGGTGTTAAGCCCCACTGACTGTTAGGTCCCTCTGGCTTTCAAAGCCAAATATTATGGGGATTTGTCTTCCCCATGCAGGTCTTCCAGGCCAGCGGTACCTGGTGTGGAGGTTTAGTCCTCTTTACTTCTCAGGCCCATGGCATCCCTCCCTCTGTTTGGCTCCCAATGGTGTCTCTGCCCTTTCTACCCTCTTTGATGTAGCCTCTTCTCTACATTTAGCTATGGAGAGTGTGTTCTGCCAGTCTTCAGGTCATTTTCTGGGTTATTTACACTGATGAAATGTTATCTAATTGTATCTGTGGGACAAGGTAAGCTTAGGATTTTCCTATTCCATCATCTTCCTTGAAAGTCCTGTCTTTAAATTCTCAATGAGTTTTTAACAAAGGGTCTGTACTTTCATTTCGCAGTGAGCCCCACAAATTTTGTAGCTGGTTCTGTCAAATGGTTATCGTCTCAAGAGGGAATTTGCCATGTCTGCATTTGGAGACCGTCCAGGGTTTCTGAGACTGAGAAACTATGAAGAGACACCAGATTATGACTGTATTGTCAATTACAGATAAATTTGTTAGGTTTGGTACCTTCTAGGGTCCTTTTATTTTTTTTTAGGTCCAAAACTCTTAGTCTTCTAGAGTGATTTTAGAATTCTAACAGTTTCATTTGTGAACTTAATGTGCATACTCTATTCTTCATCTGTGGCTATATCCATACTTTCATTTATGTTTGTAGTCCCACATATACAAACTGATTAGAGTAATAGAATGGTTGCAAACTATATGTTGGAATTAATTCAAGCAACTGTTTTTAGAATAGCCAGTGGTTTAGGGGCACCTGAGTGGCTCAGTGGGTTAAGTGTCTGACTTTGGCTCAGGTCATGATTTCATGGTTCGTGGGTTCGAGCCCCTCATTGGGCTCTGTGCTGACAGCTCAGAGCCTGGAGCCTTTTTCAGATTCTGTGTCTCCCTCTCTCTCTGCCCTCCCCTGCTCTCTCTCTCTCTCTCTCTCTCTCTCTCTCTCTCTCTCATACACACGCACACAAAATAAATAAAAATTAAAAAAAATTTTTTTTAGAATGTCCATTGGTTTGGGGTGCCTGGGTGGCTCAGTCAGTTAAGCGCCAACTTCAGCTCAGGTCATGAACTCACGGTTTGTGGGTTCAAGCCCCATGTTGGTCTCTGTGCTGACAGCTCAGAGCCTGGAGCCTGCTTCAGATTCTGTGTCTCCCTCTCTCTCAGCTCCTCCCTCACTCATGTTGTGTCTCTCAAAAATAAACATTAAAAAAAAAAAAAGAATGTCCAGTGGTTTAATTGGATGGTGTCTTTCTGCAGCCCAAATGTCTGTTGAAGCCTAACTGGACCAAAGCCATGAGCAACCCTAAGCCAATTAAGTTTCTGTCCCGTAATTATTCATGGATCAGTAGGTACCCTTTGACCATAAGCTTCCCATTAGCTGCGGCATTGGCCTGAGACAGAAGCATGACACCTAAACTTTGGGCTCCCTAATAAGGTTCAGAGAGATTGTCAAGAATCTATTTTATTAGCCAGTCTTGTTCCATTCCATCCTGGTAAGGATAATAAAACACTCAAGGAGTTACAGGAAAAAATGGTAACACATCTCCAAGGAGTTATAGCTTTAAAAAATATTTGTGTTATTTCCTGTCAAGTAAAAAATAACTCAGGCATGGAGGATCTAGATCAATGTAGTATTCTGCCAGTTTGGAAGAGAAGCCACTCTTCAATTTACCTCTACATTTATGAGAATCAACAGATGATTCTGTCTTCAGATGAGGATCTGTACAACCTTCCAGAGAACTTGGAATGTATTTCATCACAGAGGAAAGAATGCTGTGGTCTATTTCCCAAGATGACTTATCGGGATAAGTTTGGGTCCCAGCCTTTGACTGGCATACATTGACTTCCCCAATAAATAGTCCCATGCTGAATGTCTTTTGACACTTAACACATTACATATGTCAGGTGCATGTATCAACCACCAAACCAGGAAGGCCCTGTCTTCTCATTCACGCTGCTCTTCTTTCTTTATTAATATTAAATCTGCTAATAAGGAAATCAGAGAGTTTTTGTTTTGAATGTTTATACAGTCTAGAGTAGAGATGTATTATGGTCCAATGAATGATATTCAATGACAAACTGAATTAAGGGAGTAACAAAGTAATGGAAAGAATAATGGGAGCCAGGACTCATGGATTTAAGAATTATTTCTGCCCTAGAGAACCCAGAAATGGACCCACAAAAGTATGGCCAACTAATCTTTGACAAAGCAGGAAAGAATATCCAATGGAATAAAGACAGTCTCTTCAGCAAGTGGTGCTGGGAAAACTGGAGAGTGACATGCAGAAGAATGAACCTAGACCACTTTCTTAGACCATACACAAGAATAAACTCAAAATGGATGAAAGACCTCAAGGTAAGACAGGAAGCCATCAAAATCCTCGAGGAGAAAGCAGGCAAAAACCTCTTTGATCTTGCCTGCAGCAACTCTTACTCAACATGTCTCTGGAGGCAAGGGAAGCAAAAGCAAAAATAAACTACTGGGACTTCATCAAAATAAAAAGCTTCTGCACAGTGAAGGAAACAATCAGCAAAACTAAAAGGCAACTGACAGAATGGGAGAAGATATTTGCAAATGGCATATCAGATAAAGGGTTAGTATCCAAAATCTATAAAGAACTTATCAAACTCAACACCCAAAAAAGAAATAATCCAGTGAAGAAATGGGCAAAAGACATGAATAGACATTTCCCCCAAGGAAGACATCCAGATGGCCAACCAACACATGAAAAAATGCTTCACATCACTCATCATCAGGGAAATACAAATCAACACCACAATGAGATACCACCTGACACCTGTCAGAATGGTTAACATTTACAACTCAGGCAACAACAGATGTTGGTGAGGATGCGGTGAAAGAGGATCTCTTTTGCATTGTTGGTGGCAATGCAAGCTGGTGCAGCCACTCTGGAAAACAGTATGGATGTTCCTCAAAAAACTAAAAATAGAACTACCCTATTTGAACTTACCCTACCCTGCCATTTGCAACTATTTGCAATTTGGATGGAACTGGAGGGTATTATGCTAAGTGAAATTAGTCAGAGAAGGACCTATATAATATGACTTCACTCATATGAGGACTTTAAGAGACAAAACAGATGAACGTAAGGGAAGGAAAACAAAAATAATATAAAAACAGGGAGGGGGACAAAACAGAAGAGACTCATAAATATGGAGAACAAACTGAGGGTTACTGGAGGGGTCATGGGAGGGGGGATGGGCTAAATGGATAAGGGGCATTAAGGAATCTACTCCTGAAATCATTGTTTCACTATATGCTATATCCAACTAATTTGGATATAAATTTAAAAAAAATAAAAAAATAAACAAAATTTAAAAAAATAAAAAAGAATTATTTCTGCCCTTATCAGCTGTCTATCTCAGGACAAGTTACTTAACCTCTCTGAGAGCTCCATTTTTAAAAAATATTCAAACTGAAGATAACATACAAATGTGCAAATAAACTAATATACACATTCAGACTGTTTCAAGTGGTTGTTTTGAGGTTTGACAGATTATTTTGGTGAAAAAATTTTTAAAGGGTGCTCTTGAAAACAAATGGTGATAAAAAACTGAGACAATACAGGAAAATTTTGTGTAGTTTTATTAATTCCTAAGACAGTGATCCTCAATCTTGGCTGTTTTTAAAATTCCCAATGTCCAAGTAGCATCCAGATCAATTAAGTCAGAATCTCTGGTATTGGATTCAGAGATCAGTATTGCTTTAAAAGCTCTCCAGGTGATTCCAATACAAGACAGTGATCCTCAATCTTGGCTGTTTTTAAAATTCCCAATGTCCAAGTAGCATCCAGATCAATTAAGTCAGAATCTCTGGTATTGGATTCAGAGATCAGTATTGCTTTAAAAGCTCTCCAGGTGATTCCAATACACAGTCAAACTTAAGGACAACACAAGGAAGAAAAAAAGAAAATGGAAAAAGAAAGCCACTTTCATGGTTTGCTTCCTGTAGCCTGACCAAGCAACTTACCAAGATGATTTGGTTACAGGTTCCCTCGGGGACCCGGGGTGCTGGTAAGCAAATTGCAATTGCTAAAGAAATATTCTGTTGATAACCCCTTTAAATGATTATGAAGAGAGATGAAAATGCTTCACATTAAGTTCATATTATCGCAACTCTTGTTTAGTGAGTTATTCAGGGAGAAAGGGACAGCAGTGCCTGTCAAAAAAATTTAAAGGACTTGGCACGAAAAGTCAGGTGGCATGTTGATCACAACCACATAGAAAGTAATAAAAGGAAGCAGAAGAGAAAGAATAAGCTGTGCTGGGACCTGGCCAGCATGTGTGCACACAGCTTTCTTTGCCAGCATGTGGTGTGCAGTAGGCAGCCTTTGGTGTCTGGCTGATCATGGAGGATGCCAGAAAAGTGTAAAAAGCCTTATAAATGTGTCCGCTGAACATCACTGATGAGTGACTGGACTCTAGCTCTCCCATCTGCCTCTGGCAGCATTGCCATCAGCCTTCCAAGTCTGGGAAAGCAGCTGATTAATCACTCAGCGGCCTGGGAAAGTCAAGTTTTCTCATGGTGGAGAGGTGGCTGCCCTCCAGGTAGTGGTATCTATGAGAGAGAGCAGGCTCCTGTGAGCAGTCCCATACATGGGCTAAGGAAAGGCTTAGGGAGGGTCCCCAGAAAACCTAGAGGGACAGATATTGTTGCACTGGGCTGGGAATTTTATATATGTGATCACATTTAGTGCTCATAACAACTCTGTAAGGAGGGTATTTCGTGATCTCTGCCTTATAGATTCATAACTTAAGGTTCTAAAAACTTAAATCACTCTCTGCAGGCTGCATAACTAGGAAGTGACAGAGTGGGGGACATAACCAAGTTGTCTGTCTCCAAATTTGTGACTTCTCTGTCATAAGGACCAAAGGTGATCCATCAATCAGCTAAGTCTATACTCAAGCCAAGAAAATCTTTGGGGTTACTATCCATGCTTATATCTTTCTCCACTCTTTACTCTTATCTATATTCTTTTCATCCCAAAGAGGAAATCAACCTACTACAGGACTGCATAGTATCACATAAAGCTTTGCTACTTAGAGTGTGATCTAGGAACAACCAGCAACAGCAGTTGGGAGATTAGCAGTAATGCAGAGCAAGCCCCCTGCATTTTAGGGATTCATTAAAGTTTAAAAATCACTGACCTACACCATGTAATTCTTTATCTGAAAAGGCACTTAAGTCAGTAATTCTCAAATTTGTGTGCATTAGAATTTATCTTGGTGGAAGGGGATAAAAATGCAGAATCCAGATCCTTTGCCAAGGAATTTTTAATTTGGGAGCCACAAGGTGGGATGTGAGGAATATATGTGTTTTAACAAGTAGACCAACTGATTCAGCTAGAGGTGATCTGAGAACAAGACTATGATTAACATGGTCTCAAGAAGTATAGCACCTGCCTTCAGTTACAGATGATGAGACTGAGGTCAAGAAAGGGGAGGTTATGACATGTAGTGGTTAGTGACAGAACCAAGATGAGGACTTCAGTCCTCGAAGCAGACTAACCACATCTGGTTCAAGACTTTAGGCTTTGGAGAAAATTGCTGTCAAGCCTCTGCCCCTTTATTCTTTCTAGAACCTTAGAATTCTTGACCTAATTGCAGTTGATTGACTCCTTGCTGAGAAAAGAACATTCTGCACATTCTGTTGGAGGACACAGTGGGTGTCACTGGATTTCACTCACTGAGGTCTTTGCTTTCATAGACCTCGTTTTTAAAGTGTGTTTTGTTCTTAATGAGTTAAGAAAAGGAAAGGGTTGGGATGAGTTGGGAAGCACAGAGACCTGAGGGAAGCAGCAATACTTCCACCAACATGTGCTTATGTGTACATGATCTCATTTAACCCCTGCAACAATCCAGTGAGGTACCCTTTTACAGACAGTAAACTGCACCATCAGGGATGGAACCCAGCCTTTTGGCTTTAGGGATTTCTCTTTTGTACAATTACCACCTCCTGGGGAAAGTTAGGAAATTCCACCTAGAGATTTTAAGAAGTTGGTGGACCATGGTTTGTAAACCCAAGAGAACCAATTAAATTTATTCTTAGATCATTATTTTAATTTTCTTGTTCTTGACCATGGAAATTTAACATCACCCTTAGCCCTTTAGTGCATCCCTGAGAAAGAAAGGCGAGAAAAAAGAAACCCCATTTATAAAATGCTTTTATTCAGAAATCGTTCTGTTCTTTTGGGATGTGACATGACTTAGTGGGAAAAGTGTAAAATCATGCCTCCTCCCTTTATTATGATACTGGGCAAGTTTTTCTAATATCTCTGAGGCTAGTTTATCTCATCTGTAAAATATGTCATTGTGAGAATCACGTAGATCAGGTTAATATTTAGTCTAACACAAAACCTGGGACCTAGTAAGCATTTGATGTCCCTAAATGATTGCTGAAATAGTATTAAAAAGGGTTCAGAATTTGTTTGCAATTCTTCCTGCCTCACCTCTCATACTCAACCTTGTCCAAGACTGTGGGTATATAGTAAAATATTTGTGTTCATAAATTTACTTACATTTATTTATATATTTATTATCAGTATGGACTCATGAATTTTAATTTTCATCAGTGATTTATAATTCATCATTGTACTTAATGATGCTCAAATTATCCCAGATTTGGCTAGCTGTAATTCTTTTCAGCTAGCCCATTAGTCCTTGTGTCATGACCTTCTAATTTTTAAAAAATGCCTTTTTATTTTCTAGAATAACAAGATGTTCCAGGTTCATCTTTTGCCTATTCTGCCCCATTCCTGGAGTCAGTCATTTATCCAGAGAGTCTTGATTACTTTTAGTGGATAATGGTGTTAGAGATCAAGATTTGGGTTTCAGATATGATCTTTGCTACTGGGGCATCTTTAATTCTTGGTCCTTTGAACAGAGCATAAAATAGTTAGATGTATATAACTTACTTCCTTCCTTCTTTCCTTCTCCCTACAGTGTGATTATCATATTTATTTGAAATACAATTTGTTTCTTTCTACTTTCAGTTAGCTCTTTCCTTCCTCTTCTTACTGATTTCATTTTAATTTTTGAATATGTAGAACATTTACATGCTTTACAAAATCAAACTTCTTTTTTTCTCACACAGAAATTAACATACTTTGTATATTCTTTACTTTTTTTACTTAATGTTATCTCCTGGAAATTATATCATATTTTTTCATAGAGATATCATAATTCTTGTTTATAGCTATATACTGCTACATAATGTAAATGGATCTTTCAACTGAACTCCTACACTTAGATATTTAGGTAGTTCTTTATACTTTGTAATTATAAATGATGCTGCATTGAATAACTTTGTGTATATGTATTTTTGTATTGTTGGATATATATGTTCAGAGTAAATTATTAGAATTAGTATTACTGGTTGAAGGGTAAATGCATAATGAAGTTTTATTACATGTTTTAAAATTCCTCCTCATGGAAAAATATACCATTTTGCATTCTACCAGCAATGTATGAGAAAGCCTGTTTCCACACAGCCTCGCCGAAACAGTGAATTTCTAAGATATTGAATTTTTGCCAATCTGCTAGGTGAGATTATCAGTATAATTTTAATTTGGATTTTACTTATTATGAGACTGAACATCTTTTTGCGTGTAAGGGTCATTTTATTTCCTTTTGTGAATCATCTATGTATTTTGCCTATTTACTATAATATTTTGTATTTTTCCTCAATTTTTAAAGGTTCTTTATTTTTTAAATCATTTTATGTTATTGTTTTTCATTATGATAAGTGTAATCTTTAATCCCCATCCCCTGTTTCCCCCATTCCCTCTATTCACCTCCCCTGTGGTAACCATTAGTTTGTTCTCTATAATTAAGAGTCTGTTTCTTGGTTTGTCTCTCTCGTTTCCTTTGTCCATTTGTTTTGTTTCTTAAATTCCACATATGAGTGAGATCATATGGTATTTGTCTTTCTATAACTAACTTATTTCACTCAGCATTATACTCTCTAGTTCTATCCATGTCGTTGAAAAGGGAAAGATTTCATTCTTTTTTATGGCTGAGAAATATTCCATTGTGTGTGTGTGTGTGTGTGTGTGTGTGTGTGTGTGTGTACCACATCTTTATCCATTCATCTATCAATTGGACACTTCAGCTCCTTCCATAGTTTGGCTATTGTAAGTAATGCTGCAATAAACATAAGGGTGTATGTATCCCTTTGAATTAGTGTTTTTGTATTTTGGGGGTAAATACCAAATAGTGTGATTTCTGGGTAATAGGGTAGTTCTATTTTTAATTTTTGAGGAACCCACATACTGTTTGCAACAATGGCTGCACCAATTTTCATTCCCACCAATAGCACAAGAGGGTTCCTTTCTCTCCACATCCTCACCAACACTTGTTGTTTCTTGTGTTTATTATTTTAGCCATTCTCACAGGTGTGAGGTAATATCTCATTGTAGTTTTGATTTGTATCTCCCTGATAATGAGTGATGTTGAGAATCTTTTCATGTGTTTGTTGGCATCTATCTGGCTGTCTTTTTTGGACAAATGCCTATTAATGTCTTCTGTGCATTTTTAAATTGGATTATTTGGGTTTTTTATTTTAATTTTTTTTAAGTTACATCCAAATTAGTTAGCATATAGATAAAATACAGGTTGCCTAGTTAAAGTTGAATTTCAGATAAATGATTTTTTTTTAGTATAAGTATGTCCCAAATATTACATGGGACATACTTATACTAAAAATATTTGCTGTTTGAGTTGAAATTCGAATTTACTGGGTGATATGTATTTTTGTAAATCTGGCAGCCCTAATCCTGAGGAAAGATAAATCCCTAATCTTGGCATATACTCTGTTGACCATTTAGGTTCTTAGAAATAGATCAATCCTCCTGACTGAGTCCTCTTGCATTCCATAGTTGTCTTAATGTCATTGTTTGACCTGTGCATCTGCTCTTTCTTCTTTTGTCAAATGATTTCTGGTCCATCACAAAAATAAAAATTTTCATACATACAGCACAGACCTGGCTTTTAATTCTGGCCACAGAATCCTGGAAAGGTTATTTATTGCATTTGAGCCTCAAGTAAAATCTATCTTACAGGGCTTATTTTGTATAACTAAATGAATTAAATAGTGTTTACATACTATAAATGCTCCATAGTTTTTATCTATTATTATATGCTAAGCTCATAATTTTAACAAATATAGTTAAAGTAGGTCTTTTTCATCAGCAAAAGGGGGATATATAGTCATAGTATCATAATCTGTTAGTGAGTATACTCATTTCTCAGATAAGGAAACCAACATACAGCTAATAGTCATGATGCTGGGGCAGGGCTCTTCGAAGATGCTTCCCAGTACAAAGGTTAGCCCAAAAGTGAGATGGGAGGTTGGGGTAACTTGGGATGGAATATGGCATTGGGAAGGAGTAAAATGGACACAGGAAAGAGTCAGGGAATGGAGGGCAGGGACTGACCGGTAAGTCAAGACAGACAATGGGAGAGACTAAGAAGTAAAGAGGATGAAAGGTTAACGAGTAAGGGAATACTTAAGGAACAGAGTAAAAGTGCAAAAGCAAGGATAAATGTGAGAGAAAGAAGAAATAGAAAATATTTTTAAGTCAATTACAGAGAAAGGGAGATCATATGAATAAATGGCTAGACAAATAAGTGGGTGAATAAGAAATCAGTGAAGTGAAGATGACCATGGGGAAAGAGTTGGCTCATATATTTTATAAAGTAGCTTTTACCTATAATGTCCTATTTAATCTCCATGGTAACTCTGTAAGGAGTGAAAAGGGTGGATATTATTTTCCTCATTTTACAGAGTGAGAAATCCCAGGCTCACAGAGGTAGTTAAATCACTTGCCCCAGACTGCCATATGAATCAATGCAGAGCTGAAATCAGATCTCAGAGCTCATAGCCCCTTCTCCAACACTACACCCTTCTCCTTAGGAACTGCAGTAAGGAGACTGAAGGGCATGAGATCTAAATGAATCCAGGGCACCTAAAGAATGCAGACATTTGGTATGTTCTATCCAGAAAGAGACCCAAAGGCCCACTCCATGGCAGGGACCAGCATTCAGGTTCTGAATGTTTCAATCCTTGTAAAAATATAAATGGAATTCTTATGGCTCCAAAACTAGGAGGCATACTCCTCCAGATTGTTTCTCTTTGATCTAGGTGATCCTCTACTATTTGCAAAGCGAACCATAAATTTGGTTTCACTTCACTTCTTCTCAAAACCTGCAGGCTACCCACTTGTCACAGAAGCCAGAGTACAGCCTCCCGTCTCCAAGCTCATCTTCCAGACTTTAATCCGTGTCCTTTTGATGGGGCCAATGTATTAATTGGCAGACAATGGGAAGAAGCACAATTTTCCTATAACCATTCTGAATTCCTCCTTTGATGTCCAGTTACAATTCTCTCCACATGCTGCAGTGCATACGATCTCATCTGAATCAAATCCAGCTCCGATAACCCTGGGAAGCCACGACACTGCTTGGGGAGAAAGATTTATACACACAATTCTTTTCCACAGTAAGAAGAAATCACAGTAGAAAATATTGTCATCAAAACACTGGTGCTTCTCTCCTAAAGCTTTCTGCTGTCTGTGTGAGATGACTTACTCAGTCTTCACCCTTTTTGGTCATGGTTTTATTAGCCATTCATTTTCAGGAGAGAGTTAACAAAATAAACACAGTCCCTAATGACAGTAGGAATACCATCTTGGGGTATGACTTGAACTCTTGACTCTCAAAAGTGGCTGGAGAAGGACTACAAAGGAGGTAAGTGTTGGAATGTGGCAGGAATCTTGTAAGGTCCAAGAACAGCAGACATGTTGCTTATGTCTGCTCTCATAGCATGAGTTTGGTAAGTGTACCTATCTCAAAATTCTACTTGTCTCCTCTGCATCTGTTCCTGTTTTTTCACAATTTGCTCTCTGCCTGGGAGAGACTTCCTAAGACAGGACCCAAGCAGAAAGTAATGCTTCATCATAGCATTTCCACTTGAATTTCTACCATGTGCAAGACTTTGAGCCATGTTCTCCTAGTTGACCTCGTCTCTTATGCCTGCTAATTAGCCTTAACACAATTTATAACCCTTGAAACATAAGCATAATAATTTTGTTCTTCTTTCTAGTTCTAATTGGCACCAGTCATCATAGACTGGGCTAGGCAATATCTAAAATGCACTGCCCTCCCCACTGATCTCTGCCTTCTTTGTAAACCCCTCACTTTGAGTGTGGTCTGAATCTAGTGACTTCTAAATCATGGAATATGCCAAAAAATATGTTACTTCTAAGATTAGGTTACAAAAGGCTATGATTCCTGTCTTGCTCTTAGTCCCTCAGTTGTACTCTCTTTGCCCTCTTACTTGCTCACTTTCATGAAGCCAGCTGCCTTGTGAACTACCCATTAGGTAGTTCTGTAAGCTAAGGAACTAAAGGAGGCCTCTGGCCACCAGCCAGTGGGGAACCAAGGCCCTCAGTCCAATGACTCACAAGGAACTGAATACCACCAACAACCATTTAAGTGAGGTTACATGGATATGGAAA
The DNA here is from genome assembly GCF_018350195.1 of Panthera tigris. NCBI lineage: Eukaryota > Metazoa > Chordata > Mammalia > Carnivora > Felidae > Panthera > Panthera tigris. The sequence goes on along the minus strand of NC_056665.1, from coordinate 54,005,436 downwards.
TGGAAACTTCTCCAGTCAAGTCTTCAGATGAGACCGTAACTCCAGCCTTGTGAGAGACCAAGAGCAGAGAACGCAACTAAGCCATGACCACAGAAACTGTAAAATCATAAGTGTTGTTTTAAGCCACTAAGTTTTAGAGTAATTTGTCATGCAGCAATTGAGAAGTAACACACAGGCTTTAACTCAATTAGGCCACTAAGTTGACATTGCAACACATTAGTTCCATCACCAGCCCTACCTGCCTTCCTTCACCCTCATGAGTTAAGCCCCTTCCATTCTGTGTACCTTGCTTTATAGCATTGTTCAGTTTCCATATTCTCTTGGCCTGCTCTTAGTCCACTCTGTCATTACTCAATATCATTTCTTCTGGTAGCACCTGTATAGCTCATAACATTTTTATTTTTCCTTATCACCAACTAGCCTCAGCACATTCTCCAATTGTAGATGCTCATTAAATAATTGCAGATGATTTATTTTTTTAAATAATTGCAGATGATTTAAATGTCAACATTCATTTTAAGTAATTCACTTGAAAGATTTATTGAGTACCTATTACATGCTAGGTACCAAGGATAAAGCAATGAATAAATAATAGACACAAGCCCTGCTCTCATGGAGCTTACCATCTAGAGAGGAAGTTTGATATTGACACCGGTCAATTACATAGCAAACCTATTAGGTATTAAGTTCCCTAAAGGAAAGGTAAATGTGCTGCAAGAATATTAGAAATAAAGGGATTTTACTGAGCGAGGGAAATGAGGAGACACTCTCTGAAAAAGTGGTAACTGAGGCAAATATTCAAGGGTTAGTGGGAATTAACTTAGCAAAAGTGAGGAGGGAGTGGGGGATGGAGGGAGAAGGTGAAGCATTCCAGACAAAGGGAACAGTGTGTGCAAACTAGCATCTTTGAAGTGCTCAAAGAGAGCCAGTAAATCTCGAGATTAAAGACTGAGGTGGGGTGTGATGTGAGATGAATAGAGAGGTAGGTGAGGGCCAGACCTTACCCTATCCTATTCTAGGCCAATTTTGAATAGTGGGCATTTCAGGAATATCCAGAAATTTCCTGGAACAACTGCACTCTTTTGGTAGCATTACAGCCAAACAGGTGTCAAATATTCTTGGGCCCTATTTTAGGGAGTTGTTTTTTGAGACTTGCTTTGATGACACCCTTAAGTCAGGACTGGGACGCCTGGGTGGCTCAGTCAGTTAAGCATCCACCTCCAGTTTGTGGGACTGAGCCTCATGTTGGGATCTGTGCTGACAGGATGGAGCCTGCTTGGCATTCTCTCTCTCTGTCCCTATGCTCTCTATCCCCCCACCTCTCTCTCAAAGTAAATTAAAAAAAACATTAAAAAAATAAGGACCATGAAGGAATGAAAAGATATGGCCCTTTGACCACAAAGAGTGTGTATTCTAGTTGGAGACTTATCATTGAGAACACAACAGTCTCTAAATCACAACAATATAGTGCACGTAAAATAATAAACCTCTAACTCACAATTAAACCCTAAGGGGGGAAGGGGAGATGAGTGAGGCATGAACCCCACTTAGTCTTGGCTACACCCAAGACCACTGTCAAGACTCTTTTTGGCTAAGTGAGTATCAGGCTCTTAAAGATGTTGTACAGTCTGGATCACGAGAGGAAGAAATCTCAAAAAAATAAAAATGGAGACAGGGTCCCATGAAACTCATGAAAGATGGAAGAAGCAGAAGGAACCAAGAATACTTATAAGGAATCCTGTCCTGAATAGCTTAAAACCACCATTCTCTCAGGGATCCTACTGCTCTTCTCATTTTATACAGAAATGATAGCGATGGCAAGCACATGTGACTCACACAGATACATATCATGCTGAGTAGATACTAGTTGAACAATTTGGGGAAGGGCCATTATAAAGGAGACCCTTCACCCACTATGGAGTCAGAGTTTTCCACAGAAAGAACCACATGGTTTATGAATGGAATGTCCTGGAGCCTTGCTGAGATATCCTGTCTCCTTCTCCTCTTCCTCTAACTTCAAGATGCATCCGGCCTGTGTGGATAATCCCACAAGACCTCCTGTAAGGGTAGACTACTGCAGCAGCCCTCTGCCATGGGCAGAAGAGGTGATGTGTGAACCCATCCATGAAAGCTTTGCTCATGAACTCTGGCCATATGTGTACAAGGACTCACCTCCTGAACTGACTCCTGAATACTTGAAATTTAATTGGATCTTGAAATAGTCTTCAGTGATCCTGACTGCATGGTTTAAACTCAGATGCAACCATCCATGAAACAAAAACATGAACATTAAGTTCCAAATGTGCCATAATTTTTCAAAAAAAAATCCTCCCATGGAATTTTTAGACATATGCAGATCTTCACTGATTACAAATGGCCACCATTTGTTAATTACAGTGTTCCTGGAACACTATATGTTTTATCTCAGTCCACACACAAAATCTTTAAAGATGGTGCCATTATCTTAATTTTACAGATGGAGAAACCAAGAGTCAGAAAGATTAAGATAGCTTCTCCAAGATCACAAGTAGCAGACTCAGGTGGGTCTGTTTCTGGGAACCAATAGCTCAACACCAACATCATTTCCTCCTTGAAAACTTGTGTGATCTCTTCAATCACTATGCCCACATTGGACTTTGAACCCATTTATATCATAAGCTGAAAATACTATATAGTGATTATTTAAGATTTTATGTAATTCTCTTTGAGGGCACTCCCTAGCACTGTGTCTGGCATATAGTGGGCCCTTCATTACTTCTAGAATAAATAAGTGTGCAGTAAGGCCATCTCTCTAGGAATAAGGTATGGACTAATTTTAGAGAAAAGAGTAACAATTATGCTAAGGAGCAACCAGAAACTGCTTACTGTCCTCCTCTTCTGACCCCAGAAGAGAAATTATTTTTTGAAGTGGATACTCAACGTCTTCCATACCTGCCAGAGGGAAGCAAGAACCTCTCTACCCCACCCTACCCCTCCTGCAGGCCTCCATCACAGAGCATCCTGGTCTGAGCACAGAGCCTGGGACCCTAGGCATGCATTCTCTGGCTTCTGTAGTAACATCTTTCTCCATGAGGCAAGACCTAGGAATGACTTAGCAAAACTCAGTGAGAGCCCAGGGAAAGTGAGGGCTGCTGTGGTTTCTCCTCTTCCTGTGGAAAGGTCAGCTGATCCTGGGCTCTCCCATGGGGACTGGGCTGCTAGCCTGATGTCCCTGATCTATTCACTTGGTCCCACAACTCCTTCTTCTCTTTCCTCAGGGCCAGGATGACACCTCAGTGGACTCACATCTGAATCATCCCAGGAAGTCTAGAGGGAGGAAATGAGAGGTGAGAATACATGTTCCTTCCCTGGCTGAGTGCATAGTCCTAGTAATCATAATAACTGGCAGTCACTTCAGGATCTTCAGGATAAAAAAAAAAAGACAACTTTTTAGCAGATTATGCATCCATTAAAAACACCTACAATCATATTTGAAACAAAAAATCTAGCATCTTGAGAGAGAGGAAAATTGGCGGTGTTTTTCTAACAGTAGCCAAAAGTGATCTAAGAATTTTAACCCTTCAGAACTCTAGTGCTGACTCAAAAATTTGGAGCTACCACTTCTGGCTGACCTGGCTGGAGAACAGTTTCACGGCCATAAAAAATTTAGTATGAGTGCTGAAGAATTTACCACGCTATATGGAGGAAAGCAACCCACATATAGAATTTATTGTGATTGATTTCAGTATGTGTGTCTGGAGAACCCCCAAAGCAGGGTTCCATAGCAAATCGACATTCTGTACCAGCCACTATTCCAGGAGCTTTATAAGTATTAACTCATTTAATCCTCACAACAGCCCCATGAGGTAGACCCTACTAGTCTTATCATTTTACATATAAGAAAACTGAAGCAGAGAGAGAAGAACCAACTTGCCTGACAGCTGGAATGTGGTAGAGAGGGGTTCAAACCCTGGCAGTCTGGCGTCAGAGCGTATTATATAAGCTAATCCTTGAAAAATCCCTCTGCAGTGGCTATCATTCTTCTCATTTTACAGATGAGGAAGCTGAGGTTCTGAGGATGTTAAATGATGGAGTTAGATATAGAAGCAACGAACTGACATAGGAAGTGACTTCATTCTGCTTCCAGAGGCTGAGCTCCTGTGGCATTATGCTTAACTGAAGCTCAAATGGAGTCTGTAACAGGAAATATTGTCACCAGAAAGGCAGGGATTGTTCTCTAGATGATTCTAGGACTGCTAATTTTGTCCTTGAAGGATGTCCTATTCACAGAATGGCAGATGCCACCACCCAGAGACAAGCCAAAGGCCCCTTCTCAAAACTCTGACAAGTAGGGGAAGCAAGCCAGCCTGGCTCCCAGCTATACCCAACATGTCTCTTTGAATCTCACTTCAGGACCTAGGAAAGAGCTCGAGGACCAGGCCACAGGCTGTCTGTCCTACCTGGTAAGTTCAGACTAAGAAGTTAGGATGCCAAATGAAATCCCCCACATGTACTACCTTCCTTCTAATTTCCAGCCCCCTCTGCTGTTTATGAAGAGTAAAAATGGACAGCTGCCTTCTAAGGAGCATTAGGTGGCCTAACCAGTGCACAGTGATTTTCAGGACTGATGTTTGCAATTATTCTACACTTTTGACCAATGCCTGGTCCATGGAAGAAGGGTTCATGACTAAGATAAGAAGGTGCCACTTATGTTTGGCCTCTGGGGGAACTATATTTGCCTTGACTCCTCTCCAAGCATGTGGTTTGCATTACCTTGGCCAGAGACAGCAACTGGGCCCCAGTCTGCACTGTGTGCACAGGAAACTTCACAAAGGTTTTCGTATGGAAAGCATTTGAGGCTGTGTCAGTCTTGGCTGTTGGGACAGGTGGGGTGCAGCCGGCAGCTCTGCTCTCAGCTGCCAGACTGCAGGGAGAGACTCTTGCCTCTTTCTGCAAGGTGTTTCCAATAAGAGGGGCACATTTCCTTCATTAGAAATAAAACAAATACAGATTGATGATGTTATGGCGTTTCTCAGGAAAAGAGGAAAACAGTTTTCAGATGTCCTTATTGAGCTTCTCTCATGTGCTTGTGGGTGGGGCTGGTATGGGGAGGAGAGAAGTATATTTATGGGGAAAGCAAGAGGAGCACCCCACAATTCAACCACTGATCCTGCCTTCCCAAATTAGAGGGGTGGGGGTGGTACCTGCTTGGCTACATCATAGACCATAAGGGCTTGAAGACACAGAGTCCAGCCTCCCTGTTTGGCAGATGAGGAGGGAGGCCAAAGACCTCCACCAGCAGTCAGGGTAGAGCCACAGAAAGAACCTGCAACTCCTAATCCCAGTCCAGTGTGCTTTCTGGAATATTCCATTCCATAGGACCATCTCAACAATTAAACATATATCTATTCATGTGTAGCTTTAAGGAAATGGTTCTCAACTTGGATTTATGTAATAAATGCTTTGGAAGTTTGCAAAAACACCATTATACCCAGGCCTACACAAGGTCCAAGAAAAATTCAAGTGTGATCATGACTGAGCCATCTATGTCTAAAGGACTAATTGGAGTAATCACTACTGTTTATTTCACCTAAGCAAAGCTTACTCACCTTTCCAGGACTATCTCAAATTATTCCTCTTCCATAAATCCTTTTTAACAAGACCACAAATATAGTTGGCATACCTCTTCTCTGAACTCCTACACTATCCACCGGCTATAAGCAAACAATTTAGCACTAAATTATATACAATTTCTATTGTTAAGCTATATTAATCATGAAATGAAGGCTTTCGCTTATTCAGTTCATACTATGTGCCAGCCACTCTGCTTCATGCTTTCCATGCTTTGCCACCAATATTCCTAGGAACTCTACCATACTCCATCTGTACCCATTATACAGATTAAGAATCTGATACTCATAGGTGTCAAGTATGTTGCCTGAAATGAGATAGCTAGGAAGGGCAAGTAAATCCAGGTATGTATGCTCCAAAGTTATTTCCAATGCCTCATTTTGCATCAAATATAAATACTATCTATTATAACATATACTCCTGATATGATTTTACAAGCTATAAGCTTCTTTGATGTTCATTCTCTTATTTAATCCTGACTATAGCACCACTATCCTTGACAAAAAAGGGCATAGAATTTGAAAAACTTAGGTAAAAGGCTCAAGATTCCATGGCATAGCCATGAACCCAGGTATTCTGACTCCAAGTGCAGGGCTATTTTCGCTGCTCTCCTGTGCCATGTGCCAAACTCTATTTCTTTTGATCTAAAGTCCCTTAAGGATCTATACTGTGTTTTACATTGCTCCTATATTCCCCACAGATACCAGATAGGCAGTCTATTGCTTTATTACTTGATTTTCCAAGAAGTAGAAAGAATGTCTTCATGAGGCATTCTGTCCCTAAGGACCTGAAAAACAAAACACATTTCTTTGGGGGTTGGAAAGAATTGATGAGGAGGCATAACTGATTCTTTTAGTGCCTTAAGTCACTGTTTTTGTTTTTTAAAGCCTTCCAGTCACTTCCACATATTTTTGAAGGTATGATTTTCAACTATCTACACAACTAACAGAATCAAAGGGTACTGTGAACTAAGTGATCTACCTGTGATCGTGGAGTGGACCATGGAAGAGAGAAAGAACTTACATCCACCTCTCCCAAAAGTCTCTGATTTGAATCCCTACCTAGGAGTTGGCAGTGTTTTTAAAATTAGTTAGTCCTGTCCCATATCATTATCCAAAGGACTCAAAGTGGCTTGGAATATGAATAGATAAAATAAATAATGGTAAAATGTAAACAAGTAAAGATAACCAAGGCTGGGTAAAATGAAAATATAAAATGTAAATTCAAGGGGAAAATATTAATCACAGAGGAAACGTTGCCTTAGAGCCCAAAATACTGCAGTGCTTTTAAAATAGATATTCCATGTGTGGGGTTCAGTTGATGATGTATTTTTAAGATTTTAGTAACTCCTGTGGGGTTTCACTTCATGCCAGATATTGACCAAGAATGATTAAAGCAGTGAAACTATAGAGTTTATCTCCAGGATGTGGTCAATACGCAGTATTCATACATCCGTGGTTAAATAGGAGATGTGTTTTCCAAGTCTAATGTTGCCAAAAAGACCACGTCAATGCTTTGTGCAGAACAGGATTTTTATTTCAAAAATAAGTCTGAATCATGACTATTCATTCATTTAGCAAATATTATGACAATAAATTATCTGCCAGGAACTGTGTAGTGCACTGGAAATTCAAAGGCAAATATGACATGGAACCTTTCCTATAGGACTTCTCTGTCTAGAGAAACAGACTTAAAATATATAATCAGTACAACCAAAATAAGTGTGATTATACAGATGTGTACAGTGGGTGTAAAAGCAGAGATGGGGTCAACCACTTCACTGAGGTTGGCTGGTGTATCTTATCTTCTAACCAATACTCATCCAGTTACAAGGACATCAGGGTTCTGGTGCCATCCTTAATCAAGTGAACCTGGGGGGATCATAGAATAAATGATTTACCTTTGTGTCCTGCTAATTATCTCCACATTTCTGATTTGATTGTGTGGAGAAATAAGGCAGGGAAAATGCAGTGTCCAGCTTAAAAACAGTGGCCAAGAGGAACAGAATGGAGAAATGTGAAGAAATGCTATAGCAAATCTTTTATAACAAACAGGTTAGTGAGAATAATTTTTTGGCATGGCATAGGCATTTTGTCCTTGGCAATCCTCCATATAGTAAAAGCATCTTCAGGATAAAAAAAAAGACAACTTTTTAGCAGATTATGCATCCATTAAAAACACCTACAATCATATTTAAAACAAAAAAATCTAGCATCTTGAGAGAGAGGAAAATTGGCGGTGTTTTTCTAACAGTAGCCAAAAGTGATCTAAGAATTTTAACCCTTCAGAACTCTAGTGCTGACTCAAAAATTTGGAGCTACCACTTCTGGCTGACCTGGCTGGAGAACAGTTTCATGGCCATAAAAAATTTAGTATGAGTGCTGAAGAATTTACCATGCTATATGGAGGAAAGCAACCCACATATAGAATTTATTGTGATTGATTCCAGTATGTGTGTCTGGAGAACCCCCAAAGCAGGGCTCCATAGCAAATCGACATATGCCTGATGTTATCTCAAGGCAAGTTTCTACTGTATAAACAAAAGCAGATAAAGAAAATTTAAAGAAAATAACTTCCTCTTTTCTTCTTTATATTTACTCACAGATTGGAAGTTGAGCAAAAAAACTTAAAAAGAAAACGCTAAGAAATGCCAAAGCTGGATATGTCAAGGGATTAGATAAAGTAGAGAACCTTCATGAGAAGTGTGCACACTTGTGATACAAAGCTAAGCCACCAGGAACTACAAAGACTGAACCCAAAGTCTAAATGTATGTGAAAGATGGCATTGGATTAAGAACACACAGGCCATGAGTGAACGAAACTCCCAGAGTTGACTCCCAGCTCCTCCAGTGATTCCATGACTCTGGGTGAGTTACCCGAACTCTCTGGGGTTCAGTTAGTCTTCTCACTTGAAAACGGGTTGTTGTGAGAAGTGGATATAATTCATGTGAGGCTTAGCCCAACCCCCAGCACTTAATAAAGGCTAAAAACATGTTAGCTGCTATATTATAATCATTCTCTGGTGTAATCCTCTCAACCGTTCAAGGAATGTCCAATGATCCTCATTTTCCTGGTGGGGACATGGGCATGGAGATGGTAAGTGTCTTTGCTAAACAGTCCCACAGTTGACTTTCTAAGTCATAGCCATGCCCTGACTTCTTCCTTCTCTCCCTTTCCCAGGAAGATAGACTGCACACTGTATAGATGGTCCTTCATGTCTTTCTTAAATCCATCATGTCCCATGGCTTTCTCTCCAGCAACTCCCCCTTCCTAGTTCCCCAGGATCCCCACAGCTCTTTTTACCATGGGAATATTGTCTGTTTTGTTGCTGGCTTTTTTTCCCCAGCTATCACATGCCATGGACACAGAACTACCCCACGCTAAGCAGTGGTATTGGGAAAACCCTGACCATTTGGACATCAGCTTGCCAATCTCTGGAAACTTCTCCAAATATCACCTTTCCCTCAGTTTCTATTTTTTCCATATTTTGTCAGCCTCAAGGTACTCCCTCCCAGATATGGACAAGGTGCCCTGTGAAGATGAAAATATTTTAGAGGTCAGGGATGATTCCAACTTCCACTGTCAGACTGCAGGCCACTTCAGTCAGTGGAAGCTGTGATGTGATAGGGAAGAAAGGAGTACAGAGGGAAGAACTTCTGTTTTCTAACATTTGAGGTTCTGTGATGAGAGACTTATTAAGTCTTTTCTCCAAGGGCAGAAGCAAGCACAGGAGTCTTGATTACTGATTCAATTTCATTGCTGGTAATTGATCTGTTCAACTTTTCTGTTTCTTACTAATGCAGGTTTGGGAGGTTATGTTTCTAAGAATTTATCCATTTCTTCTTAGTTGTCCAATTCGTTGGCATATAGTTTTTCATAACATTCCTTTAAAATCCTTTCTATTGCTGTGGTGTCAGTTATTTCTCCTTTATGATTTCCAGCTTTGTTTATTTAAGTTCTCTCTCTCTCTCTCTCTCTCTCTCTCTCTCCCCCCCCCCTCCCTCTCTCCTCTGTCCTCTCTCCTCTCTCTCCTCTCCTGTCTTTTTGAGGAGTCTGGCCAGAGGTTTATCAATTCTGTTGATCTTTTTAAAGAACTAGCAGCTCTTGGTTTCATTGATCCGTTCTATCAGGGGTTCTATGTTTGTTTATAGTTTCTGTTTCATTTATTTTTGCCCTGATGTTTATTTTTTCTTTCCTTTTACTGGTTTTGGGTTTTGTTTGTTCTTTTACTAGTTCCCTTGGGTATAAGGTTAGGTTGGTTGAAATTTTTATTGCATCTTGAGGTAGGCCTGTATTGCTCTAAACGTCCCTGTTAGAACCATTTTTGCTGCATCCCAAAGATTTTGGACCACCATGTATTTTTTTTTTTTTAATTTCCTCTTTGATTTCTTGATTGACTCATTCATTGTTTAGTAGCATGTTATTTAGCCTCCATGTATTTGTGTTTTTTTCCAGACATTTTATTGTGGTTGATTTCTAGTTTCATAGAGTTTTGCCCAGAAAAAGATGTATGGTGTGATTTAGATATTTTTTGATTTGCTGAGACTTGTTTTGTGGCCTAGTATGTGATCTTTTGTTCCATGTGCACTTGAGAAGATTATATATTCTATTTTAGGATGGAATGTTCTGAATATATCTGTTAAAACCTATGTGATCCAATGTGTCATTTAAAGTCACTGTTTTCTTTTTGATTTTGTGTGGGATGATCTATCCCTTGATGTAAGTGGGGTGTTAAAATCCCCTGCTATTATTATATTATTGATTACTTCCTTTATGTTTGTTATTAACTGCTTTATGTATTTGGGTACTCTCATGCTGGATGCATAATTATTTACAATTATTATATATTCTTCTTGGATTGTTCCTCTCATGATTATGTAATGTCCTTTATATCTTCTTAAAGTCTTTGTTTTAAAGTCTATTTTGGGGGCGCCTGGGTGACTCAGATGGTTGAGCATCTGAATTTTAATTTTGGCTCAAGTCATGATCCAAGGGTCATGGGATCAAGCCCCATGTCAGGCTCCCCACTGAGCATGGGACCTGTTTAAGGTTCTCTCTCTCTCCCTCTGCCCCTTGCCACTACTCATGGTCTCTTTCAGAAGAAGGAAGGAAGGAAGGAAGGAAGGAAGGAAGGAAGGAAGGAAGGAAGGAAGGAAGGAAGGGGAAGGAAGGAAGGAAGAGAAAAGAAAAAAGAAAAAAGAAAAAGTCTATTTTGTTTGATAGAAGTACTCCTACTCCAGCTTTCTTTTCACTTCCATTTGCATGATAATTGCTTTTCCATCCCTTCACTTTCAATCTGCAGGCATCTTTAGGTCTGAAGAGTCTCTTGTAGGCAGTGTATGGATGGGTCTTGCTTTTTAAATCCATTTTGTAACCCTGTGGCTTTTGATTAGAGCATTTAGTCCCTTTACATTCAAAATAACTGTTGATATTGATAACTATTGATAGGTATGTACTTATTGCCATTTTGCTACTTGTTTTATGGGTTTTTGTAGTTCTTCTCTGTTTCTTTCTTACTATCTTCTCTCACAGTGGGCTAGCTTTCTTTAGTGATATACTTGGAATCCTTTGTCTTTATTTTTTGCATATCTATTACTAGTTTTTGATTTGTGATTACCATTAGGTTTATATAGGATATCTTATGTCTAAAGCTCTCTATATTTAGTTGAGGGTAACATAAGTTTGAACCCATTCTTTACTCCTCTTCCCCCAAGTTTTAGGTATATGGTGTCACACTTTACATCCTTTTATTTTGTGAATCCCTTGACTGATTTTTATAGATACAGTTTTACTGCTTTTGTGATTCCTTTTCTTACTCCTACTTATGGTCTTTCCTTTTAACTGAAGTATCCCCTTTGACATTTTTTGTATAGATGGTTGAGTGGTGGTAAATTCCTTTAACTTTTGTCTAGGATACTCTTTACTCTCCTTCCACTCTCAATAATAGCCTTACTGGATAGAGTATTCTTGGTTGTCGGTTTTTTCTTTCAGGACTTTGGATTTTTCATACTACTCCCTTCTAGTCTACAAAATTTTTGCTGAAAAATCAGCAGATAGCCTTATGGACTTTTCCTTGTATATATAACTCATTTTTCTTTTCACCTTGTGCTTTTATAATTTTCTATCACTACTTCTGCCATTTTAATCACTGTCTCTCTCAGGCTGATTTTGTTGGGCTGTCAGTACCTCCTAGATCTGGATTTACTAGATGTTTCCTTCCCCAGATTAAGTAAGTTTTCAGCTATTATTTCTTTAAATAAATTTTCTGCTCCCTTTTCTCTTTTTCTTCCGAGATCCCTATAATGCAAATGTTATTATGCTTAATGGTGTTGCTGAGTTAACTTAGCCTATTCTTTTATTTATTCTATTTATTTTTTTCTCTCTCTCCTGTTCAACTTGATTGATTTCCATTACTCTCTCCTCCAGGTCACTGATCATTCTTCTGCTTACTCTCATCTACTATTCATTCCCTCTGGTGTATTTTTAACTTCACTTACTGAGTTCTTCATCTCTGATTGGTTCTTTTTACATTTTCTCTTCGTTAAGGGTCTCACTAAGGTCTTCCACTCTTTTCTCAAGTCCAGTGAGTATCTTTATGACCATTACTTTAAATTCTCTATCAGGCACATTACTTAGCTCTGTTTCATTTAGCACTCTTGCTGTGATTTTGTCATGTTCTTTCATTGGGGATATATTCCTCTGTCTCATTTTGTCTGTCTATTTCTATGTGTTTGGAAAGTCAGCTATGCCTCCTGCTCTTGCAAGCAGTGGCATTATGAAGAAGTCCTGTAGTGCCCTGCAGTGCAATGCCCCCTGTTCACCAGAGACTGGTGCTTCAGGGGTGTCTTATATGTATGCTGTATATGCCCTACTATTGTGACTGAGCTGTGTTTGCCTTCAATCCAGTCATCTGCAATGGTTCTTTGCCTGTGGTAGGCAGGGTTTAGTCCCTGTGTTATTGCGCCAGTCTAGGGCTGCCTTGGGCTTGAGTTGAGACAACCAGCTGTTTGCCAAAGATTCAGTAGCACTGAACTGCAGGGTGCTTTCCCTGCTTTGTCCTATTGAAACTTCGGTTGGTATGCAGGCCTGTAATCAGACCAGATGTCTGCCCCTAGCCTACTGTCGGGGCTGCAGTTGGACTGGTGTGTGTGTGTGATTATCTTCCCCTCTCCTTGGGGCAGGAAGCACTTTGGAGTGGTACTGGTCCCTGTAGGGGCTGCCTGTACACTGCCAGACTTAGGGAAATGCTTTGGGTGGGCTCCAGGTAAAAACTATTTGAGGGGGCAGGTACAAAAGAGAATTCAGGGTGAAGGAGCACTTGCTTGCAAGGTTTATGCAGGACTGATGTGGGAAGGGACTATGTCCACAGTAGAACATGGGGGCAGGACAGAAGCATTAGCAAGGTTTGGGCTGGTCTGCTGTGGGAGACCAGGAACCAAAGCCTAGCTGGTAGGGGCATGTCTGTAGGAGAATGCAGTGACAGGGTGCACTGTTAGCAAGTTAGCGAGTGTCGGTGCTGTGCTGGTTTCCACAGGTGTCCATGTGTCTCAGCTCTGGGTGGGGAGGGAAACAGTACCCGCCAACTCCTTTGTTCCTAGAGAAGTCTCCCAAGGATCCCTGCCCCTCCAGTACACACTCTGAGATTACTAAATCCCAGGTATTTTTCAAACTGCTGTTTCTCCACAGGGCTGTTCACTGTGTTCTCTCTTTAAGGGCAGGGGCTGTTTCTTATTGCCTTCCAGACTCTCCCCACAGCTGAGCCCACTGGTTTTAAGTTCCAGGTGTTAAGCCCAGCTCATTGTAAGAACTGGTGAAATTATGCCCTTCTGGTTTTCAAGGCCAGATGTTATAAGAATTCGTTTTCCCTGTGCGTGGGGTTTCTAGTGTGAGGGTCTGGTCGTCTTCTCTCTCCATGCTTGCTAAATCCCTCCTTATTGAAGACAGTTCCATGGGTCCATTTACCTCCCAACAGCATTTCAGCCCTTCCTACCCTCTTCAACATGGCCTTTTCTCTACATTTAGCTGTGGAGAGTCTGTTCCACCATTCTTTGGGTTATTTACACTCATAGTGGTGTTATATTGTTATACCCTGGGAGGAGGGGACCTTAGGATCCTCCTAATCCACCATCTTCCCTGGAAGTCTTCTATGATGCTATTTTAGAGAAAGTTTTCAGGCCACTTGCTGGAGGATCAGGTAGAAAGTCCACGTCAAGGGTAAATGGTAGTTGATAAGAATGAGTATTGAATAGACTTTGAGAGCTTAGGTCTGATATCTTTGATTTAGGTCTGGTGGATGGATTAAGGAACACCACCATGGTGTCGGAGGATAGGGACAGCACAAAAGCCCTACAAGCAGCTTGTATAGACACACATATCTCATTCGACTTCTTCTCAGAATAAGATGATAATGATAACTGTTACACAAAATAGCAAGTCAAAGAATTATTTAGTGGGTATAGGTTTGCTCTACAGAATTATGATGTAAAAGTGGCACATACTTTTACCTTTCTATATCCAATTGGACTAGCTTGAATCCCCAGTCTCCCCACTCTATCCCTTTGTCTAAGAATCTCAGATCTTACCTTGCCCCAGGAACTAGGGAAGGGCCTAGTCTTTATTTCAAAGGCCCATCTGTCACCACTGTTATTGCCCAGATGTGTAGAGCAGACATTAGCTCCCTATTGGGCACAGACTAAGCTACAGAGACAGGGGTCATTGCTCTGAAGGCTTGGTATTTGCTGACCACATCCCCAGGCATTTAGGTGTCACACCACTTGCCATCTCTTGGGGCTTTTCAAGGCAGTGGAATTAGGATCCCTGCTTCTCTAAAGAATGCACTATCCCTTCATTTCCCAGGCTTAAGAAATGCAGATCCTTCCAGCATTCAGTCACTGAGACTTCTCTTCCACCCCTCGGGTCCCTCCTTCTTTCCAACAATCCAGTTCTATCTAGCCTCTATAAGCCAAAACTTTTAAAACAAAGTCCTGTTAAATCTCCTCTGGGCAAGTGAAATGCAGCCCTCTGCAGTACAGACCTGCAGTTGCTCTTTCTGGTAAACTACACAGCTTGTAGTTATTTGTGTTTATTTAGCTTTTTGTGCTAGGCACTATGACAAGTGTTTTGCAATAAGCATTGTCTCATCTGATCCTCACAGGAGCCATATGGGTAGGTAAGATTACTTTTCTTACACATCAGACTGGAATAAAGTTTGAAGTGATAGTTAAGGCACTTGCCTTGGCTGGAGCAAAACCCAGGCTACCGACTCCAGAGCCCAGACTCTCATTCACCACACCATCTGCCTTTCTCTCTAAAATTAATAAGTGAATCTCATTTTTTTCTTTGTGAGGATGCTGCAGCAGAAAATAAGATACAAGTAAATTATCAGATTAAGTTGCCAAAATGATAACCAATTGAATCCCAAGGACTCCATAGGCTACACAGCAGAGTTCTAAGAAGGAAATGATGCCCTCTCAGCACTGGGCAAAACCTGTAGGTCCTGGGAAAATGCCACAAAGGTATTTATCCTGTGGGGTACTGGGGGAGTACATATGCTGGGGGATAGTTGCTGCAGTGCTCTCCTTGTTCTAGGTATCACCAGTGCTCTGTGAAGAGGCCCTCTGATATGTTCCCTTGGGAAAGTACCCTCTTGCTCCTGTCCCTCCAGGCTCTCTCCCTTTCCCTTGGCTGTAAAAGAGATCCTATTTCCTATCCCCAAACAAGTGAAACTAGTATCTTCAAACATCTTAGAACAGTAGTCACCATACACTGTAGTTTTCCACCAGCCATTTCTCAATCTCCCACAATCCAGAAATTACCATATTTTATATTTACAATAATTGGCAAAATTTTTTATTTTTAAAATAATATATAAATGGTGTATCTTTGAAATGAATTCAATGAACTATGGTATGTGTAAGGCACTGTAGAAAGATTCTAGATTAGAACCTCCCCAAGGGCAAGAAAGAGAAACTTTCTGCTTCTTATGTATCCTATCCACTCTCCTTCCCAAACCCTGTGCTTAGCCCGGTAGTGCTAAGTGTTTTAGCACATTTCATCTGAGATGACAAAATTACTGGAAGTAAGCAAAGTATAAACCTTATGCTGAGAACTGTAAGGAAGAAACAGAGCCATAAAATAAAACACTGTCCATCAAAAAGATATTTCCAATGATCTTTTCTATCACTAAAAAATGTAACTAAACTCCCAAACTCCTGAACCATAATTATTTATAGGTTTTTTTAATTTATAAAACTATTTGATCAATAATAGCAATTTGTATAGGTAAGAAACCATTTACAATACTTAAGGATACTTTACATTAATGTTGTACAGTTAGAAGCTATTTCTGTTGTTTAATACCCATCTTACAGCTGTTAGAAATATAAATTATTACCTTATTTGTATAAAGAAATACCAAGAAAATATTTTGACCTTCCCTATAGTATCTATAAATTGCTTGGCTTAGAAAATCTTTTTTCTATCTGCTTCAGACCAAGTATCTTATAAAGAAAAATAAGAATTGTTTCCATATGTGACTTAGAATATGGTCAGAGTAAGAATGAGGGCCAGCTACCATTAGCAGTGGGGCAGCAAGTTATTAATATCCTCTGTCCATTCTTATTATCTCTCCTAATCATCTAATTATCATCCCAATTTTTTTCAAACATCATTTAATGAAAGTGACAACATCTCAAGAAAATAACAGGAGTTTTATTCAAAACTTTTTCCGAGGGTGTTCTGGAGTCAGAGTGACTGCTCTCCAATCTCTGTGCATCAGCTGTATTTATATATTTATTTATACAGCGTTTGCACACTGAGGAGAAAGAAAATGCACTAGAGGTATAACTACCAACCATTAAATAAGGTATCCTACTCACTGCTCATATTTACATAGAAGAAAGCAGGGAGTACGGAAAAAATGGTGACAAGAATGAAATGACTAGATTTCTCAATCATTATTTCTAAATTAAGTTAGCCATAATTTCTCCATGTATCCTGGTTCAATAAAATATTTTTGTATAAGCCCAGGGCTGCAGTTTATTAAAAATTTAAACTTGCCCTTATAAACCTTACGGGAATCTGAATGGAGATAGCCAGAGATTCTGGCCAACTCATCATTATTATTTCTTGAACTCTGGACATTTACTTACGCAGCTTTAAACTGATTTGCATTCTGCACCAGTTACAGGAATAGATCTGCCAGGAAGTTTTGAAACTCTAGAACAGATAGGCCCCTTTCTTGGTTAAGTCATAGCTCCACATGTACAGATTAGCCCAGTGAGGGCCTCCAAATCTTTTGCAATGAGCATTTTGAAACACATGGGTCATTTAGTTCTGGCTTCCAGGCAGTTCGGCGAAATGCTTAGTCTAGAGAATTGCAAAAGTTTATGATTTTTCACTGAGGAATGAAATGTGACGCAGTAAAGCAAACTTCAGACGTTTAACACCAGATGTTAATGTAAAAATTGGAAAATTGTGGCCCCACATGATTTTCTGACCCCTGACCCACAAAAGCCCATCACAGTCTGAAAGCCATCATTATTGCTAGCTTCTTCCACTAATAAACTTCGTATCTAATTTTTAAAATGTGAAATAATAATTTTGAGGGTTTAACTGACGTAATTAGATCACATCAATATCAAGGCATTTTGTGCACACACTAACAGAATAATGCAACTCCTTACCATAAAATTTAGAATTACAAACTTTCTGATTTGTGGTACTTTCTAGAAATTTTAAAAATAGTTTGAAGCGTGAATATTTCCCTTGTTTGCACTCTATGCCTATGTAAGTTCATGAAATGCATAAGACAAAGGAAGCAATGGAGGAAATCTTGCTTATTTGCATTGAGAGAAAAGAGAACTCCTGAAATATACCTTTCAAAACATGTTGACCTTTGTTTGCTCTTCTTCCCTAAATCTGGACACTTGAAAAATTGGATTACTGCTTTAGAAGGAAGCTGGACTATTTGTTTACAAATCCCATGTCTATGAGGAGATCCTGGTGTGAAATGAGTAGTTATAGCTAAGAAGCTCTGGATTTGGTGGCCGATCTGAGTGGGTTCTAGCTTTTTTATTTTCTGTGGGATATTGGACAAAGCACTTAATCTCTCTGTGCATCAATATCCTCTTCCTAAAAAGGGTTTAACATGAACATTCTGGAGGATTTCTGGGAAAGATGGTGAAATAGGATCCCAAGCTTACCTTGTCCCATGGATAGGACTAGATTACACCCACACCAATGTAAATAGCCCAGAGAACAACCTAAATGCTAACAGAACAAGATTCTCCACAGATAAATGTAGAGAACACATGGAAGATGGTAGGAAAGGTGGAGATGCAGTTAGGAGTGAAACTGACCCACAGGACTGTCTGTGGGAGGGAAGGACCCAGTGGGCACAGAAAAGGTAAAGAAAAAGACCCTCACATCAGACACCCCAGGCACAGGGAACCCACACAGGGAAGATGAATCCCCATAGCATTTGGCTATGAAAACCAGAGGAACCAAATTTCACCAGTTCTTATAACCAATGGGGCTTAACACCCAAACCTTTAAAAATCAGCAGGTTCAGTTCTAGAAGAGCCTGAGGGCAAGAGGAAAATGAGTCCCCAACCTGAAAGAGAGAGCACAACGGCCCTGGGAAACAGGGAATGAGATTTGTTTATGGCACAGGGACCCTTGGGAGACTTCTCCAGGAACAAAGGGGCTGGCAAGCACCATTTACATCCCCTGCCCCCCAGCTTAGACACACAGACACCTGCAGAAACCAAAGCTGCACCCACACCCACTTGCCAGCAGCATGCCCTACCCCATATTAGACTGTAGACATGCTGCCTCCATCCTGCCCTTGTCTCCAGGTCCCCTCCCCCAGCAGACCTTCACAAACCTTCCTAATAAGTGCATGCTCCACCCTGGTGTTCTCCTGTGGACTTTCCCCCACCAATATGACCTTGAGTAGAGCCAATCCAAAGCAGTCCCACAAGCCTGGCAGTGTGCAAGCAGCCCTGGAAGGGACCAGCACCATTCCAAGGTGGACTCCCGCCTCCAGGGAGAGGAGAAGATAAAACACACCCATCCAACTATGGCCCTAGGGTGGGTTAGGGGCAAATATCTTCTTTGACTTCAGGCCTCCCCAGTTAATGACAGCTTCTCAGGGGACAACACAGGGTAAGTGCCCTGTAGTTCAGTGCTACCGCATATTTGGCAAACACCTGTTTGGCTCAACTCAAGCCAAGGCAGCCCCAGGTTGGCCCAATAACAACACAGGGAACAAACTATGACCACAACAGGCAGATGACTGAATGGAAGGCAAATGTGGCTCAGCCATAATGTTAAGGTACACACAATAGTACATATAGCCAAAACCCCTGGAGTGCCAGTTCTGGTGAAGAGGGGACATTGCACTGCATGGCACTCTTCTTCATACAGCCACTACTTTCAAGGGCAGGAGATGTAGCTGACTTTCCTAACACATAAGAACAGACATACAAAATGAGGAGACAGAGGACTATGTCCCAAATGAAAGAACAATACAAAATCAGAAGCAAGAGTCTTAAGCAAAATGGAGATAATATGCCTAGTAGAGAATTTAAATTAATGATCATAAGGATACTCATGAGACTTGAGAAAAGAGTAGAAGACCTTAGCGAGACATTTAACTAAGAGAAAATATAAAAAGAACCAATCAGAACTCAATAAATGGAATGAAAAATGTACTAGATGGAATGAACAGTAGACTGCAGGAAGCAGGACAGATCACAACCTGGAGGACAGAGTAATTAAAAGCAATCAAGCGGAATAAGAGAGGAGAAAAATAATAATATAAAATAGACTTCGGTAACTCACAACACTATCAAGCATAGTAACATTCACAGTATAGGGATCCTAGGAGAAGAGAGAAAAAAGAAAGAAAATTCATTTGAAGAAAGAACTGTTGAAAATTTCTGAGTCTGAGGAAGAAAATAGAAATACGGATCCAGGAGGGACAGACAACTGCCAACATCAATCCAGGGATGTCTAGACAAGCCACATAATTAAAATGGCAAAAAGAATTTTAAAACCAGCAAATGAAAATGATTACAAACAAGGGAAACTTCATAAGGCTTTCTGCTAATTTTTCAGGAGAAACTTTGAAGGCTAGAAGGGAGTATAATGATCTGCTCAAAATGCTGAAAGAAAAACACCTACAACCAAGAATACTTTATCCAGTAAGGCTATCATAGAGAATGGAGGGAGAGAGAAGGAGTTTCTCCACACAAACAGATTAAAGGAATTCATCACCACTAAACCAGACATATAAAAAATATTAAAGGGGACACTGAGTGGAAAAGAAAAATCATAAATAGGAGTAAGAAAGCAACACAAAAGCAGTAAATTTAATTATATCTACAAAATTGAGTCAAGCGATTTATAAATTAAATGGATGTAAAATATGACATCATATACCTAAAATGTGGGGGTGGGGTGGAGGAGTAAATAATGGATTGAAACTTCAGCAATTATCAACCTAATATCAACTGGTAAAGTATAAGATGCCATATATAAACCAAATGGTAACCACAAATCAAAAACCAGTAATACACAAAAAATAGAAATCCAGTTATATCACTAAAGAAAACCAACCAGTGTGAGAGAAGACAGTAAGAAAGAAATGAAGAACTACAAAAAAACCCCATAAAACGAGTAAAAAAAATGGCAATAAGTACATACCTATCAATATGTACTTTGAACGTAAAGGGACTAAGTGCTCCAATCAAAAGACATGGGGTGATGGATTAAAATAAAGATCTACCTATATGCTGCCTACAAGAGACTCATTTCAGACCTAGACACATGCAGAATGGAAGTGAAAAGAAAGCCAGTATAAAATGCTTATATCAGACAAAATAGACTTTAAAAAACAAAGACTGTGAGAAGAGACAAAGGACACTATATAATCATAAAGGGAACAATCCAACAAAAATTAAAAAGTGTAAATATCTATGCACCTAACATGAAAGCACCCAAATACACAAAGCAGCTAATAACAAACATAAAGGAAGTAATCAATAGTAATATCATAATATTAGGGAACTTTAACTCTCCACTTAGGAGGATAGATCATCCAAACAAAATCAACAAGGAAACAGTGGCTTTGAATGACATATTCAAAACATGCCATCCTAAAACAGCAGAATACACAATCTTCTCAAGTACACATGGAACATTCTCCAAAGTAGATCACATATTAGGCCACAAAACAAGTGTCAGCAAACTAAAAAAAAAAAAAAAGAAAAAAAAAAGTCATCCCATACATCTTTTCTGACTGCACACTATGAAACTAGAAATCAACCACGATAAGAAGTCTGGAAAAATATAAATAGAGGCTAAATAACATGCTATTAAACAATGAACAGGCCAATCAAGAAATGAAAGTGGAAATAAAAAACCACATGGAGAAAGATGAACATGAAAACACAATGGTCCAAAATCTTTGGGATAGCAGCAATATAGGCCTACTTCAAGAAGCAAGAAAAACCTCAACCAACCTAACCTTATACCTAAGGGAGCTAGTAAAAGAACAAACAAAACCCAAAACTAGAAGAAGGAAGGAAATAATAAACATTAGAGCAGAAATACATGAAATAGAAACTAAAACAACAAAACAATAGATCAGTGAAATCAGGAGGTGGTTCTTTGTAAAGACTGCCAGAATCGATAAACCTTTCACCAGACTCAGAGAACGAGCGGGAGGGGGCAGAACTTAAATAAACAAAATTGGAAGTGAAAGAGGAGAAATAACAACTGACACCACAGAAATAGTAAGGATCATCAGAGAATATTATGAAAAATTATATGCCAACAAATTAAGCAGCCTACAAGAAATGGATAATTCCTAGAAACATATAACCTCCCAAACCTGAATCAGGAAGAAATAGAAAAATTGAACAGACCAATTACCAGCAATGAAATTAAATCAGTAACCAAAAAACTCCCAAAAAACAAAAGACAGGACCAGACAGCTTCACAAGTGAATTCTACCAAACATTTAAAGAAGCATTAATACCTGTTCTCAAACTATTCCAAAAAGTGGGATAATAAAGCAAGCTCCCAAATTTATTCTATGAGACCAGCATGACCCTGATACCAAAACCAGATAAGGACACTAGAAAAAAAAAAAAAAAGGGAACTACAGAACAGTATTTCTAAATTTTTTTTTTAACGTTTATTTATTTTTGAGACAGAGAGAGACAGAGCGTGAACAGGGGAGGGGCAGAGAGAGAGGGAGACACAGAATCTGAAACAGGCTCCAGGCTCTGAGCTGTCAGCACAGAGCCCGACGTGGGGCTCGAACTCACAGACCGTGAGATCATGACCTGAGCCTAAGTCAGACGTTTAACCGACAGAGCCACCCAGGCGCCCCAACAGAACAGTATTTCTGATGAACATAGATGCAAAAATCCTCAACAAAATATGAGCAAACCAAATCCAACAATACATTATAAAAATAATTCACCATGATCAAGTGGGATTTATTCCTGGGATGCAAGTGTGGTTCAGTATTCACAAATCAATCAGTGTGATGCATTTCTTCAATAAGAGAAAAGATAAACACCACATAATCATTTTAATAGATAACAGAAAAAGCATTTGACAAAGTACAACATGCATGCTCTACAAAATAGATTTAGAGAGAACATACCTCAACATAATAAAGGCCATCAATGAAAAATTCACAGCTAACAGCATACTCAATCATGAAAAACTGAGAGCTTTTCCCTTAGGGTCAGGAACAAGGATGTCCACTCTCACCACATTTATTCAACATAGTATTTCAAGTCCTATCTGCAGCAGTCTGACAACAAAAAGAAATAAAAGGCATCCATACTGGTAAGAAGGAAGTAAAACTTTCACTATTTGCAGATAACATGATACTATATACAGAAAACCCTAAAGATTCCACCAAAAAACTATTAGAACTGATAAATGAATTCAGTAAGCTCAGAGGATACAAAATCAATGTACAGAAATCTGTTGTACTGGTACGTACTAAAAATGAAGCAACAGAAAGAGAAATTAAGAAACAGTCCCATTTATAATTGTACCAACAATAATAAAATACCTAGGAATCAACTTAACCAAAGAGGTGAAATACCTGTACTCTGAAAAGTATAAAACACTGATGAAAGAATTTGAAGAAAACCCAAAGAAATGGAAAGACATTACATGCTCATGGATTGAAAGAATATTGTTAAAATGTCCATATGATGCAAAGCCATCTACAGATTTTATATAATCCCTATGTAATCCCTTAAAATTTGTATGGAACTACAAAAGGCACTGAGTAGGCAAAGCAATCTTGATAAAGAAAAACAAAATGGGAGATATCACAATCCCAGATTTCAAAATATAATACAAAGCTATAGTAATCAAAACAGTATGGTCCTGAAACAAAAATAGACACATTAGTCGATGGAGCAGAATAGATAGCCCAGAAATAAACCCATGATTATATGGTCAATTAACTGACAAAGGAGGCAAGGTTATGCAATGGGGGAACTATAGTCTCTTCAACAGTGTTGAGAAAATGGGACAGCTACATGCAAAAAATGAGATTGGACCACTTTCTCACACCATACACAAAAACTCAAAATGGATCAAGGGCCTAAATGTGAGCCCTGAAACCATAGAAATTCTAGAAGGATCACAGGCAACAATTTCTCAGACATTACCTGCAGCAATATATTTTTTAGATCAACTGAAGCAAGAGAAACAAAAGCAAAAATAAATTATTGGAACTACATCAAAATAAAAAACTTCTGAACAATGAAGGAAACAACCAACAAAACTAAAAGACAGCCTACTGAATGGGAGAAGGTATCTGCAAATGGCATATGGGATAAAAGGTTAGTATCCAAAATATATAAGGAGCTTATACAACTCAACACCCAAAAAACAAATAATCCAATTAAAAAATGGGCAGAAGACACAAACAGGTATTTCTCCAAAGAAGACATACAGATAGCTTACAGATGGCTAACAGAAACATGAAAAGATGCTCAGCATCACTCACCATCAGGGAAATGCAAATCAAAACTACAATGAGACATTTCCTCACACCTGTCAGAGTGGCTAAAATCAAAAATACAAGAAACAAGAAGTGTTGGCAAGGATGTGGAGAAAAAGGAACCCTTATTCAATGTTTGCCGGAAGGCGAACTGGTGCAGCCACTGTGGAAAACAGTATGGAGCTTCTTCAAAAAGTTAAAAATAGAACTACCCTACAACCCAATAATTGCACTATTGGGTATTTACCTGAAAAATATAAAAACACTAAATGAAAGGGATACATGCACCCCTGTGTTTATACCAGCATTATTTACAATAGCCAAATTAAAGAAGCAGCCCGAGTGTCCATTATTACATGAATGGATAAAGATGTGTGGTATGTTTGCGCGTGCACGCACACACACACACACACACACACACACTGGAATATTACTCAGCCATAAAAAGAATGAAATCTTGTCATTTGCAACAACACGGATGGAGCTAGAGAATAAAATGCTAAGTAAAATAAGTCAGAGAAAGACAAATACCATAATTACACTTGTATTTGGAATTAAGAAACAAAACAAGTAGCCAAGGGGAAAAAACAGAGACAAATGAAGAAATAGATTCTTAACTATAGAGAACAATCTGATGGTTAACAGAAGGGAGAGGGGAGGGGGATGGGTGAAATAGGTAAAGGGGATAAGAGTACACTTATTAGGAGCAATGAATTATATACAGAATTGTTGAATCACTATATTGTACACCTTAAACTAATATAACACTGTTAACTATTCTGCAATTAAAATAATAATAGGGCTAAAAAAACAAAACAAACCCCAAAGAACCATAAACATCTTGACCACCTCACAGGGTTGTAAAGGCTCAAAGAATCCAATTTGTTTAAATACGGCGACTTGCTACATAAAGTGAAAAGTTTCAGATGATGCATAACTGAAAAGTTCTATATAACTATGAAGGAAATTACTCAAGCTCTGTTGTTTTGCCTTGAATCCTAAGGAAGCAAAGGCCCAAAGAATTCCCTCTAAGCCCAGAGACCAGGTAGAGGTGATTTAAAAATGGCCCTCTTCTTACTGGGCTGAGTATTGTACCTTGTATCTGTATACCATTGATATTTAAAGTGGCAGAGGGGGAGAGAGAGTGTGGGTATAAGATCTCAGTGAATTATTAGCAAGAAACTGCAAGTGTTCAACTGACCTAGGTGAAGCATGACTATAGGATTTAGCACCTCTGTGGTAACATGAGAGAAGCCTTGAGACAGCAGGGCACCAGGGGTTGTTCTAGAGAAACACAAACCAGTACAGGACCCAAGCTTTGCACTCAAGAGAGCATCCAGCTTAATCTATCTCTCCCTCTCTCTTTCAATCTCTTTCTCTCTGTCCAATCAAAAACAACTACAAATACACTGTGGGCAATATTGGCAAGAACAGTTCACAGAATGGGTGGATGAGAAAGGGTCTTTGTGACCAGACTGCCCAGTTTCTCCATTGATGGACTGAGATACTAAGGCCTGGGCAAGTCAGGTGGCATACCCTCAAAGAAAGCAGCAGCCTTACTGTGAGGAGAAACCAGAGTTCCTGGCCCCCTTGCAAACAAAATTTTCTTGGTCTCAAACCAACTATGAAGGAGGTTTTAGTATTTACTTCTCAATTACAATCGATTTTTTCCTTGAGGAATTAAATTTATTTTTCTGAAAGTCCTATCACCTGGAAACTCTTTTCTCCCTTTCTCCCTTCTTCCCTTCATTCCCTTTTTCCTTTCTTGCTCTATGGCTATTGTTTTCTTCAACCCTCTCTCTTTCCTTCATAGGTATGTATACCTGTAGGCATAGGAGAGAGACAAAGATAGCAGATCTAAGTCAAGGGAGTACAATTTGCAATGGCCTAAAACAGCTCAAAATTTACGATAGAGAATTTAAAACACAACTTACCAATTTCAGTCCTGAATCTAGAAAAAAGGGTGCCCCCCCCAAGTAATCTGATAACATTTATGTAAAATTAAAATTTCATTATTCCCCAGAGCACCACCATCATCACCCACTCCTCAGGCTCTTTATCTTCAGATTCAAAATAATCCCTGGCACTAGGAATTGCATGACCTCGCAATGGGTGTGGCAGCTTTTTTGGATCTCGTGGGGCCAAAGGGAGTTGATAATGTGTTTCTCTCACAATCATCCACATTATCTGTTTTAAAACAGCCTTATTTAATTTGAACTGAATTTGCAAACTTGGATGATTCCTAATCTTTCCCACTCCTTACACTTAGGTCCCATCAGTTCATTTGATTCTTGACTCTGATCCTAAGAATGGTATACATTTTCCCCAGCCATGTAAAGGAGAGGGAAACTCAGGAGGAGAAAAAACTCAGTTAACCAATGTGACAAAAACTCTCCCTGGTGAGTTCACAATAAAGAAGACACACAACATTAAACACCAATAGCGCCAAACCATTTACTGGAGGTTTTCAAATCTTTCAAAAATGTTACAAAAAGTGAGCAAACAATGAAACTAATCACAAGTTTGACATCAAAAACTAGTATCTGGGTAAGTCCATACAGGCATGTCGGGAAAAAGGAATATCTATGAGTATTTACTATGATCAAAACACTGGATTAGGGTCTTTTACACATTATCTTATTTTATCCTATTCAGGAAAAATTATCCTGGACTAGGAAACTATGAACAACAACAACAAAAAGGTGGGGGGGGGGGCGGGGAAGATTGTGTCATCTCGTGTGCTAACCCATTATCCATCAAACCCAGCCAAGGGCCATCTGACTCTCTTGGGAAAGACAACTTTGAATAATAATTCAACAGAGACCAGATTAGGGACCTGGTAAAGTTGGAGATGGACTTGTAGAAAATTGTTAAAGCATGATGATGTTTTATTTGTACTTTCTGACAGAGAAATTTACCTCCAGGGCGATAGTTCTATTTCTCTGTAACACACTAACCAGTTTTATATCTTATTTTGCAATCTCATTCCAAGGCTTTTCCTACTGACTAGTTAAATTCCAATTTCACATTCTCTTCAAATTGCTGCTATTCTGATGATGAGTTAAGTGGAAGTCTATTCATATGAAAATTATGTTTTCAATGATTTAAGAATTTGTGCTTTGATAATCCCCAAACAACCACATGAGGTAGGTAGTATATCCTCATTTACAGAGGAAGAAAGTGAGTCTCAGAGGAGGCACATTTCCTGCCCAAGGTTATAGAGGTAAGAAGTAATAAGGCTGGAGTCTGAACACAAATATGCCTGAATTCTTTTACAGGAACTACAGTGGTAACTCACATATGGATTCAAAATCTGGACTGGAACATCTCCATATATGTAAAACGAACTTTACATATACACTTCAATTATAAACACAAGAGCTGAATATCGAAAGTGACTAACTCTGAATGACCTAAACCTGAGTACTTAAATAGTAATTGAAGATACTGTTTATTAATTTGTTTGGTTTCAAATCTGAACTTTTTAAAATTGGAAGTGTTGAAAGTATTTGCCTATATACTATTTGGAATATTCTCATTAAAGTGTGAAATTCCAATGCTATGCTGGTTTCATTAATGGCACCGGATGATGCAGGGCAAGTTACTTCTGAGGATGGTATAAAAGTCATAGAAAAGTGTCCGGAATACTTACTAGAGAGCCCCTCTTGGACATTTCATGAACATGTCCCTGAGGGTTTGTGAATACATTTGACCAAATTCGCGGTTTTTATCCCACTATAAAGATGCTCCAATCTACTCTGTCTTCAGACCAGTAAAAAAACCCAAACAAACAAAAAAACAAACAAACAAAAAAAACAAAAGGAGGAATATCAACATGTTTTTCTATTCTACAGGCATGAAGGTGATGTGTTTGTCCTGGCTGAACACACATGGTATGTAGACATCCAGACTTGAGAGTCACAAACAGCTGTTAATCTGAAAGCACCATAGTACACATTGTACATCTTAAAAATGTATTTTGGGAAAGGCTGATCTCACATATACATGCTTATCTGTCAACAAGCATGCTTTTCACAGCTGAGATGTATACCTTTTGATTGCACTCGTTTTATCCACTTGAAGATCCATTCAATGTATATGCAGAGTTACAAATTTTTCTCCATTAATAAGATTCTAAAGTTCAATCTAGGTTGGTAAGAAAAACCTCTGTTTGTATTGTGAGGCCTTTGCCCAGCAAATCACAAATTAGACAGTGACCATCTGGCCTGGTTTCCCAGAGAGTGCACCCGTATTTGGTGGGCCCTGGCAGTTGTTTGCCAGAGATTTGAACAGAGGCAATCTGCCCATCTCAGCCCCTGATCACAAACTCTGGAGCCAGCTGAATTTCAGCTTCGGCTGAAGTGAAAAGTAGCTATGTGGTTTAAATTCATCTTGACTCACAGTTTCACTGTTTTATCCAGGCTAAAGCTGCTCACTGTGTCTGTGGTTTTCTTACATAAATTTTCAATCCAGCTAGTGCTATTATACAGTGTCTTTTCCAGCCCTGGTGTTGGGGGTGGATTTTTAGCTCGCATATTTTTTCCAGATGTGATAAGCTCTCCATAGCCCTCTTGGTGAGCAAAAGCATATCCAGATCTTCTTGAGCTTGACCTGCGAGTCTGAGGCCTTCGGCTACGTGAGGGCTTTGCCTTCTTTTGAGCTTTTTGCCTCCGACGGATCTAGAGAAGAAGGAGACCCAGAGTGAGATGATGCATCCAAATGACAGACTCTAGGCCCTGGGCCACTTTATGAAGAGAAAGCCCTTTCATGAGAAACATCAACCATAACAAAATACCTTCATTGCAAAAAGAAGTGTTTCACCACAAAACCAAGAAATTTTCCACCCCAAAGACTGTAGTGGGCACTGGTCAAGTTTTACTCCTACCAAGAGACTATTAAGTAAGCAAGAAGTATTAAGACAAATTTCATTACTGTCTCCATCTTACAGGTCCATCTTAAATGAATAGGAACATACTTTTATACAGAAGGATTTTCTAACATGCAGTATCCAAACACAGTCAGAATACTGATCTATAATCCCAGTCTCCAAACACAGGCCTTTCCCCCTTTCTCTTAAAGATTCTCAAGATCCAATAGTCATTAGTAACTGGACTAAGAGAAAATTTAGAAAATGAGAGTCAGAAATTTCCAACTCTTGTGGTAGGTCAGTATATCATGAGATTTTCAGGGTTTTGATTTCTTTTAGTTTTTTTGTTTGTTTATTTGTTTGTTTTGCAGCCTTTAGAAGAGCTCAACATCATTTGGGTAGGTTTCCAACATTTCTTTGATTTCCCTGTAAAGCTGAGGAGAAAAAGATCCAAGGTTTGGTGTAAGCTGCATTGTTCTCTGATTCAACTGATCTCTTGGAGTCTGACTTTCATGTCAGGAGAAAACCATTAAAAGCATAAAATCATGACCTGACTACATACTGGAAGAAATGAACATCATCTTCCTTCTTTCAGCTCATCCGTCATTTTCTGGGTTTATATCAGAATGAGCTCATGGAGCCAAAGAGAAAGGACAGACCTAACAGGGGAATATGTGAATCATTTCAGAGAGAATCTTCTCATGCTTTGGCCCCAGAATGTGGAGGATATCCTTGCCTCAGTTCCTCTCAGCATCATTGGCCTGGTCACTCACTCCATAAGTGTTTGCCCCCTCCTCACGATGCAACTACAAAAGTGTGTCTCCCCCTTATTTCTCCTTTTCTGTTTTTTATCTGGTTCCTGATCTAACTTGACATAGTCTTGCTTATACTACTCTTCTCATAAAACACTGAAATATATACTGTTAATCCCTTAGTTTAAGAATTTCCATAATCTGTTCTATTTTCAACTTTGTATTTTCCAATCCAGTCATCATGTTGCTGTTCCCTTTCTTAATCTGTTCAAAAGGTAACATCTCCCCCATGTTTCTGAATCTACTACCACATTTCTACAAAAATTTAGAACTCCTTCACCTGATACATTACTTGTTTCTCTTTTACTGCATCCTTTACTTGCCCCCATTGTCAATAACTTTCCCTATAGTTTGCCTTTGCCTTAGAACAGTTTTGCACTCATATTTAGTCTAGACATTTATCTTCATTGGCATTCACAAAGCTGGTCCATTCAGATGTAGGCAGTTCCATCTACTGTGATGTGATGCCATATACCTATGGGTATTTCTGGCGAGATGTTCATTATCCCTTTCCTAGGTTTCCAATCAGGCAGAGAAGGGCATGATTCCAAGAGCCAAGAACGAGCCCTTCAAATGCTCATCAGCGCTGCAACATACCTGGTCACTCAGGGCTGGGCATAAATCCACTTTCAAAAATCTGAATGCCACCACAGGCATAACAGAAGCCACTGTCGTTAAGAGAATAACAAGCCAGATGCACTTCTGGGCCAAAGAATGTCGTGCATTTCCTATTATTAAGGACAAAAATATACACTGTGGTTATAAATAGGACTGAATTATTGAATTAATAGTCTCTTTGTCTATTGCCATAAGGCCTTTTTTGAAATGGTGAGGTTTGGACTACTAGGGAGGACCACTAGGTGTCTTCTCCAGTATATAGTATGCTCAGAGGTGATGGTAAGGCAAGAGTGGTAGGATCATCACCCTTGGGAACTGCTACATGGTCTGATCACTTGGAGACAGCCAATCAGAGCCAAGTATTCTCTGATCCAGACTCAGTCCAGCTCACTCAAGAAGTAGAATTCTCTCATCCAGCCTCAAGACCCCTTGACTACAAAGCAGCCATTATTTTTAAAAGGCACATTTGCTCTTAAAGACTCTTGAATAAAACTGTCATATCAAAACTATACAATATATGTCTGGGATGCAGGTACAATCTCAATAGTCTTGGTGACTGGCTATGCCATAAAAGGAGAGCTTTAGCTACTACCTTTACAACTCAGGCAACAACCTCAGAAAACCTGCCTCAAAGGGACTTGCTGATCTCTCTAACATTTACTTGGTTATGAACAATTCAAGGTTCCAAGGAGATCAGGGATGTTCTTGGGTTTGTGAAAGGAGCATTCCTCTCACTAGGAGGCTTCTGATGCAGCCATCCAATATGCTAGTGCAATACTGTGGTGAAACTCATCACCAAGCCTGAAGCCGGTTTCCTTACTTTATACTCACACCTCATATCCTGGGGTGTTTGTTTAAAGAAAGCAATAAGGGTCAGTTAAGCAGACAGGCAAATTCTACAGAACCATGTCAACCCTACTTATATGACCAAAATAAACATCTGTCCCTGTTGGTTTTCTAGGGATTTGCCACAATACCTCCAATTAGCCAGGTCCCCTCTCTCAAAGTTAAAGTGTTAACCCCATTTGAATGTGTTTGGGGTATGAGGGCTTGGCTACTGACTGGTATGTCTGCACTTTCTGGCTTTGGAGGATAGAATTTGCCCACCAAAGAGCAGTCGATTACAGTTGCCTAGGCAGAAACAAACTTGACTCAATAAATTATATGACTCTTTGAGCTCCTTGAAGCTCAGTACCCCCAGGCACAGTTGGAAAAACAAGCTTCACTTTAAAACCACACTCCTGCTTGCTGCTGGCTACTAAGGAAAAAATTTTTTTTTCTTAAACCCCAATGTTGATCTAACTTTTGAGAAGTCTCATTGGAGCTCAGTAATTAATTCCTGGAATGGCATGTGTTTAGCTGAAGAGAGTGGTCCCCACACAGACTACTTTCTCCAGTTGAGGCATTCCGGTCTCATTATGCGTGCTAAAATGCTCTCTTAGGACTAGAAGTCTTCTCATCAATGCGCTGAACTTTCAGATTTGGCAACCAAAAAAGAAAAAAAAAAAAAAAAAGGAAGGAAGGAATGAAAAGAAAAAAGAAAAAAGAAAAAAAAAACTAAAAATAGTTAAATGTCTGTCTTTCGTAACATGCTTATTCTTATTCATAACCGTCATGTTTCTACATGGTTGTAATCTTTTGGTAAACAAAGTATTAATGTTTCATGCTAAGTAAGAGTGGTGCAATTTAAAGATTTCCATAGACATGCAAAGTGAGGCAGAAGATGAAAAAGAAGGTTCTTAAGTGTATGTGCGCATTTAATTGGAATTATAATTTCAGGTGCCTTTGCATCAGTGGAAATACATAGCCCTATAGTTGCTCTTATTTTGCCTTCTACATAAATAAGTTTTCCAAGAATTGTTTTTCTGGATTCCTTAGACTGAATTCCTCAACTGGTGGATGAAAATCTCAGTCCTGCCTGATAAAGCTCAAGAAGGCTGACACTATACATCTCTCTTTTCCACAGTTTGCTGGGATGAACTGAGAAACATCACTGTTACCAACTTATCTTACACATATTAGAGATTTCAAAACTTCTGAGAAAGTATATTAATAGCCTCCTTGTGGAATAAAGCTCAGTGGCCCTCTGGGAATACAATGGTGGCTTACACCATCGTAGTATTATAGAACAGGGTGTTAAGGTATTTTTGGAGTTCTTTGGCTACCCATCTGCTGCTCAAATCACTCTGCAGTGTTCCCAACTAATAATCAAGACACAGTTGCTTGAATCATCATCATCACCATCATTATGGTTAGCATTTACTAAAAAAGTACTATGTACCAGGCCACATGGTAACATTTTATATGCAGTATCTCATGTATCCCTCACGTTTCCTATGAACATAGAAACTATTAATATCTCTGGTTTAGAATTTAAAACATCAAGGCATGAAAAGGCATCTGCCCAAGGTCATCCAGCATTCAAGTAGTGGAGCTGACAACTGAACCCTGGATGTCTAACTACAGAGCCCGCTCTACGTGCCACTTATAGACGAACATGCAGCTTTTTTTTTAGATGGCTCTAAATTATACCTCATTTCTTTCTTAAATAAATGCAAGTGAGTTCTACAGGTGAACTTTGGCAGTGTAATTGGTGATCACATGGGATAAAAGGGAGAGCCTAACACTTCTTTCTCTTCTTTGTATTATACGTGACCTTTTTACAGACCCTCAGATAACCTTGAAATATGTGTTATGCTTCTTGTTTGCAAAGGGACAGTCTGTTGCATCTAGGCTGTTGGAAACCTATATGCAGCTATTGTAGTGACTCTTCTCAATCTGGCAGGGAGAGCAGAAACTAATCTCTTGGAGCTCTTCTCAAGCCTGAAAACCTTTAGATGCCTGGCTCAATCCATTCCTAGAGAAAAGATTATTGGTCATCCCTCATCCCACCCAACACAGAAAACAAATTACAAAGAAAAATAAATGACAGCATGACACTAGCCCCCATAGACAGTAGGACTCACTTACCAACGAATGGAAACTGGTTTGGGAAGATGCCAAAGATGCCATTACTGTGCATTGTAAATAAAATGGAGAAATAAGTGGCAACGCTCCCCCAGATGAAGACATGATTAATGACAGTCCAGTAACTGGTATCCAAGGCTATCTGTAAATGAAGTCAAATGCAAAGGGGAGGGCTTTGAGGATTACAAGAGTATCATTTTACTGAGTGATGGTTCCCCAGGACTGCTCTGTGAAGACACAGTTGCACCTGTCTAGCTACCAGCCAACCACAGGCACTCCTACTTTCTGCAAAACATTGGGAACTGACCTGACATTTCTGGTAGGCAACTGACTTCAGAACTTATATCTGCAAGCCATTATATCTGTCAAGGGTGAATCAGAATCAGGAGATAAAATGTTAAACTTCTTTTAAGTGTGAAATAAGAAAACAATGATTTCTAATTTCAAAGTTACATTCCAAATTGCTCTTAAAGCGTTTCTGTTGGGAAAAAATTTTTTTGCAGTAGTGATCAAGTGCAACATTTTATAATCCATACATAGATTTTCACAAGACTGCGGTGCCAGCGTGGCTCAGTTAGTTGAGTGTCCAACTATTGATTTCGACTCAGATCACGATCTCACGTTTGTGAGTTCCAGCCCACATCAGCCTCTGTGCTGACAATATGGAGCCTGCTTGGGATTCTCTCTCTCTCTCTCTCTCTCTCTCTCTCTCCCTCCCTCCCTCCCTGCCCTTCTCTCCCTCTCTTTCTCTCTTTCTGCCTAGTCCCCGCTTGTGCTCTCTCAAAATAAACACTGAAAAATTTTTTTCACAACTATTTTACATGGGTATAATCTGTTATGTATCAATATTCTTAACCATTTTCATAGTCATTTTTCTTAAATTATTTCAATAATAAAGAAAATTTTTTTTTATTAAAAAAATTTTTTTTAACATTTATTTATTTTTGAGACAGAGAGAGACAGAGCATGAACGGGGGAGGGTCAGAGAGAGAGGGAGACACAGAATCTGAAACAGGCTGCAGGCTCTGAGCTGTCAGCACAGAGCCCAACGCGGGGCTCAAACTCACGACGGTGAGATCGTGACCTGAGCCGAAGTCGGCCGCTTAACCGACTGAGCCACCCAGGCGCCCCAAGAAAGAAAATCTTTAATTCTCTTTTGACATAATAAAATTCAGAAGCAAGGATTCAGAGAAAAACAAATAGGTTCTGGCAACATTATTTGCATCTCAGAGGCCCCAAGTAGTCCAAGGTTTGCATTTCTAGCGGAGTATGGTGCAAAACAACTAATTTCTCACTTTCCTGAGGGGGCCCTACTTACACAGTAAACAGATCCTTCTCTGCATCTGCAAAGGAAGACACACTTCCTCCCCTCACTTGAAGGTTACTGTTTTTTATCTTTCCCCATTAAAAAGATGTTGGCAGCCTTGGATATAAACTGCAGGAGTTTTAAAAGGACAGCTTTTTCTTTCCGTAAGAGGCCTAAGAACAGAGAGCTTTGCCATTCATCCTTAGCAAAGAGATGATGGTTTTCCAGTTCATTTGGCTGCCAACACATTAGGTCAAAATCCTCAACTGTACCTTCCACCAGCTGTCAATTCATCACCATCAAGAGATACTAACAGCCTGGCCTGTGTGGGTATGAGTAGAAAAATCACAACCAATTAAAGAGGACTCAACTGAAAAGAAAAAAAAAAAAAAGACCAGGTGGCTCCTATTCAGGCAGAACTAATGGAAAAGACAGACAAGCACTATAATAATAATAAAAAAAAATGTAATGAGAACTCTTAAGGGGATGCAATTAGATCACGGGGAAAAAAAATGAATTCTGGAAGAAAAAAGGCATTACTCCCGAATTTAAAAATTCAATAGAGAAACCAAATAAGAATAGTCACTGATGAGAACTGAATTAATATTCTGGAAAAAACAAATGGAAACAATATCTCACAACAGAGAGCAAAAACTTGAAGAAATGGAAACCATATGCAAAAAGATATGAGACATGGATGGCAAAATCCATAGATGAGAGACTTATGGGCCCAATACACAAATAATGGCATCTTAGAGAAAAAAGTATGAGAGAGAGAAGTAACAATCAAAGAAATGACAGAAGAAAATTGCTCTGGTATTGTGAACAAACAAGATTTTCAGATTGAGAGGGCACTCTAAATCCTAGGAAGATTAATGAAAAAAGTCACATTCCAGTAGCATTTGTGAAGCCAAAAGACAAGAACAGAGACTTGCAGATAGAGACCAGATTACTTACAAAGGAAAGAGAATCGACCTAATATCTGAAACTGGGTATAGTGGAACAACATTTACAAAGTTCCTAAAGCAAAAGTCTCTGACTCAAGAATCTCACACCCGTCCAATATATTATTTAAATGTAAGGACAAAAAAAGAAAGTTTTTTTTTTTTATTTTTTAATGTTTATTTTTGAGAGAGAGACACATACATGAGTGTGAGCGGGGAAGGGGCAGAGAGAGAGAGGGAGACACAGAATCTGAAGCAGTCTCCAGGCTCTGAGCTGTCAGCACAGAGCCAGATGTGGGGCTCGAACTCACAAACCGCATTATCATGACCTACCTGAGCCGAAGTTGGACGCTTAACTGACTGAGCCACCCAGGCATCCCCAAAAAAGAAAGCTTTGAGCTCAAAAGTATAACATCTCTGTACGCTTTCTGAAGAAATTACTCAAGGAAATTGCTGCAAATAAAAATTCAATGAGAACAAAGACTTCAAAAGAGTGGAAGACAAAGACCATAAAAATGGTGATGAGCAATGATTTTTGTACATTTATAGTTGGCTCTATAAAGAAAAAAATTACAACAGTCAAAACATATGTTAAAGGAGCATTTAGTAACACCATGAAACTGCAACTCTAGAATATTAACAAACACAAGAGTTGGGGAGGGGAGTAGGAGCAGGGAGAGAGAAATAATAATACATTTCCAAAATCGTTTAATTTGGAAGCAGATGAGGGAAGGTGTAGACAGGATAGTGAAACGTTTGGTGAAGGATTTAGTTATTTAATTTTGGTATCTCAGTATGGAAATAGAGACTTAAACGACTACAAAAATAGGGAGAACTCACAAGTAAGATGGGAATACAAATAGTAACACTTATAAATTATTTATGACAAATAAGATATTTAAAGATCACAATGCATCTGAGCATGAAAAGGAAAAAGTGGAAATAGAAAAGTATTAAAAGTAATCATAAAATAACATGAAAGGAGCAAGATAAAATATAGGGTAGTAACAATAAAAATGAGTAGTTTAACTCCCTTATCAAAGGACAAAAACAACAGAATGAGAGAAGAAAATGTTGAAAAGGAAGGGATGGGCCTACATTACATATCAGGACTAAAAAAAGCAATAGAAGTAAAACTAATATAAAAAATGAAATTTAAATAAGAACATTTTATCATAAAAGATAAAAGCTACAAAGAACAAATAACAATCAAGAGCCATTATATGGCAAATAATATAGCCTCAAATTATATAAGGTTAAATCTCCTTGAAACACAAGAACCTGATAAGAATCATAACCACAGGGAAAACTTTAATACACTTGTCTCACTATTTGATAAGCATGGTGGTTCTCTGGAAATCTGTGGCTGACCTGGCATCCAGTCCCCAGTGTGATAAGGGCCAAGCTGTTAAGAGGTAGTTATGGAATTTACACTACAATAGTGCAGTCATATGGTTTCGTACTGCTCCCAAAGGTGACAGGCCTAGCTGTGGCTCTCCCTGGTTCCCTTACCCTCTTGAAGAGTCTGGAGCTACCTAACTGCTTTTAATAACTCTTTTTTAGTTAAACTGAAGAAGTGTCTGTTGTCTGCAACTATGATCCTTTTTGGAAAGTAATATAACAATATTAATGAAATTTAAAATGTACATACTCTCTGATCTATCAATGCAAACAACAAAAGACCATTCTTCATCTGATTAGGTTGTTAGGAGTTCTGACTCCAGAAATTTCATTTCTAGGAATTTATCTGTCAGTACATAAAATGTATATACTAGTATATGCATTGTAGCATTGCTTTAATAACAGCAACAACAAAAGAAACATCCTGAATGTCTATCAATAGAGGATCGATAATGATTATAGATAATTATATATATTATTATATATGTTATATATATATTGTGAAATTCTGTGCAGCTCTGAAAAAGAGTAACGTAGATCTGAATATGTTGGGTTGGAAAGCTGTTCAGAATGTCTTGTTAAGAAAAGCATATTACAGAATAATATGCATAGCTATGCTCCTTTTGTCTTGAATACATATGTGTGTGTCCCAAATCAAAGAAAAAAATATGGAAGGAGTTAAGCTATGGTAATCATAATAGTAGTTAACGGGGGAATATGGGAAAGAAGGAGAAGGTGGTTCATTTTATTTTAAACACTTCTATAGTGTTTCAAATGTTAAAAGAAGTATTTTATAATTCAAATAACCAAAAAAAAAAAAAAAAAAAGAAAAAAGAAACCCACAAAACACAACAACCCTGATATTTAAAAAAAAAAAAAAAATGTCTCCTAAAGTTTGGCCGATAGCATCAGCAGGACACATAAGATTTATAACTATAATTATAGACCATGGATATTTCATGAGGGTTGTTACGCCAATGACAAGTTAAGCTTAGACAGCAAGGAAAGGATATTAATGCTGCTGTCAAAGTGAGCTTATTCACAAAACTCCTGAAACTTATTATTCTATATATCAGAGACAGCAGTTTCTGATTGAAGCCAAAATTGCAGAGGTTTCATGGTTATAAACATTTATGCACCCAGGTCTGAGAATTCTATGGTAAAACAGGCATTTTCAAGGCTTCTGAGAAATAAAAGTGAGTGTATTGCATGAGTGAGGGGCATTAAGGAGGGCACTTTTTGGGAGGAGCACTGGGTGTCATATGTAAGATCACTGGGATCTATTCCTGAAGTCAAGACTATACTGTATGTTAATTAACTTGAATTAAAAAAAAAAATGAGTGAAGACTAAAATGACAGTAATTGAGAATCTACCCATTCCTCAAGTTGAAATTTTGATGTTGAAAGAGGATCTGTGTGTTTATCATCTATTGAGTTTCTCTCCCACTTTATTCAAGGGTGATACTGGTGTCCTAGGTATCTCCTCATGGAGGATAGGGTGGACAGTGAGTTCCCTGTAGTTACTATGCCTTTGGGGAGGCCCACAGCTTCCACTTATCCCTATAAAGAAGGGAGGTCCACTTGGATTTGGAGCTGGGCCCTGAGATCAGAAGATCTGTGTTCAAATCTTGGCCTGCCACTCTCCGTGTGACTTGAACTGTGGCAAGTCTATATATTTTTTTATATATAACTTTTTAAAAAGTTTATTTTTGAGAGAGAGTGAGCAGGGGAGGGGCAAAGGGGAGAGAGAGAGAGAGAGAGAGAGAGAGAGAGAGAGAGAGAGAGAGAGAGAATCCCAAGCAGGTTCCACATTGTCGGTGCAGAGCCTGATGCGGGGCTCAAACTCATGAACTGCGAGATCATGACCTGAACCGAAATTAAGTCAGACACTTAACCAACTGAGACACCCAGGCACACCAGCAAGTCTATTTTCTTACCTATAGTAATTATATCCATTTCAGAGACCTGAAAAGAGGATTAGATGAGATAATGGGATTATCTGAGAAAGAAATCATTTGCATAATAAATGCTCAATTAATGGGAGTTGTTACTCTGAAAATCAGAAGCCCTGACACAGGCAGGTGGACCAAGTTTGCTTTCAGTAACTCTAGCCTCTCCTCTCTGTTCTTCCAGATATTATCTTTTCACCAAATGCCAATGCTTCTAGCTTTAGGACTGCTTGCTTGCCTTTCTTTTATTTTATTTTCTTTCTCTTCCTTCCTTCCCTCCTTCTTCCCCTCCTCCTATATAGACAACAAAGTATTTGACATCGTCCTTATACTCACTCTAATCTTTGTTCTTATACTTCCTGAAAATTAAAATTTGCATTTTAACCAGTCTTACTGTAGAATAAAAGACTTTGCTCCAGACAACACTGGAGTCAGAGAGGTCTGGTTTCCAATCCTGGATCTAGGACTCACTTTGTGACTTCAGGGAAGTTGCTTAACTTCTCTGAGCTCCATCTGTAAAAGGGGACAATAAATAATACCTCCTGCATAGTGGCACTGAGAGGATTAAGTATAACGCATGATATCACTCCTATCACTGTGTGATGATGACACGGGTTTTGGAAGGCTTCCACCAAGGACAGGCCTGCTTTGGCCATCTGGGGTAAGAAGGGCATGTATGTAACTAAGACAGGAGGGACAGTTGGATACTTCAACCAAATTATTCTCACTTCCTTTACTCAACTTTATTCTTTCTTTCTCTTCTTATCTTTCTGCCCTTATATCCATTCCACAAATACTTATTTTTGTCTGGCACTACAGCAGTAAACAAAGCATGCCAGAAATTGGAAACTGGTATCCATTCTCACTCATACCTACTCTGCTTCCAAACCTCCACCTCCAGCCTGGATATCTCCTACGTTCTTCTCTTGTCTGTCCTCAGTCTCCTGGCTGTTTCAGGACCTTCCAGCACTCAGCAGGGGGTATGGGTGAGGGCAGGGAGAAATCAGGTACAGGAGAAACCTATGGGATAGGAGTATGCGGTAAGATCTAGAGGACTTCAACTTGTACGTGGCGAAGAGGCACAGCCACCAAGTGGTGAAATCCAGCACCTCATCTTTAGAAGTACAACTCTGGGTGTGTTTCCCAAATGTGCCTAACTACCCTATAAGCCCAGTAATAATTGTGTTGTAGGAAATGCTTGCCCCATGTTTTTCATGGTACATTCACAAATGCCTTTATTGAGAGTAAAATAAATAAATATTTGATTCAGGAAATAAGTCTAGTGGATCCTGGTCCTAAACCTGCAATGCAGTCACTGTGTATCCTGGGCAAATCATGGGCCCCAGTTTTTTGTATCAATTTTGCCTTAAATTATACTGTTATGGTTTTGACATATGACCACCAATTATTTGAAACTCTGCTAAGAAATGGAGCTTAATTCTCCTCCACTTGAATATATTGGGCTAGATTTAGTGACTCACTTCTAATGAACAGAGTATGAAAAGGGAAACATAGTTTAGAATGGAGAAACCTGAAGAACATCATCCATATAAGTAAATGAGGTCACCATCACCGGTAATAAGTCATGCTGATATCACATGCTCCCTGATAGGATATGACAAGAAGGGCACAGCACCTCTTTGTGAATCTTACCCCAAATCCACAATCTCCATCTATCCCGAAGAAAGGATCGGACAAATCCAGAAAAATTCTACAAAATACCTGATCACTAGTATCCAGAAGTATCAAGGCCATGAGGGACACCTGGGTGGCTCAGTCAGTTAAATGTCTGACTTCAGCTCAGGTCATGATCCCACGGTTAGTGAGTTCAAGCCCCAAGTCAGGCTCTGTGCCAACAGCTCAAAGCCTGGAGCCTGCTTTGGATCCTGTGTCTCCCTCTCTCTCTCTATCTGCCCCCCTGTCCCCCCCCTCAAGCTCTGTGTCTCTCTCTCAAAAATAATTAAACCTTAAAAAAAAAAGTATCAAGGCCATGAAAGACGAAGAAAGACTGTATAAAGTCAGAGGTTATAGGAGACTAAGGAGACATTACAACTAAATGCAGTGTAGGATACTGAAACAGAAAAAGGTTGTTAATGGAAAAACTGAAGAAATCTGAATCAAGTCTGTAGTTCAGTTAGTAGTACCAATGCTAATTTCATAGTTTTAACAATTGCTCAATGGTTATATAAGATGGCAATGTTAACATTAAAGGCTAGGTGGGTTAGACCATGGTTACCCTTGAGGAGCCAGAAGGCAGAAAATGAATCTTGGAGAGACAATTGGCCCATAGGCCTGAATCAAAAAGACCTGGATAGCCCCACCCATAACATCTTGAATGAGGGACCAGTGGTTACTTTGAGTCCTAAGGAAGAAGCCCCTCTGAGGAAGCAAGGGTATCATTTTTATAAAGCCCTGATATCAAAGGTAAGTAATTTTGAATAATTTATTTTTAGAACTCCAAAAGATGGAACATAAAATTCTTTTTTGTGAATAAAAAGTTTTTAAAATATAATTGTTTCCGTGGCCTCCAAATTTGTGAAAAAGGAGAAAGGTAACTGTGATACCCAACAAAAACTATGAATTTTACAGGGAAAAGA
Organism: Panthera tigris; assembly: GCF_018350195.1. Taxonomy (NCBI): domain Eukaryota; kingdom Metazoa; phylum Chordata; class Mammalia; order Carnivora; family Felidae; genus Panthera; species Panthera tigris. The sequence goes on along the minus strand of NC_056665.1, from coordinate 53,964,319 downwards.
GCTTCTAAATCTAAAGTTAATATAAAAACACATTGCTATAATAGCATATAAGAAAATAAACTATGGAGGGGCAAAAGGAAAAAGAAAAAGATATGTACAACTATCAAAAGGCTTTATTTAATTAAAAAGATAACATTAACCAAAAATTGTAGAACTCATTATGAAAAACAATTTCACTAAACATGCAATGCCTATCATATCTACAGTGAATTTTCCAGGTAATTTTTTTTATCTTTACTTACATAGCAGATAATGTTAATGATGGTTTGAAGAATATTTCTCATTTGCTTTTTACTTTAGATACTGGCCTTTTATCTCAGTTACTACCTTTAAAATCATCTTTTGGAGCACCAAGTAACAAGCCTGACCTGGTGAATAAGCTGTTACCACTAAAAAGATGTTCCACAACTGTCCTCCCCATCAGAAGGAGAATCCAGAGAACTGGAAATGTGCCCTCATGGCAAGGAGTAGATCACCTAAGTCTCTAGGCTGGAAACATAAAAGTATACACATAGCCTGCACGGTGATCAAAATGCAACAAAACAGGTTGGAGTGTCCAGTACGGTAGCAAAAGCTATAAGAAACAACGGAGCAACAGCTCCTTGTGAGGTGATATACACTTGCCCCAGTAATGGACTGTCATGATGAATGTCTTAACTATGTCAGATGCTTCCAAATCACTCCATTATTTCCCTCTCTACCACAGAACTGACCTAGACACGGAAGATTTGCAAAGCAACAGCATGCTTTATTTAGTTGTGAGACAAACAGAACTCCTTTTGAGTGGAGAAATCTGGTTCTGCTTTTGGATACTACCTGTCTCTGAATTTTGAACTCTCAAGATGTCAAGTGTTAGATCGCTTTGGTATAGATTTCATGATACTCACTTGGACCAAGGAATGGCAGAGACATCCTTTAAAAGCAATATGTTTGCATTTGGTTCATTTAACATAATAAATGTTTATTTTTAAGTTGTGAAGAGAAAGTCTGGGGTTTAATGAGTTTCTTTGTTGAAAATGAGCAGCTAAGATTTGTAAAAAAAAAAAAAAAAAAAAAAGATTGTTTATAGGATAGACTAAGGACTGCCCAAAGGCAATTTAAACTCTAAAAACCAAGTCCTTGACTGATATTTGCTCCTTAAAAAAAGAAAACAAACAAAAAATACAACAGGTCACATTGCTTGCTGTATCCACCCAGAGGTACAGATTTTAATGAATAGGAGAACTTCTGTGAACTCTAAATCAATAGTGAATGGTATTGTCCACCATTTGCATTAAAAAGGAAATAGACAAACTCAAGATGCCCAGTGAAAGTTAATGGATTATTAAAAATCATCCCTACCAGAAGAGCTTCTCTGAGTTTAGGTTCAGATATGCCAAAATATAACACTGAACCTCTCAAATAATTTCATAGATATATATTGCCAAATAAATTTTAAATTTCACTTTAAAACCTGGAAGTTATTAAGCCTTATAGACATCATGGGAAAGTTTCTCTCTGTTATTGTTGGAAAACTTTCCTTTTTCAAACACAAGAAGAAAGCAGTAGTATAATCATGTATGCATACATACAATGCTCAGCCCTAAGAAGTGATTAATTGTGAGGTCTTTACTAACACAGAGATTATAGACACCTAATGCTAATCTCCCACATCTGGTTATTTATGTTACAGCTTTCTGTTTTCATCTCAAGATGCGTAGTTAAAAAGAAACTCTGGGATTCCTTTAGAATTATTTTTCCCCCCCCAACAAGTAGACAAAACGAGTCAATAATGAAAATGGATTTTAAAAGTTGTAAAGCCATCAAGTTATTTTCAACAACAGGGTTACCTGCACACTGACCACAATGACCAACGATGTAGCCATTGTAACTGCAAAAGACTGGTAGTCAGCAACGTGCTGCCCGTCATCTCCGGCCACATTGTAAAAGGCTCCATAGGGTATGAAGAAAAGGGCCAATGAGGTGTAGATGCCATGTGCCATGCAGATAAAAAATTTACGCTTGTTAAACAGCAGATTGAGCTGTCCAGGTTCATAGAGCTGGGGATAGTCCATGCTGTTCTGGTCATCCACATCCTGTCAATAAAGTGTTACTTCAGTGGAGGAGGCTTGAGAAGTCAGAGAGGACCTGAATTCGCCATCTCAGGAAATGGCAAGTACAAGTCTAAGCATACCCTAATAAACACTATTAATTAGCTTGTTTTCATTCCCACAATAATGCAGAAGATAATAAAATGATCCCTATTTTACACAAGAGGAATTTGAGTCTCTGAGAGTCATGAGAGATCATATAGTTCTTATAGCATAGCCAGAACTTGACTTGCACCTAGATCCTTAGCTTCAGACTAAAGTTTCTTTTCTCTCCTTTCCTACAGCCACACTCACTCCCACAATGCTCTTGCAGCCAATGGGGCTCAGGGGTTAATTGCCAAGTCAGTGAGTGGTAGTGACCAGGAGATGGCAGCAGAGAGCCACAGAGTAGGACCTGGCCAATCTGAGTCCCCAACTGTGTGACAGGAGGAAGAGCAGAAGGGAAACAGGGAAAGGGGGATTGGGGGAAGGTGCAGGGGTGGGGAGGAAGCTGAGCCTGAAGAGCTGAGTGTTCTACACAGTGAGGATTCCAACACCAGCTGTTTGACAGAAATAATGTAGACAGAATGAGAAGGTATGTGTGGCCCCAAAAGTATCTTGGGAGAAATTAAAACAGTGCTTCTCAAACTTAATATGCACATAAATCATCTGGGGAGCAAATGATGATTCAATAGGTTGGGGGTAGGGTCTGAGACAGCATTTCCAACCAACTCCAAAGTAATGCTGATGACCAGTGAGCACTAAAGCCAAATGCCCAAACCAAAAAGGATGGCAAGGCCTGACCACCGGGGACATCAGAGGACCATGAGTAGAGGAGAAGCACCCAAAATGGGAGCAACATAGGCATGAACTCTGGGGGCAGACCAGGTTCCCCTCCCTGCTTGTGGGATGGCCCCAGCCTTGTTGAATGGGGTTCTATGATGAATACTGACATATTCTCTTTATGAGGTCCCATTTTGAAATGCTGCTAGTACTTCCTTCTCTTGTCCAGTGACTGGTAAAATGACATTCAGAGGCTTTGAAACCAGAAAACCCTGAGTTCAAACCCTAGTTCTGCTGCTTAGCAGGTATATAATCTTACACCCATTATTAACCTGTCTGAGCCTCAGTTTCCTGATCTCCAGACATGCAAACAATAGCACCTCCCTCACAGGACCACTGTCATGATTAAATTCATGTATTCAGCAGTGTTACTGCCACACCATAAGTAATAAAAAAAACCCCAAAACTAATGCTTCTATAAATAATAACAAATAAAATAATGTTATATAATAATAATAGCATAGCAATCTCAGACTCAGGTGGCCTGGCACTAGGCTGAGTTCTGTCACACACCGGCTGTCTGGCTTTAGGGCAGCGACTTGAGCCTTGGTTTCCTCCTTATAAAATGAGCAGATCATAGGTGATCATGGAGGCCTTACAGTATAACATTTCACTATCCTGTGATCTATGTAGGGGCCAAAGTTGACAAAGTAAGAAAGGAGAGGGGCAGACACTTAACTTGATGGCAATAAGGGGCCTTATTATATTTTTTTTTAGAATTGCACAATAACCATCTTTTCCCAGAAACTGCTTTATTTTTATTCTTTTATTCCACATTCTGGGCAGCTACAAAGCACTGGGAAAAGAAATGCTTGTAAACACAGGCACTTGGAAATGAATGTGCTTAATCCTTTACATCTAAGGTCTTTAGGAGTTCGTTATGTTTTTATAGAATTCCACAAAATATGTTGTTCACAAACTGCCATTTTTACATACAAGAAGTGAGACAACTAACTACAAAGGCACAGAATGGGAGGGTGGAGTGAGCTCACAATGTGACACTTTATATTTTGAAATAGACAGCTTTGAGCCAGAAAAATGAGGCCTAGCAAACGGGTCTAACAGCAGCCTGGAGAAAATCTGGTCTCTTCAAATATACTTCCAAAATAATTTTTTTTTAAATAATACATTCTAATTGTGCCATGGAAACTCCTCTGGCTAGCCTTCCACTTCCTCATAGGCAGCCAGACTTCTCCCTTCCAGGAAGTACCTTCCAAGGCAATGAGTATGACAAGGATCCACCATTTTTGTAATTGATTCCCTCTCCTCTCAAGCAATTTGAGCTAGAAAAAAAGACTATGTCCCTTCTTTCCATGGCTGTGGGGCTTCATGTCTTCCTCTCCCATTGGCAGGGTATTCCACTGGCCTCTAGTTCCTGTTCTGGGCTGTGCTGGCCAAGGAAATCTCACCACAGATGCTGGCTGTCTGCAATCCAGTGGGTTCCATGATTTTCTATCACTATGTGGTTCTCTGCATTCGGAGGCTAATGTAGCATTTCTCAGCATGTGAACCACAAGGCACTAGTTCTGAGGCATATTAATAGGTGCTATATGAAAAATAAATAAATGGAAGTAAAGTCCTATAAACCTGGGAAATGCTGGACCAACATAAAATTAGAGGCCATTTCATGTAGGATGTCTCAGAGCCTTTAAAGCAATAATGTGGGGTGTGAGTCTCAAAGAAAAGAGTAGCCAAACTTTGATCAGAGGACCGTTTGGGAGATGTGGGGGATCTGGAAGGGTTTCTGATCCATGCAACATGTATTCAAACAACTGAAATTCTAGGACTTTCCATGACTTGTGTTTTCTACTTAGAATCTAGAAACAACTAAAAAGCATCAAAAGAGTAAAATAAGTTATAAAGACAGAAAAAAATACATACCTGGTCAAAAATCCCCATGGCTAAAACAGGAAGTGATGTGTAAACAATGTTAAAAAGGGTAATGAACCACTGGTCGTAAACGGTCTAAAAAGAAATAACATGTCAGTGAGAAACACCATTCACAGAAGAATATTCACTTTTAGGCTCTTGGATTAAATATCTCAATCTCCTGAGATGCATGAGAGTTTGATATTAGCAACAGACAGACCTGAGTTCTCCCCTGACTCTGTCTCTTATCATCCCTGCTGTCTCAGTAGGATACTAGATCCCTCTAAACTTCAACTTCTTCATCTTTAAAATAAAGCCACGCTCTCCTTGCACAGCTACCATGTAGATGAAAGGAGATCACATATGCAGAACATCCAAGATACCACTAGACACATAGAAGACCCTGGCCCTGTGGAGAGCTATTGAATTCTTCAGGTTCTCAATGGCTTTTATTAAAAAAAATTTTTTTTTTAACGTTTATTTATTTTTGAGAGAAAGAGACAGAGCGTGAGAGGGAGACACAGAATCTGAAACAGGCTCTGAGCTATGAGCACAGAGCTGGACGTGGGGCTCAAACTCATGAACCGTGAGATCATGACCTGAGCTGAAGTCGGACACTCACCCGACTGAGCCACCCAGGTGCCCCCTCAATGGCTTTTAGAGTAAGTCTAATGATCTGATCTAAGTGATAAGTAAAGGACCCACTAAAATATTCAGAGGGAGAGGCAGAAATGAATGTGTCAGCCCTACCCTGTGTTCAAATGGAGAGTTTTTTTCTTGGGAGTGGTTTAAAATAAAGTGGGCATGGAGCTAGCTGCTTAGTATACTGGGTATAAACAAGTTAGACAAATAAAATACCCCATACACTTGTACAGAGTACGTCCTTGCATGAGCCTCACTAAAAATTGGTGAGGCATGTGAAACTGTTGTTGTATTCCCATTTTGTTGAGAACTACACAGACATGTAGAAACAAAATGTAGTAAGTATTATAGAGCTTATCACTGGAAAAGGCAAAACCAAAACCTAGGTCTCCAGCTCCTAACCAATGTCTGTTCTACCACTCTATCATACATTCATCCATCCATTCACTCAATATTTATCAAATATCTATTTTGTGCCAGGTGCTAGGTTTTAGGCAATGGTAATTCAACATGCTATAATCAGACACAAATTCTTCATAAAATTTGCATTCTAAGGGTGGCAGAAAACAAGCAATAAACAAGTTATATATACATATATACAAGTGATAAATACTAGGGAAGAAAGGCAGATAGGAAAGGTAGATAGGGAGGGTTGTAATTGTAATAAGGTGACTGGCAAAAATGTCACTAAGAAGTGACACTGAGAAAAGATCTGAATGAAATAAGGGATCGAATTATGCAGCTTTCTGGGACAGGAGCATTCCATACTACAAGTAGATCCCATGAGAAATCCCCAAGGAAAGATAGCATCTGTTCAGAGGACAGCAAGGCAGTCCAATTGGATAGAGAAGAGTGAGTGACCTATAGGGAGAATAATGGATGTCAAAGAAAGAAGGAGTTGGATCCTATGTAGGTAACTATGGCTTATTCCCTAAGTGAAATGGGAAGACATTAGAGAATTCTGAGCAAAGGGACAACCTGATCTAATTTATATTTTAACAGAAGCACTCTGGATGCTGTGCTAAGAATAGACTGAAGAGGGGCAGTGGTGGAAGCTGAGAAACCATTTAGGAGACTACTGTAGAAGCCAGATGAAAGAGGGAAGTCAGGTGACCAGCAGGGAGAAGTGCTGAGTTTTGAATATATTCTAAAGTACATGTTCTTCTTAGGGGAGTTCAGAAAGCAATGAGGAATCTTAAATGCAATGTTCTGGACAGAGGACCTGAAGGTAGTTTCCACATAGTTATGTAAATAAGGCAATCCATTAAGTTATGTCCTGTGTGTGTAGATTATACCAAAGAGAGAATATTTTGGTTTCTTTACTGCTAAATATGGATTTGGACTACCCTATCTTAGCGTCATTGTTTATTCTTGAGATGGGTGTATATTTATTCAAGAGAAGGAGAAATGAAGGCCAATTTTCAAAGGCCAAATCTCAACCTGGACTATTTTGCTGAAGTTCCACAGGTGGCTTTATTCAACACTGAATAAACCAGACACTGAAATATATTGATTACTGTTTTCTGAGCAAGGTTAGCCCTGTGGGAAGAAGTAAGGAACATGGACATTCCTGCTGTCAATCATCTTGGAGAGAGTTCAATGTCAGGGCAGGAAGAAAAATGAGAACAGAAAAGAGAAAACGAGGAGTGGGGTAGATGAGAGAGGAAAGAAACTGTTTTATTCTTTGTGTGTCTCAGAGTTGAGGCCTGGAATCCATGTAGAAAAGATCTGTTCAACATCATTCTTTTTGAGGGTAGGTCAAAAATAGGCAGAAAAGTTGAATTCTACCACCAATAAATAGCCAATACAGGATTTAGATGAGACAGCATCATTGGGGACTGCTATCAACAAGAATAGGGTTATGACTCAGAATGGCCACTTCTAATTACCAGTTATTAAGTTCTCTAATTGATCATTTACTTTCATAATCCTTTGAGTCCTGTTAAACTGTATTCTTTGAGTCTGTCTGAACTCTGCTGTAAGGATTTGAAAAGGTGTCCTATGTCCAGTAAATATATTAAGTATTTAACAACAGGCTCTTAAAAAAAAAAAAAAGGCCCAATGTGGAGCATTTACCAATTTCCATGGTGTAAATATTTCTCCCATGGCTCTTTATGCAGCGATATCACTTCCATCATATATATCCGATAGACATAAATAACCTCAGCTGCATAAATAGTAAAACATGGTAAAATAATTAGAAAGTGATGAGTTTTGAGGATTGATAAACTTTGTTTCAATATTATTTATTTATTTATTTTTAAAATTACTATCAAGTTAGCTAACATACAGTGTATACAGTTTGCTCTTGGTTTGGAGTGTAGATTCCTGTGATTTGCGGCTTATAACACCCAGTGCTCATCCCAACAGTGCCCTCCTCAACACCCATCACCCATTTCCCACCTCCCCCACTCCTCCCATCAACCCTCAGTTTGTTCTCTGCATTCAAGAGTCTCTTAGGTTTGGCTCCCTCTCTGAAACTCTTTCTTTCCCCTTCCCTTCCCCCATGGTCCTCTGTTAAGTTTATATAATTCAATTTTTAGTAATAGCTGTGTTTAAACACTGGCTCACATAATTTCTCAAAACTAAACAATTATCTTTATGAACCAATATGGACCAGTTCTAGCATACCACAGCCTATGTCCATGCTTGGAGCAAAGTAACACAGAACACCAACAGCCATCTAGAGGATCGCAGACTCAATGTGGCAAAAGAAAACCTGCTGAATGGCAGGGCAGTAGCCCAGAGCTTCAGACAACCATGAGAAAAGAATGGAAGAGCTAGCTCATCATCATTCCCTGGAAGCCCTCAGGGTATTTTAGTAGAGGTCTCCGAAACAAGCCTGGGTTTACGGTGTTCGTATAGGATGAGGGCATGTGCCATACAATTGATTTATAACAAACTGCCCACTGAAGATAATGAAAAAAAGTTGAGAAAAAAGAAAGCAAAGCACATCTCTATCAAAGCATCAATGAACTAACAATACAGAAGGAAATTGCCTGTTAAGATCAGGGAGAGAAATCAGCACTTAAGAACTACTTTAAGGTCTAGGAAAATGTTCTCTTTCTCCAGAGACTGTTTGCTTCCTTCTAGCAGATGCTGAGGATAGAAGGCTTGATGTTTGGGGGACCAGCCAGCTGTCCTGTCATAGTGCAGCCTGTGACCCTATTGCCAAGAGGCTTCTCTTGGGTCCCAGCCCAGAGTGCAATGTTTTTCATGAAGATCTCTACCCTTGATGGGCATGAAACTTGTCCTTCTAGCCCTAGGCAACAACCAGAAACAAATGATCATGAGCTTCTCAGCTGCCTCCTATAGACAGACCATCAACACTCCCAGGGCCTGTGGCTCAGAGCAGTACACACTTCCAGGCACCCAGCCCAGAGTGGGAATGTTAACAGGGTCCCACACACCAACTCCTATATACCCTGAAAGTCCACCAGAACTGTTGCTTGGCCTCTCTTCGCTTTCTTTGGATGAGCAACAATTCTACTTCTAGATACACGTTCAGAGTATCTGCCTTTGTGTACCAGGAGACACAAGAAAATGCTCATAGCAGCACGGGTCATAATAGCCCCAAACCAGAAACAACCAAAACATTCATCAGGAGTGGAATGGAGAAAGACATTGTGGCATATTGATATAATGGAATACTATAGAATAATGAAAAGCAAAGAACTACACCTATATCACACACACACACACATACACACACACACACACACACGCACCACAAGGGGCACCTGGATGGCTCAGTTGGTTAAGCGTCAGCACTTGGTTTCAGCTCAGGTCATAATCTCACAGTTTGTGGGTTTGAGCCCTATGTCAGGCTCCATGCTGACAATATGGAGCCTGCTCAGGAATCTCTCTGGTGCGCACGCGCTCTCTCTCTCTCTCTCTCTCAAAATAAATAAATAAGCTTAAAAAAATACAAATGAATTTTAAAAATATAGAAGGTTGAGCAAAAGAAACCAGCCAAAGTACAGTTCCATATTAATAAAATTCAAAAATGTGTCAGTCTACTCTGTGTTAAGGATTCATGCTCATATGGGAAAATTTTAAAACAAAGCAACAAAGTGATGATAAAATGTCAAGGTGATGGTTATCTCTAAAGAGTTGAAAAAAGAGCATAACTGAGAAAAAGCAAGGGGAGCCTTGGAGGTTTGGCAAAGTTCTGTTTCTTGAAGTGGATGATGGCTACATGGGTGTTCATCCTACAACAATTTGTTAAGCTGTCATTTGAGTATTACACACTCTGTGGATTCATTATATTTTACAATAAAAAAGGAAATATGTGGCCTTTTGTTTTAGTCATTACCTGGTGATACTTTGGACACTGGGAGGATTTTAAAAATCCTGATGCCCATATCACACCCCAGGCCAGTTCAGTCACTGTCTTTGAGGGGGTGGGATGATCTAGGCATTGGTAGTTTTAAAAAATTTCCCAGGTAATTCCATTGTGAAACCAAGATTGACAATTTTGCTTGCCCCTATCAAGAAACAAACAAACAACAACAACAACAACAAAACAAAAACCCTGACACAAATCAACTATTTGATGATGACATCTGAATTTCATTCCCTGATATATCAATTGATGTTATGATTACAGTGGAAAATATAAGAGGGGAAAAGCAGTCAAACTGAAGTCTTATAGCCCCAGGCAGAAACTGATGCTGTAAAATCACCTCTTCCTCCACCTCCTCCACCATTCAGCTTCCACTAGCTGAGAAGAGATGATTTCAGGTATTACGAAGAAAGAAAGAATCTGGGAAATTATGGCACAAAGTGCCATCATTACTACAAACAGGTTAGCATTAAAACCTATAGTTATTTGGCAGTGGCATTTGCAAGCTGGTAATCAGATTTGAAACCTCATTTAACAATTGGAACAAGAGAGGACAGGAAGAGAAGGGCCAGTGAAAATAAAATTTAAACGAGTTTTTGCAATTTCTTGGAAGATTTTTTACTGCCACTCAGAATCACAGTAACAAAAATAAAATTAGCTGATACTTACTGAGCACCTGCTATGTACCAGGCACTATTTTAAGCGCTCAACACATACTGACTCGTTAAGTCCTCACAATGACCCTATGGGATTGGTACTATTAGCAGACCTCAATTTAAAGATGGGGAAACTAAGGCTCATCAAGGTTAGGAGACTGTCCAACGTCATCCCCCAACACAAAGATTTTCAAAGTGTAGCCTAGGAAACTTTTAGGAGATCCACATGTCAGGACTATTTTCACAATGATACTAAGCAGTTATGTATATTTCATTTTCACTGTCATTCTCCCATGAGTGTACATGACTTGTGATATCATAACCAACTGAACACAGAAGCAGATATGAGAACCCAGCTGCCTCCTGCAGTGCGAATAGTAAGAAATGAAGTATAAAAAATGACTCTTCTCACTAACTTGTTTTTTGTTTTGGAAAATACAATCTTTTTTTTTTTTCATTAATATATGTCATTTAGGTAAACATGTCATAGGTTCATTTTTTTAATGAATTAAAAGGAATGTTTAAATGTTTTCTCCTTTTTAATTTCTAATATGATGAATATCGATAGATCCAGTCCTCAGATCACAAAGGTTTGAGAACTGCTGGCAGAGCAAGTGCCAGGACCATGTTCCTACCCTGGGACTCTGACTTCAGCCTTCACAACACTGACCACCACATGAAGCCACTTCTCTCTATCCATGGTATCCTTTGGCAAGTTTCCTTAAAGGCCGGTTCCTCACACTGCTTTATTTGGTTGAGAGTATACAAGAAATACAATTCGTATGCTGGTTTTTGTCATCTCAAATGATAACATTAGCATTTACCCAGGCCCAAACCCTCCAATGGCTTCCCATTTCACATGAGATGGAATCCAGACTCTTCCCAGACGCCTAAAGCATTTCCTGATCCCATAGCTGCCTTCCTCTTCAGCCTCACTCACCACACCCCCTCCCCTCCCTCAGCCTCAGTTTCACTGATTACCTTTCTCTAGGACTGGGTTCATTCCTGCCTACCTCAGGAGATTCGCACTTGCTATGCCCTTTGCCTGGAATACTTTAACCCCAGAGTATCCATATGAAAGTTTCCTCTGAACACTCAGGTTGGACTCCATGAGACTTTTTACATGACCCCATTCTTTTTTCAATGACAATTCTGAAATTTTCTTACTGATTTACTTCTTTATTATCTGTCTTTATCGCACTAGGATATAATCTCCATGCAATAGAGACTTTACATCTGTAACTCCAGTGCCTAGAACATTGTCAATGGTAGGTGCTCTATAAATATTTGCTGAGTTAATTACTTTACAACTTTTTGTAAACATTACATATTTAACTTGCCACTAAATGTTGACCCAAGGATGTGGCACAGCTCCTCAAACTCAGTATGTCCAGACCTGAACTCATTCTCACACCACCTTAACCAGGCCCTCTTCCTATGTTCCCTATATCTGTTTCTGACACTGCTACATTCATCCCAGAGCCCCAGCCAAAAATCTGCTATTTCTCCTTCTCTCCAACACATCAGTTTAAGCCCCAAATCCCACTGACTTAACCATTACACATAGCTTGTGTTTCTGCCCAGCCCTTTATCTCTGTGACTTTCCTCCTGATGTCCTCCCTCCTAGGATGCCCATCTTCTTATTCCTCAACTGCTTCACTATGATTGATCTGGAAGGGTTGGCCCAGGAACAGATCTTCCAGAGAGCCTTTCTGAGCCCTGCCCACTCCTACCCTCTAGGCTTGGGTTCCAGGCCACTCCTTGGTGGTCCCATGACACACACCTCACTGCTTCATAATTCAACTTGCAATTATTTATGTGAGATAGAGGGCATGTATAAGTGGGGGAGAGGGGCAGAGGGAGAGAGAGGGAGAGAGAGGGAGAGAGAGAGAGAGAGAGAGAGAGAGAGAGAGAGAGAGAGAATCCTAAGCAGACTCCACACTGAGTGATGTGGGGCTTGATCCCACGACCTTGGGATTATGACCTGAGCCAAAATCAAGAGTTTGATGCTCAACCAACTGAGCCACACAGGAGGCCCTATGCACTGATTTCTAGTCCCATCCCACTAGGCTGAAAGCTCCTTGGGAGCATGTTATAGGATTTATTCATCTGTGGGGGCCCAAGAACCTACATCAGTGCCTGGCACGTGGCGAATATGCAACACAAGGATGCTGGCGTGTTAAGTGTAAGGGCATTGGAATCAGACAACAGAACTGTGTGTCCTTCAGTAACATACTCAGTCTCTCTGAGTCTTAGGTTCCTAAGTTATAAAGTGGGGATTTGAGGGAGGCCTTTAATATTCAACCAAATGAACAAATGCCAGTACAGCAGCACCTGACAGAGAGTGCTCAGTTAGTGAACACCTTTATCATATATGGAAAGGAGGGAGGGGAGGAGAAAGGGAGGAAGAGGAGGAAAGGAGAAGGAAAGGAGGGAGGAGCATTCAAGGTTCCAAGCTTTGAGTGGTAGGTTTAATGAATAAAGAAAAAGGTATATTTCTCCACTAATTATAATTATGAAAATACAATTCTTTATTGCTACAGCCACATTTATTTTTATAATAAACTACTATATTAATGAAATCAATAGAAAATTAGGACAAGATTTAAAGGAAATGAATTATCTTGATAAGCATCTTCCTTATGAAAACTTAATTATATCAATCACTCTTCAGCTCTAGTTTTGCTGCAGGCTCTACCAAAATGTGTTAACCTGAGTCATTCACTTAAAAAAAAATAAAAACACCTTCCAGGGGTGCCTGGGTGGCTCAGTTGGTTGGGCATGTGACTTCAGCTCAGGTCATGATCTCACGGTTCATGAGTTTGACCCTGCATCAGGCTCCATTCTGACAGCTTTGGAGCCTGGAGCCTACTGCAGATTCTGTGTCTCCCTCTCTCTCTGCCCCTTCCCTGCTCACACTCTGTCTTAAAAATAAACAAACATTTAAAAAAATTAAAACAAAACAAAACAACACCTTCCTGGGTGATGTGCACTGGCTTAACACAGTTTAGGCTTTAGGGGCCACCACAAAAATTAAAGTCACAAGCAGTATTTCTTCTACAATAGACTTCTTCCGCCCCTTGTAACAGATCTCTAACTACTTAAATAGTTATCCTAGTAAATATGTTCCTTTTCTCCTTAAGGTCCTTAGATAACCTCAGAAAGTTTTTAAGTCCCCCTCTGGTGACTAGGACTAGCTGGGTGGGACACACTAGCCCAGATGACAACCCACATGGAACTCATCTGGGCTTCTCCCCTTCGAGACATGCTCAAGCCCTCTACCACCTATCTCTACCACCTCCATCTCAAACACACATGCTCACACACGTAGGTTGCCCAGATGCCCCCAAGAGATGGAGGAGGTAGAGAAAGGAGGGAAAATGGCTACTTTGAGCCTCTGATGTGGGAAGCATTTTGGTCTGAGACTAGACCAGTCAAATGGCGGCAGCACTCTGATTTTGGGTGACTCAAATTATAAACAAAAGTTCTGTGTAAAAGTATCTGTCCTAGGGCTCTTGGACTCTTAAGGGCAGCCATATCCCCCCTCTACTTCCAAATTTTCTTTTCCCATGTCCAATACTCTGAATAAGAGATAAAAGCCATGCTCCTGTGAGATACCACTAGTCTGTTTGGAAACATGTGTCTCTTCACAGATCAGAAAAAAAAAAAAAAAGGGAGAGAAGAGTTCTCCATTTTTCCAACTTTCCTGTTTTCCTTAAGGAAAGCTTCTCCTTGCTCCCTTCTTTGTGGAAGCAATTTATCAACCTTATCAACCATTTTATATAGAGTAAAAATACTCCAGCTACAAATTACAATCTAACAGCTTGAGGAATACACAATCTGTGATTTATAGAAAACCACATTTAAATATACCTTAATATGGCTCTTAAACACCTACCAAGGGGTTTCCACTCTGAGACCATTGGCTTAGCTCCTTGTTCAAATGACAGGATAGACTACCATGTACCTCCCCTCTGCCTTTTGCTGTGTGTTGTAGAGGAAAACTATATAATGATATTTTTCTTTTTGGCCTTAAAAAATATTTTTCATTTAAAGAAAACACATTGAGGAATAAGTATGAGGTGCTCAGTCTCAGCACATCTGTTACTGATTTGTGTAATTAACAGAAACCCACTAGCAGGAGCCAGGAAGAATGGCCCCAGCCTAAGCACCCACCCCTCCCCAGGTTTTCCACAGAGCACATCTGGAAGGCAAAGGGGAAAGGAACCACCATGCCAGGTTGAGATGGACTCACAGGTAACCACAACCATGAGTCATCAAAGCCTGGAGATTAGTCGCACTCTAAAATTTCACTTTCAAATTTTTTGAGTTTTCTTAATTGTTTGACAGAACGAAAGTTTTTCTTGATTTGACAAGATAATTGTTTCCATATCACAGCAGAATAAAAAAAAAACATACACAGCTCTGTATCTCACTGACAATGATAAATCATCATCAGATAGTATCACCCCTTGAGTACCGGTGCCAGTAGTTGCATAGTTGCAGACGTGAATTTCCTAAATAGGACTTCAACCAATGGTGGGGTGGTTTTTATTTTTTGGTTCTGTTCCTGGTGGGGGATGGTTCATCTTTCTTAAAAATCCTGAGGTATAGGGTGCTTTTAAAATAAGTTAGTCATATAAGTGGTGTAGACAGGCCCACAGTGGATTCCATGAAAGCCATGCAGGCTTTGATATCAGATTGGGATAATGCATGTTGTTAAAAAAGGGTCCATGATTCAGTTTAGAGTTTTCTCTGACCTTTATCCAAACTCCTCTGATCCAGACACTTTGTTGGAAATCTCACCAGGATAGATTATATTTAAATTCTCTCTCAGAGGCAGTTTGGTAGAAGTGTTTGCTGGCAAAAGAAAAAAAAATTACCTCAAGCTTCTAGATGATTCCAGAAGGCAGTCTGCCCTTTCTAAGGGCCTAAGCTCTGGGAGACACCACTCAAGACATGAGCTCTCTCTCTCAATAAGAGCGGATTTTCTCTTCATAGTCACATTGTACTGAGTGTTGTTAGATATTTCTCCTTTAGATATCAAATAAAGCAAACAACTTGCCTGACTAGGGGTTGGATGAAAACATTTTTTGAAGGAAAGAGTTTATGGCCATTCTCTCTTCCAAG
The DNA here is from genome assembly GCF_018350195.1 of Panthera tigris. Taxonomy (NCBI): domain Eukaryota; kingdom Metazoa; phylum Chordata; class Mammalia; order Carnivora; family Felidae; genus Panthera; species Panthera tigris. The sequence goes on along the minus strand of NC_056665.1, from coordinate 53,948,765 downwards.
TCTGTGACAATTAGCCCACTTATCAAACAGAGTAGAGAGAACACTGAAGAGAGAGTCAGAAGATGTGGAGTCCAGTCCCAGCCTTACACACCACTGATCCTCAGATCTTGCAGGGCTCAGGCTCCTCCTCTGTAAAAGGAGGGGCTGGACTCAATATCTGTAACATTCCCTGACAGAGTAAAGATTCTAGATTTCAACAAAACAGACACTTTTTGTTCTGTGTCCCAGCTGTTTCCCCAAAGAAAGTCCACCCAGCAAGGCAAGTGAAAGGAGTGTAGTCCTTCCCAAGCAGATTCTTTCCCCATGTGTCCCAAAGCAACCACAACAGAGGCAGGCACTGAAATTAACCAGGGGAAAGTCCACAAACCAAGTACAAACCAGCCTGTATCACATCAACATCCATCTGAGATGTCCTAAGGCTACCACCATCCAACAGGCAATCAATGGTCCCACCCCCAGCCCCTTGGAGCTTTGCACACCACAGCTGGATTGGCTTGCACATCTGCCCCAGCCCACCTACCAGGATGGGACATTGATGGGAATCTCTTGGAGCTATCTTCAGAGAACAAGATCTTGGATAAAATTCACCAGGCCCCCAGAGACAGGCCGACGTAGTCAAGAAAGAGCACATGTCACTTCATTAAGAAATTAAACTGGTGTTTTTAAAAGTCAACACTGTGTCTAAGAAAGCACAATCTGTTTACATTTGATCGATGTTTTCAGCTGCAGAGTGGCTCACTTCAAAGCAATCTATTGAGAGGTGCGGGAAAGGAGTACTGAAGTACTTATGAATCATATTGGGATTAGACAGGGTTGGCCCCAAAGATGTGGCTCATCCATGACAAATTTAATTCAAAAAAAGTCTTGTGGAAAAATTCTAATTTTCCATCAAAAGTGACTATGGAGTTATTCAACATCAGTTTCACATTTATGAAAATAAAATCATTTCCAAACTGTAAGTTCCCTAAGGGTAGGAACTGCATCCCTCTGGTTCATTCTGGTATCCTTGGAGAGCACTTGGCCCTCAACTGGCCCTCAGTTTATTCTTGTTAAATGAATGAGAATTCAAAGATTCTAGACTGGTGTGTCAGAAGATGTGTGTGTGAGCCTCACTCCTGTCAGGACTGGACAGACAAGCGACTGGGGGTCGGGCCTCCCAAGAAAGGGCTTCTAAACTCATGCCTGCTATTCTGAAATCTGGCAGGCTCCTGAGTTTTTATTACTATTGGCTCCATTTCACCGTGGATCTTTCAATTCCACTGAAGCAACATAAGAGAGAGATGGCAGAGGTGGGAAGATCTCAGATGGCTTTCACTGACAGACTGGAAGTGTTTATCTAATAGGTGTAGGGGCTACTAAAGCTGTATCACCCAATGCACGGCTTTGAAGCCTGGGGCCAACTACATGATTTCAACTGGGGGAAAGAAGCATCATTGCAAAAATGTCCCCTATTTAAAAATTCTCATTTTCTGTAGACTAGTGTCTCTCCCAAATATGTTGTTTTATTTTCAGTTGCCTCATTTGCAGCATATTGTCCTTGGGAAAACAGAGCGAAGAAAAAAAGCCCAAAGATTTTTCAGTTAAACCTGTTGCTAATCAGGACCTTCTAGAGAAAGACAGGGAATGGTAAAGACAACAGTCCCTACCGTTCCCAGTTCCATATCCATGTCACCCTCACAGCCAGTCCCCAGATTGCTAGCACACCAGGGCGCACACATGCGGGTGGGGCTGGGAAACAGCACAGGCCTCATCGTCATAGTGGCATGACACCTTTTCTACAAGACATGTCTTGCTATACATACTACTGTTAAGATGCCCACACACACCAATGCCATGTGGTTTTTAAAGTGTTTCTAAATGAGTTGGTTTTAAATGGAATTTTAGAAATTGAAAAGAGATTTCAAATTCAACTACTCTTCAGGTCAGTTGCAAAGTGTTCAGTTTCAGTTTTTCTCCTAGTCCTCTACTGACTCACACCTTTATACAAGCTAGCCCCTAAATCCCCGCAGGTAGCAAGACTTCACACCTTCAGACCTCCACTGAATTTTGAAAATATTCATAGGCTCACTTGAGATTTACCAAGCCAGATCCTCACACATTTCTCCTTTTCCCATGTTCTCATGTTAACTTCCATTATAGTTTTCTGTTGGACCTATTCATCCATTTCTTTATTCCCTGGATGAGAAAATGAGTTCCAGGTGGGTAGGATACTTGTCCTATTCATCATTTTGTTTTCTCTTCCCAAGATGGTAAACAAATACTCCTATTAGCAATTTGACATTGTTGTGTGACTCACAGCTATGGGGAAGGAATGAATTATTGAACTTAAAATAGAAACAACTTAATTGTTCATAAACCAGAATTGTCAAATGATTTATAATAAGTCCATGTTTCAGAATGCCATTAACAAAAATAACATTTTTTTAAAGGATGTAAAACCAGAAGTGTTTCTCAAAATGTGATAAATCTTCTTGTTTGTTTTTTAAAGTTTATTTATTTTGAGAGACAGCATGAGTGGGGGAGGGGCAGAGACAGAGGGAGAGAAGTAATCTTAAGCAAGCTCCATGCTGTGAGCAGAGCCCAATGCTGGGCTTGAACCCATGAAACCATGAGATCATGACCTAAGCTGAAACCAAGAGCTAGATGCTCAACCAACTAAGCCACCCAGGTGCCCCAGGTTTTGGTTTTTTGTTTTGTTTTTGTTTCTTTTTTGAATGAGAAAGATACAAAGAGTATGGTCTCCAATATATAAAAGTTGATATATATTCACATATAATGATTTTTATAATCAGAAAAAAACCAAGGATACTGGAAAAGACTACAGAAGTTTAAATGTAAACACCCCATTTTAGCATACAAAAGAAGGCTGTTTTGTCCAGTGGACTAGAGTTAATTTAAAAAATGGAAGTTTTTAAAAGGGAGAAACATATAAATAGTTTATTCCAATGGGGATAATATTCTTAGAATCATTTTGTCCTCCATACATCTTCCTGACTCCAAAACAATGGAACCAGGATAAGTAGCAGGGTGATGTCTGTTTTTGCAACCATTGCCATAGAGATATATATTCCAGAATTTCCCAAAGTGGATTCTGTACGGCATCTGTTCTGAGGACAATATGCAAATTGCTTGGAAAAATGGGGTTCCATGCCAAATGAGTTTGGGTAATAATACCAAATCTCACTGACTCTTTTATATGTATGTGTATATTTAATGTTTATTTATTTTTGAGAGAGACAGAGACAGAATGCGAGTGGGTTGGGGCAGAGAGAGGGAGGCACAGAATCCGAAGCAGGCTTCAGGCTCCGAGCTGTCAGCACACAGCCCGACGCAGGGCTTGAACTCACGAGCTGTGAGATCATGACCTGAGCCAAAGTCAGATGCTCAACTGACTGAGCCACCCAGGAGCCCCAAAATCTGACTCTTAACATACTATTTATTGTGGCATCATTATTGATGCCAAGATTAGACCACATGGGGAATTAACATTCTTATAAAACTAAGGCAGCAAAGGCCTGAATCCTTAGTGTGAAAGTGAAGGAAGAACAAATCTTCACACTAAAAGGGGCTGCCTATGTCAACCTTGGCACTAGCTAAAGGAAGAGACAAAAAGTTTCTTCTGAAAATTTGAACCACAAATGATATTCATCAGAGTTTGCAATTCAAATTCAAAAAGTCCTGGAACAGAGAAAAAGGTCTCAGGTAGGCAGTATCCCCAGAGAACTGGCAGAAGCCACAAAAATGCTCTCTGGAAAAAAAAGCGATTTCAGGAGTGATGTCATCAAGATGGCAATGCAAATCCTCCCCACCTTCAGTCTCCCTGACAAGAATACCAACAAGCACCTACACACAGACAAGACACCATTGTGAAAATCCCAGAACCAGGACCTGAAGCGAAATCACACCACATTAGATGGGCAAGAGGAGCAACTCCACAGTGACCACACCCCCCTCCACAAGGCTAGCACAGTGCCTTACCAAGACAGCCCCTTGGGCCTATGGTTTCTCCAGTGGGAAAAAGACAACCTAAGGAGGACATCCAGCTCCCCCAGCATTGCACGACACTTCTAATAGTCCCACTCAGGTCTTGCCTCGTGGGGATTACTGGGGGAATCTGCAGGGCTCAACCACTGAGTATCAGATGGAGATGGAGATGGGAGGTGAGGCTTATGATAACCAGCACTCAGATATTAATGGACCTCATTCCTACTTGCAGCAGCACTGGAGCAGAGATCCCTGCTGGGGATTCTGCCAAGGGCAGAGCCAAGTCTGTGGCTATGTCTAGTCGAGGAGCTTGGTTGGCAGTTCTGCCTGATTTGAATACCCAGCCAATGAGCTGTATTTGCCATGGAGCCCAGTCTATGATCCCACCTAGGCAGGGAAGAAAATTCATAGCTCCACCCAACTGCTGAGTACAGCCCCCAGCCCCACCCAACCAGAGACCCCAGATATCCCTGAGGCCCATCCTACAGCCCTGTTTATGCAGGAACTCAAGCCAGCAGCCTTTCCCCCTGACAGTTTACCATGGCCCCATATAACCAGGGACTCTGAATAGTGACCCTAGGAAGCCTCAAAGCCCAGTCCTTCGTATCACCCAGCCAGGGAACCCAGCCTACAAGCCCACCCTTAGCAGAGTTCAGCCTGCAGAACTGCTCAACTTCTGAACACAGCCTTCAGCCCTATCCTGCCAGGGAGCCGAGCCAGTGACCCCACCCAATCCTGGGCACAGCCTGCAGTCCTATCTGATCAGGGAGACCAAACAGTTACCCAGCCCAATTTGGGAGCACACTCTGTGGGCCCACCTAATCACAAGGCATAGGCCGAGGCCCCACCCAATCACAAAGTCTTGCCTACAATGCTGCATGAACACAGGATCTAGCCAATAGTACCATTTGGTCAGGGAGCATAGCCCGAGACCTCATTCAAACATGAACAATTCCAGATCCTAGCCTGTAGCGCTGCCCAATCAAAGAGCCCAGCAAGGGACAGTCCCGCTGACCTCAGAGCACAGAAGTGACTAGAGACTTGGAGGAAGCCCCACCTGCCCACAGATGCTGCCAGCTGACCCATCTGGTACCCCAATGGAGCTGAGCTGTCTTTCCTTGCTAAAGCAAACCTGTAAAGTATGGAAATGGAGACCACCTGCTCAAATGTGCAGATACCAACTCAAAGAATCAAGGTCATGAAAATTAGGTAAATAACACTACCAAAGGAAACTAATAAAGCTCCAATAACTGAATGTAAAGAAATGGAAATCTATGAACTAAAAAAAATTCAGAATGATCCTCTTAAAGATGGTCAGCGAACTATAAGAACACACAATTAAATGAAATTAGGAAAACAATGCATGAATAAAATGAGAAGTTCAACAAAGAAAGAGAAATAATCAAACAAACAGAAATCCTAGCCTGAAGAATATAGACTGACCTGAAGAATTTAATGGAGGACATCAATAACAGACTCAACCAAGCAGAAGAAAGAATCAGTGAACCAAAATGTGGATCATTTCACATTTTCCAGTCAAACTCATAGAAACACAAAGTATAATAGAGGTTTCCAGTGGCTGGAGGGAGGGAAAAATGGGCAGTTGTTTTTCAATGGGTATAGAGTGTCAGTTTTACAAGATGAAAAATTTCTGGAGACCTGTTGCACAATGTACTGTTGTGAATGTACTTAACACCATTGAATTCTATACTTAAAAATGGTTAAGATGTGTTTTAAGTTTTATGTTATGTGTTTTTAATCACAATTAAACTTTTTTAAAGTATTTTAAAAATAACTGATATAGACCATGATTATATAACCTACTTCATATGGTTATTGCAAATATTGAGCTAATACAGGCAAAAAATTTAAACAATGCCTGGTACATACTAAGTGCTACTTAAGTGTTAACTACAATTGCAATTTGCTTTTATCTCTACTTGTTAGTGTCGACAATATGATTCCACCTAGAAGATGACACCATAGTGTTGACGCCATTATACGAGCATTGTCACTGACTTGCCTTCTTTTCCTCTCCAACAAAAGGTTACAAATTACTACTTGCCACTCTCATGACAAGCCTATCTACTTCTCTGACAAGTCTGAAAATAGAACCTTGAATTCTCCACTGTGTGGACAGCTAATAAAATTTGTGAGATCACACTTTGCCATGTCCACTAAGAATGCATCTCTTAGACATCCTTCACCATGCCTGGGATACAAGCACCAGCAGACAACCACAGTCTGACACATACCAGGGACTTAGTAAATAGTCATCCAATGAATGAAAGTTTGAAATAGTGGGACCAATGGATCTTATTCAATAAGTCTAAGCCTGGGTCCCAATTTGATCAAATCATCACAAAAATGAGGGCAAAACAGATAGCTGTCCAGGATTCTTCCTCAGTGGCTCAATTGGTTTTATGAGGTGATTGCTCCTCTGCCTAAAGAGGATTTGCCCTGCTCTATTTAAATCAACCAAAACCTACGCAAAACAAAATAAACCTGGAAATCCACTGCTTTTCCTATAATGAAGCAATATACAAATAATTAAGAAATACATCATTTGTGGCCCAATTAACTTCGTATTAACCCAACACACACACAAAACATCATTCTGCATTCTGAAATCAATGCCATAATCACAGAGATCTTAAGACACAAGCCCCTCTCCCACAATGCTGGTCAGACTGTATACATTTACATGGACCAGATGTAGAGCCTGCAGAGGCAGCCCTGGGTTCAGGGAGAGGAAGCAGCAACCTGAAGGAGTGACTGGAGGCATATCTGAATGACTCTCCTTGCTGCATCTACCTCAAGCACACAAAAGGTTCTAGAAACACCCAACAACATGAAATGGCCAGATGCTTCTATATGCCAGGTTCCATTCAAGATTATGGATGGTACAGATGATTCAGACATGCTTCCTTTCCTCATGAAGCTTATGGTAAGCTGGATAAAACACAATAGCCTAGGTAAACTGAGAAAAGCAACTCTCTGACCTGAAACAGACCCCCCCTTTTTTCCTGACCCTGTGTTAGTGCATGTATAACCTCAGGGGCGAAGGCTTTTGTAGGATGGGTAAAGAGATTCTAAGCCCTCTGGAAAAATTCTATTTTGGTGATAAGTTGTTTGCTAAACTGGCCCCTCCTCCTCAGGAAAGGTGAATGGAGTCTAGCATGGACTAAACAAAAAGCAGACTGGAGTTCATTCCGGGCTCTGAGTTCAAGGAAACATACCTTTGGACTTTCTTCTATATTGGCCAGTCTTGTGGTTCTCAAAATATGGTCCCCCACCTGCAACATCAGCATCTCCCAGTGAAATTGTCAGAAATGCAAATTCTTGGGCTTTACCTCAGACCTACTGAATCAGAAACTTGGGTGGGGCCCAAGGAGCTGTGCTTTAAAAGCCCTTCAAGTGATTCCCATGCATGTTCAAGTTTGATAGCCCCTGGTCCAGCCCAACTAACCAGCACAGGAAAACACACAGAGGGTCAGTCAGGACTGAACATGGTCAAGTAAAGATTGTGCAATTAACTAGAGATTTTGGTGGAAGGAAGGAAGGAAGGAAGGAAGGAAGGAAGGAAGGAAGGAAGGGAAAGGAAAGGAGGAAGGGAGGGAGGGAAAGAAGGGGAGGGAGGGAAGGAAGGGAAGGAAGGGAAGGAAGAAGGGAAGGAAGGAAGACAGACAAGAAATATGCTAAGTTGAACCAAACATTTAAGAAACCTAATCATAGACCAGTGGGGTGTCTTACAACTGGCTTTAATCATCAGATACTCAGGTTTTTAGAACAATCACTGTTCTCTCTTGCTGTTCTCTTTCAAAAGGTAAATACTGGTGACAGGATTGAAAATCTAGTTGCTTAACGTCTGACTCTGACAAGTTTTATCAGATCTTGAAAGCAGAGCAGAAAATCACCTAAATGTAGAGGTTAAAAGTCACTGAACATTAGTTTCCAACTTCACAGTTTAACAAAGAAAACTCTGGCAAGTAAACTTGCTATCCAAGCTCCATGTGTCTATAAACACAAATCACTGACCACTCTTCTGTATCCTAAGAGGCCTAAATGAGAGTACAGGCGTCCCTCTGTAGTTCAGTGATTTTTCAAAAGCCCCCAAACCTTTGCACTATGAAAGCTGGATCTCTTGGAAGCACTGCTTAGCAAATAGTCTTGCTTCATTTTTATGTGGAGGAGAAGTCCCCAGCCTAGGAAGGCACAGGCCACATTCTCACATTTGTTTTTGTTGGACAAGGTGAGATTATGAGCAAGTAAGTCCCTCTCCAGCCTTCTCGGAACTAAGGCTAAGAAAACTGAGCACTAAATTTTTGAAAAACTAAAATCAAGACTTTTGCTTTACTTCAATGTCTGGAGATTACAAAAATTATCAACAAAAATATTAACATAGTCTGCTTTTAGTTCTGGGTATATTATCCTTAAAAGAGAACATTAGGAATGGGTATAGGTGTGCCTCATTTTAAGAAATCTCAACCTCACAGATAAAGGGAAAAATGTATGAAACCACTATTTATATAGGCACCTGTTTGGCACCCCTAAATAACTATCTTTTAAAATGGATATGAGTAGAGGCACATGGGTGCCTCAGTCAGTTAAGCACCCAACTCTTGATTTTGGCTCGGGTCATGATCACATGGTTCGTAAGATGGAGCCCTGCATCGGTCTCTGCATGGGCAACCCAAACCCTGCTTAGGATTCTCTCTCCCTATCTTGGCCCCTCCCTTGCTTGTGTTCTCTCTTTCTCTCTCTCAAAATACATAAATAACCATTAAAAAATAATAAAAATATAAAATGGATATGAAAAGATAGAAAAATAGAATCCTAATTCCTAATTTATCAATTGCTAATTTTTCTTCTTTGTTACAAACAGTATCTATTTTATCAATTTTTATCTGATGAAGTGCTGTCAAACAGCCTTGATGTCAAGGTATCAATTATTTCTCCCTAATATAAAACTTATTTGCTCTCAGCCCATACATAGTCAATGTGTTGGGTGAGTGACCATCTTCCCAAAAGAGATACATCAACATTTCTTGTTAGTGTTTCTTAGTCTTCTGTTCTGAATTAAAGCTCCACATCAAGTTTATCAGCGATCATACCAAAATATTTCAATAAAAATTAAAATGCTCAAGAAGGAGTACTCATTGGTTTTATATATATATATATATATATATATATATATATATATATATATGGTTATATAACTTATATATATATTTATGTTATATAACCATATATATAGTTACATATATATATTTATATATATAAAACAAATAAATAAAATTCCAGATAAATGTATATTGTTTTGTGTTTAAACCTCAAGTCAACTATAAATTACCTATTTGTCATATTATGATTTGTATTAGACATATACAAAAATGCTCTCTATCAATAAAGAGCCATGAAGAACAGTCATTTGCAATTCAGGGGGATCTAATAAAAGAAAGAAAAGTGCCTTTTTTTTTTTTTTTACCAACCTGGGCTGAGAAGCCGCAGAAGAAACCAAACCAGAAATGCACAAGTGTGAATGCAAAATTCTTATAGAAAAAATAGCATAAGAATTTGCACATTCGGAAATAGGACCACCTTCCATGAACAAGGAGAAGCCTCTGGAGGTATCTAAATTGTGCGAATGAATAGTCACTGGCTAAGACTGCCTGCATTCCTTCCTGACCGCTGATGCCAACACCAATGTGAGCACCTACAAAGGAAAAGAGGAACATTTTCATTCCCTGAACAAAGATACAATCTCTTTTATGTCATTATTTACCTACAAAAATCTTACAGATATAGCACTTATATTTTTTTCACATATATTATCTCATGAAACACTCATTAGTTAGGTATTTATCTTAATGTTGCAAAAGAGGAAAGTGGCACAAAAAGTTCAGTCATTTGCCCGAAGTTTTACAGTTTGTAAGTGGCTAAACTGGGATTAAACCCAAGTGTTGGGACTGTGGATCCAGTGTTCATTCCTTACACCATAGCTAGTTATTATACAATATAAGGTGATCAATATCCTTTTCTAGCCTAAATCAATATCCTTTTCTAGTGTAAAAACACACAATATAAGGTGATTAATATCCTGTTTTAGCCTTTTTCTTTTAATTAAAGACAAAGTTGTTGTTGTTTTTAATGAATGCTAGTAATGCTGAATGCATTGGATCCATAAAGTATTCATTTTAGAACTAGTGGGAAAATTAAATTACAGTGCAACCTCCATTACATCTTGCCAAATGCTGAACCCAAGGACTCCCGCTATACAGCAGACCATACTGAATAATACCCTTACTTTTGATCATGCTGACATCATTGGCTCCATCACCTATGGCCAAAGTGACAGCATTTCTGTACTTCTTCACCAGCTCTACTACTTGGGCTTTCTGGAGTGGGGTGACTCGGCAGCAAACCACAGTCTTACACATGCAGGCAAGTTCTAAGAGATCACCCTTGATACCACTTTCTAGGGCATGGGCCTATGTTATTAAAAAAAAAAAAATCCAGATTAGAACAAGAAATAATTAATGAGACATGTCTTGTTTCTCAACTGATATATTTTCTAAACAGTTTAACTAAGTTTCAACAAGTCATTGTTGACCCAGAATCACATGAACAACTAACTAAAGATGAGTACAAAACTCCTACTAAGTGCCAAGGAATTTTAGAATGAAAAAAAAAAAGACACAATGCCCTTGTGTGTCCTCCTTAACACATTATCACGCTACATTGGTGAGATATAATTAAATGCCAGAAAATCTCCAGAATCCACTGAAAGAGAGAAAAGCAAAAGACTGAGCCTACCCACCATCTCACCAGGTTTAGAAAGAACTACATAATGATGATGACTTCTTTGTTCTAAGTGATGGAAGTTTTGTTTCCTTTGCATTGTTGTTTTGTATATTTAGTGTTTGTTGTTGTGGTTATCAATGGTTGGGCAAATGAAAAGCAGATGACCTGGAAATTAGCCCTTGAAAAACAAAGTGATTGAAACCAAGAGAAGCCTGTGCAAAAGGGTGGCATGCAACCTGTGTCTCAGGCAGGGTTCCCAACCAACTCCAGCCTTGCTCTTCTCCAAATAACCACAGCCTTTATGTATGCCAAGAAATGACTGGAAAGGAGAGCATAATCCTTTGCAGTTAACTGTGTGATTTGTTTTCTAGAAAACATCTCATTGTACATTATTTAGTAAACACATTGAGAGGAAACAGGAATCCACCTCAACTTTGAGTCATCAGTATCTCTGAATGAATCTCTAGCAAGATATTCACAGCCTGTCACAATCTGGCCTCTATGTTTCTTTTGAGTCCTGGCTTCTACCACCATCTTTAAGTTTACTGTGTACTCCCATCATGCCAAAGTGCTTGTTTCCGTAACATGACAGGGTCTTTCTTGCCTCTGCCTTTGTACTTGTTGCTCCTGTGCCTGAAAGCATCACTTCCTCCAGGAAGTCTTCCCTGACTTTCACACAAGGAACTAAATGTGTCTGTCTCTATGCTCTCAAAGCTTTGTGTTCATTTCTCTATATAGTATTTGTCATACCACTTGAGATCAGCTCTCCTGCTAGATGGCAATCCCTAAAACAAGAACCGAGTTCTATTCACATCCTTATCCTCAAGCTCTAGCATCTTGACTTGAGCATGCTTAATAAATGTTCATGATATCAATGAAAGGATGGGTGAATAAATATAAAACATGACTCTGATGTAGAAAATTCTTACGTCAAGGCCTATGATTCCTAAGGGAATCTGTGAGTTAGCTTTCTCTTTCTGAAAGAGAAAGCATGTAACTGGTTTTCTTGCCCAGAATGGTCTCCTTTTCTCTTTCTTTTTCTTCTTTATTATCAACAAGTGAAAACCTAGAGTCAGACTCTGAGAAGGAAGAACCCAATTACATTCCACAAAGCATCAAGATTTAAGCAAACTGGAATCATGATTTACTTAAAAAAAAAAAAAAAAGAAAGAAAGAAAGAAAAAGAAAAAAGCTTCTGACCATACCAGCAGAAATGTGGTCCATTCTCCTTAAATGAAAAATGACATTTCATGGTTTCATAAGCTTCAGGCTTTGAAGCTGAAACAGTTCTTGAAGAGCATCTATCTTAGCTCTTCCTTTCAACAGATTTAGAGACAAAGGAAGAACAGTATATTTTATCACCTGGGTAGTCTAACCCACCACACACTGGCTTCTTTGAGCCTGAGGGAAAGTCAAAGCACCACTCATTAGGGACCTTTCCATAGTGTAGTCCCTGGGAAGTTCAGCCTGGAGGCCACCAGCTCCAAGCCCGAGTTGACAGGCTTATAATTTTCAGTTGCTGCTCATTTGTGCAAGGGAGAAGTTCGTGTCATCTGGACAAACTTTCAACTGAGCTTGGCCTGCAGCTGAGCTCTGTAACTTTCCATGGTGTAGAAGGCAACACATCATTACGCCTGGAATCCAGCTGGATAATGCTCTAAGCACTAAAAGCTAACAGACAGCTGATCACAAGGGGAAAATAAAATATAGCCATATCCAACTTCTTTTGTCCTCTAAGAAACTGTCTACAAGAAGATACATTTATTTTCCAAACTCCAAAAGTGAAAAATGATCATCAAAGCTGGGGAAAGATGTGAGATTAGCTCTTTGGGCATATAAATGATAATTTCACTGGAGTGCAATCAGAGCTTTTGTCTTCTAAATTAGAAACTCAGAGGAGTGTTTTGATATTTGTTCAAGATTTGGAACCTGAACTACATTAAAAGCACAATGCAAGTTTATTCTATTACGACAAGAACCAGATTTCCTAATCAAAGCAAATTGTTTGGCATTGCTGTAAAATACTGCTATTTAGAAAAACCACCAGAGGTATCTTAATGGCAGTAATTTGGTGTGGTAATTATATGAAGATCAGGTTGTGCTCTGCCAAATCACAAACATCAGCAAAACAGTAATTGCAATACATCCAACAGTTGCGTTAGTTTAATTAAATAACAGTGAGCTGTGACACTCTCCTTAGAAAAGCACTTAAACAATACTGCTAATGGTTTACAGTCACTCACATAAGATGGATATTCTGTGAATACAGTATTTCTTTGGAACCTCCCTTTCACTGCGGTGGTTCAAGCAATAATGTATGAAATATGTATCAGAAACTTCCTTTCCCCTTGCAAACAGGAAACCATCGTGTATACCCTCGTTTCTAGTAGTGTCATTTGTTTGGAAAACACAAAAGGAGATCTCATTACGACAGCACAAAAGAGACAATTATTGGAATAAAGGAAAAGAAAGAACAAGAGCCTTAAGCAAACTCACCAAACTGTGGCCATTGATGATTAAGGCATAATCTCCTGTTATGGTTTCTTCTACAACTGAGTCCAACTCCAGCTGCTGTTTTTCAAAAACTACATGGCCGTTGGAAAAACTTCTGTTTTGTTCAAACAAATTTTCCTTTGCTTTTCTTGAAGGAGAAGGGGGAAACAAATCATAACAAGTATACGGAGCATACCTATTACTCTGACAAGAGACTGGCCTGCAGGTAAATTCAGCTCATCACCAGTCAGAAAGACTATGGCATAAGATTCCATTACAGGAAGCAAGTTGGATAGTTCTTTGTGATTGGAAGGCCATCGCAAATTTGCAAATTCCAGGAAGTAGGAGTGTAAACATAATGAAAACAGAATCATTTTGAACATTTAAAATTACCTAAAATCTAAATTACCATCTTGAGCTGTGCTTCAACTAGATAATCTGGATACATTTGGTATATAAGGTTGTCTGTGCTTCAAAGACTTAAAAACCACTGGTCTGGCATGAAATATTGTTTAATAATAAAAAGGGAAAGACTAAAGATCTCCTGCAGAGATCTTATAGCAATTCTAGGGCATTAATATATAAAATAAATTCATTAATTTGCAGAAAATTGTCATATAATCTGGCTTAAAACAAGTCTTTCAAGAAGCACATTTAAAAAAAAATGTGACAATAAAACTAAATGTTATTAGAATATAATGGACTGTTTTAAGTGAAAATTCATTCATTGATTCAAAAATGAATTGTTTCAATGAATTGATTCATTGATTCAAACAATAGAATAAATCTCTGAGAAAGAAAATATAGACACCAAGGATAGAGGGTTGTTCTAAATGGAAACTCACCCCAGTGCCCTAGATCTAATTAGCAGTAGATTAATCCTGCTCACACTCATCCATCTCTGCTATTTAAGAAAAAGATTGTATGGTCACTTAACATACTTAGAAGATGCATTTTACTCTTCTCTTCAAAATGGACAGATAATGCCTTTAATGGAAGGGAAATTTCCTCTCCAAGGATATTTGGATGACAGGTTTTGAAGTAACATAGGGCAAGCTGCCATGACTCCAGAACTTTCAACCATAACCAGAGAGCCACGTGGCAGATGCTCCCTCAAGATGAGTGCCAAAGCCAGCCATGAATACACTGGGCCACAACTTGTATATACAAAATGAGGCCCCTGGAGAAAATGGGGAGTGAGAGGCCAAAAAATGGATGTTTTGCCTTACAGCACAATGAAATGGTTCCCCAAAGGCTCATCGTAGGTAGAAAACATTTATTAAAATATCTTTATGTTGTAAAAAGAAGGCAAGGTTGACTACACAAAAATAACTGTTTTAGCCCTTAGCTTTCTAATTATTTGAAAATTCAACACTAATTGTTTATATGCAAAGTTAAAAAAAAAAAAAACACACAACACACACATACAAAAACACCCTTATCTTCTGGCTCAACATCTCCTTCTGCTGTCCAACACCAAAATCACAGCCTGCATTTAGGAACCCAAGGAACCCAGAGATTACATGTCTCTGGCTCCAAGAATGATATCATGCATTTAGCAATCAGTCTGTAGAATCAAAGAAAAAGATTTATAAAGTAATAGTGCTATGTGTGAAATTTAGAGAGTTAAGGTGAGGGGGTGGGGTGGAGAACAGACATGAAAAAACAATGTTGTTAAGTGGGAAAATCAGAGTTTACATCAGATAACCATGTCAGGGAATCCTCCTAAACAGTCATGAAAATTTACTGTCCCATATAATGAAGGAAAGCTAGAAAAACAAGCTCAGAAGCGAGCATTTTTCTGACAATGTTGCAGAGCTCATAAATTGGGTCTTAAGAAAGCACCAAAGGGCAAACATCTCCTGAGGTTTCCTTTTTAGTAAAGTTCTCACTCGCTGTATAAATGACTCAATCTCTGTTTCCCCCCCGGAGAATAAAAACATTCCAAAGAAGGGTGAAGTTCATGAAAGTATTGGCTGAAATTCTATTTACTTAGGATTTTCCCCCCCTAAACTGTCTTAACATCTCCAGGCAGAAAAGGGACAGTTTTTTCAGTTCAGTTTAAATTCCCACTGTGTTCCCTCCACATGGGCCAACAACCCTCCTCACCAGACTGGGCTCACGCATTTTCAGACCTTTGCCCATGCTCTATAGCTATCATTTCTTTTTCTTCCCGGAACTTAGCTCTTAAAATACCAGCTGGTTCTCAAAAAGAAATAAAAAAATTAGGAGGAGGGGGAAAACTACTCATGACTCCTTTCCTTGAACAGGAACTATAGATTTCTGTGGGCATAACACACAATGTTTAACCACAGAGCACAAATAACGAATGCTAAAACAAAAGAGTGCCTGTTTTTCCCCAAGCTTTGTAAGGAAGGGCAGTCTATTATAATCCTGGCATGAAGACACGCATTAACGGCTGAGGCAAATGTGGCATTCACAGCCCTGTGCCACCGTAAACATAGCAGAGCACAGTTAGGCCCATGTTGGCTTCCATGCACTCTGCACTCTATAAAAAGAGATGGTAGGGAAAAGGATCATTTGTTAGTGCTTGTAAGGCACTCTGTTTTCAAACACTACCTGGACCTGTTAAGGAAACATGGCACCATGTTTAAAAGAAGACAACCCTGACTTTGATAGAAGAGCATTGATCTTGGAGCCTGGAGAGCTGGGTTCAGGCCCAGGGTCACCCTCTGACATCTCATGTGCCCACAGTTGGGTGATCTGACCTCCAACTACTTGACAAGTCAGTTACAGACCCAGTCAAGAACCTAAGTCTTCAGATTCCTGGCTCTCAGTTCTCAGTCTCCCACACTAAGCTGAGTTACATACAGAGTAGGCCACAGGCTTCCTCTAGGATGGGACAAAAACAGTGCCAGAGGAGCAGTTAAGGGATGGGACCATGCTGCCAAGAGTAGACAAAGGGAGGAAGTACATGAAATTTTGATTTCAAGCCCCAGTTCCATCCCTTACTACCCATGTGATATCTAAGACACTCAACCCCTAAACCCATATTTATTAGCAATTAGGGGAACGGGACAGCCAATCAGACTGGTTGTCACCAGCTACGAAAACAGGGGCAACTGCACCAGTGTGTACTAAAACATCACCAAGATCTGTTAGTACTCTAAAATTTATGATAGAAACTTAACCTACTAAAATATTTTGCCTGGGTGACTAGAAGTTTGAAATGAGGAACAAAATGCATTTTGTTTGGCTTGCACAGTGTTTTTAAAATTCTGTATGAGTTTATGGACAACCTGACTTCACTTTCACCCAAGGCTCCATCACTCCCTAATGTCTTATATACAGCCCAGATCACGCAACTAATATTATCTGTCTGGTTCTGGAGCCATTTGCATTTGAGAACTCTGCTCACTCATACAGATAACTTTCTACCAGGTAGTGCCCAAAAAAGTGTAACGCATATTTTGCTGATTAAAGAAGAAATGTCAGTTCCTAGATACATCACTGGGGTATTCCTCAGAAGCAGTGGAGACATGTCATGGTTTAATTAGTTATAGGACATGAATTTTTCCAACAAGACGTGATCAATACAACAAAAATGAAACATGGAGTGAGTTGGCCTGTCAGCCCAAGCAAAATTACATTCTTGGTCTGTCTTCCTTTGGGCAGAAGACATATCTATGTATTGGCAAAATATAATCAATGCAGTAATCTTCTGAGGAGCCATAGCAGCATTTAATTGTAGATTTCTGGGCATACCTTTAATAGTAAAACAGTTATGGTGGCAAAATTAACACAGGAGCCAAAGTGTCTAAGACAGTTTCATAACACTAAATTTGAAACAAGCTACATGCATGATATGCATAAAAATTATATATCCATGTTTATGAAATAATCTCAACACATTTAATAGGTTCAAATATAATCACTTAGTTCATTTCCTGCTAATAGCTACTATCATTTAGATCCTGTTCTTTTGACATACCTTTTTGGGTTGTTTTTACATCAACTCTCACTGAACTCACATACATATATACAAATACATTCTTTGGAAAAAAGGAATCATATATATGATACTTTGTTATCTCATTTTTCACTTAAGTTTATTATGGACATTTTTCAATGTCAGTAGACACATAATCACTTTTGTTAACTGCATAGTATTCCATTGCTTAAATATGTCATAGTAATTAACAAAATCCCTTGTGGCTGGGTATTTGAGCATTTTCTAATTTTCTATTATAATTGGTAAAGCAACCAATATTTCTTTATATACATATTCAAACATTTTTACACTTGTTTAAGGACAATTCCTAGAAGTAGTGATCATTGGATGAAAAGTGTATATATATGTAATTTTGAAATATGTTGCGAGTTTGCCCTCTGGTAAGTTTCTACCAACGTACACTCCCAACAAAAGTTTATGAGAATTAATATTTCTGCACATTCCTTCCATATAATGACTGTTATCCCATCTACTTAGTCAGCCATAGGTAGTTTGATAAAATCTTGAGATATTAACTTTGGTTCCCTACCCCTTCTGTAATCACCACCACTACCATAGATGATGCTATTTACTCAGAAACATACCTTGCCTCAGGAGATCTCAGTCAAATACAGAGGGAACAAAAAAGAGTCATGACCTTGCGTTTTAGGTACCGAAATAGACTCTTGAAACTGATAGCAGCATTGATCTTGAATTTCACTATGGGGTTTTGAGAGGGAAGAAAAAAAGTTCTCCATGTATCTTAAGACTAATCCTTAAAGGAATCAGGGCATAAAATGTTGCCATAAGCAATAGAGTAGAAAGCCCATCCAAGCCTAGAGGAAATAGACTATGAAGAGGAGCTTAGATGCTGGTGAGAGTCACTAAAAGAAAACTCATAACCTGGATTGGTAGTGGATGGAGGAGTGTGTGGGTAATGGAATCCTCTGATGAGTTTTTGGGAAACTGAGTATGGAATAGTTGCCGCTGAAGTATGGTAACAAAGAAGATACAAGAGTAAAGGGATTTCAGGAACAGAGGTAGCCATGTGAAAGCACAAGTCTTGGATACAGAGATGAAGAGCAGCCACACTTTCCCTGTTTCCCCAGAAGCATGTGGAAGTCAGCCAAGAGGGACAGCCAGCAACCCAGAGAGTCTGGAGACCAGACAGGGACACAGAAGTGGGAAGTGCTAGATGCCAGTAGGGTAGATGCTGAGGATCAGTAACAGGTAAGGCAACTGTGCATCTTAGACCTTACCCAAAAGTACCTAGTTTAATTCTGTCACCAGGCAGAAAAGGAGTTCAAGTTCAGTTTTATAAAATTTAAGGAGTTTCTGTTCTTGCACAGTTGAGTGTATTCTGGGCTATGAAAGTCAGACAAGCTAGAAATTGAGTCCTAACCATTCTACTTCCAAAAGAGCTGTCAGTTTGATTCCACACTTTCCTCATCTACTGTTAACAGCCTCACTGCCTTAAGTTCAACCCTCATCATCTCTAAATTTGGGTGTTCCAACAGCCTCCCGATGCATCTCCCCATAACATTCATTTTCCCATCAAACATACTCCATCTATCCATTCACTAGAATGTTATTTCTAAAACGTAGAATTGGGCTTATCACTCATCTGCTTAGAAGCCACCCACATTCACCCAATAACTTCAGGATAAAGCATAGCCACTTTCACTTGTCAATCTATCACCAATCTGTCTCTGAAAAAATGGTCCCCACCTCTAAGTTCTATCATACTCTCTAGCTACAACTTGGAATATTTTCTCTAGAATAGAACATAATTTCTTTCATGTTTCTATGCCTTTGTGTGTGCTGTTCCATCAACCTGCAATATCTTTATCCAATGTAACCAATCGAAGAAGGACATCCATAAAGGTTGTAAGGGATCAGTGTGTGGTCTTCAATATATTAAGAAGGTTAATAAAAAATACAGATTGCTCTATGATAAGAATGTATGGACTCTCCACCTGTAATTTTTTTTTTTTAATGTTTAGTTATTTTTAGGAGAGAGAGAGAGAGAGAGAGAGAGATCTGGGGAGGGGCAGAGAGAGTGGGAGACAGAGGATCTGAAGCAGGCTCTGTGCTTACAGCAGAGAGCCTGATGCGGGGCTCAAACTCACAAACCACGAGATCATGACCTGAGCTGAGGTTGGTTGCTTAACCGACTGAGGCACTCAAGTGCACCTAGACTCACCACTTTTTTTTTTTAAGTTTTGTGTTATTCTATTTAACATGGACAAATACTGATAGAATTTTTTATATAATTTTAATAGAGACTCCACAGAGTCTATTAGGGAAATGTTAATAAAGGGAGTCCCTGTTGTGGAACAACAGCTAAAGAAAAGAGAAAAAAGGGAAGGGACCAAGTGGGGGGGGGGGAGGCAAGAAGCATGCTTACTGAATGGCCATAAATCTTTACATTCTTATCTCTTTGAATCTCCCAAATAAAATAATCTACAAAGTAGATATTTGCATATTTTACCATTTACAAATGAGGAAACCAATCAAAGAGAGGTTGAACAGCATCCTGAAAATCAATCAGTCTACCAGTTGAGTACAAATCTGAGATTCAAACTTGGGTCCCTCTAACACAAAGCCCATATCCTTCCTCTTACACCTGCTATCACTCTCTGGAATTTATTCACACTGGTGTATGACCTTAAATGAAGCAGTAAGATGCCTCAACAGCTACATTTTTTATATCAGTCATTTAAAGGGAGTAAGAACACATCGAAGGTAAAAGTTTAGGGAGACACATGGCAAGTGATTCAGTGCACAGGATCTGGGACCACGCTAGATTCAAATACCAGCTGAACCACTGGCCACGTGTGAAACTTCAGGCATGTATTGAGCTTATCTATGCTTCAACTTCCTGATCTGTAAAGTAAGGATAATTATAATGCCTACCACTGGGTTGCTTTGGGAATGAAATGTAATACATGTATCCAGCTTATAATAGTGCCTCAGGCACTTTCTTAAAGCATTTAGCACTAGGCTCATCAGAATCTAGATCTGCTCATATCCATCTTCCTTCAGCAAAAGTTAAAGTCCCCAAACAAAAGGTCATTTAAAGAGAAAGATTTTCTTAAAATAAAAAACTTAATTATTAATTATTAAACAAATTATTACTATTTCCCCCCAAAACTCCATAGAATCTATCATTAAAGTTATATAAAAATACCAATAATAACATTATGTCCTTAATAATTAGATTTACCAATTTATTTGGCAAAGACATGCAGTCTTCAGTCATAGCTTCTACCAGCATGTACAGCAGTTTCCTACCATGGGTAAAACAGTATAGAAGTCGGAAAATTTAATCTACAAGTAGCAATTGGTGGTGCTAACAGTTAAGACTTCCTTTCTTTTCAAAGTAGGGAGAGGAGGAACATATTTCAACATCATAAAAGCCATATACGAAAGACCTACAGTTAATATCATCCTCAATCGGGAAAAAGTGAGAGCTTTTCCGCTAAGGTTAGGAACATGACAGGGATGTCCACTCTTACCACTGTTGTTCAACAGAATACTGGAAGTCCTAGCCTCAGCAATCAGACAACAAAAAGAAATGAAAGGCATCCAAATTGGCAAGGAATAAGTCAAACTTTCACTCTTCACAGATGACATGATAGTCTACATGGAAAACCTGAAAGACTTCACCAAAAAATGGCTAGAGTTGATACATGAAATCAGCAAAGTTGTAGGATATAAAATCAACATACACAAATCTGTTGCATTTCTATACACCAATAATGAAGCATCAGAAAGAGAAATCAAGGAATTGATCCCATCTACAATTGCATCAAGAACCGTAAGGCACCTAGCAATAAACCTAACCAAAGAGGTAAAAATCTGTACACTGAAAACTAGAACATGGGAGGAGTTAAGGCGGCAGAGAATTAGGGGGACTGGGATGTCCCTCATCCCTCAAAGACAGTGATGTTGAGGTTAGAATACTTTGAACACCCAGGAAATCTATCTGTGGAGTGACAGAAAAATCTCCACAGGTGGAGGGAAACAGCTTGGCAGGACAGAGGTGCATGTCTGCAAATTAAGGGAGATAAAACAGCCTGGGCACAGAGGGGAGGGATCCCCTTCTATGGAGAGACAAAAGGGAGATAAAGAGAAGCTGTGGATGCAATATTGTGTTAGGACAAGAGAAAAACCCCTCTAGACCACAGACTGGGGAAGAAGGAAACAGACAGAGCCAGTTTCTCCTTTGCAAACAGCTTTAGAAGCTAAAGATCACAGTTTTCAAAAGTGTGTGACTTTTTCCCAACCAAAGCCACCACTATGTGTGTGAGCCTGAGGGGAAGGGAGCCAGCCCCAGGGTGTGGTAGTGATCTCAGGGGTGCCCTGGGAGAGAACCGTCCCCTCCCTTAAGTACTGTGGGAAGAGGGTATATTGATCCCCAAAGTACAAAAGACAGTGCAGGCACCAGCCATATCAGCAAGGCGGAGTGGCACTACCCCAGAACCAGGTCTGCATGGCTCGGGATCCCCTAAGATATCGGGTTTTAAATCCCAGCTGAGTGCCTAGGAGACACAGGAAACTATAGAGCAGGACAAGCCAGCCGCCCACACTGCTCTGGGAGGACAGCCTGAACAACATGGTTTGAGACACCTGTCTGGGGAGGAGAGATTGGGATGTCGCCAATTTTTCTCCCCATCACCAACACAGTGGGGTTTCAGAGAATAGGACAACAGGCCCTCAATGGAGGCGGGACCTGTTCACACCAAACCCCAACCCTCTGTGCCTGGCAATTGCTCATCTACTAGAGGAATACTGACACTGTGCCAACCAGAAGGCCTCTCCTCCAGACCAGTACAGCCACCGGTCCCAGGCACCAACAGACAACTGTCCTGCTGTTTTGAATGTTAGTCTGTTTCTTTTCTTTTTTCCCCTCTCTTTTCATTTCTTTTCTTCTCTTTTCTCTTCTTATTCTTTCTACCATCTTCTTCTTTTTCCTTTGGAAACAGGCTCATCCTTTCTGATATGATTTTTGGTCATTTCTTATTATATATATACGTTTTTTTCTTTCTTTCTTTCTGTTTTGTCGGTTTAATCAGGTATTTTTACTCTACTATTTTTACACCTTTTCTAGATCTCCTTTATTTTTCTTTCTCTCTCTTTGGATTAAGCCTTATAATTTCTTTGATTCTCTGCTTCCCCCGCCCCCCCCCCCCACACACCCTTTCATTTTTCTCTTTGTATGGGATCAGACTCCCGGCCCTTTCTTTTTTTCCAGGGTTATGTCAATGAACAAATCAAAGCACACCTGATGGAAGGGCTAAACAATGAATTAGGAGGAGCTTTGTAGAAGACTGACCAGTGGGATACAGCAGCCAAACACATAACAATGAAGCGCATGCAACACTCTCCAAAAACACTTCTTGAAGTGCCAGGCCATGGACAGCATATGACCACTTTTTAATACAGTAGTTCTTGCAGGTGTAGGACACATAACAAGTCATTAAAACATATTAAAGACAGAAGCCTAGTCAAAATGATGAAACAGAAGAATTCTCCCCAAAAGAAATTCCAAGAAGAAATGACAGCCAGAGAATTGTTCAAAATAGATACCAACAATATATCTGAAGAAGAATTTAAAATAACAGTCATAAGACTAATAGTTGGGTCTGAAACAAGCATAGAAGACAGCAGAGAATCTATTGCTGCAGAGATCAAAGACCTAAGAAACAGTCATGATGAATTAAGAAATGTTGTAAATGACATGTAAAATAAACTAGATGCAGTGACAGTGAGGACAGGAGAAACAGAGGAGAGAATAGGTGAAATAGAAGATAAAATTATGGGAAATGATGACGCTGAAAAAAAGAGGGAAAAGAAATTACTAGACCATGAGGGGAGAATTAGAGACCTAAGTGACTCAATGAAACAAAATAATATCCATATTATAGGAGCTCCAGAAGAAGAGACAGAAAGGGGCAGAAGGTTTATTTGAACAAATTACAGGTGAGAACTTTCCGAATCTGGGGAAGGAAATAGGCATCCAAGTCCAAGAGGCACAGAGAACTCCCTTCAAAACAAAAACAAGTCAATACCATGACATATCATAGTGAAACTTGCAGAATACAAAGATATTTCTGAAAGCAGCTAGGGACAAATGGGCCTTAACCTACAACAAGAGACACATAAAAGCAGTAGCAGACCTGTCCACTGAGAGTTGGCAGGCCAGAAGGGAGTGGCAGGAAATATTCAATGTACTGAATAAGAAAAATATGCAACCAAGAATCCTTTATCCAGCAAGGCTGTCATTCAGAATAGAAGGAGAGATAAAGGCTTTACCAGACAAACAAAAACTAAAGGAGTTCATGACCACTAAACCAGCCCTGTAGGAGATGCTAAGGGGGACTCTGAGTGGAAAGCAGTAAAGACTACAAAAGACCAGAGACATCACCACAAGCACAACACATACGGTAACACAATGACCCTAAATCCATATCTTTCTTTTTTAAAATTTTTTAATGTTTTTATTATTTATTTTTGAGACAGAGAGAGAGAGAGCATGAGCAGGGGCAGAGAGAGAAAGAGGGAGACACAGAATCTGAAGCAGGCTCCAGGCTCTGAGCTGTCAGCACAGAGCCCGACGAGGGGCTCTAACTCACAAACCATGAGATCATGACCTGAGCTGAATGAAGTCAGACACTTAACCGAATGAGACACCCAGGCGCCCCAAATCCATATCTTTCAATAGTCACTCTGTATGTAAATGGATTAAATGCCCCAATCAAAAGACACAGGGTATCAGAATGGACAAAAAAACATGATCCATCTATATGCTGCCTACAAGAAACTCATTTTAGACCTGAGATCACCTGCAGTTTGAAAGTGAAGGAATGGAGAACCATCTGTCATGCTGCCAGACAGCAAAAGAAAGTCGGAATAGTCATACTTATACCAGACAAACTGGATTTTACAAACTGGACTTTGTAGTTACAAACTGTAACAAGAGATGAAGAAGGCCATTATATCATAATTAAGGGGTCTATCCATCAAGAAGATCTAACAATTGCAAATGTTTATGCCCCCAATGTGAAAGAACTCAAATATACAAATCAATCACAAACATAAATAAATGTATAGATAATAATACCATGATAGTAGGGGACTTTAATACTCCACTTACTACAACAATGGACAGATCATATAGGCAGAAAATTAATAAGGAAACAATGACTCTGAATGATAAATTGGACCAGATGGACTTACCAGATACATTCAGAACTTTTCGTCCAAAAGCAGCAGAACACACATTCTTCTCATGGACCATTCTCCAAAATAGATCACATACTGGGTCACAAAACATCTCTCAACAAATATAAAAGGGTTGAGATCATATCATGCATGTTTTCAGATCTCAATGCTATGAAAATTGAAATTAACCACAAGAAAAAAAAATGGAAAGCCCCCAAATACATGGAGGTTAAAGAACATCATACTAAATAATGAATGGTTCAACCAGGAAATTAAAAAAGAAATTGAAAAATATATGGAAGCAAATGAAAATGAAACCATGACAAGTCCAAACCCTTTGGGATGCAGTGAAGGAAGTCCTAAGAGGAAAATACATTGCAATTCAGGCCTATCTCAAGAAGCAAGAAAGTTTCCCAAATACAGAAACTAACCTCACACCTAAAGGAACTAGAAAGGCAGCAGCAAAGAAAACCCAAGGCCAGCAGCAGAAGAGAAATAATAAAGACCAGAGAAGAAATAAACAATATAGAATCCAAAGAAACAGATCAATGTAGAACAGTAGAACAGATCAATGAATCTAAGAGCTGGTTTTTTGAAAGAATAAACAAAATTAACAAACCTCTAGCAAGACTTCTCAAAAAGAAAAGAGAGAGGACCCAAATAGATGAAATAATGAATGAAAGAGGAAAGATCACAACCAATACCACAAAAATACAAACAATTATTAGAGGATACTATGAAAAATTATATGCCAACAAACTGGACAACATGGAAGAAATGGACAAATTCCTAGACACTCACACTCTACCAAAACTCAAATGGAAAGAAACAGAAAGTTTGAACAGACCCATAAACAGTGAAGAAATTGAATCACTTAACAATAATCTCCCAAAAAATAAGAGTCCTGGGCCAAATGGCTTCCCAGGGAAATTCTACCAGACATTTAAAGCAGAGTTAATACCTATTCTTCTCAAGCTGTTCAAAAAATAGAAATGAAAGGAAAGCTTCCAGACTCATTCTATGAAGCCAGCATTACCTTGATTCCAAAACCAGACAAAGACCCAACTAAAAAGAAGAACTACAGGCCAATATCCCTGATGAACATGGATGCAAAAAGTCTCAGCAAGATGCTAGCAAATCAAATTCAACAGTATATTAAAAGAATTATTCACCAGGATCAAGTGGGATTCATTCCTGGGATGTAGGGCTGGTCCAATATTTGCAAATCAATCAACATGATACATTAATGGAAGAAAGGATAAGAACCATATGATCCTGTCAATAGATGCAGAAAAAGCATTTGACAAAAATACAGCATCCTTTCTTTTAAACCCTCAAGAAAGTGAGGATAGAAGGAACATACCTTAACATCATAAAAGCCATATATGAAAGGCCCAGAGCTAATATCATCCTCAATGGGGAAAAACTGAGAGCTTTTCCCCTGAGCTCAGGAACATGACAGGGATGTCCATTCTCACCACTGTTGTTCAACATAGTACTCGAAGTCCTAGCCTCAGCAATCAGACAACAAAAAGAATAAAAGGCATCCAAATTGGCAAGGAAGAAGTCAAACTTTCATTCTTTGCATTTGACATGATACTCTACATGGAAAACCTGGAAGATTACACCAAAAAAATGACTACAGCTGATACATGAATTCAGCAAAGTTGTAGGATATAAAACCAATGTACAGAAATCAACTGCATTTCTACACACCAATAATGAAGCAACAGAAAGAGATATCAAGGAATAGATACCATTTACAATTGTACCAAGAACCATAAATACCTAGGAATAAACCTAATCAAACAGGTCAAAGATCCATTCACTGAAAACTATATAAAGCTTATGAAAGAAATTTAAGACACAAAGAAATGGAAAAACATTCCATGCTCATGGATTGGAAGAACAAATATTATTAAAATATCAATAATACCCAAAGCAATCCACACATTCAATGCAATCCCAACCAAAATGGTACCAGAATTCTTCACAAAATTCTAAAATTTGTATGAACCACAAAAGACCCCAAATAGCCAAAGTAATGTTGAAAAAGGAAACCAAAGCTGGAGGCATCACAATCTCGAACTTTAGCCTGTATTACAAAGCTGTAACCATCAAGACAATATGGTATTGGTACAAAACAGACACATAGACCCATGGAATAAAACAGAGAACCCAGAAATGGACCCACAAATATATGGCCAACTAATCTTCGACAAAGTAGGAAAGAATATCCAGTGGAAAAAAGACAGTCTCTTTAGCAAACGGTGCTGGGAGAACTGGACAGCAACATGCAGAAGAATGAAACTGGACCACTTTCTTACACTATACACAAAAATAAATTCAAAATGGATGAAACACCTATATGTGAAACAGGAAACCATCAAAATCCTAGACGAGAACACAGGCAACAACCCCTTTGACCTCAGCCACAACAACTTCTTACTTGACATGTCTGCAAAGGCAAGGGAAATAAAAGCAAACATGAACTTTTGGGATCTCATCAAGATAAAAAGTTTCTGCACAGTAAGGGAATCAATATAGCTAAAAGGCAACTGACAGAATGGGAGAAGATATTTGCAAATGACATATTGGATAAAGGGTTAGTATCCAAAATCTATAAAGAACTTATCAAACTCAACACCCAAAAAACAAATCATCCAGGGAAGAAATGGGCAGAAGACATGAACAGACACTTCTCCAAAGAAGACATCCAGATGGCTAACAGGCACATGAAAAGATGTTCAAAGTCACTCATCATCAGGGAAATACAAATCAAAACCACATTGAGATACCACTTCATACCTGTCAGAATGGCTAAAATTAACAACTCAGGAAATAACAGATGTTGGCAAGGTTGTGGGGAAAGGGGAAACCTCTCGCACTGTTCGTGGAATGCAAACTGGTGCAGCCACTCTGAAAACAGTGTGGAGGTTCCTCAAAAAGATAGAGATAGAACTACCCTACAGCCCAGCAATTTCACTAGTAGGTATTTATCCAAAGGATACAAAAATGCTGATTTGAAGGGGCACATGCACCCCAATGTTGACAGCAGCATTATCAACAATAGCCAAACTATGGAATGAGCCAAAATGTCCATTCACTGATGAATGGGTAAAGAAGATGTGGTATACACACACACACACACACACACACACACACACACACACACACGCACTGGAGTATTACTTGGTGATTAAAATAATGAAGTCTTGTCATTTGCAACAATGTGGATGGAACTAGAGTGCATTATGCTAAGCAAAATAAGTCAGTTGGAGAAAGACAATATCATATGATTTCATGGAATTTAGGAAACAAAAAAGAACATAGAGGAAGGGAAGGAAAAATAAAATCAGATAAAAACAGAGAGGGAGGCAAACCATAAGAGACTTAAATATAGAGAACAAACCATAGGTTGCTAAAGGTGAGGTGGGTGCAGAGAATGGGCTAAATGGGTCATGGGATTTAAGTAGGACACTTGTGATGAACATTGGGTGTTATATATGTAAGTGATAAATCACTAAATTCTACTCTGGAAACCAATACTACACTATATGTTAACTAACTCGAATTAAAAAGAAAAAAAAAAGACTTCCTTTTTTTCCCCAAGGTTCATGAACAAAAGTGTAACGATGGAGACACATTAAGGAAGCCATAGTGCTCCACTGTTGTGTTGAGGGAAGGTTATCCCCTTCTAGAATGCAGCAAGATACAAGCAATTTGTCTCTAATTCAATAGTCTGCTTGGCCAGACCCAGGATGGGCTGAGCTTAAAGATGCTACTTCAAGCATTAACAAGCAAAAATTGTTATAGGACAGCATTTTTTAAAGTTCTTAGAAAATAATTATGCAGACTTTTAAAATGTTCTTCTTAAAATGTTCTTCTAAAAATTTCACAGTATTCTATATCTCATAAGCATTATATATTTGGGTTTAATAGTAACTATGTCAAAATATCTACTTTCTTTAATGCTGAAAGACTCTATTCCAACTTTACATACATCTCCTACAGTGGTGTTTTCCAAATTTATCCAATCATAATTTCATCTAGGTCCTTATGAAAATACAAATCCCCATACTCCATCCCCTGGAGGCTCTTAATTTGGGAGCCAAAATGAAGAAGCTAGTGAATTGCTGTTTTTAACAAATGCCCTCATTAAATCTGATCACTCATCATATAAGAGCTATTTCTAAAGGACAACCCAAAGTAAATGATTTGAAATCCTTTTCTAAAAATATGTGGAAAATGTTGGAGGCCTGAAGATGACATTTCATTACTGATGTCAAATTTATCTCAGTTTGTCACCAAAATGAATAGGAGTTTAGGAAACATGCAGAAAGAGCTCTATACTCAACTAAGGCCGCAGAAACTATAAAAGACCTTTCTACTTTCTCAACTATCTGACCTTCCCTTTCCCCCTCCCTCCCTCCCTGTCTTCCTTTCCTCCTTCCTTCAACACTTACCTGAGTTCTTCTCTGACTTCCACTGCCGTGTTCCCTGATATAATGAACACATCATTCATATCATCAGTCAGCATGTTGCAGGCATAGCCAATGTTGATGGCAGTTTCTAATACAAAATAATGTTCAGTTAGAATATTAATTAATAACATAAGTACTTTTCCATAACAGTTTTGAGGCATTGCCCCTTAATGTCAGAGAGACCACAATGAGTAATAAAACACAAGAAACCCAGAGCTAAATTCAAAGACCCAGATTCCATGACCAAATTCACCACTTGCTAAATCCATGGAGAAGTAGCAACATCTATAAATTCTCAGCCTTCTCATCTAGTTTTTGAAAAAACTTCTTGATTCCCAAAATTAGTACTTAAGAAAATACCCTAAGATCCTGTGATACAGTGAAATATTTTTTTCCCTAAAGTCCCAAATACTGCCTCTGAAAGAGCTGACATACTTAATTTAGCAATTATTCAATCTGATGGGGTAGACACATTGAAAAAAACTCACAAAATGTTCATTTGAACAGCAAAAATGCTCTTATGATAGCTTTATAGTTCTCCCACACGCAATATTGCCGTTTCCCCATTAAGTAAATAAAACTTTGGAATGTGAGATCACCTCAAAGACCACCCAGGAATGCTGCTACTAGGTAACTGGAGAACTACATAATGTTGAGCAGTCCTTCCTCTCCTTCTGCAGAACTGGACCCTAGGATAATTAGGTAACCCTTCCATCTTCGATAGGGCCATTTGTTTCTAATTCTATTGAGTCATTAGGCTCTAGTTCTTTTCTTTTTTTTATGTTTATTTATTTTTGAGACAGACAGAGACAGAGTACAAGTGGGGAAGGGGCAGAGAGAGGGAGACACAGAACCAGAAGCAGGGTCCAGGCTCTGAGCTGTCAGCACAGAGACCAATGCAGGGCACGAACTCACAATCAGTGAGATCATGACCTGAACCAAAGTCAGATGCTTAACTGACTGAGCCACCCAGGCGCCCCAGCTCTAGTTAATTCTGTAGAACAATTAGATTTTTCTTAAGTCTCAAGGCAATTGATAAAATCTTAGCATATTCTTTGTATATGCCATAGAAATGAAAGTTCAATGAGAGTAAACCTGTGGATATTCATAAGTAAGTGAATAGTTGTGAATGTACCTACTGATCAACACCAAACTCTAAGAAGTCTCTGTTAACACACCACAGAGCTCAACTCTCTAATGTTTATTTTTTATAATCAGTGATTTGGGTGAACATATAGAGAACTGATTTATCCTATCTACAAATCCTCCAATGTCCTAAAAAATATGTAACAAGTAGAGAAAATCTTGAAAACATATGTGTGCCAAGTAACTAAATATTTCTGATTTACAGATGACCAAGCATAAAATGACATTTGTTTTAACCATTACTGATAGCAATAGATCTAAAATGTATTGATCCCTTTTCATTCTTAGGAAACAGAGTACTCTGAACATAATGACTCTTTCTCTGCTGACTTGGTGTTTTGTCATGTCTGAAAGTGGGTCAGCTCTCATTGTACCACTACGTGGGCAGTCCTGGAATTTAGCCAGCTTGCCCTGGTACACCTGTGTTGATTGTTAAAATGTCAAAATATTTCCACACGAGTTGATAAAGAGCTGCTTCCCCGAGTCTCCCCAAACCTCCCAAACATCAAGAAACTAACCAAGTAGCCCTGAGGTATCCAATGTGCTGCTCCAGTGCTGTGCCACTCTCTGTCCTAACTGGGGGAGGAAGTACCCATGTGAAACAATAGCTAAACATTATTTAATGCCATTGTTGCCTACAGGTGAAACTATTATATTTAAGAAGCAATTGCACTGAAACTCAAATGACCCCAGGGTATACTACAGAAGATAATTTGTTAGTTTGTTTTCTTTTGTTTTTAAATAATAAATTTTTGTAATGTATTAGCTTTCCTTTTTGTATTTCTACTCCTTACTATTTGAAGGACTGGGAAAATATCTAATTCATTAGGCTTTCTGTTTAAATTTTACCATAGAAATTATTGCCCTCCCCCACCCTCCCTCCCACCGTCCAGGGTGCCTGGATGGCTCAGTTGGTTAAGCATTCGACTTTGGCTCAAGTCGTGATCTCCCGGTTTGTGAGATCTGGGCTCTCTGCTGTCAGCTCAGAGATCACTTTGGATCCTCTCTCTCTCTCTCTCTCTCTCTCTCTCTCTCTCTCTTTCTCTCTGTCCCTCCTCTGTTCACTCACACTCTCATTCTGTCTCAAAAATAAATAAACATTGAAAAAAGAAATTAATCCCCCCTCTTTTCAAGACATCATCATCATCATCCATTTTCAAATTACCTTGTTTGTCTCCTGTTAGGACCCAGATCTTAATATTGGCTAGTGATAAATTTGTAACCGTTTCAATAACACCCTCTTGTAACTTATCTTCTACAGCAGTAGCACCTAGTAGCTTTATTAAAAATAGAGAATACCATATGTTAATGCAGGCAAACAACATCCACAATATGTATGGCTTTTAATCACAGAGTTTAGAGGTCAGGGAACATGAACTGAAAATGGAAGTTATGATGCACTGACACAGTAAGCATCTTATTATGTGCAGAGATGGGTTGGGAAGGACCTCAAAAGGAGGCACACCAATTAATGGCAGGGATCCTGGAAGTTAGAATTCACATGAGAGATCTGATCTGCTCAGATAACATATTAGCATAAACCATCAGAAGCCATTTGGGCTTCTAAGAACTGAAGAACTCCCCAGATGCTTCCCCACTTATGTCAACATGGACAGGTCCAAAGGAGAGCCCTAATCTCATAGTAAGGATCACCAAAAAGTAGAGTCATTGTCCTAAATTAACAAACCAACAGATGCCATAAACTAAAAAGTGAAGATTCTTGTAGAATATTTTACCCAGAGATGAACATAACATGCTCCTTAGTAACTCATGATAGATGAGCATAATGGCCAACTGGGGCCTCAGGGAGGAGCAGTTTCTAAAGCTCATACTCTGGGAAGCACAGATATCATCAGAACCTCGTGGCCTAGGATGGTTTAGAGCTATAGCCACTCTTCATGGCAAGTTTTCCTGCTCTAAAAAGGTAGATCATAAAGCAGGGAGAAAAAAACCCCAACATATTATCAAGTACATACCAGAGGCTGACAAAGAATAAAGATGCTACTATCTTCTACTTTGAGGGGACAATTGTATAACCTACTGCTAATAGAATTAATCCTCTAGGCTATCTAGGGCCATACATGGAAAACTTGAAGCCAATATATATAGTATGACTCAGTGTTTGAAAGGGGGACATCAGCTGTGTGCAAGATGATTTAGCAATGAGTTACTCCCATGCTAGATCTCTAAACACATACTATCCCTTCTGTAAACACAAACCATCATGCTTCTAAATGCATACCATCAAATCCCTTTCAATTTCTTCATATAGCCCAGCTACCCGTTCATCTCTCTGATCTATAAGAGTATTTGCATCTTCAAGCATCTTATGCCATTCTTTAAAGTACTTGTCATCCAGATCTCTGTATGCAATGGCCAAAGTTCGAAGACCTTCCCCTGCAAATTCCTGCAGGAGCAGAAACAAATTTAGGAACCATCAGAGAATAATAATCATGGCAACAACAACAACAACAATTTTGTCCCAAGAGTATTATTTGGCCACGCTGACCTCCAACTTTTTAATCTCCTTGGAAATGGGATAGAATGTTTGTATTTTATATTTTATTTCTATGTGGTTAAAACACTCAGGGGAGCTAGCCTTCTCCCTAAAGACAGCTTAAATACCTGCTTAAGTGTCCTAGCTGAGAAGTGATCAACCACACCCATTACTTGAGATATCCATTTGAAGCAACATATATTGGTTCCAACCTATCTCCTACATGAAGAAGCACTCTTGGCAATAAGAGACCTAGCCTGTTTCATGGCTCATGGCACTCGACTTCTAGTGGAGAGGAAAGGCTTCTCAGAGGAACCATAGGTCTCAAATCAAAGGTAGGAGCTCTCTCAAAATATGGCAGCATGACATCTCAATACTCTTGTCATGTTCCCCTTAACAATACAGCTGTTTCTAAAATTAACTGAGTTCTACTTCTGTTTATGCTTGAAGTCTTCCATAAGAAAAAGTACAGATGAATAAATAAATGCTGGTCAGGCAACAGAAGTCAAAGCTTATTATGCTGTAATAATAACCTCTAGGGGAAAATGGGAGAGTAAGACCAAAAGTTAATACAAATGTTTACTTCTGGGAAGTAGGACTAGAAGTGGAGGCTAACTTTTACTCATCATTCCAGATCGTCTATAAATTTTCTCATTTTCTGCTATATGAAAGTTTTATTTTAATAATGAAAATTCTTAGAAATTGTAACAACACCATCAAGTCATGTTATTTTTAAAAATCATTATTTTTGAGACGCTGATTTCTATGGAGTTAGTGTGTAATAATTGGTCAATTAATTGAAGAACCATACGTTTCGTTTAGTGTCTCAGTAAACTGACAATCTCAAGTGATACCTCTGATGTTTTATCCTTCTAATAGGAAAAATAAATAAATAAAAACAGGAGACTGGTAGTTGCTTACGTGTCTCACATAGTCACAATAGCTAGAAACATATGTAGATTGCTTTGTGGAAATGCTGGAAACCTCCCACTTTGTCTAGGCCTCCAGTGGTCATTTTATGGGCCTCCACACTGCAAGTGTTTTTATAGCATTTCTGCTCCTTTGGACAGTGCCACCGAGCATATCTTCTCTGCTGTGTTCTGGCTTATAGAAAAGACGTAGGTCTGTGATCAGGCACAAGTTAAGCCATGACACACCCTAATTAGGTAAATGAAAAGAAAATTCAGTGCATATGACAATGATGTGGTTTCGCCCACAGAGACCATGAGAAAAAAATTATCCAAATTTATCTTGTAGGCAATTGGTAGCACTCTGGACATTGCAGTCACATTTTGCAAGACCACCACTGGGTCCCCTACTGATCTGAAAATCTAGTTACTTCCTTGTAACAATCTTTTGTCCTCTTAATTCACAGAAACGCTTCTTTGCCTTTAACTTGCAACCGCACTGAGCATTACCAGTGCTCTCCTCTCTGTTCTGCACAACAGTGAATTAACTCTAAGACGGCATTACAAAAGGGGACAGATGATTTAAGTTATTTAATTAGTGCATGAATCACAAGTTTAATCCTAAATGAGCATTTGAGCAAGGTCGTTTCCTACCATTAAACAATTCAAAATCAATTATTAAATATAAACTGAAAACCTCAGAATTTAAAGCCAAAACAAATAAAGTAAATGAAGCAAAGAGCAAGTCAAATCGATGCTACCTGGAAAAAAACTCTTGTGCATAGAAATGTAAAAAGACCAAATTAGGCTTCCTATACTTCAGTATGAAAGGAGAATGTATGAAATCCAAGGCCTGTGGTGTTTGAGCAACGGCAAAAATCAGATACTTATGATTCCAATGTTGTTTTCAGAAAAAAAAAAAAAATTAAAAAGACCATGTCGGCCTTCTGGAAGAGATTAAAAGAAAATCAAGAATGCTCTATTCGAAAGACAAAAACAATAGCTATGTTTGTAACCAATATTACTAAACCATCATTCTTTAAACTTAAAGTCAGGCAAAGTAATTTTTTGTTTTGCTTTGTTTGTTTGTTTGTTTGTTTTTTAAAGATCCAGGGAATGTTCTGTATTAAATATAGGGCTTGACAAAGAACATGAATCCTCAATAATTTTTTAAAGGAGAGAAACCAATGAGGATATGAGAGTTTTGACCAGCTGCCCTTAAAGTTCATATTCGGTTAAATGGAACCTCAAACAAATATCAGAAAGACACCTGAATCTCAGGTTTAAACCAGGTTAATGTTCACATTAAATCAGACTCTTACTCTTTTGCATATATATATATATATATATATATATATATATATATGCGCCAAAGATTAGTCCTGCTCCCTTCAGAAAGCTTTTATACAGATACTATGCATAGTCTCAGAATGTATGCATTTGGTAGCTTCAACCTAGAGAACATAGGTGACTCAATATAATTTATGACCTGATCAGAAGGACCCCTGGAGGAGAAAGCTGGCTATGATTTTCCCCTCAAGCATCTAAACACAATCCTAAACTATTCGCTAGGGGTAATCATAAAGGATTCCTTTGGTGTCAGACACATTAGAACCCAAGGGAAAGCAACTGTCCTGCTCCTCTTCCCAGAACCCGTCCAGTCTCCAGGGAAAAAGCCTCAAACTGCAGGAGAGTTAGAGCAGGTGTGTCCCGAGCCTTTCCCTGGCCAGAGTTCAGGAGGCTACACGCAGCAGCTACTTCACAGCTGCTGTGTGTTAACCTATCTGTGGTAAGACTGATCAGACTTTCAGCAGGACAGGGGTCCATGTGCCAGTTTCCAGACATTCACTGGCACATTTTCTTGTGCTTTCTATTTCAAAAGTCACATCATTTAGCTTATATTTTTAAAATAAGACCTAATCACAGGAAATGGCCAAAGGGCCATTGTGCTAACCTTAAGACAGAGGCACTTACACTGAGATGGTCTGTCGTCAAAGTCAGAAGGTCTTCATTGGATGGATGAAGTTTTTCAAACAGAATAGTGTCTGCTCCTTTGGAATAAAGCTTTATCTGTCCTTCTGGGTTTCTAACTGAAAAGAAAAATTTTGCATAGTAGATAATCAATGAAATCCGTCAAAACTAGACTTTCCTAGGACTCCAGCCAGGAAATTTGGAAATGGGCATAACGTTTTAGCTAGTAGCAAAATACTCAGTGTCTTTAATTAGAAGGTCACTATCTAAGTCAATTGGCTTTATTCCTGTTCTATTAACTTAGAAATATTCCATCTACTGGAATCCTTTGATTTCCCAAACTCAGAAACAAGTGTTTTTATTCTGATGTATACAACCTTACTATTTTTCTTACCTACTGTTTTGAAGAGTTGATAAATTCAAATTAAGCCTTCTGGATTGAACAGAATTGAGAGCTTTGCTTGCCTGTCTCCTATTGCAAAAACTCAAGACCTACCATAGGAATCAGCTTTTAGTATTATACCAAATGATATCCACATGGAATTCTAGTCATTCAAAGCCATGGTTTATGCATTAGTTCTCAGTCTTTGCTGATGTTTTTCTTTATCCTCTTTACTCCTTGGGAATGCCCTTTCTTTCATTCTTGGTGGTTGATTTTGGGGTCACAATCCAGGCTGCAAGCATGCCTCACAGGGGGCTTTCAAAATTATTTTCTACCTTCTTTTAACTGGAAGTCTGTATTAGTTATGGCTATATTTTTAATCTGCCCCCCCCCCAGGTTTGAGAATGACAGCCCTGATGAGGATCCCCTCATCTCCAGTCCTTAAGCCTTCCCCGGGCTGTGCCTCATGTTGCTTCAGAAAAATCTTTTTTGAAACCACAGAATACTTGGCCTACATTTGTAGGCATGGTTTTACAGCTTGGCACATACTATATACTTAATTACTTGTTGAATGAATGACATGACATGACAATATATTTCTTCCAAGTAACCACCTACAGTTTGAAACAACTTTCTGGATCACAGTTCCACGGTCTGAACACTGACCATCACAAGTTTCATCAAGTCAAAGACTACTACATGCTTTCCATTTGATTATACCTTTTCTCTAAAAACAGAATGCCTCAAAACAGATGAACATGAATATTGACTATTAATAGAATATAAAATTTAGAACTTGATTTAAAGAAATATAAATAACAAAGTACAGTGAATTAATTTCCATTCTAACCTTTTACTACTCTTAGCTAAGACTTAATCTAGTCTAGTTTCCTCCTGGGTTTG
This sequence comes from Panthera tigris, assembly GCF_018350195.1. Taxonomy (NCBI): domain Eukaryota; kingdom Metazoa; phylum Chordata; class Mammalia; order Carnivora; family Felidae; genus Panthera; species Panthera tigris. Next base: position 53,912,014 of record NC_056665.1, on the reverse strand, counting down.
AATATGTATAATGCACCTTGGGAACTGTTTTGTGTTGACTTATCCAGGACTTGTCTTCTCTCCTAAGACTGTTGGTCAGCTCTCCTAGATGCCAGAACTCATGCAGTTTTTCTTGTGCCCTGGCTCTAATTGCCCCCATTGTGGAAAGAGTTGGAGGGTGGTGGAAAGCATATATAATTTATCTAATTGTTCAAGTGGGGGAAAAACATTTAATTCTAGGGAAGCCTTTCTTGCTTTTCTTCTACAGCAATCCAATTTAATAATTTCTCCCATATTTTCTCCCTTCTATCACCAGAGCTATAAAGGCAAATTATGTGCCTTCTACTTTTACCAGTATGACTTCCCTATGACTGTTTTTTATAGTCTAGGCTAGGACATCAGTTCTCAAGCTTTTTGGTCTCAGAACCCCTATGCACTCTTAAAACTTTGTGAGAACTCTAGGCCTTTTTAAGCGGGTTAGATCTAATAAGATTTACCATATTAGAAATTAAAGTTGAGAAATTTTATTATAGCAATGGTCTTAGAACACTAATTATATTACTATAATAATATGACTATTATAATAATTACGATAATAAGCATATGACATATTAACATAGGTAACATTTCTATGAAAAATAATTATATTTTCCATAACAAAAAAAATTAGTTTTGGGAATGGCATTGTTTTACATGATTACAGGTCTGGTTTAAAAAACGGTTAGATTCCCATATCCACTTCAGTAGTTCAATCTGTTGTGATATCACACATCATGCGGCTTTTGTAAAACTCCACAGTATACTCATGAGAAAAAGAATAAAAAAGACAAATACCATTAGTATTATTATGAAAATGTTTTTGTCCTTGTGGATCCTCTGAAAACCTCCCAAAGTTTCTTAGGGTTCCCCAGACCACACATGGAGAACCACTGGTCTAGGAAATCACACCAATTATGATTTGTTCAAATCTCTTACCATCTCTTTGTCTCAGTTTCTACATGTGAAAAGGAGATATTTAAACAATCTAACTCCTAGGGTCCTTTCCAAGCTATATTCTTCTCATTCAGTAAACAGTTTACATTTCCTTCATGTTTCTTAATCAAGCATTAACCCCTTAGAATTTGTGTGAATTCAATTTCATGGAATCCTGCTTAATTTTACTCACTAAACCTTTCCTTTTGCAGATCAACAAGTTTTTTTCTCTTCATTCAAGGCTCCTAGTCATCTCTGCTAGGAAATCCCAAGGCTAATCATATCTCACTCATTTCAGAAGTTAGCCTTTTTAAAATCGATTTAAAGAACACAACAGTTTTAAATGGTCGAGATAACATGTGGGCAGAGTCTGGACAAAAGTCATAGATTTTTAGTTATAGATTCTTCTCCTCTTACCAGTCCTTTATACATTGTTGTGCCTCAAAGACTTTCCCAGGATCTAATTCCCTCCCACTCTTCATGCAGTCACATTCATTTCTAAGGCTTCAGGGTACATTGACAGGATGATTGATTTTAAATGTGTATATCCTGCCCAAATCCATCTCCAGCACTCCCTTTGAATATGTATATCCAACCACCAGCTAGATACCTCCTTTCGGATGTGCTCAGCCACACTAAATTCAAACTGCACACATTATCTTCCTCCAACAACTAGGTATCTCTCCTATGTCTCTGCCCCAATAACCAGTTTCACCCTTCACTAAGTCTCCCAAACCAGGTAACCAGCCACCATTCAAACTCCTTCTCTTCTACCACCCATACATCCAACTGCAGCCATGGATTTCTCTTCATCACCTTATCTCTTGCTTATATTATCACATTAACCTAAATGTTCCACTTATTGCAATCCTGCTTTTCTTCAAACTCCTCTGTAATCTATCTGGAATTATCTTCACACAACTGCATACAACCCTGCAATAGCTTCCCTCTGCCTTTGGATCAAGTATGGACTCTTAAACATGGCATAAACAGGAATCATCAAGACCTTTCCTTTTTCAGCCTATTTTGTACCCTGCTTCACCATCTTCTCCTGGGTGCAATCACACAGAACACTTTTCAGTTTCACATTCTCCCTTAGCTTCAAGTCCCTGGGACATGGTAGGCACTTACTAAATATTTGCTTAATTAAGTTGAATTATAGTTATGCAAAATTCATTGAAAGCAGCTATGCCTTTGTGACATAAAAAGAAAAAAAGTCACAAATGGTTTCCAAGTTTATGCTATAAGAGTAAATGTAATAGCAACTCTGTGAATGATGATGAATAATTCTACTTTGCCATATCTCAGTTGGATGCCTATTCATATATACATATAGAAAAATGCCTGTCATACGGCAGTGTGATTTATACTTTGATCATCTCTAAAAAGTTTACAGTTGAACAGGTCTTACTAAAGATCTTGCAAGGGCTTTTCAAGGAGCTAGACTAATTTATTTTTCTTTAATGTTTACGTGCCACTTGCCTCTATTAATATCTTTGAATTTTATCTCTGTATTTTTATTAGAATTGGTCCTTCCAAAATTGTACAGTAAGATTTATATGTTTATCAGTATAGTAGATTCTATATCCTCTGACAAAATTCTATATAGAAATCTATTTTTATTTAAGTAACTGAATTAAACCAGGGCTCTTGCCCCAGAATGAAAGTAGTACTAGTATTGAAACTACACATTCATGATTCAATGAATGATAGCACCCCTCCTCCAAAAAAGGAAGGAGGAGAAAGAGGAAACAGAAGAAGAGGAAGAGGAAGCAGAGGAGGAAGAGGAAGAAAGAGGAAGAGGAGGAAGAGGGGGAAGAGGAGGAGAAGGAGAAAGAGAAGGAGAAGGAGGAGGAGAAGGAGAAGAGGAAGCAGCAGCAGCAGCAGCAGCAGTAGCAGCAAATATCTGAGTCTTCACATCAGGGTGTTGTCCCCACAGACCAACCCATGTGACAATCATGAGACTAGCACTGTTTTATTCTTTGCCTTGTTATCAGAGACTTTTCTACCCTAGTGGAGCCCCTCTTTCAAATTCCTTCTGATTAAAAACCAAACAGAACCTAAATAAAGCCCATAAGCCTCCATGCATTCGGTGGTGGAACAATACCTTGCTTCATATGGGATCCATTAAGTCAAATATCTGAAGTTTGTGGTTAGGCTGTGATTTCTCCACAGCCCATAGTGGTGACTGATGCTGGGGAAAAGCCAAAAATTTCCCTGTGTAGCAATTTTACATTTTTGTCAACACCCTCATAGCAAAGAGAAGCCAGTTCTAGGCCAACCCAACATTAGTAACACCTCCCCTGAAGCTGTAAATAGAAGAGAGCTTCTGCTGATATATGGTTAGGCCAACGCCTAGAGCAGCGTATGTGCTCATCGGCAGCACTGACGATGACTGCCTACAGCCTGTTGTCAAAAAAATAAACATAAACATCCCCAGATGATGTTTGGTTTTTACCTGCTGAGAGCATTCTACCACAGCTACTTTCCAGTAGTTAGAGGCCAAAAACCCAACCATGTACACACACATTTTCCACAGTAGAAATTGATTTAATATGTCCAGGATATTCATAAGTTACAAAGTATTGGCTTAAATTTTACTTAACAAGCATTTATAGAAAACCTACTATGTGCCAAGCTCTATGCTGGGCCTTGGGCTGGGTAAGATGGCTAAAACACAGCACTGCCCTCTAGCACATACTCTAACAACTGGGAAGGTCATGAGTATCATGGCACTGGTATCACACTGGTGTTATGAACAAGGTGCTCTGAAGAACAGAGGAGAATGCAGTTAATTGATGAGTAGAAGAATTAAAAGAACAGGTGGCATTTAAATTGGACATTTCCAGGTGAGTAGAAGTTTCCAAGAAAAGAATTAGGGAAAAAGAGTCTTAGGTAGGGGAAACAGCACACACAGAGGGTGAAAGCGTACAACGCATGCCTGGAATGCAAGACCTAGTAAGGCTGGGCAAGTTTGAGGAAGTAGAAGATAAAGAGACTGAAATCAGATTGCAAATAATCTTGAATGCCATGCAAGAATGTTACCCTCTAAATTCTAGGAAGCTACCAAGGTTTTTTATGTAGGTGATGGCAAAATCAGGTCAATATTTTGGAAAGAATACCTTGGTATCAGCACAGAGCATTATTTTAAGGGGAAATAGTTTTGAAGATATTGCAATAATACAGGCAAGTAGTGGTAAAGCCTGGGAAACATCTCTAGAAAACACAATGAGTAGTAATTGAGGATCTATTAGTTCTGTGTGTCTCAGTTTTGTTATCTTTAAAATGGGCGTTAAAATAATAGTACCTACCTTACAGGGTTGCTGAAATAATTAAATCAGTTAATTCATGTAGACAATCTACAATAGTGCTAGATTCAATAAGCACTTGCTACCCATCAGTTATACTTACTAGTGCACTGTTGAGGCTAAGTTGAAAATGAAAGTTTATCAAGTTACAAAAATACCACAATTCTCAGTATGTAAGTAGGAATGAAATAATGCTTAAGAAGCATCAATGTGATGAGTACTACCAAAAGATCAAACATAATCTCAGCTACCAGTCATACCTATGACAGACATCCTTTTTCTGATATTGTTGAAGTCCAAGAAGGCAAGAAGTTGGTAAGTAACCAGTGTTCCCAATTCTTCTATTGTTATTGTCTCTGAGGTTCGAGACTTAAAAATGAACCCCAAATTTCTTGCAGCAGTCACCAAAGCCCCTTCATCAGGTGACTGAACTTGGTAAATCAGCTGCCCTAAAAGGAAAAGAAACTATCGCATTAAACTATAGCCAAAATAGATTGTATTAAACAAAAAAAGGAAAAGAAACAAATGTATTGATATTGAGAATAATCGCTAATATTCACAGAATGCCAGTGCTAACTCCAACTCATCCTATAACACTCAACTCAAGTGTTAGCTCCAGAAGTCAGAACTTTTCTACATGCCAACCAGCCAGACCAAGTGCCTATACTGGGAGATACTACAGGACACCACCCATACCACCATCAGAGCCCCTGCCATCTTATACAAAAAAATCCATCTATGTGTCTGACTCTCCACGATGCTGAAAGTTCCTCAGGTCAGAGGCCATGGTTTTGTATTTTCAGTGACTAGACATGTGTAGTGAAAGTTTCACAAACTAAAACACTTAATATGTATTAATGCTCATAATCCTCATGATAAGCCCTTGAGGTAGGGATTATTAAAAAATTATTATTTCCATTTTATACCAATGACCTATGACTGAAGAGTTTATATGATTTTTGCAAGATCACACAGCCAAAGAGTTGATGAAGCAGGTATTCCAAGTTCCACTTCAGTCTGCTACTAATGACCAGTTTATTATAATGCATACAAGAAACCGCTTGAGATGTAAGAAATCAAACCACTGTGCTCATTCTTGGTGCCTGATGTGTATGTATCAGGCTGGGAGGAAGAGGGGAAAAGAGAGAAAAAGAATGAACTGAGCAAAAAAAAAAAAAAATCAAACCAAACCAAACCAAAACCAATAAACTATAAAAATAGAGCATATACAAAGACATTCTATATAAAATTATATTGTCTTTGTTTATAAAAATACATTTGAAAAAATAGGCAAAGCTATATCCCTATCTACTGACTTCAGGCAATGTACAAGATCAATTCTTAACAAAATGAGTTGCATTATATACTATGATTCCTTTTCATGTAAAACAAATAACTACCTATCTACTGCATATATTAATTTATATATATTAATATAATTTATTAATTATAAATTGATTTATATTTATATTTTATATTAATTTATATTTATAAATAAATATTTATTAATATTAATTTATATATATTAATATATATATATAAGGGTGAAATGATGACACCAAATGTTACCAATTGGTTACTCCTGTAGGGGTGAGATTAGAATACTTCATGGACGAAATTATTAGCTCTGCCTTTATAAATTTTGTAGTGTGGTTTCACTTGATACAGTAGGCATAAATTAATTTTGAAATTCAAAAGGGAAAAAATTATAGCAGTTTCTTTATCTACCTATGAAATTATTTAACTTTCACTTCTTCAACATAGTAAACTGGGTGCCAGGACCAACTTCCCTGCTACAAACAACTACAGATTCTGTATAAAACATTTTAATAATTTTAAGTACATCCATAAAAGATGTACTGGCAAGAAAATAAGAACTATTTAGGCCAAAGATGAAGAGAAAAAATACAGATAGAATAAAGGTATTACTGTAGCCAGCTTTTGCCTTGAGGACATTTTCTGATCATTGATCATTGGTTTCTAGCCTCTGAGAGCTTGAGTTAGAGAAGACGTAGCCCAGGTAAGAAGTTTAACGGGAGACCACCTCTTAAAACTGGGCCTCCAAGGGTGCCTGAACGGGTCAGTCAGTTAAGCATCTGACTCTTGGTTTTGGCTCTGGTCATGACCTTGTGGTTTTGTGAGTTTGAGCCCCACCTCAGGCTCTGCATTGGCAGCATGGAGCCTGCTTAGGATTCTCTCTCTCTCTGCCGCCCCCCCTCTCCACCCCTGCCATTCGCACTGTCTGTCTCTTTCAAAATAGATAAATAAACTTAAAAAAAAATGTCTGGGCCTTCAAAAGACTACTCTCCTGGTATAGAGGAGAATTGGATATCAGGGCCTCCTTCAAGAGTGCCTGTAAGGAAAAATTATCTACCTATAAGCGGAAAGAAAAATTTTTTCTGCTGAAACTTTAAGACCAAAGACTGATTTTCACACATATTTGCATCCTAAATTCATAATACTTGAGTGACTTGAAAAAAATCAAACTGGAAATTTAGTTTAATATGTTCCTACATTAGAACACTACAAGTCCTTTATGGAGGTACTAGCCTTCATCTCAGGACCCAAAGAATTTCTACAAATAAAGTTCCAAGTAAAATGATCATCTCACAGTGAAAAATCATTAAAATCACAATAAATAAGACACAAGCAGAACTAACAGAAATAATCTAAGATCTTCAAAAACTTCAGATGTTGGAGGTATTAGAAATAGCACACTCAAATACTTGATAGATTTCAAAAATTTTTTTAAAAAGGCATAAAATTAGGCAGATTTGAAAAAGAATCAAAGACCTTGTAGAAATTAAAAATTAAAAACTGCATATAGATATTGCTAGAGAAAGAAGCAGTGTACTGTGGAAAAAAAAAATGGAGGAACTATGAGAATATATCCCCAAGAGATAGGGAAGAGAAGAAATGAGAGACGTGTTAAAACACATAGAGAAGAGAATGAAAATATCTGACACTGAAGATCTAACATGAGAGGGAAAATGAGTCAGAGGCAAAGCTGGAAGAAATACATGGCTAAGCAAATACCATGTCATGGTAAAAAATGATACTCTACAGATTCAAGAATCTCAATGAATTCCAAGTAATATATTTTTCAATCCACACCTATAGTGATAATATGGAAGAAGAAATCTTAAAAGTAGCCAGGGAGATAAGACTGACGACCTTCACACCACAATTGGACTAGGAACTGACTATACAGTAACAGAAATAGCAGCAGGACACAGTGGAATACCTTCAAGGTGCTAAAAGAAAATTGTCACCTTAAATTTCTGCACATAGCAAAATGTTCAAGAATAAGAACAGATGAAGTTGTTTTTCCAAAGTTTTTGAGAGTTTATTAGCAGAAGGTTCTCTCCTAAAAGAAATTATCAAGAATACACTTTATGTCAACAGAAGATCAGAGTTGGGACAAGCATTAAAGAGCATAGAAATGAGTAAGTATGTAGGATAGATCTAAGCAAACACTGACTATAAAAACAATAAAAGTAACCTCTTGGGGGATTAAGAAAGAAAATACATGACAAGAATACTGTATAAGTCAGGACAGGGTTGATTAGTATTGAAGGGTTCTAAAGTCTTTGTTTGGTTTAAAAGAAGGCTTAGGCTTTGATAAGTTCACTATGCTAAAATTTCTAGGCTAACCACTAAAATACAAATAAGGATTCCAAAGCAGAAGTAAAAATGGACTAAATCCATAAGAGGGGAAAAAAAAAGAGAGAGAGACTAAGACAAAAGTTGGGGCAAATGTAAAGTACAAAATAAGATGGTAGAAATAAACTAAATGTATCAATAATTATATATTAAGTACTTAAAATCTACACATATCAATACTCAAGAAAGATAATGGACTAAATGTCTGCTTAACCTTTAGTTCTATCAAACTATTCTTTTTAAATGTCAAAAATTATCTCGTTCATGAAAGATGTGCCTAAAACACAAAGAAAAAGATAGATTGGCAGGAAACAGTGGAAAAAAGATAAATAATGCAAATACTAACAAAAGCAAAATACCTATAACTATATTCATATAAGCCAAAATAAACTTTAAGGCAAATATGTGAAAATTGTGTAATTGAGTAGTCAAAATAATCCAAAGAGAGGTAGAAAATTGAACAATACAATTAACAAACATTATCTAATGGATATATTTAGAACTCAGTGCCTAATAACTACAGAATACACATTCATTTCAAGCACACATGAAACATTTACTGAAACTGAACATATACCAGACCATAAAGCAAACCTCAATAAATTTTAAAGGATTGATATAATGAGGCAGTAAGAAAAAAAATTCTAAAACTTTTATCTTTCCATACACTAAAATAGAAAAATCCTATTAAAACACTTGTATTTTCCACTTTTCCTGCCTCTGCATTTTCATCCTGGAGAAGGGAATGAGAATGTCAACTTCTCCAAATGACTTCTCCATGAAACAGTACACCTTTGAAATAAAAGCAATAGCTTCAACTATAAATTATACAATTATAAACTTTAAGTTTGTTAGATTTGGTTCTATTCTTTTCCATAATTAATGTTTATATTAAAAAAGTTTGTTTTCCAAGGTACCTTAACATACATGGATTTAAGCAATCTATACTGTAAATAAATCTTTAAAAGGAGAGCAAAATAATCCTCCCTTACTCAGTGATATAATCCTTCACTTAGAATTTGATATCTTAAAGCAAGAGATAGAAGTAATTTAAAGATATATACATCTTCCTCTCTTTACTTCAAAATACCTTTATATGGCAGGATGTTAGCCAATATCCACAAGAATGGGTAAAATTTAAGGAAGACCACACTAAATGTTGGTTCGAATGTAAAGGTACTACAGCTCTCATACACTGATGGTGGGAATGTAAAATAATGCAACCATTTGAAGAAAAATGGTTGGGCAGTTCTTATAAAGTTAAACATATACTTATACTATGATCTGGCAATTTTCATACCTAAGTGTTTACCAAATACAAATTAGTTAAATGTTTTTTTTAAGACATAAAAATGTTTATGGCAGCTTTATTCATACTAGCCCAAAGCTGGAAACAACCCAAATGTCCATGAACAGAGAACTAGAAAAGAAAATTATGGTACACTCACATAATATAATATTACTCAGCAATAAAAGAATGAACGATTGGGGCGCTTGGATGGCTTAGTCAGTTAAGTGTCTGACTTCAACTGAGGTCATGATCTCACAGTTTGTGAGTCTGATCCCCACAACAGACTCTGCTGTCAGCACGGAACCTGCTTTGGATCCTTTGTCTCCCTCTCTCTGCACCTCCCCCACTCCCACACTCACTCTGTCTCTCTGTCTCTCTCTCTCAAAAATAAATAAATAAACTTAAAAAAAAAAAGAATGAACTATTTACTGATACATCAACATGGATGAATAACAAAATCATTACATGGCATGAAAGAAGTCAGACACAAAAGGATACAAATTGTATGATTCCATTTTTATGAAGTACAAAAACAGGCAAAATTCATCTTTGATGATAGGAATCACAGCAGTGGTTGGCTGAGCAAGGGGGTTGGGAATATGGACTGGAAAGGGATATCAGTAATCTTTCTAGAGTAATAGAAAATATTTTTACCCTGTTGGGGTGATATGAGTAATCTCTCTAGAGTGGCAGAAAAGATTTATACCCTGTTGGGGGGGGGGGTTACATGGGTACATATAATTGTCAAAACTCATCAGAGAAAACACTTAAGATCAGTGTGTTTTACTGCATTTAATTATATCACATTGTGAGAAAAATGTAAATCATACTAGAAAATAAGAATGAATACTATTAGTAAACTAGAAATTTGAGGAATGTCTGCAAGATAAAAAGTAGATTTGATCAATGAAGAAGAGAAAAATGCAGCACAAAGCATCTGCAAAAGGAAATGAATACAGAAGTAAGAGAAATCCCCAAAAGAGTTTCCAAAGTCAGAGTTAACAAATGAAAAGAGAAGTGCTCTTGGGGGCATCATTAGTAAAGTTAGTTGAGGAAGTGTACTCAGCACTCCAGCCCATTTGAGCTCCTCCATCTCCCAGCTTACTGTGAACAGGCTTCAGTGACCGTTGCCTCCAGAATAAAACCTTCCCATGTTACACTACACAAAGTGCATAATCCGCTTCTGGAAACCTCAAAGATTTGAGTTCTGCAACTGGAGACCAAAACTAAGAGCCCGAATCACTCCAGAAGTCCACAAGGAGAAGAGAAAGAAAATGAAAGAAAAGAACCTGGGTGGGTGATGTTTTCTTCCAGGCCAGACCTTAAGTACAACTCTCTCTCAAGTGAGCATATTGGCACAGATTCCTAGCACTAGATCTGAAAAAGTAAGACAGTTAACCCCAGATGCCATATGAATTCCTGGAGGGAGGAACTCCACACCCAGAAGGCCAGCCATACATTCTACCTCTTCCACACAATATTGGGAGACTGGTCACAGTAATCAGAACCTACATTCACCAACAGGCAACCAAAAGTTATCAAATGTTTGAGAACATTAAAGGTAGACACAGAATTCAAAAAACAACATTCTATAATATGAAACCTCATAAAGGAAACAAAAGAAAATTTCAAATCAAGAATAATTAAGATCCTTAAAGAGATCTAAAAAAGTATGTAACATTAAAATAAAAGCAGATTGCTATTAAAATAGTTCAGGACATGAAATAAACTCAAAGGCAAAGATAAAATAAACGTACTTAAAGGCACCGTGATATCCTCAGATAAAAATATAATTAATCACTGCCCTCAGAATTATAAAGCTCAGTTTAAGTCATAAATGTAACAATATGAATCCTCACAGCAATTAAAACTTGGGGAATGGGTTAGCCCAGCATATCAAGGACGCAACTAAGGCTTGAATGTAATCCCAACAAAGAAAACAAAAATAAATAATAGAGAGAGAAAACATGTATACACACATATATATGACATACATATATACAGTCGACAGTCTTTATATATTTCACTTTTGAACTGAAATTACTTGGGTGGTAATTTTTACTCAATCACTGGCAGCAGAAAGAAATCAAACTTGTAAACAAGGTTCACCACTGAAACACACTTTGTACTTACCTGCACTATTTTCCTCCGACATGACGGTGTGGCAAAGAGCAAGTACCCTAAGAAATTCATACACTTTGGAATCCCCCAGTTTAATGGATTCCATCAGACGGTGGTCAGAGAACTGACATGTTCTATCTGCTTGGGGATTGACTGCGAAATCCACAGGTTCATTTTTCTGTAGAAGAACAATAGAAAAAAAAAAACTATATACCTCTTTTCAATAATAACCTTTTAAAATTCAAAAACGCTTCCTCTATATATTTTTAGTGCTTGTATGATTTTTCAGCCTCAAACATCTGGCACTACAATGGCTTTCTGTTTCCTCATTACTGTTAAATATTATCTTCTCATTTCAGAGCCAAGCACCAAAGCAGTAAACCTTCCAAAAGGATAAGGAAAAAATATCCAATGGGTGTACAGATCCTCAAAATACTTATTGCAATTCCAAAATACAAAGAAGCCCTGAAAATGGTAAGTTTTTTTCAAAACCTACTCAATGGCAAAACCTGACCTGACTTGAACTCATTTTGGCAGCAAAATCTGACCTAGAATGGTATGTGTCTAATTATAGACTTTTTTAGTCCACTTAGTATGAATTAATATTTTCCAACACAAAAATATTAATGCATTTCATTATAGAGTGCTTTCTGAGATCCCTCTGGAAGTACTTGCATAATATAATGATAGGATTAAAATTGGGATCTTGAAGAGATATTTGCATTCCCATGTTCACTGCAGCATTATTTACCATAGCCAAGAGGTAGAAACAACATAAACATCCATCAAAAAATGAATGAATAAATAATATGTGGTATACACATACAATGGATTATCATCCAGCCATGATCCTGTCTTTAGGCACAACATGAGTGAACCTTGAAGGCACAACGTGAAGTGAAATAGGTCAGTCACAGAAGGACAATTCCTGCATGATTCCACTTATATGAGGTACCAAAATAGTAAAACCCACAGAAACAGAAAGTAGAATGGCTGTTTCCAGGAGCTAAAGGTATGGGGAAATGGGAAATTGCTGTTGAATGAGTACAGGTTTCAGTCACTCAAGATGAAAAAGTTCTAGAGATCTGCCTTGCAACATCATGAGTATTGTTAATCACAGTTTAGTACACACTTAAAAGTATGTTGAGTAAAAAAAGAAAAACATGATAAAAGAAATAGGGTACAACAAAAGAGTGGACGATGATTCAATGGTAACTAATATCCCTGTTAATTCACTGACTTCCGGAAAACACAGAATGTACTTCTAAAAGTTTATTACTCAAGACACTAGTCCTGTGATAATGTTTTTGCTAAAAATAGTTGATGGGGAAATACTTTTAATATATCCTTTTCTTAGAGACTATAGAATGTTTTATATTACATCCAAGTATATGTATACCAAGTCCTGCATACAGGACACTCAGTTGTGTTTATCCCAGAATCATAGACTTACTTAATCATAGATTGTTTTGTTCATGTGATAAATTTTAAGAACTGCATTAGTGGAAAAAATTATCAACTCACCGGTAAGGAGTAAAATACACACTGACCTTAGACTTCCCTGAAACTCCCAGGGAAGAAACTGTGATGCAAAGAAATTAGAGTCAATCAAGCTGTCATTCAAGTATAAAATTGGCACACATATTTGTCATGAACCCTTCTTGACACTAAAGGATGAACCTCATCCCAGTAAGAGATAACTGGAAAAAATCATTAGTAAAGGCCTAGTTAGGGGTGAGTACCTAATCCCTTTAAGGGACTAAATAAAGAAGAAATAGAGAGATTAAGATGCTAAAACAAAATGTGTATATTGTGTACCTTGACTATGCAAGACGAAAAGACAGCTAAAAAATGGTAAGATTCAAATTTCCTCATTTTATTATTTGAAGGTCAGATGATATCTATCATTTAAAGATTCAGATCAACTTATAAAAATCTATATATATTTAAGATTAATAAGTTTCTATAAAAATAGTAGAAAAATATGAGGGAAAGAGGCAGAAATATAACTTCATCGTTGTTCACATTAGGAAATTAACAGACACTGCCTTAAAAAAAGTATTAAGAGTATTATGAAAAAAAAGAGTATTATGTAAACTCTTGAAGGTATGAAGTAGAAAAACAATGATATGCTTTCCTAATGTTTCTAAACATTATAAGAAATGCACACATACAGAATAAAGAATCCATATAAAGAGTTATTAAACACAAGGTACATTATTGTTAGACACAAAGTACAGAACCTAAATGTTATAACTAAGACAGTATATAGCCCAATGTAGATGGGCCAAACTCCATTATTAAAAGATTGGAGTGCAAAACAAACTCCAATCCTATGCTGTACATAAGAGACACATATAAAGTTATTCAGAAACACAGAAAATAAAAGGTGGGAAAATGCAAATGAAAACAAACCAGGAGTCAAGACATTAATATCAAATAAGGTTGAATTCAGGCCAAGAAGAATTAAATGAGTCAAAGAAAAGCAGTTTTGATGTTAAGTTGTGTAATTCATAAAAAAAATAAATAACCAATATAAATATCAATTCACCCCCAAGTAGCATCAATACTTCTAAAACAAAGATTTCAAGGGGAGCCTGGGTGGCTAAGTCAGTTAGGTATTCGACTTGGGCTCAGGTCATGATCTCACAGTTTGTGGGTTTGAGCCCCGCATCAGGCTCTGTGCTGACAGCTCAGAGCCTGGAGCCTACTTTGGATTATCTGTCTCCCTCTCTCTCTGCCCCTCCCCTGCTCACGCTCTGTCTCTAAAAAATAAAATAAACATTAAAAAAAAAAAGAAAAGATTTCAAGCTATGTAAGAGCTATATATAGGAAGAGATTTTCAAAATATCTAATTAACCTCTTTCATGCTAACAGATAAAAGAAAAATAATGAAACAAGAGTTAAATAATATAATTTACAAGGTAGGACTGAATGACATATAGGTAAGTTTATATACCTTGAAAGCAGAATATACATATGCTTTCCTTTTAAGAAGCCTGGAACATTGACAATTTACTATATTGAGCCACAAAGACAACCCCAATAAATTCCAAAAGGCAGAATCAATACAAATCTATTCTTTATTAAAAGTACAATAAAGTTAGGGGGAAGGCCTCTATCACTTGGGAATTTTAAAACTCTTGCTTAAAAACGTTTCAATGTGGATATTCAAATTGATAGGACAAAAATAAAAAGTTTAATAAACTACAGGCCAAATCTATGTGATAAAATTGAAGAAGTATTCAGAGAAAAATTAAGAACCATAGACATTTGTATAAAAAAAAGGAAAACATAAGTTAAGCATCCAAGTATGAAGTTGGAAAAAGAACAAAAGAAACTTTAAGAATGAAGAAAGGTGGTATTAATAAAGATAAAAGCAGAGCCTACTGATTAAAACACAGGAAAATACATACAAATAATAAATAAAACCAAAGGCTATACTTTTGGGTGGGGGGGTGGGGGGAGAAGGGGCAACTTTCTAATGTAATCAAGATAGGAAAGGAAAAAGACAATCAAAAATAAAAAATGATTTTTTTAAAATAGCCACAGAGAGGGGCATCTGGGTGACTCAGTTGGTTAAGTGTCTGACTACAGTTCAGGTCATGATCTCACAGTTCATGGATTGGAGCCCCAGGACAAGCTCTGTGCTGAGAGCTCAGAGCCTGGAGCCTGCTTCAGCTTCTATGCCTCCCTCTCTCTCTCCCTGCCCCTCCCTGCTCACACTCTATCTCTCTCACTCTCAAAAATAAATAAACATTAAAGAAATTAAAAAATAAAAGAAAATAGCCACAAAGAAAAAATCAAAAGGATCCTAAGAGACTCCTTGCTCATCTGTAAGACACAGATCATTTTTATGTTATATAAACTGTCCCACAGAATAAAAAACTAAGGAAAAATTTTTAAAAATTATTCTTTTTCTAAAGTAAATTTAACATCGATAGCAACTCAAACATTACGTCCCCAGAAACCTTGAGGACTGATGTGTCTTACAAATCCAACGCATGTACCTAAATAAAGCATTAGCAAACAGAATCTAGAAACACACTGAAAAAAACAATTTAACATGACAAGTGACATTTATTTACAAAAACCAGGGATGGATGATAATCCAGTAGAAAAATGGGTAAGGGGTGCGTAGCTCAGTTGGTTAAGCATTTGACTTCAACTCAGGTCATGATCTCAGGGTTAGTGGGTTCGAGCCCCCAGTCAGACTCTGTGCTGATAGCTCAGAGCCTGGAACGTGCTTCAAATTCTGTACCTCCCCCACCCTACCCACCCCCCGCCTCTCTCTCTGCCCCCCCCCAAAATTAAATAAACATTAAAAAATTAAAAAGAAAGAAAGAAAGCATCTGCCTTTGGCTCAGGTCATGATCTCACACAGTTCATGGGTTCGAGCCCTGCATCAGGCTGTATGCTGACAGCTCTGAGCTTGAAGCCTGCTTTGGATTTTGTGTTTCCCTCTCTCTGCCCCTCCCCTGCTTGTGCTCTCTCTGAAAAATAAGCATTTAAAAAAAAAAGAAAAATGGGTAAAAATTAAATACAGTAAGCTATTAAAAATATAAAAAAGATATCCAACCTCACTCATAAGAGAAATTAAAGCTAGAATCATATTGATATATCATTTTACATGTCTTGCAAATATCAAAAAATGACAAAACACTGTATTGGTAAGGGGGGGGGGACAGCACTCTTGTACATTGCTTGTAGCAGGATAAACTGGTAAAAAATTTTAAAGAAGACAATGGCAATATTTATCAATTATGAATGGACATACTTTGGATTTAACAATTCCATTTCTAGAAATGTAACTTGTTAGCATACAATCCATGCAAAGTAACATAAGCACACACTGTTATTTCTGTTGCAATTTTTTTACTAGCAGAATATTGGAAATATCCTGAATTTCCATTGGTGTCTCCTTACCATGAGACATGGAACAATATAACAGAATACTATTTAGCCATTGGAAAAAATAAGACAGCGCTTTTTTTTTTTCCCACTGATCTAGTAAGATCTCAAATACACTGCTGAGAAAGAAAATTAAGAATGGTACAGATAATAAGCTACAACCTATGTAAAAAATGGAGAAAATACTTTCTCATATATACATAAATATCTCTAACAATTAAAAAACAGAGAACTCTGTGGTTGAGGTACCTCAATAGAAGGAATTCTGAACCATATGAAGCTATTTTTTTTAATGTTATGTATTAAATATATCAACTTGTCATAGTGGAAATCAGTCCTCCAGAGACTCATTTTTTTAAAAAAAGTATGTACAATTTGAAATTAAAAGAATGAAATTTATCACCTCCACACCTTAGTCATGTCTGTCTTCTGACCCATGCCATCATCAGCTTCACCTGCCAAAAAAAAACCTTGAGAATTAAAAATAAATGAAATAGAAACTAGATTTACACATTTGGTTTTAAAAAATACACTTATTTATTAAAGCACCATTACCAGATGGCATTATGAGCTCAAACATAGACTTTTTAGGAATTTTTTCAAACTGTAACCCTAGACATGGTGATTAACCCAGAGAAATACTCATATTGCCCAAGATAGAACTAAAATAGAGTATGCATTAAAAACAAAATATGGAGCTCATAAATCATATTCTTCTGTATTTTTATCCTTCTGTTGCTACATTTTACCTCTGATGTTTGCAAGAGGCAAATTTTTGTTTTCTACTTCATCCTCACTATTGGGGAATCCAAAATGATATCCTAGACAGACCAATTCTCATCAACGCTTGAGCTTAGTGAGTACATCTTTGTCTGTCTTGGTTTGGGCCAGATACATTTGTGTAATATCAAGGCCAAATTAGCATGTAAGAGTTAAACAATGTCAGTGCCTTCTGCAGTAAAACATAGCCACCTATGTGCCAAATATTGAAAAATAACTTTTTAGTATAAAGCCAGTATATGCCTATTATAGATACATTGGCCAAACTCAAGATGTTTATAGTAGAAAATAAAAATTACTAATAGTTCTATCCCATAAAGATAACCAGTATTTATAGAACTTTTTTCATGTTGATTATGTGTGTGTGTATACAAATATTTCTCAGATTGTTGAAAAATATCTTGTTCCTGCTGTTTTTAACCCAAGTGTCAGAATTTCTCTGGTCATTAAAAGTTCTTTGTGAACCTAATTTTGAATGGTTGTATACTAGATACGGAGTATAATTTACTTTAGCTTTCCCCTATGTGGAAGCTTTTAAGATTTTTCTAATTTCTGCTTGGCATTTGAAGATGTAATGGTATTTGTCAAGACTGTATTTCTTGTAATGATAACAAGAGTTCCTTGCGTCAATCCTTCGCCTGGCATTTGTATTATCACAAACTTGCACCATTTATTGGTGAGGGAACTGAAGAACAGAAATCCACCTGACATTACTAAACTGGGGTGAAAAAGTCACTATAGTGTGATGTTGAACCCAAGTCTCTCTCTTTTCACTACACAATGCTATGACCAAAAAAAGCCCTTGATGAACTGTTATTTGCTGTTTATCTAGAGCACAGGGTCTAAATTCAGACCATGTTGTGACTACTGTTTGGGCGGAGCCCCTGAGCTAGTGAATGAACCTCACCAAGCTCCTGGAATTTAAATCTCAAATGCACTGTGGTTATGTTCCAGTCAGTATACCATAGGCAGTAACTCATAAAAGATAAAGACAAAACAAAGCTGTGCCTTTGTGTAAAATTGTCCTCCAAAAGGAAGCATGCTTATAAAAATGGTAATGGAAGTGAAGAAAAGTTAAAGAAGTTGAAGAAAATAAAAGTTCTGAGCTAGAAAATAGAAGATTTAGATAAACCTGAATGGAATACCAAGTTTTCCCAAGGCCTGGATCTAGAATATAAATAACACAAGCTCATAGGAAAACAAGAGGACGTGATTCTTAAACATTTTGTGAGTGCTTTAGTAAGAATATATCTTAGTGGCATCATAAATGCATCATAAATTATAATGGGATGTAAATTAAGGGTCTAAAGGTGTTAGTTAATATTTTGGTTACTTTCCTGCATTTTATAAGGGAAACTACAAGCTATCATGGGATTTGTAAATTTCAAGACTTGCAAGATCTTGGGATATATATACTTTGTGAAAATCAAGGGCCTTCCCTAAAAATAGCCCTGAGGCAAACATCTATACAAATAAATCTTGGTCCACATATCTGATTTTCTTAGGATCATTTCCTGGAAGTGATATTATCATTATTATGTTATTATCAATATATATCATAGCAAAAGAATCCCAAAGGTCCTCCAAATTAAAAATACCTCCAATACTCTAAAATTTTCCCATTTAAACTACTCTTTGGGTTAAGTCATTATTCTTAGAAAGCCTCTGAAAATAACGTCAAAAGAAAATTTTTAGGGAAAGTTTCTATTTTACTTACCATTTAAAAAAATTTTTTTAACGTTTATTTATTTTTGAGAGAGAGACAGAGACAGAGCATGAAGAGGAGAGGGAGACACAGAATCCGAAGCAGGCTCCAGGCTCTGAGCTGTCAGCACAGAGCCTGACGTGGGGTTTGAACTCACAAACTGCGAGATCATGACCTGAGCCAAAGTAGGTCACTTAACTGACTGAGGCACCTGGGCACCCCTACTTACCATTTATTATAACAGTGATATGAGAAATGTATAATGTAACTGAGGGCTTATGGAAGTCCAGGTTGAAAATCATCTGGTTCTCTCTCAGAAAAGGGGAGGTGGAGCAGAGGAGAGGGGATTAGAGGGGTAGGGGTAGCGAAGGGAGGTCAATAGGTAGGACAGCATAAAAATCAACTTCTTGTATTTCTTAATTTTGTTCAAGTTCAAATCTTACTTTAAAGTGTTTGGCAATGTGTGAAGTTGCTCATCAGGAGATAAAGGGAAGTTTTCCCTCTCTTTCTTGGATTTTTCTTCTTGAGATTTCTGGACTGAAAAACTGGACACTCAGAGTCCAGTGAAATGAGATTAGGAATCCAGAGGCACCCAACAAAAGGCTTCTGCTGCACCTCATGCTTTCAGCAGAGGAAACTGTCTGCTAACTGGCTCAAATCACATACAAATAGAATGCGTGAAAATCCTGGTACAGAGCAGGTATCCTGACAGATGCATACAAAATAGGAACTGGATGTTGATGAAATAGTTTATCTGCCCACTCAAAAGTAGCCCTGTGCAGTGTGAATTCTTAGGAATGAATTGTAAGTTCTCCCAAACACAGGCCCTAACATCAATTCCAGAGCTGTGAGGAAGCAAATATGAAATACTCCTTTTACAGAGATAAATCAAGTTACCAAGAACTTGCCCTCTCGGGGATATTGGCCTATTAAGCAGCACAAAGCACAATCACACAGTGGGAGCACAAAAAGGAACTTCAGACGGTATCACATCTAACCCCCATCTATACCCAAGAAAGGTAACAAATCCAAAGTTTCATCTAAATTATTCAACATTCATTGAACAAATATTTAGTGACTGTTTATTATATGCCAAGCACTATGTTACATGCTGGTGGTGCCCATATTAATGATAAAGTCAGCGATAAATGGTTTGGTTTTTAAAATAGGGCTGCTTATGTTTTTAAGGGAAATTAAAAAAAATATGTTTTAAGGGGTGCCTGGGTGGATCAGTTGGTTAAGCATCTATCGGCTCATGTCATGATCTCACAGTTTGTGAGTTCAAGCCCTGCGCTGGGCTCTCTGCTGTCAGCACAGAGCCCACTTCAGATCCTCTGTCTCCCTCTCTCTCTGCCTCTCCCCTGCTCTCTCTCTCTCTCTCTCTCTCTCAAAAATAAACATTAAAAAAAAAAACCAATATCAGTACGAAGAACTGCTTCCCTTACCATAGATTTTCCCATTAATAGAACATTTTTTAAAAGTCATGATGTTTTCAGTGAGGGTGCCTGTTTTGTCAGAGAAAATGTATTCAATCTGGCCCAGTTCCTCATTGAGAGTGGTCGTCCGAGCTTCAGCAGGTGTTGCTTTTTCAGGGTAATACATCTTCCGATCCCAGTTTATAAAATAACTGTGTCCCAGACGAATGACTTCCATACTTTCATCCATTAAAATGGGGGAAAAAAAAAAAAGAAAGAAAAGCTCCATCAGTTTCAGAACATACAAAACGTTGCCAAAGTAAGAAGTCTGTCAAGGAGCGCCTGGGTGGCTCAGTCAGTTAAGCTGCTGACTCTGGATTTAGGCTCAGGTCATGATTTCACAGTTCAGGGTTGAAGCCTCGCATGTGGCTATACACTGACAGCACAGAGCCTGCATGGGATTCTCTCTCTCCCTCTCTCTCTGCCCCTCCGCAGCTCACTCTCTCTGGCTCTCTAATTAAATAAACAAACTTAAAAAATTTTAAAAATAAAAAAATAAGTCTGTCAAAGTCTTCAGAATTTAGAAAAAAAAAAAATGTGGATGCTCTGTCTCCAGGTCCTAGTGACCTTCAGAAGACTCTCAGCAGAGTCTGTTCATAAAATTTCCTATGTCATTTTCTTGCAGCACCACGAAAATATAGACTTTGCATAAAGTCTTGGGGAATATTCCATGGTTCACCATTTATATTAAACAGGCCTAGTGGAGATTTCTTGTATAGCCTGTTAAGTTAGCATTTCTTTTATATCTTCGTACAAACTATTATTAAAGATGTTTGTCCAGCCATCTGGGTGGCTCAGTTGGTTAAGCATCTGACTTTGGCTCAGGTCATGATCTCACAGTTCATGGGTTTGGGCCCCACATCGGGCTCTGTACTGACAGCTCAGAGCCTGGAGCCTGCTTCAGATTCTGTGTCTCCCTCGTTCTCTGCTCCTCCCCCACTCATTCCCTTCCTCTTTCTCTTCCTCTCTCTCAAAAATAAACATTAAAAAATTTTTTAAAAAAGATATTTGTCAGATATCTGATCTAAAGAAATGTATTGTTGAGGACTTTCTAATATATCGTTTGATGTGGCTTCAATTTGCCAAAAAAGGTGGCAGTATCTCTGTAAAGCACTAAGCAAACCATAATAGATACTGAGTAAATCTCAATATTATCATTGTTACTATATTAGTTTGCCCATTTACCAGCAAAAGAGCATTGTCTCATGATCTAGTGGCAATTTATGACTTTCCAACTCTACAAATGTTATTTCTATGGCCAAAGGTATGTCTTTTAAAATCTCTGTCATATGTAAGGTTAAATCAATTTCCAAAAAGGTTAGCAATGTAAGTTTCTACAATAAGATTACTGAAAATTAGCATTTACTATGCATGACATATATACATCATACAAATGTTACCAACTTATCATTTGTATTTTGTTTCCACTATTTTTGACACAAAGAAGTTGTCTTTTTAACTCATCAAATTTATCAGTAGTTCACAGTTTCTGTTTTGGGAGTTTTGTTGGATATGCTCTCCCTATGCCAAGATTATATATACAGACATCTATATTTTTCTAGTGGTTCTTTGCCAAATTTTCCACATCTAATTCTTTATCACAATTGGAATTTTTATAAAGATGATGTACATATGATGTGCTAATTTCAATTTTTACAAACATAAAGCTTTTTTATCACCATTTATTTAAAAAAAACAAGTCCTTTTCCCTTATTGCATTGGGATGCTTCCATGTCACATATAAATTAATTTTCTCACTAGAATCTACTTTAGGGATTTCAATTTTATTCCTTAATATGTCACTTAATACATCTCTTATTTTCATAATTACAGCTTTATAAACATTGGCGATACCTGAGAGGGTGTAAGAGAATACTTCTCTTTTTAAAAAGTTCTTGGCTGGAACCACTCATTTATTCTTGCTGATATGTTCAACACATTTTAGCATCCACACCCCCACCTTCTCATAAAACTTCTTTAAGATTTGTATTAAGTCTATGTTAAACTTTTAATTACTTGGAAGTAACTCATTTTAATATACAAGTGCAACTTCAAAGAGAAGGGTAAGTCTTTCCAGTAATTGAATTTTGAAAAGTACCTCTATTGATAAGGAGTTTTAGTTTTCATTTGCTTTGTTTTTCACATAGGTCCACATTACAGCTGGATAGATTTGCTACTGGACATTACATCTATCTGTTCATTGATGACATAATTGTTTAAATTATTGTTAGCCTAATGGAAAGGTTTTTTTTAATGTTAAAAGCCTTATCTAATGTTAACAAACTTTGCTTATGCCACAAAATCAGACATTGAGCTGAATTATCTTACTAAGATCTTTGCAGAGTTATTCTTTTGGATTTTCTAGGTTTATAATCACATTGTCTATGCTCGTCCCTTCTAATAGGGTTATTTCAGTTTCAGGTTCATGTCTTCCTTTGTTCCTTGATATTTCAGCTGCATGTCTTAGAACATTAGCAAGGACATCCAGACCAGTATCACAGAGTAATGACAATAGCAGTGACCCATGGCTTATTTCTGAACTTAATGGGAATTGAGCCTTGGTGTTCTCATCTGTCAAGTGAGAAAATTAACAGTGACTGATTACAGTAACTCTTAACATTTGTCTCCCTGAAGACAAAAGATGATAGAAAAATCCTTTCTAGGCATTAAATTCTATGCTTCTAACATTTCCCTCTCTGAAAGTGGTATGGTGCTAGTTCATTTCCTAACTATTTAAATGGCAACACTTTTTTTCACTTAAACTAAAAATTACTCTACGATTCTGTAGAACCATACAAAAGAAAAATAAATAAGTAAGTTTATGTAACTTACTGTTATAGCTGACCCATACATATCCACCACCGCACACACATACTTCCCTGTAAATTCTCTGCTAGCTTTTCTACTTTACCTTTGTTTTCTTTATTCCATTCACTCAAAAAGCATTAGCACTTACAGTGGACCAGGAACAGTGCTTTATCTGTCATAAGCAGATGAATGAATGAATCCTGACCTTCTATTCCCTAATTTCACTAGTAAGGGCATTAAGACCTAGAAGTCAAGTGACTAACCCAAGGTCACACAAATAACTAACCACAGAGCCAAGACTAGACTTCAGACATTGGTAAAGCCAATGTAGACCTGACTCTAAAAATGGCATTATACAAGTAACTGTACAAACAATTTGAAGCTTTGATCTTTCTAAAAGTAAGATAGCTTCCTGAAAATTCAAAGCAAAATGAATGAAACAACATGTGATCCTTCTGTATTATAATACAAACCAATGGAAGTATTGTAAATTAATTTGAATTCTTGGATCTTAAAATAGTCTGTAGAGAGGAAGGGTGTCTTTTTTGTTTGGGAAAGAGGATTCAGGACAGTCATAGTGGAACATTCAGCTCTTTGTCTTATAATAGCAGGAAAAAGGAGACAAATGTTCATAATTAGCATAATCAAGCGCTTAGTGTTTTCTGCCTGAATGCTCAAAGAGCAGGGCTTAAGATTCCACCCATTCTGTGGCAAAACAGGCAACATAGAAATGAATTCCTATTGCTTTGGGAAAAACTTCCAAAATTTAATTCCTTGGGAGTATGTGGCTGCATTTCTTAGGATGATGTATTTAAAAAACCGTAGCTGGGTATGTTTTAACACTACAGATAAACAAACTGACAGCATAGAAGTATCCTACCAACATCAACATCCTTTGCTCACGTGGAATTGTTAACCGATCAAAGTAAATTCAGCACTTTTATCCTCAAGTGACCTATGGCATTATTCTTCATACCCATTCAAAAGCCTAAGGGAAGCTTTTGTAGAAGGCCTTCTCTCCAAACAGAAATACGCTGTTTTTGTAGATCTCAGTCTTTAGGATTGAGCAACCTGACATTCTTTCGAATGCTTTCCCCCTCCACATTGAGATCAGAATCACTGCTCTTGTATGATGAGAGGAAAGCTCACATTTACCTTCATAATTATTATGCCTTACCAACAGGTACAGAACTCTAGGCTCTTTTTTCTTTCTCTTGGGGTCTTTGCTGAGTAATAAACCAGACACAGCTTAGGGAGAGAAGAAAACCAGTGTACCAAGTGTCACAAGACTTGGGTTTGGATCTTGGTTCTGTCTTTAACTGGCCCCATGATCCAAGCAAATCATCTCATTTATAAAAGAAGTTGGGCAATAACTACTTCATAAGGTTGTTGGGAGACATAAATAAAATAAAGTATATGGAGACACTTTATATAAAATACACAATGTTATCTAGGGTAAGGTAGTATTATTTGGAGCAGAAAGGAAGTAAGAAACCAATTATTTTAGTCCCACCATTTTCCTGAGCAGTTCATTGGCAAACTAAGGCACAGAGAAGCCAAGCGCTTTCTTCAAGGTCACACATGCCAAGACGATAACCTGGGTTTGGACTATTCCAACTGGGTTTCCTTTCCACCACTGCAGGGGACACATTAGAAAGAAAAGCAATGCTAACCTGGGAATTTAGCCTTGACCTCTAAAACACCAATATTTCAAATTATTAAATGAAAAATGCCAACACACTTCAAAGAAAGAGCATACACAGAATATACTTCCTTCATGAGGACATATGAAACTGCACATGTGCAGATGGTAAGCCACTATGAGCATTTATTGTTCATTTAGGACATAAAAGGAAAGCTATAAAAGCTGACCATAGCTCTTCTGGCAAAAAGCAGGATTTACTACAGACTTTATAATTGGATACAAGCATAAGAGGTCCTCAGAATCAAAGATGAGCCAGTAGGATACAGTTTAAATAGAGCCTGCTCTGACCACAGCTCCAGAAGGCCCAGAGCAATTTGTGGTGTTGTGGCCACATGCCACTACTTCAAGTCAATTTCCCACAAGTTGACATTTCAGTTTCCTGACTGCTATCCAAAACAAGGGTGGATTTTGTGCATTGAACTTCCCTTGCTTCATCATAGTTAGGATTTTGGAAAGAGAGAAAAAGAAGCTTGTAAAAATTAGTGGGGATTTAGAGCTGGTAATTTCTTGTATTGTTAAAATACTGGTGATGAGGAATGTCAAACAACCAAGTCTCATCTTGGCTCTAGTGTCTTTAGGATTATCTGTCTCAGTCTTGGTAGGATTAGGATTGGGGCGCCTGGGTGGCTCAGTCAGTTAAGTGTCTAACTCTTGATTTCGGCTCAGGTCATGATCTCATGATTCTTGAGTTTGAGCCCTGCATCGGGCTCTGCACTGAAAGCACAAAGTCTGCTTGGGATTCTCTCTCTCTGCACATGCCCCTCTCTAACTCTCAAAATAAATGAATAAACATTTTTTAAAAATCTCAGTTATACACTCTAGGGCCAACTCCTAAGCCTTATCAAATACACACACATACACACACGCAAAAATGTACATATATACATACATATAGAGGTGTGTGTGTGTGTGTGTGTGTGTGTATGGGGAGAGAGAGATCATTTTAGTTCTAATTTGTGGGTCCAAATCTAGAAATGATAGGTCCTGTTGCAGTGAGAGCTAGGAGTCAGACTTCTTATTTAACAATGGACAAGTACCACCCACTATATTTCAACTTCTTTATATTATAGTTACTAATAATAGGAAAAATTAACATTCATTAAGCTTTTACAATGTGTCAGACATTCTTTTAAGAGCTTTACAGTTTGTTTACTCTTTATACAATCCTATTAAGTAGAATATTGTCTTCTTTACTTTTAAAATGAGGAAACCAAGGCACTGGAAGGTGAAATAACTTGCCCAAGGTTATGGATCTAGTGAGTGGTGGAACAGAATCTGAATCCAGGTATCTGGAGCCAGACTAGTAGCAGGGAAGCAGCATCTCAACAGATCTCATCAAATAGTCTTCCACTTCTTACCCAATATCAACTCAATTCTAACTGATCAGGTTGCATGAGATTATATTGTAGTCCATTTATTCCAAAGAAAAACATTCCTAAGAAACCAGATCAAATCAAGAAGAAAATGAAATGCATTTATTATAATTTGAAAATACAAAAGTGAAGCAGATTAAACAGCTTAGTTGCCTCATTTGTAACAGCTGTAGCAGATCATAAGCAGTTAGAGCAAGACATCTACCTCACTGTGGTAATTTTAAAACAAACAAAAATGATTAGGCACAACATGATGATGCAGAACAAAGTCTTTTGACAAAGTGGCTTTTCTAAAGTATAAATTCTCATCTTACCTCACATATAATGAAATGGGCACAACTGTATTGAGAATAATAATATATGACCAGAATGTTAAGAATCCCGAGAACACAGAGTTCTTCTCTCCTTCATTCCTAAAGAGGAAAGTTCTGAATTGGTCCCCAACTTGATTCTCCCAGATTGAATTTCCTATTGCAAGAATAACTCCCATGCATGCCAGAAACCCAAAAATCTGAAATGAGAATGGAAGTCTGGTTAAGGTTAATTTGAACACAAAACTAGTCACATCAACACAATCCAGTTACACTCCTAACTCCAAGAAATTGTCATTTGAAAAGCAAGTCATGCGAAGCTCTTCATACTTATCAATAATCGTACAAGTTTAATATTTTTATGTTTTACTTGACTAAATATTTTACATGCATTTTCTCACTTAATTCTTCCAGTGATTTTCTGATATAGGGACAATCTTTAGTCACACTTTGCTGGTCAAAACCAGAACAAAGTAAAACAGAAGCACTGAAAGATTATATAACTTGTCCATGGTCAAAAGCCAGTAACTTCACAACCTTGATTTGTGACAAGGGCATATATTTAGATGGCTTAGGAAGGCAGTATGTCCTGATTTGCCCTGGTCAGCCCCAGTTTGTATCTGTCATCCAGGCAGAATATTAATTGCGTTCCCTCCTTTCACTTGCAAAAGTGTCCTGTTTGAATGATAAGTTATACAGTCGTCTAAGGCATAAAAGCAAAAGGAAGAAAACGTCAGTGCTAAAGAACAACCTGAAGTCAGTCAAGTCTCTTGGCTACAGATCTAGCTGCACAATCCTTACTTAAGGCTAACAAGGAAAAGAAAGATTAATTAAAATACTGCATGCCATATATGTTTTCCTTTGGAGATTAAAAAAAAAGTGAGAATCAACCTGAAAACTGTTAGCCAACTCTTACATTGTGATTAGTATCAGTATTAGGTAGAGCAGACATTTTGGAGGTATAGCAACTTTCAGAAAGAGAGCAAGGTCAGTTCCTTATGAGCCCAAATGCCAGCCTTGGAAAGGAAAGACACCAAATCAATGAATAAATGAATACGTAAGATCTGAGCTGAATATGGGGCTTTGAGAACTTTGCTCTACCAAGTTCATTCTGTGTTAGGAGCAGAGATCAGCCACTGATGGGAGGGGGAGTGTGAAGCTAGGGAACAGGAATGTATTTAACCTGCTATTTCCTTCTTCCTCTAAAAAAGGAATATTCAGGCATTCTAGGACTGCTTTCTTCTTTATTCATGAACAAGATAGACATATAAGACATTTATGTAGAAAGAGTATGGGGAAAACCCAATTTAAAGTGCATTAGAAAGCCATGTATTAGAGAAAAGTAGAGTTGTGAATTCCTGAAACCCTACCTGATACCTGTATCATGGTATCCTCTTTTCTTTCAATAATACTACCAATTAATTGAAGTAAATTACTTTAAGGGCATTAAAATTGGTACTATTTGGCATTAAATGTTCTAACTTAGGATGGAATCAGCTTCTAATAATCTAATGGGGCATTCAATGTTCTAATATGAAAAGTTGGAACAGTCTCTCCTTCACAATCAGTAATTTTACTCTGTAAATACATATTTGTGTATGTGTGGTAGATACATATACAATCCCCACGCAAGCCCTAGAAGTGGGCTCAAGGCCATTTAAATAGAGAATTCTAGGAGGGGGCACAAGCTAAACATGTTCCCTTGGCCCCTGAGACTCTGCCCCAAGAGGATGAGTTTAATAGGAAGAAAGCCCAAGTCTGAGGATGATACCAAAAGTAAAGCACAAAGCAAGGTCAATATTTTGTGCCCAAAAGAATTCACTTCCTTCTTTCCTTAGTCAGAGTCCCACTATCACATATCAGTTATGCAAATATTTATTGAACTCAAATTCTTTATAATTGTTTGTGAGTCTATGGAGGGGGGCGTAGTTCAAAGCCACTGTCCTCATATTTAAAGTCAATGTCCTTCAACTTAATTCCAATACAATGATGCAAAACAATATTACACAAAAAGTCAGAGAACAATCAGGTACCTAGCATCAGGTAGCACACAAGATCTACTGACAAAAGGGTAAAACACAAAGAATACTAGACTGTTTTTGGTAAATGGATGGAAAAGAAAATCATTTCAAAGGCACAGAAGAGAAAAAAATTCAGAGGAAAGAGATAATCCTGGACTAAGGAGGTTTAGAAGCTTTCATGGAGGAGGAGAACTATGACCTGTGCCTTAGAAGATTCATAAGCAGAACCAGCTACACAAATTGGGGAGTTCAGTGCAAAATGAAAAGGCAGGACCCCCTTGTTCAAAGGTTATTGATAACCTTTGGATTTTTGGTAATTTCCACGTGGCAACAGCAGATCAATCATCCAAGTATTGAGGCCCTTCTGAGTGGGGAACCTGTAGAACTACAAAGATCGTACACCCATGAAGCCAGCTCCATCCATAAGCTATGTGGAGAGGACATGAGCAAAGGTAAGACAACAAAAAGACCCAAGTAACTTAAAAATTATGTTTTATTTTTTAAAAACAAATGCAGGTACTTGGAATATGGAGAACTTGCAAGACCATGAAGGCCTCCATAAGCACTGATCTACTTCTCATGAGAAACTCTACTGATGGTTGAGACATCATAATCTAGAAAGTAGAAGGCAATGTAACTGGGCCCCAAATGCAAAATATCCAAATAAAATTCCACAAAAAAAATAAATATTTATGAAAGAATTCCCAGCAAAATGTAAGAAATATATTAAGATACCAATGATAGTGATTTGCCTAATTTTGTTTTAGTACCTTACCCATAGTACTAGAGTATTCATCAGTCTATCAATGCTTGTCCTCTTAAACTTTGTCTTACCACTGTTCTGCATTAATTTAGTGTCGGGACCTGCAAAAACAAAATTAAATAAAAACTTTAAAATGATTTGATGATTTATTATTATTATTATTATTTATCATGTCAAATGTTCCTGAAAGGAGAACAGTATTTTTTTCAAAATAATTTAACTTTTATTAAGGACAGGGACCAAAAAACATTGAAAACTCTGATCTTGATGGCTGATGGTAGAACACTACTGACTACCATCAACTTTTCTGCCTGATCTTTAGGTTAATGAGTGAGTCTCCTAAGAGGTATGAACGGGGAAGTGATGGTTATGTGGATGGAGAGAGTAAGTTTTGCTTCCCACCTTGCAATCAAGCTATGCATCTCCTTGTCTTATATCAGGATCTAGGTCTGAATCATCTTTAGGTCTCTTACACACCTAGCCCATAATTTTAGTCAATATAAGGTTAAATTTTTATTTGCAAATTTAATTAATATGAATAAATACAAAATTTAGTTTGGAAAGAAAAAAGAACAGGGGCCAATTAAGTTTTGTATAATTCTCAACTGGTTGCTTAACAACAACCCTGGAGACTGCAAGATAACTGGTCTCCCTCAAATAGGATAAATTCAGACAGAACTTGTGGCTTAAAAGTTTGAGAAATGCTATTTTTCAAAAAGCTGTGTATGGATGTGCATGTAGTTGAAGCAATGAAAGATAACAAAGTCAATCCAAGTAAGGAATAATTTGGAATGTTAAAAAGAATATAGTAATAAACACAATTCAGAACACTGAGATCAAAAATGGAAAGTTAAAATAAGAAATGAAATTATAGGGGCACCTGATGACTCAGTCAGTTGAGCATCTGACTCTTGATTTCAGCTCAGGTCATGATCTCACAGTTCCTGAGTTCAAGCCCCACTTCAGGCTCCATGCTAAGAGCATGCTAAGAGCATGGAGCCTGCTTGTGATTCTCTGTCTCCCTCTCTCTCTCTGCCCCTCCCTCGCTTTTCCCCCACTCTCTCTCAAAATAAACAAATAGACTTAAAAAAAAGAGAGTGAAATCAAATTCAGGATCTGTTTCCCAAAAAGATTTGTGGTGCCTTTTGGAGAAACGAGAATAACTCCAAATAATACATCATCAAGTTAAACTATTATTATATATTGCACACTGTGCATATGATACATACTTTCTGTAAGGGCAAGAATAGTCTTAAATCTTATGTTAGATTTATTTCAGGTAAATACACTATCTCATGATATATTTACTAAGTGCCTTCTCAAGTAATTCTAAGAATCTTACTAACTGCTTTAGAAGTAGATAACTAGATGATTAACAAAGGAACATATTAGAATATATTACTAAGGGCATTCCTTGCATAAAAAGAAGATGCTAAATGGAAGTAAAGAAGCTTTAATTATACTGATTTCGCTAGTGTTCCTCTTCACGTGTTCTTCTCATTATTATCATCAATCCACGTAGCCATTTAATATAGCAGAAAAGTGGAACTGAAAGAACGAACAGAGGAACACATAAAATTTTATGCCATCCTAGAAGTCAGGGAAGAATGGGCACATCCTTAGAAGACTTTCTTTTACTTAAAAGACAAATAGCAGCAAAGATTGGGGTCCCATAAAATTCAGTTTTGAATTTGAAATCGTACCCCAGTGTCCTATTCCCAACTACTGTTGTGTAAAGGAGACCACCCACACTTTCTCAGAATAGTCTATTAAAATCATATGGACACTGAGAGTGGGAAGTATTTCTTGTACAGTAAAGATCACAATGAGCAAATAAAATTTGTGATTAGTAAAAGCTGAAATGCTGACAGAGCCAGTGTTGTGCTAAAAATTTACATTTCTTGGACACACACACACACAGAATAGCAGAGACTATACTTAATGGGTTTTTAAGCACTTATTGAAATATAT
Organism: Panthera tigris; assembly: GCF_018350195.1. Classification (NCBI taxonomy): domain Eukaryota; kingdom Metazoa; phylum Chordata; class Mammalia; order Carnivora; family Felidae; genus Panthera; species Panthera tigris. The sequence continues at coordinate 53,880,857 of NC_056665.1, read as the reverse complement.
CTACAGATGCTGATTTACACATCTCTTCTTCCCTCACAGTCACAGATCTTGAAAGAATTTTCTATACTCAACAGCCCCTGTTTCCTCATCTCCTACTAATTACTCAACCTAGTTTCAGATCTAGTGTTTTCAATATCCTCCGTGCCTTTTCTGTACCTGTCAGCAGCCCTTGACATTGTTGACTACTCCAACCTTTTGAAACACTCTTCTCTTAACCTCTGTGTCACAGTACTGTCCTGTTTTTCCTCCTACCTCTTTGTTCACTCCTTTGTCTTCCGTGATGCTCACTCTTTTCTATACAGCAACCAAACCTTGGGATTCTTTAAGACTCAGACAGAGCCCATCTTCTTTCTCAATCTACTTTCCCTGAGCCATCTCATCTAAGACCACAGCTCCAATGATCATTTGTAGACCAAATGTAAATTTCCAGCTCACACTGCTCCTCTGAGCTGTAAACCCATATATTTGTCTATATGGCATCTTCGCTAGATTCTTCTAAGGCCCTTCGGGCAGCCCTGGTCCAGCCCAGCTTGTGATATCCCTCAGAGTTCCTTATATCAGTGAATGGCACTGCTATCCATCCAGTTGTGAAAGCTGAGGGAAGCCTAAGAGTCTAGTCTATGCCCATGACTTCCACTCTAGCCCAGAGTACCATCATCTCTCAAATGGACTATAGTAAAAGCCTAGTAACTGTGTCACCTTGCATCCACTCTTCCCCCAATTCGAATATTTTTTTCCTCCCCAGCCCCAATCATACACTCTTATAAGGACTTGCTATTTACCAACTTTACAAATACTGTAGGCAATAATCAGCTTTTCAAATTTAACACACACACACACATACACACACACACACACACACACACACACACGCCATCTCTTTGAAAAACTTGCAATGGCTTCCCAATCCTCTTAGGATAAAGACCAAAATTCTAGATACAGATCTAGAATGTCCTGTCTGGTCCAGCTCCTATCCATATCTCCAGTCACATGTCTATCTTTATCCTCCATGTTCTCCATACTCCACACTGGCCTTCTTAAATTTTGTTTTTTCTTTTTTGTTTGTTTGTTTGTTTGTTAGTTTTACCTCACCATCCTTAGTCCTACACCACAGGGCCTTTGTCCACAATGTGACTTTTAGCTAGCTTGCTCTTTCTTCTTCATATTCCTCCATTATATACTGTTATAAGTCCATGTTCTTTTCTTTCAGAGCACTTATCTCAGTTTGAGATTATATATTCATCACTACAATTATCTGAGATTAAGGTCTCTTTCTTCTACCAGAGTCAAAACCACAAATGAATGGACTGCATTTGTTTTTGTTCACATTCTTTTTTAAAATGTTTATTTATTTATTTTGAGAGAGCACATACATGCACACACACATACGAGCAGGGGAGGGGCAGAGAGGGAGAGAGAAACGCAAGCAGGCATTGGGCACTGTCAGCGCAGAGCCTGATGAGGGGCTCAACCTCATGAACTGTGAGATTATGTCCTGAGCCAAAATCAAGAGTCAGACACTTAACTGCTGAGCCACCCAGGTGTCCCTTACATTCTCAATCATAAATGAAAAAGTACAGTGCCTGCCACATAGTAGGCACTCAATGAATAACTATTTAATAAATTAATTTATTAAGTACCTGCTATGTTTTAGGCAATATGTATATGTGCTTTTCATCTATTATCTCAGCTAATGCTTAAAACAATCCAATGGGGCACTACGTGACTCAGTAGGTTAAGCATCTGGCTCTTGATTTCAGCTCAGGCCTTGATCTCAGGTTCGTAAGACTGAGCCTTGGAATATTCTCTCTCTCTCTCTCTCTCTCTCTCTCTCTCTCTCTCTCTCTTTCCCTCTCTGCCCCTCTGCCATTCACTCATGAAAGAAAGAAAGAAAGAAAGAAAGAAAGAAAGAAAGAAAGAAAGAAAGAAGTTAAATAAATAAATAACCAAAACAAAACAAAACAATCCAATGAATGAGGTATTATTATCCTTATTTCACTAATAATGAAGTATTTAAGTAACTAGGATCAGAACCAGAGTTCAAAACCAGATATATCTAACTTAGAAGCTCTTGATCTTAACCACTATTTTTAAAACTATATGAAATACTCCATTAATTCGTTAATTCACTGACTCATTCAATCAATGTTGTATTTAAGACTGACTCATTCAGATTCCAAACAGGAAACAGATGACGCACTGAACAAGGATAATTGGAGAAAAATTTTTTTATAAAGGGACTCTTTACAAAAGTGTGGGAGGGGGTATAGAGTAAGCAAAAGGTTAATGCAGTAACCAAAGACTTAGTAACAATCAAGAGGTTCCTCTAAGCCAGGGGGAAGGGTGAGTGAGGGGAGGGAGTGGTAACTGGACCCTAAAGGACAATATAGAGTTTGCAGCCTTAAGAAAGACAAACTTTATGCTGAGGGTCCCAGTCAGGCTGAAGTGAGCACACAGGGAGGAAGTTTGGGGAAATAAATACCTTGACCTCAGTGTTCTTTCTCCCTTTGATCTTTTCCTGAGATCCTTCCTTAACTAGAAGCCAAAATTCAAGGAAACCTATTTGGGGAAACCATACAAGTCAGCCTCCCAAGGCAGAAAGAAGAGTGGGAAAAGTGAGAGTAGATCTGGAGGAGCAAATGGAAGACATCCAATGCAAAAATCTACTATGCACCAAATGGTGCTAACTCCTATGGATTCCTTAAATGACTAAGACTCCTACAACTCAGAAACAAGACTTCCTCCTCTCTTGAGTGAAAGAAAAACTATTAACAGAAAGGCATGACCTAGCTGTTAATGCATATTAAACCCCCGTAAATTATAGATTTGTAAAGCAAACCATGTCTGCATCAACTATATTCCTTACACAATCCCTAGTGATAGGTGCAACCAGGGTAATAAAGAAAGAATAGTTAATAATTCACTTTGGATAACTTTCATAAGATCTAATGTTCAGCTGGAACTCATTCCCCAAATTAGATATCTTAAGATTCAGGGTTATGAAAGACTCATCTGTTCAAATCTGACATTGATGAAACCAACCATTCCCAGCCTGTCACTGTTCTAGTTAAGCTTCCTCTTAACATTTGCACCCAGACTCAAGTCAATGCAGGCATTCTCTGCTTTACAAATATCTGCCTCATGAAGGTCCAGTGAATATCCAGTCCATATCACAAAAGAAGAGGATATTCCCTGCTTCTGCCTGCCAAGATCCAAAGGACAGTACCCACTCCCAATTCTCAGTCTATGGAGCAGGCAGTGCATTTGGAATTGAAGCTAGAAGGAAGAAGCAGGGGAGGAAGAAAACTAACATTTATCAAGCATCCTCTTCCACATGCATTGTCTCGCTGAGCCTTTAGAGTGACTCTAATGTATTCATTATCCCCATGTTACAGCTGAAGGAACTAAAGTTTAGGAAGTTTAAGTAACCAAGGCTTAACATCCTACAGCTGGTAAACAAATCTGAACCTAGCTCTGTCCAGTCCAAATTCTGTGAGCTCTTTATTATACCTGCTTGGAGGGAGACCTGTTCAACTTACTACCCCTCTTTCTCCTAGGTATGCACATTTTCCCATAGAGCAAACCTTATGGAGGAAAACTTGGCTTCTGAGTGGCTCACAGCAGCTGTCCTAGCATAACATGCTGTAGCTGAACCATAGCTCAGTCATTCCAAACAAGTTCACAAGAATGCAAACAAAATGTTGGGCTATAGCCCATTCCTAGGATAAAGCTCCTCAATTTCTATGATGACAGGAAGCAGACCAGAAGGGTCCTTCCCATGAAAGGACCTTCAAGAAGTCTCCCCTTCATTGTGTGGGAAGATAAAGGAAGGTTGATATATAAGCCTCTTTTTTCAATGCAAGAGAGATGCAAATAAGAAAATATGTGGTCACAGGTTTATTCCCCTGACTAATGAATGAAAGCATCTGATGAGAGAATTATGAAAGCAGATTCATCCCCAGATAAAAGAACATATACTGCCATATTTCTAGGGATTTCTCAAGTCCGTACAATGGCAATACCCCAAGCAGCAAAAGCCTTACTAAAATCCACAGCTGAAAGTATTTAGGAGGAATTGGGAGGCCTTTTCCAGGTTTGGAACACTTTTGAGTCTTTAATAAACATTTGTTGTTGTTGAGGAAAGTCAGTTAAGAAAAACATTCCAGTTTTGATTGCACATAGTCAACAGACCCAAAAACACGTCTTATTTCGGTGTCATAATAAACAGGATTTTTAAAAATCCAGGGCTGGCAACTGATGCCATGAGTACAATTTGAGTGGCTTTATGTAGTGGAGCTACTGTAAGCTCCCTTAGCAGGAGAATGCCACCTTGGGCCTGTAGAGATAAAGTAGAGATGCAGAAAGCGGTCAGCAGGAAGAGTAAGAGGCACTTCCCCTCCCTCACTGCCTCCATCATGTAGTCTTTCCAGGACCCACTGCCTGCTGACAAATAATAGAAGAAGCTACAGAGTATAAACAGAAATGATTGCAGTATCTCCAAGAAACCTTTTCCAAAAGGATTACCTGACCTTTGCAAACTACAAAATTAACAGCGGAGAGGGGTGGGGGGCTTTGTTTCATCTACTTCCCCCACTTTAAAGTTGATTAATACACACAAGGATGGGCATGACTGAGGTGAAGATAAAGAAAGAAAAATTAAACATTGGGGATCTAGCACCCGCCAAGCAATGAGGGCCCAAGCACCCCTTAAGAATAAGATCATGATGTCAGTGGCTGCTCACACAGGGGGGCCACCCAGACTATTTCCAGAGCAGTGATGCTGTCCTCTGCCGTCAACCCAGAGCAGCACCTTGTGTGGAACAGATGCACCATGCTCATCCAACCTGGAGAGATGCAGACTGCCCATGCATATCTCAGGAAGGACTCCCCCATAGCCAACTCTGGGCAGTCATCTGTACCTGCAAATATAACCATTCCGAAACACCAGCTGGTGTTTCTCAGGATGCAGCCCCTCAGGATTATCTTCTCATTGTTGAGGGAGTGCTTGCTGCCCTTCCAAGAGAGAACCCCTGTGAATTTATCTAATTTGTTGTTAGGCGCCTCACAGACAACAGTCCCTGTAAAAAAAAACAAAAACAAAACTTGTTTATGACTCACCTCAAACTCTCTTTGGAAATCCACAGTACTGTGTTACCACCCTGCTTCTAATACACAGGATATTTTTCCTTTTTTTAGACAGTGCAATGTTATGTACACAAGATTGTACTAGAAAAAACAAGCTTGACGGGGGCGGGAGGCGAGGTGAGGAGGCGGGGCGATGAATACAAAGATGGAAATCTATTAAGTGTTTTTAACACAGCTTTCCGCATTGTTCAAATAACAATAGAAACCTTGAGATCCATGGGTTGGTTTTTTTTTTTCCTTAAATAAAAATCATTTACCTGTACTTCTAGTTTGTAACAATGATTTCTGAAAAGATAAAGCAGGGACTGTCCTAAAGGTCTTTCTTACACTCTTTTTACTTACTGTGAACTTTTACAGAGGTTAAGATGGCATACTTCCAGTTTCACAACCAAAGTCAATCAGGCCTTTCTAGGCTCAGAATTTCGGGGGTCCTACTATATCCCCCCACCAAGAAACCTGGACCTTGTTTGCCACATGTGCCTGAGAATGCATGTGATTCTTTTCAGCTGTTGTAGGCTTCTTATCTTGATTAGATGCAGAGTTCTGGGGCCTCTCAAAGCCACCATATAACTTGTCCCAACCTGACCAGAATATGTTTCCAGTTTTTTTTTTTTTTTTTTACTTCCAGTCCTATTCCAAACCAAGGGTATGCCCATTCCAAATCAATAAATCAATTCGTTCCATTATTTCAGTAAGAAAATACACTTTCAGGGTGGGGGTTCTTTTGACAGAAAAAGAAACCAGAAATAATCTTGTATGGACCTTTTCACAAAATACAACTATTAGATTAAATGCATTTGCACTGCAAACTGCTGGGGTTAAACTTCAATAAGTAATGAGTACCAAGACTTGAAAGACAGAGGGAGAGAGGGCAAAAAGGGAAAGGAATTAAAAAGAGAGGTGGTGGGGAGATCCAAACAGGGCTCAAACCCAAGTCGGCAGTGAGATTAGCACCTCTCAAGAACAATAAAAATACACGTGTTTAATCAAAGCCAAAGGGAACATACAAAGTGGCATTTGGAAAATACAAAAGGAAGTCTTCCGCACTGACTGGAGAGAAAGGAGACCAGCCCAGCCTACAGAGCCTCTGTAGTTCTCTGTCACACCACTCACCCAGCACCTGAACCTAGAGGCTTCTTACACAGACACCCTTCCTTCCTATGATGATAACTTTTGCTTTTAAAACTCTTAGAGGTGACAGCAGCCAGTTTTCACATGGCCTGATGACTCCTGGCCAACCAGATTACTAACATTGGATCTTGCATGAAAAACAAAAAAATAAACAAAAAACAGAAAGGAGAGAGGGCCTCGGGGCCTAAGGACTGCTTTTTCCAAACTCCTTTTTCCTTTCCCCAGTTATAACAAAGGTGCTGCCTGAATAGCCCCCACTTGGGCATTCACTAGCGGCTTCCTGGACATCCACCACTTATCGAGAGTACTGGCAGGATGATTTGGGTGAGGTTAAATAACCTGCACAAAGTCATTTTTTATACAAAGGGAAGTGGCTAAATTCTGGTTGCTCCCATTATGGCCTATCACTGATATTAAAAAGTAAATTAAAGTTGATTTCAACTGGCCCAAGTTGTTTGGACAATTATGTTGTGGAAGAGGGGACTTTTTCTAAATTCTAAGAATTCAAAGTCTTTTCCTCTTGACCAATAATTTTCATTCCTAAATTTTATAGAACTTTGAATTGAGTATCGCCAGCAAAACTTGCATAAAATATTGGGTTGATAGCAACCCTTAAAGCTTATTCCAGTTTCTTGACCCAAGACTCAATTTCTCAAGTCTTCAAAGTTGGCCACCAAAAAAACATAAATAAATAAAAATGTGTTTTGGGCAAAAACAACATGATACACAGTCCCTGCCAATAGAAATATAAAAAACAGGCTCATTTGATCATTTTTATTGTCGCAAGCAAAGACTGACATGGAGACAAATACAGCCTTGAACATGTTGGCTCACTCCTCCCTGGCCCCAAGGCTCTTCCAACTTCTGGCCTGACACCAAGGGTGTGGTTCTAGACAGGAACAGGCAGTAAGGCCGAGGGGTTCTGCCTTGGTTCTTGGAGGCCAACCCCCAATTCAGCCTTTCTCAAAGAGTGTGGTCCTACTGATTTAAGTACTAAATACAGAGCCTGGTCAAAACAAAGTGGTGGGAACAAAGCCAAAGTACATTTTCTTTTTTTTCTTTTTTGTCTTCAGAAGTACTCAGCTTCCCCTTTCTTAGCCTTGTTAGCATAAAACAAAAGCTTCCAAACTTTTTCTTCCCTTTTCCAAAAAAGGGTAAATAGTTTCCTCTCAAGAGAGCACTGTATTCACGTCGTATCCCCATAGCCTACCATACTGCCTACATAATAAGATCTTAGTGCGTATTTGTTGTAGAGATGGAAAAAAATTTCCTATGGTTTCCAAAGAGAAGGTGGGAATTGAGATGGGTGCTAGAGTAGATTTAAGATGAATGAAAGAAGTGGATTTATTTCCATGGTGATAATGATAAAAGAGGAGTGGAAGACCTAGGAGGCTAGCCACCATCATGGGCTTAGGTTGACCTAACTCTAACAAGATACAAACATATCTGAGAACTCTAGGCGGGGAAAGGGGGAACCTTAAAGCACATCAGAAGCAAACAAATAGGTACCCTAGCCATAAAGCATAATAAAGACTAAGGAAAAACTTTAGGACCCTTCTTCCTTTTGCTAATAGTACTGGAAAAGAGTTGGAGGCAGTAAACAGTCAGTTAGACAATGAATGAGAAAACAATTTAGGAAAAATAGTATTTTTTTCTCAGATGGTTATTCACTATAAACATGTTTAGAGCACAAAGTCATCTTTAATGCGCAATGAAACAACTGGGACAAAGATCATGTCAATGAGGAGATAGAAATATAATCAGACTAGCTAGTTTTATGTTTTCCCCTCTGAGGAGAACAGATATGAAAGCAGATAGCAATTCACCCAGTTCACAGTCACACAGAAATATTCTAGGTCCATCCTAGACAAAATCCACAAGATTTTATTCTCACCCTTCCTCAGGACTCTAAATTTAGTCATCTGAGTTGTTGGTTAAAAACCAAGCTAATAACTTTTTTTACCTAAAGCATTTACCTCCAAATGGAAATCTATAGTTTATCATGAAAATGGAAGTCAATACCCAATATTCCATGATTCTCCAGAGAAGTTGGCTTTCGTGATGTATATTATTGGCATTATTTCTTGATTATCTGCACTGCAACTCTTTAATAAGACAAATTATCTACTGAGTAAGACATCATCATTGCTGTTAAAGAGTTTCTCCAGCCAAGAGTTTCTCAGAGTTTAGGAGACTGACCATTAATTGTTGCCCTGATGATGTGATAAATTTTTTTTTCTTAGAAAGAAGAGTGTCACCTTCCTATTTTCTAAAGCCTCTTCATTCTTCAAGCCTCAGCCACCCATCATCACTACCATAATAGCCATATCAATACCAGCAGTAAAAAGGGAAGCTGTTCTTCTTGCCTTTAGATGGAATATATGTCTCCTACAATCATATCAGCTATGCTGTTGGGCTGTGCCTCTGTCCAGGTGAATGGGAAACTATCTGGTAAGTAAAAAGTCATAAGATGTTGACCAAGCCTCTTTTTTTAACAAAAAAGAGGTGTTTGTTTTTGTGTATTTTAATTACACACATGCTATTCTTTATAAAGGACCATAAAATACACCAAGATTCCTGAAATAAAGAGTCAACCTTTCCCTGGTTCGGAACTCAGTATTAACAGTCATACAAAATATGTAAACTTGTCATAAACTGCAAAAAAACAGATCTCAGTCCAGTCAGTAACAATATGCAACAGATTCTTAAACACATTTGCACAATTTATATCCAGCACTTTCCCCAAGGCATAAAAATGTCCAGTCTACAAATGTATAACTGAAAACTATCTCCAGCTACTTATTTATAAAAAGCTTTTCAATTCCCGTAAAACTTTAACATGAAAAATCAAGGCCTGCTCTATTTTTAGACTTGTTACAATATTAGATCAACTTATTTATTTTTCCTTACAAAATTCAACAGACTATTTATCAATTATTTTCTGATGTTAGAAATGTATAAAAACATTTATATAAAAAATTTTTAAATAAATAGATTTACCTACCAAAACCCAAAACACTGTCTTGCATGTACTGGTCTCTATATTTAGCCAACTCTTCTATAAACTCTTGTCAGGGATCCTGACATTCAAGATCACTGAGAACATTGCTGCTTTTTAAAAATATGATGATGTCATCTGAGTCCTAGGTATACTTGATCTCTGGTAATTAATTTTGTGCCTTTCAATTTAGAGTATTCTTAAAATTTATTTCTTATCCTGATCAGGAGCTAGGTTGTCATGCTAATTCCCCTACTTCTCCAATGCTGACTTTCTGCTTGTAGTTCACAGCCTCTTGTGGCCTTCCATAAAATAGGCTTTGCCAGCAGTCTTGGGCTCATATTCTGGCTCCTCCATTTAGTAACCATGTGCCATTGGGAAAATTATTCAATTTTTCTGAATCTCAAATTCCTTGCCCATAAATTAGAGGCAGTAATAATCTCTTCCTCTCAAGGCTATAAGGATTTAATAAGATAATGTGTACAGTTACTTAGCACAATGCCTGGTATATAGTGAGTGTGTTTATGTGTCAACAACGTGCTTAAGGCCTGAGAACTGTAGGACCTTTGCCAAACTAAATTTGGCTCATTCTTTGGGAATGAGCACTTGTTCAAATGTCTGTCTTCCCTGCCGGCTATCAGCTCTGTGAAAGCAAGGCCTAGGTCTGATTTATTAACCACTGTATCTGCAGGCTTAGCAAGCCCCTGGTCATTGTGTTAAATGTATTTTTTACTGAGTAAATGGACAGATGACTGAGTGAATGAATGAAAGAATGAATGAAAGTTTCATGCCATGCCCAAGGTTACTAGCAAGACACTGTCCTCGGGTTTAGGTGCAAAAGTGAGGAGGCAGGAAGACTTATGAGGGATATCCTAAGGCCCTAGCCATCTCAGTTTTGAGTCTTGGTGTCCCCCATGAGGACTTCTCTAGGAATATGAGTGGGAAACTCAGGTCTCCAAATACTTGGAAGATGTGCACTTACGATTCAAAAACAAAAAAACTGTAGTTTGGTGCTAGAGAAAGTATTTTGGCAAAGTCTCAGAAGAAAAACCACACAGTAACTAGAAGCAAAAATAACACCATACCCAGATTTGCCCAGAAGTCACAAGCTAAAAGATATACTTAGCACAGACAGAGAGCATGGGAAAGGGCGTGCCTCACATGTCTGTGTCATCTATTAGACCATGCCACAGCTAGGCAGGGCACTTCCAAATGTACACTATGTTGATATCATGCTTTTAGCTTAAACTAAAGGATGCAATATGTGGTTTCACTTCCCACGACTCAAGGAAGGTTTTTCTAGTCATCAGAGGAAAACCTGAAATCTAGTGATAAACCATTATGACAACGGTGAATAAAGACAAAAAAAGGGGAGGGGCTAAAGAAAGGAATGGAGGAGAAAAGGTATCAAAGGAAACTAGATAATACATGTGGAGATATCCTCTAATCCTACACACTTCCCACTGCATCTTGTGCCTAGGAGATGCTTAATAAATGGATTTCATTACTTAATTAATATGGAGAGAGCAATGAAAACAGAATTGGTGAAGAATTACAGAAAATGAGATAATGTATGCTGGGAGACAGCACATGTAAGCTAACACAAAGGGTGGAAGAGGAAGATGGAAATAGATTAGTAATAAATGGAGGGAAGGGAGGAGAGAAACGTGTAGAGAAATGTGTGCTTATAGTATAGAGGGCTCGAATATGTGTGTCAGAGGCAGGGAAAGACTGAAATGAACATGTCTAAACTAGGGTTTGGAAAGAATGGAGTAGAGGAAAAGTTGAAGGCTTTAAGAAAGCAAGAGCTTTAATGGGAAGGATTTAGTGTTTATTAACTATCCCAACACTTTCAAAGACTTTCCATACCACATCTTGCATCACCTTTCTGGTCTTTAAATGTAGCTGCTAACAGGGAAAATATAATTTGTATATTGTGTCTAGTTTATTTCCCCTTAATCCCTCTAGTTATTCCAAGATGCTTTCTTGGAAATAGGAAATCATATTTTAATATAAAGTTCAATTCAAAATATTGCCTTAAACTTTAAGGTAGATTGAAATTCAACACAAAATTCAAGAACAAAAGAGTAAATTCAACAGAAATCTGGTCCTTAGTTCAGTTCTAAACTGAAAAGTGACCACAGTTTAAGTATAAATGATTTCTAAATAGAGAGGTCTGTGTTGCCTTTGAGAAAACAATTATGTTAAAGATTTGATGAGTTACTTATGCTCCATGAAGCAAATTCAAGCCACATCTAGTATGTAATAATTATTAATGTACTTTAAAAACAAATTGTATGAAATATTTTTAAAAACTGTTTTCATAAAGAGGCAAGTCCCTTAACCTTTCAGGATACCCCAGCTATATGAAAGAAACTATTTTAGGTGAGGAAATGTCTTCTGGCTTCAGCCTGAGCAGCACCACTTTTATTGACTTACATGTGGTGCCTATGTGTTAAATTTTGTTTGAAAAAATATTCTGAGATGAAGACCTTATAAAATCACCACAACAGATAAGCCCTCTCTCAGCCACCTGCCCTCCAGGAGCAGGGTACCCAGCACTCTTGCTTCATCCTTCAAGTTCCCATCAGGAAGTTTCTACCTCACCCCATTCTTCCACCCACCATTCCCAATCACTTGACCTTAGGCCCTTCCTTTGCCTTCCCCTGTCTTTCTGGGACCTCATGTTGATCCTGCCCCCCATTTCTGGCATTTGCAACCATTTATTCATGCACTGAACAAGTATTTATCTAGCACCTATTATGTGCAAGGCATTGTTCTAGGAACTTGGCATATAACAGTGAGCAAAACAAAGATCCCCATGTGGCTTACACTGCAGCAAGCAGAGATGAACAATAAATAATAAACAGAAAATAAATAAGTTATAGAGTATGCCAGATGGTGATATGTGCTATGAGAAAAAGAAAAAGCCAAACAGGGTAGAAGAGATAGAGAGTAAGAGGAGTCATACTCTGACTGAGAAGGAGGATTCTTGGCCCCATTCCTACAGTTGCATGTAAGAAATCAACCTAATCCACCCTGGCCCTTGATGCACTATCCTGGCCTTGACCTATGATCAGAATTCTTGGAGGGTATGGTAAAGACAGCACTCAACAAATGTATCTGCTTGTTATTTCCCAGCCTCCCTTGCATTTGGGCCAGGCCCATGTGACTCACACTGGTCAACAAAATGTCAAAGGAAGAAGCAGTTAAAAGTCAGTGTGTCCTTGCTTTAGTGTGGTGACCTTAGAGGCCATTAGTCTAGGCACCATGGCTATAAGATGGAAAAGGCCGCCTGACCTACATCAGAATATGACATGCACAAGAAAAAAACTTTTACTGTTTACACCGCTAAGATTTCTTAGTGTCTGAACTGAATCACAGTATGAAAAAAGTGAAGTGGGCAATTATAACAATAATTTTCTGCTTTTTTATGGTAAAGAAGACTAAAAAGCAGGAATTTTTACCTCCTCATAGATTGATAGAGGAATAAAGGTACAATTCTGCCAGGAAAGAAATGAGTAATGGTAAATTATATTTAGGTTGCCCTTTTAGGACTCCATAAATATTCTATGAAATATTTTAAGCAAGTATTTTGATTCATGAAAAGAATTTACTTTCCTTGGATTCAAAGAACAGTAAATTTTCATTGAAAAAATTACTTAGTAGAAAATGTATAATTTGTTTTACTCCAATCAAAGTATTTCTTGGGCCATTTAAAGTTTCCTGGCTATTCCCCTGACTTAAATCTCAAACTGGAGGAATATTTTTTTCTATAAACATTTATTATAACAGCACACATTTAATAGAGATGAAAATATTAACAGCCTCTAGACAGAGTTTATAAGCAAATGCAAAGTACAGGCAATATAAACTCTAAGCGGTGCACTGGGGAAATTTGACAATTTAAAATTCACCAGTGCTTTAACTCATAGGATCATGCTAGGACGCCTGACCACATTTTCCTTTAAATAGACTCCAAAGAAAATATTTGGAAGACCGTCTCAAACTCAAAGATTCATTAATAAATAAAACCAGTCTATATGGAAATATTTGTGTTCAAGGACAGACATACAAATGTGTAAAGCAAGAGACCACTGAACCCAAAGATTCTCCCATAGCCTATTCTGGTGCCTATAGCCCTACTGTTAATGGTTCTTTCCTTTTACTCTTGAAGGATTTTGCTTCTCTGTGACAACTTTAACAGAAAATAACAAGACATAGGTGGAACAGAACAGGCAGAGGAGATGGTTTCCCATGCTGAGAAGAAGGGACTGGGTTGAGTGGTGTGAAAGTTGTGATAAGGAAACCATGGTCTCAAAGAGCAACAGCTGACCGACTTACTAATAAATCAGAATTTTCTTCCTGAACACTTACTACCTTTAAGACATTATGCCAGGCACTATGCAAGATACAGAAATATATGAGGCTGGATTATTTTCTTGGCAAACTTTGCAGTCTAGTATTTGGTCTTTGTCATGGAGCCAAAGAATAGATGAATGGTTAGACTTAGAGCTAGAAGTACAAGTATGGCTTGTGTTCATCCACAGCAAATCTGCACAGGACCCCAGGGAGGCCAAGGTCAGGCAAAGGAAGGGTATTGTGGGACTAAAGGAAATGAGATCTACAGAAGAGGAAACAAGGATGAAATGAACAATGAACTAATAAAGCCATTCTCCCCTTGGTAAACATTTTTACTCTTTTGCATGAGATTACAGGCTTTGATGCCTGCAGAATTTTATGTCTTTCCACCAAGTAAAAAGAAACATGAATTAAATTTCCGATAATTATTTCATTACATTACTTTTTGGTTTTGTGATTTTTGTTTGTCTGTTTTAAACACTTACCATCAAACTTTGCAAGTCTGCTAATATCTGCTCCAAGTTCTGAGGTAACTGATAGTGCATGGCGGACTTTCAGGTTCGTTTCCCTATGAAATTAATTGACACAACATGAATTTTTACATAGAACTGCCCAATAGCATCTTACATAAAGTAATCAGGCGGGTGCAGCACATGCAAAACCCAACATAAGAGATTCAAGAAACTCCCTTCAAATGTCATTCACACCTCTCACAATGTCTCAGTAAAGTGGACAGGGCTTTGCATGCTCCCGAGAGTTGGCATTCCACCCATGGCACATCTGCATAACAACACAGTAATCTGTTTTGTTATTTGAAAGAACAGAGTACATAATAAATATGGTTTCATTCGAACCTACTCAGACATCATGCATGAGTTACAAAACACATTAGGAATGGGAACACAGTTGCCAAATAAAGGAGGCCAGTATCACTCTGGAGTCTACTATCTACATGAGAATTTTACTTGTAAAAGATGGTCATGGCTAATTTCACAGTAGCTGCAATTTAAATGGGAAGGGGAATATAGCTTTCTGCCCTGTGGAGAATCAAGCCCAAAATCCCACAAGTCTGGAATCATACAACCAGACAGGAACTCAGCAGGTCGTAGTGAGCTGGTCATCTTCTTTCAGGCAGAACCACAGATACATTGGACAGATGGCCCTGTGGTCCTCATGAAATGACCAGTTGTGAAGATTCTATGGCCATTACTCACATCTCGCATGTAAGGGCTTGACATGCTGGTTTTCTCACTGAGTTCAACCTAGTTTTCTTCTACTGTAGCTTAACATCATTGGTCAGAGTTCTTTTGTGGAAATGTTTAGTAGTGAGTTCACTCAGTCAGCAAATACTGATTGAATACATACCATAGTCACCCATGAGATTCAGTGCTGCCCCACAAGGGTTACTGTTCTCTTGAGGGAAAGAAGTGGTAGGTAAAAAGCAAATATCACCATTTGGAATGACAAACCATGAAATAACTGAATTCAGAGAACCAAGAAGCAGGTACTTGAGAGGACATTTAATCTAAAATTCCCATAAAGGAGTTTCACAATGATATGACAGCATGAAACCAATTCAAGGAGTACCCCCTTGGTGAAATAGCTTTCTGTAGGAGACACTAAGTTGGATATATAATTGCAGTTACCTTGTTTAAAACTAATCTCATGGCTCAGTCTTTGCCAAATCTATCAACTCCTAAGAGGCAGAAATGAGTAGGGGTTGAGATACTCAAGAAGAACTTCAAACTGAGGTAGAAATTGAGCTGGGCTTGAAGAACAAGAGTGAGATAGTGGCATTGAGGCCAAAGGGCCAATATGCCCATCGTTTAAGCAAACTTATATTAGGCAGTGGCACCAGTTAAGCAAGACAGCCATCGTTCCTTAACCTAGCTCTACACAACGTGTCATTCATCAAGGTTTATCACCTTTTTAAGCTACTTCCTCAGAATTCTCTCCAGCATCTCACGTCCATCTTCAGATGTGTAAACTAAAAGGGAAAAGTAATCCCCAAGACTCCTAATTAATAGTGTTGTGTCATGCCATAGTCTTCTTCCTATGCCTCAGTATCTTGGCTTCAGACTTCAAAATGACTTTCAGCATAAGAAATAATACACAAAGATCCTGTATACCCTTTCCTTAGTTTCCCCAACAGCAACATTTTGCAAAACTGTATCACGATGTCACAATATCACAATGGACACCGATACAGTCAAGATGGGGAACACTGACATCACATATAGCCACACACACTTCCCTGCCTCCTCCAACCACTAATCAGTGGTCCCTTTCTATCATTTTGCCAATTCAAGAATGCTACATAAATGGACCTTTGGGATGTGACCTTTTGGGATTGGCTTTTTTACTCATCATAATTCTCTGAAGATTTATCCATGTTGTTGAATGCATCAATAGCATTCCTTTTTATTGCTCAATAGTGTTCTACGGTATGGATATACCACCGTTTGTTCAACCTGTTGAAGGATATCCACGTTGTTTCTAATTTTTGGATGTTACACATAAAGCTGCCATAAACATTTGTGTACGAGTTTTTGTGTACCTTAAGTCTTTATTTCCATGGTATAAATGTACAGGAGTGAAATTACTGGGTTGTCTGGTAGTTGCATGTTTAGCTTTTTAAGAAACTGCCAAACTATTTTCCAGAGTGATTGTAGTATTTTACATTCCCATCAGCAATATGTGAGTGATCATGTTTCTCTAAATCCTTGCCAGCATTTGGAGCTGTCACTATTTTTAATTTTAGCCATTCTGATAGGTATGTACTGACATCTCATTGTGGTTTTAATTTTAATGTCCCAAAGGACTAATGATGTTGAACATCTTTTTATGTGTTTATTGGCCATCTGTATGTCATCTCTGGTGAAATGTCCCTTCATATCATTTGCTAATTTACTAATTAGATTGTTTTCTTAATATTGAGTTTTCAGCATTTTTCAAATATTCAAGATAAAAATATTTTGTCAGACAGACAGTTTGCAAATATTTTCTCCTAGTCCATAGTTTGTTTTTTTCATCCTGTTAACAAGGCCTTTTGCACAGTTACAATTTTTAATTTGAGGAAGTCTGATTTATCCAATTTTCCTTTTATGAATTATATGCTTTTTGTGTCAAGTCTAAGACCTCTTTGACTAGCTCTAGATCTTGAAGATTTTCTCCTACGGTATTCTCTAAAAGTTTTATAGCTTTATGTTTTACATTTGAATTCAATTTCCTTAAAAGTTACAGGGCGATTCAAATTGTCTATTTCACATTGAGTTTGTTGTGGTACTTTGTGTTGTGATGAAGTGGTCTTTTTCATCTAAGTTGTTAAATATGTATGTATAAAACTGCTTGGAGGATTTTCTCAACCTTCTGGCATCTTCATGATCTGTCATAATATCCCCTGGTTCATTCATGATATTGCTATTTTGTGTCTTTTTTTTTCTTTTTCAGTGTTCCTAAGGTTTATCAAATTTATTGATGTATTCAAAGAATCAGCTCTTTGTTTCATCGATTTTTCTCTTTTTGTTTTCTGCTTTCAAGTTCACTGATTTCTGCTCTTATCTTCATCTGCTTCCTTCTGTTTGCTTTGGGTTTATACTGTTATTTTAGAGGTTCTTGGGATGGGATATTGCATTATTGATTTGAGATTCTTTTTTTCTTTTCAAGTGTATGCATATAGTGCCATAAATTTCCCTCTCAGCACTATTTTAGCTACTGCCTAAATCAAGGGTAGGACCACCCAGGCCAAATAGACATAGATCTATTTAACTCACTGTTTCTCAAAGAAAATAAATTCAAGAGAAAAGACAGAGCTTTCTACAGATCCACAAAGTAATTAACAAATAATAGAATTTGCAAGTTATATTCCTAGTTGTTCCAAGAAAATTAAGTGAAAAATAAGATTTAGGTTAA
Organism: Panthera tigris; assembly: GCF_018350195.1. Classification (NCBI taxonomy): domain Eukaryota; kingdom Metazoa; phylum Chordata; class Mammalia; order Carnivora; family Felidae; genus Panthera; species Panthera tigris. Next base: position 53,863,309 of record NC_056665.1, on the reverse strand, counting down.
GTCCTGTTCCTAAAGCTATTACTGTTAAACTAAAAATGAATCTAATTCATTATTCTGACTTTAATAACTTACCCATCAAGCTCAGCAGTTTCAATATAACAGAGGCCATGTGGCTCACTACTTGATAGGAGAAGCAGATCAGCCTATTTAAAAAAAAATCATCAAGAACACTTGAGAAGGGAAGAGTGGTTGAAAGCCTTCTATGTTGGATCATCCCTCCACTACTTATTAATGAGCCAGGAGTGCCTTAGGAAAAAAAAATGAGAGAGGTAAAATCCTGTTCCACTTTTCTGCTACATGCCTCAAATACAACCTTCCCTCTACTTCTCTGTTCCTGTTGAGCACACCCCTTGAATATCAGAATATAAGCAAGGGCTAGGGGGTATCATATAAATTTATAGTCACTTCATTTACTTTTTTGTTTGCAAAAATATATATAAAATTCTTTCTTGTCTTGATAAATACTAATGGAAAATATACAACTTTCCCCAATAAGTAAGATCATTTTAATTCCCTAGTATTATCCTTTAAGAGTAGGGGGTAGGCAAAGCTGATGGGGAAAAGACAGAAGTAAAGTAGGAGGAAATTGAAAATCACACAAAAAATAAGGCAGGCACGGAAAATTTTAAAAAAGAAAAAAAATAAAAACATTAAAAAAGGAAAAGATGATGGGTATAAATAAGGGAAAAGATAATATAAAACAGGGGCTAAGCAAGAGGGAAGACAGAATAGAAAATGCTCTAAATGACAGCAGACAACATCCAGAAACTAAGTAGTTCGTCTTTCACAGAAATAAATCATTCTGTTCAGCTGTCCATTTGAGCTTTAAAAATGACCTTTCACAATTCGGTTTTAGAATTCTGGCTGCTTCCTATACTGGGGAATCGTTCATTTCAAATTTCATTTTTAAATAAGGGTTTTTATGAAATTCTGAAAGATTTGAAGATCTAAAATGAATTCACTAAAATTCTAACAATTACTTTGACACATTAGCCTAACAAGTGTGTCTCACTGTTTGAATGTACAATTGGCATTCCAAATCTGTGCAATTTTCTTACCTTTGTTTTTTCAATTATTAGAATTGTCTCATTCTCAAGTCCTGGAGGTTTGGGTTTTTTAATGTTTGGAGAGAGGGGAGGGGAGGGAAGGGGAGGGCAGAAAGAGAGAGAGAGAGAGAGAGAGAGAGAGAGAGAGAGAGAGAGAGAGAGAAAGAAAGAAAGAAAGAAAGAAAGAAAGAAAGAAAGAAAGAAAGAAAGAAAGAAAGAAAGAAAGAAAGAAAAAGAGAAAGAGAATCCCAGCCAGGCTCCACACTATCAGATTGGAGCCCAAAATGGGACTCGATCCCACAAACTATGGGATCATCCCCTGAGAGAAAATCAAGAGTCAGATGTTTAACGGACTGAGCCACCCAAGCACCCCAAGTCCTGGAGATTAAATTTATAATCAACCCACTCATTTCATTGCCTCAAGCTTTTATATTTCCAACTCAAATATAGGCAAGGGGTGTCTGTGTGTGGGTATACATGTGCATGTTCAGTTTTGTTTCAATTGTGACAAAACAGAATTAAGAAACAACTCAGTGACAAGCCCCTAAAGCTATAAATGGGTTTATATTATCAAGACTCCTCTTCAGCTCCAATACAAGAGTCACAAAGGCCTAAGGAGGCAAAAATTATTTTCTGACTAATCACAACGTGCCTACAGCAAACCCACCATAGAGAGAATATGTAAAGAGTTGTACACCATTCTTGAGCCAAAATTACCCACTATGTTTTTAAAGAGAAAAAAATGTTTTTGAAAATTTACCTTGGTCTTCTCACAATTTAAATATCAGTGAATATGATAGCAGTATAACTTCATGTTCTTTGGGCCTATGCCTCTCCTCCCTTGAGCTTAATAGGATCATCTTACACAAAATCCAGAATGCTCGATCATCATCTGTGACTGAAAACAGTTATGAAGTACAGAGAAAGATCTTGATTTGTATCTAGAGCGACTTCTCTTCTAAACTGTACAGTAAGTCTGATTCAACATTCCTATTTAATATTGAGTTTAGCAGCTTAATACTTATATTTTTGTTAGACAAAGGGAGGAGTCATCCACTGCTGGCTCAGAACATGTGACTGAGGCACCACCATTTGGCAAGTGGATTCTCTCCTGAACAGTAACTCAACTTCCTAAAGGCTGTGACTGAGAATTAGAAAGCCCACAGGTTCTAAGCAAACACCTGCCCTGACTACCTCCTGGGAAGTTGGGACAACTACCTTCCTACCTTCAACCTTCCCCACTCTTCCTGTCCCTTCTGTTGTCATCTTTTTCTTTGATGACTTCTGAACCTTGCTCCTGCTTCCCTATTCCCTGATCTCTGCATGCCCTTCATTCATCCCTATTCTCCCTGCCCCACTGACTGAGCTTTGGCGTTCCTTTTTGCTCCCTTGAAGTTTTTAAATTCATTATAGTTGAGAAGGAAATGTGAAGGGGCAGGACCAAGAGGGGGCATGCAGAGAAATAAGTGGTCTGCCCACTCACAATCATGCAGCACTCCTATTTCCAGGTGCACTCAGTAAGAATTCTGAAAAGAAAAGGAGAAGAGAGATGCAATAACAGCCCTGTCAGTCCCTGGTCATCATGCTTTTGTCAGAGGTTCTGGGCCAGACGTGGAGGAACATAAGGGAGGTCTTAGAGCCCAACCAGCCCATGACTCTGAGTCCCAGACCAGGCCTCCTGAAGCTGACCCCTTCAGTATCTGCCAGGGTACCCAATTCTTAGTGGATCCAGAAACTTGTGTTTGAGTTGCAGGGGTTTGTAACACCAGTGTTCAGTGAGAGCTTACTCCCACAGAAATCCTGTAGTGTAGGTCCTGTTGTTATTCCCACTTCACAGATGAGCAAAGTGAGGCCCAGAGAGGTTCAATAACTTATTTGAGGCCACAAGTGACACATGAATCCGGGCAATTTAAGGTGAGAATACTAAAATGAATAAAAACCTCTTTCCTTCAAGGATTTTATAGTTTAGTAAAGGCAGAATACAATACAGGTTCTAAAGGTCTTATTACCAAAGTGCTATGGGGGGAGTGCAAATGAGGTAGAGTACATCAGGTTGGTAGCCAACGAATGGCTTTATGGAAGATTCTGGATGGAATAACGGGAGGTCTCCCCAGGCAGAGACATGAGCAGGAGTTAAGAACAGAGAAAGAGGGGCGTCTGCGTGGCTCAGTCAGCTGAGCATCTGACTTCCACTCAGGTCATGATCTCCCGGTTTGTGAGTTCAAGCCCCACGTCAGGCTCTGTACTGACAGCTTGGAGCCTGAGGCCCGCTTCACATTCTGTGTCTCCTTCTCTCTCTACCCCTCCCCCACTCATATTCTCTCTCTCTCTCTCTCTCTCTCTCTCTCTCTCTCTCTCAAAAATAGACATTAAAAAGAAAAAAAAAAAACAACAACAACAAGGAAACGAAAGCACATTTATTGGAACTCACAAATGTGCCAGGAAAATAGTCGTTAATTCCTACCAAAAACATCTTCCTCAGATACCATTTGTACTTTCTTCTCTCAATTATTGGTGACTTTTCCCCATGTCCTGCCAAGAGAAGTTCAACTATGTCCCCCAAGGATGAAGCAGTGTTTTCCAACACAATGCCCTTTCCTCCACCTTCCACATACAACAAAAAGCCCAAGCAATTGCTTCATAGAAACCTTAAACAAATACTTCAATCAGAGGAAACTTAAGAATCCACTGAACACCTTTGAGTTCTCACAACCAACAACACTGTCCTCATAGATTGATTAGGCATAATTAATGTTTGCTGAATTGAAGAATTCAGAATAAAGCAAAATCTCAAGCAATGAGAACACCTAAAAACTGTACAATTCTTTAAGAGTTTATAAAACAAAGAGTTTATAAAACTCTCCACAATTCTGTCACTTTATTCTTTCAACAATCCTTTGAGAAGATAATATTGTTCCTGTTGTGTGAATAAGAAATGTGGGAAATTTATCTCTGGCCCCACAAGCAGTAGATGAACTAAATTAATTCATGTAACATCCATAGCCTTTACAAAGTCATGGTGAGTGCTTTGTCACTTCTAAAAGGTCCTAAGGGATTTAATGCCCTGCTCATGCCACACAGTTTAAAGGGCAGAGCTAGAACTAGAATTTATAACTCTGTTCCCAGATGTATACTCTTTCCTCTGGGTGGCTACAAAATCACTGGACCAGGACAAACAGAAAGTGTTTTGTTTTGTTTTGCTTTGTTGGTGTTTAAAAACCAAAACCACAATGGTTAAGAATAGTGGGATATTAACCCCATAACCTGATGAAAAGATAAATTTGTAGAATTAATTGGAATGTCCTATCTGAATCTCCCTATTAAGTCATTCTGGTACATGGAGCTCCTAATCTTCTTTACTATCTACAATATTATCTTTTACTTTTGTAGTCTCCAAATAAAAATCCAAAATGGCTCATGCAGTATACTTATAGGAAAATAGGTTTGATACAGACAAGGATCAGGATGGAGTTGTAAAAATGAAAATGTGTAAGATTGTGGGTGATATTTTTATTTAACGTTTAAATTTCAGATCAAACAAATGCATGTTGAGTGTCTACTAACATGTATTAGATACATCTAAAACATGTTTTTAATAATTAACTATTTGAGAAGAATAAGAAAAGGATGGAAGAAAGGAGAAAAGGAGAATAATAATGATCATAGCTTTTACTTACTTTACTAATTTTTACTTTCTTCAGTCAAAAAGAATCCTTACCTTGTATATTTCACCCCCCCCAAATGAATAATTGCTTATAAACAAAACACTGACCATGTATTTTTTTCTAATGTAGAAAATGGCATGCTACCACCTCTCTATACTTTAGCAAGAAGCTTCTTTTTCAGTGCAGCTTACACAAATGTTTTAAAAAAACTTCCTCTGGAAATTTTCAACTTTCTACTGTCTCACATATTTTTAAAAGTGAAAGAGGGCTTATTTACAACAATTAGTGTGAAAGTAATTCTGACTTGAAGCTATAAAATTTTAAATAACAAAGAGGGCAATGAGACCACCACATGGCCTCTCTGGAAGGGACTAAGGTGCTGCAAAAAATGATACGAGATGCCCTGATGGGTGAGAGAGCCAAAGCCCACCCTTGGTCAGTACTGGAGTTGAGGTCAGATTCATCTTTCTAGTTCTTTAATTTCTAAAGGTGATATTTCCAATTCAGGTAGCAGACGAATGCCTTTGTTTTAAAACAAAACCTTTACTGTTGTAAACACCTAAAAAATGAATGCCTTTCTTCTGGGGGGATGGGGACAGTAGAGGAAGAGAGGACACTCGTTCAAATGTTCAAATATGGTCATGTCCAGTAAGGGGTTTATTTCTACCACCAGGTAGTAAAATGAAAACAAAACAAGGTTACTGCTGTCAAGTAAAGGAGGAAGGTGTGCCTGGCTCCCAGGGTCCAAGTTCTGGCACTAATAAAGACCTTTGCAGTGTGTTTGTCTGACCATTTACTTGGTTCTTCTTATGCAAGCCAATCTCATTGCAGTAAGTGAATCACACTCTTCATTTTCCCCTCCTGGTCCCAAAATTAAACTAGGAGCTCTGGAAGTTCAGCCCAAACATGTTTTAAAATTTCTTTTTAAGTGAGGAGTAGTGAGGGTTCCTTGTCTGGAAAACAAAGGTAACTTCTGAATATGCCAGCTAATTAGCCATCGCAGGCAAGCTCCTTTCCTTGCTTAAAATAGAATAAGCTGACATAAATTAATTTAGAATTCTAAGTATGAACAACTAGAGGTTATGCATCAGAATTAGGTACAACATTCTGTGGTCACTTCACTTCCAGCACCCAAGCCTGAAGACCCTAACTTAGGAAACCCAGGTTCAAGGCAATTGGGATGACTTTTAATGGGGTAAGGAGTCAGCATATGGTAGCAATTAGGAGTGGAGTTAAAATCCAGATGGCCTGTGTTTAACTCCTAGCTCTCCTATTGGCAAGCTATTTGATGGCACTGTTTTCTCATCTGTAAAATGGGAACAATAATAGAACAACCTGCCTTCCTTGAGCTAATGTAAAGATTAAATGAGCTAATCCTCAGGGAGCAGGAGGCATATTCATACTTCTAAATTATTATAGCAGTTCACCCATAAAAACATTGGCCCTTAGAAAAAGTTTTGTAGATGCCAAGTAGCTGGACAGACATAGAAAAATTCTGAAACAAAGTGAGATAATCAAGAGACACTACAGAGTTTTGGCATTTGAAGAACTCCTTTCTTCACTTATCCAAAGATTAAACCAATAGAACTATAATTATAGGAATCAGACCAAGATCAATGGAGATAAACACATCATTCTTGTCATTAATAAAGTTGCTGGAGACCAGGCTATAGGTCTGTGGGCCAAATGGGCTTGCTAATACTTGATCCCTGTTAGGTTCACCTAGCTGTAGATAAAGGGAGCTCTAAACTAGCTGGACCTTCCAAGCACCTCCACCACCAGGATTTGCTTTTGTAAAATTGTTGGAATGAAAGAGCAGGGCTCAATGTACTGTGAACACAGGCAGAGCCCAAAGAGAAGGGGAAGGAAGGAGGCTCTGGGTCATGGGCACCACTCCCTGCCCTCAAACCCAGCAATCATAGAAGTCACTCCTGGGAGAGGGATGTGGGCAAGGTAGTACAAAAAGCTCAAAAGATTATTTTGGTGCTGCCCCTCCAAGTGAAAATGTAAAGAACTGGATGTAGAGAAGAGTGGAGAATAAGCATTCCCATCCCATCATGTAGCCACAATAAAAAGGCCACATCTGTGCCATCCAATCAAGCAGCCCCAAGTCACATATAGCTATCTAACTCTAAATGTTTTTAAAAATCAAAATTAATTAAAATTTAATAAAATTTTAGGGGCACCTGGGTGGCTCAGTTGGTTGGGCGTCCAACTTTGGCTCAGGTCATGATCTCATGGTCCACAAGTTCGAGCCCGGAGCCTGCTTCGGATTCTGTGTCTCCCTCTCTCTCTCTGCCCCTCCCCCACTCAAGCTCTCTCAAACAAACATTTAAAAAAAATTTTTAATTGAAATTAAATAAAATTTTAAATTCAGTTCCTCAGTTGCACTGGTCACATTTTATGCGCTCAGTGTCCACACGGGGCTGTTGGCTGTCACACTGGACAGCACAAATATACAGTCCCGTCACTGCAGAAAGTTCTTTTTTTTTTTTTTAAGTTTATTTATTTTGAGACAGAGAGAGAGGGAGAGAGAGAGGGAGTGGGGGAGGGGAGAGAGAGGGAGAATCCCAAGCAGGCTCTGCATTGTCAGCACAGAGCCTGCTGAGGGGCTGAAACCCACAAACTTCAAGATCATGACTTGAGCTGAAATCAAGACTCAGATGCTTAACCAACGGAGCCACCCAGGCACCTCTCACTGCAGAAAGTTCTACTGGACAGTGCTGGGACACATGGATCACTGACTTCATGGAAATTTGTCTAAATGTGTGATTCATTTTAAACCAACGCTAATGAAACACCTATTGAACTGGTCTTCTTTCACCTGATGTGTGCACTTACACTTGCCTTCCATGCATCATTCCACAGACAGTTTTGCAAAAGCAAAGCAAGCACATGTACCATAACATAGAAAATATAACTAAATGAAGAATAAAGATGAGGGGAAATACAAATTAGAATATCAAGGCCAGAGGGCAAGGTGGAGCACAGATAAGTTACCCAGGAGGTCCTATAGAGTTAGGAGATTTGGGACATATGGTTGATTTCTGCCTTTCTTGGATTCACCCCAAAGAATGTGATAAATGAACACACTAGAATATAGATTAGTGAACAAGTGATTTCAGTCTAATATTTATCCTTGTTAGAGCACATACAGGGGGCTCTTTAAATATACTGTTTTTATGAATACATGAAGTGGGAATATGTCTAGCATTGCCACTGAAATATTCAATTGTAAATAAAATAATAGTTACATGTGTGGCACACTTTAATTTTTTCTAATTCCATTATAATCTAGTGCCATTCCTGGGACAAAGTAGTTGCCAAACATTTTTTTGAATGCACACATCTTAGAATTCCACATATGCCAGTGTTTTTAAAAAGTGAAGGTTAATCATCTAGTTGCACCAAAACTTTTTCACTGTAATCATTTTAATTGAACGCAGAACTAAATTAAGTTACATGAAGACTTTTCTTCTTAAGCAAAGAATCCTGAATATATGTGACCTTTTCTTAGAGCACACAGATGTATATTAGTATCCCATTGAGCCAGAACACTCCGAATTTTCAAAGTTTATATCCATTTTCCCCTCTGTCTTCTCTCTTACAAAAGACTGACATTTATTCATTCAGCCATCACTTGCTGTCTGCCCACCATGACCCAACATGGCACTAGGTGTGAGAGACCAGCCAGATCAATGTGCTCTTTGCCTTCAAGAACCCTGTAGTCATCTCAGTTCAGACAGAGAATTAGCACACAGGACTGGAAGGGATCTTTGGGATGATATAGTGGTCTGGCACCTTGATTGACACATGAAGAAACCATAGGCAGAGAAGATATAGTGCTGTCACTGAAGGAATGGAGCAGACTCAGTTCTAACCCAATTCACTTCACTGCCCTTACACTACACAGGTATCCCCAACTTTTTCAAAGTTTTCATTACACCACTTCATGAAAGAACTATTTCAGTACTTGTTTTCACTAACCAAAAGAAATATGAAAAGGATTTTTACCTTTATGAAAGGAAGGAAAAGCAAAAGTAGCATACAAGTTTGTAGTGAACCCTTACAGAAGTAGTGTGCACCTGAGAGCAAGAGAGTCCCCACCAAGCTCCTTCTCCCAGAACTATCCTCAGCATCTCAGTGTCTAGCCTCCAAAGCTTTGAACTGTCTGTGAGCATCTGTGCTTTATCTTGACTTATTTTGTGCATCATTAGCAAGATGTGTCTTAAGGTATCAGAAAGGCCTAAGAGAGATTATTTTGGGGGCCTGGGAATACTCAAAAAAGTTCTCCATATGAATTAAGGGTAAGAGTCTTTGATTTATGCTATATTGGCTTATTGAAGGTTTCACAGGACCACTCTACTTTCAGATAACAAAAGATACCTGTATCTGTCTGCATCTTTCCTACAGGTTAGAACCAGCAGATGCCACTCCCTAGTGTATTGCTGCTAATCTTTAATGAGCTGGAAAATAAGCTGGATAAGCTAATTTGAGTTGTGTCTAATCTAACAACATGGGGCTAGGGGTGCCAACCCCCACTCAGTCAAAAATCCATGAAGTATAACTTTTGACTCCCAAAAAACTTAACTACTAATACCCTACCAACCAGAGGCTTAATGATAACATTAACAGTCAATTAATACTTATTTTGGTAGTTATATGTATTATACACTATACGCTTACCATAAAGTAAGCTAGAGAAAAGAAAATGCTAAGAAAATCATCAGGAGAAAATACATTTGTAGTACTGTATAGTGTGTGTGTGTGTATATATATATATATATATATTATATATATAAATATATATGTATATATATATAAATATATATATTTATATATATAATATATAATATAAATATAGTGTGTATATATAAATATAAATATAAATATAAAATATAAATATAAATATATATAAAAATATAAATATAGTGTGTGTGTGTATATATATATATATATATATATATATATACACACACACACACAGACACACACACACACACACACACACAGAAAAAACCTACCGGTAAGGGCAGGGACAGGGGGGTGACCCACACAGTTCAAACCCATGTTGATCAAGTGTCAACTGTAAACTGTGAGAACCTGGCATATCGTCCTACGTATAAGGAGTCTAGGCCACAGTATGTGGACTTTGAGACCTCTCTTTTGGCTGTGCCAACCCCTTTGTACTTATTTTTGGTTCTCGGCTATTTTCCAAAGAATCGATGTTGTCAGGGACATAAACACTTCTCCATTTAGCGGGTGAGCTCTTTTGTAAATGGTCTGACCACTGAGTAGTCTTCTTAACATAGGCTGTTCCAAAGGATCAGTATACGCAGACAGTGCATTAATGAAAGAAGACTATTTCTGAAAGTGAATCTTTAGGAGTCTCAACTGAGTTATTCTTATTTTTTTTAACATTTATTTTTGAGGGGGGGTGGTGGTGAGAAAGGGAATGGCAGAGAGAGAGACGGACAGAGGATTCTAAGGGGCTCTGCGCTGACAGCAGACAGCAGACAGCCTGATGCAGGGCTCAAACTCAGGAAAGGCGAGATCATGACCTGCACTGGAGTTTGATGTTCAACCGACTGAGCCACCCAAGTGCCCCACAACTGAATTATTCTTGTAAAGAGATCTTGGGGTCACTCCTTTTTCCTATAGGAAAATGCCTCAGATTTAATGAAGGACACAACTTGATACATAAAACTGTACTGAACACAAATTTTCATAACGAATATGTATTTGACATAAAGACTACAATAACTTGAACTTTCAATCTCTCATATGGTTAGTTTTCTTGCCCTTTATTTAATGTGAACTACAGTTCATCACATATATTTTAGTCATTGAAGTGACCCCTTGAATTTTATCAAGGAAATTGTAACAGAGGAAGCTTGAGAATATAAATTATAGTACATTTGATAGGCAAAGCAAAATGTCATAAATAGCATTTTATTAGTTCAGACCAATAGAAATTTTTTATTGTGATTATTCAGGAAGAAGCATACATTTTTTTGTCCTCTGGTTATCTTCTTCAACTATACTGCAAATTAACAGTAATAATCCTATTATTAAGGGATAGTATTCAAAATATGTGAGAAAAAACTGTTCTTAAAGTACTGGAGCATTTTAAAATCTTTTATATGAAATGATAGCTTCATTTAAAATCTTCTGTGTCTATTGATTGAAAATATCACAAAGGAGGGCGTCTGGGTGGCTCAGTTGGTTAAGCATATGACTCTTGATTTCGGCTCAGGTCATGATCTCAGAGTTCCTAGGATCAAGCCCTGTGTTGGGCTCCACGTTGGGCATAGAGCCTGCTTAACATTCCCTCTCTCCCTTACCTTCTCCCTCTGCCACTCCCCTCCTCTCTCTCTCTCTCTCAAAAAAAGAAAAAAGATCACAAAGGAAATAGACGAAGAGATAATCACTCAGGCTATCAAAGTAATTAATTAATGTGTCTTTTTCAACATTTTATAATTGAGACTTTTTAGTAATACATTCTGGTATTCTTTTCTTAATTATTATTAATTAGTACAGATTTACCAAATTTTCAAATGTAAATACTTCAGTACATATGCTATTTTAACCTGAGATAAATTCTTTAAATTGTACTAAATACTCACAGCAACAAACTGGTTATTTTCTAATTTAACGATGTCTCCCACTTTGACATTCATCCATTTTTCATTCTGCAGTCTAAGAACAAAGACAAAATAAATTTTTTAATTAACAAAGAAGAATCAAGGAAATGTATTCACAATGAAACATCATATAACAGAAGACTTTCCTACAATGCAAAATTCAAAGGACCTTATATAACTAAGTCTTTTACCTGAGTGATGTGGGAACTAAAGCCCAGAGAGGTCAAGTGATTTGCTCAAGGATACCCAGTGAGTTGGGGGTATCCCTAAGATTAAACTCAAGATGCCTAACTTGGCTGTGTGCTCCATGGTGTCACCACCCCATGGTGCCAGCTTTGTATACCAGCTATTAACTCTTGCTTGCATTTCCTTGGCCAAAACATCGGCTGGTTGGGCTGGGGGCAGGGGTGAAGAGCGGGTAGCAATAAATTTAGTCATTATCATTCTTCTCAGACTCTACATTAATAAATATAGAAATAAAACATCACTGCCATTGTCTCAGAATTCTATTTAACTGGAGGCAAAACAAAGTGGTCCAAGGCAATAGCTACAATGCAAGTAAGAGGAAAAGAATAAAAATTTTGGAAAGGGCATGAACAACAATGGGGGATCAAAGCAGCCTTGTGAGCCTGAATGAGAAAGAACACCTACCCATCATCCATAAGCCTGTGGCTGAAGAACAGGCTTGGTCGCACTTTCATAGCCAGGAGCAATAGCTCAGAATTGAGAACCACCTAGCCAAGAGGCCGCACTGCTTTCTTTTAGGCTTATGTATATAATGGAGCCCCTAGTCTACCCTTCACCACGTTCAAAAGGACTTATGATAAGCTATTGAATCTAGTTGGTTTGGCCCCTTGTGACACTTTAGGAAGACAGGCCATCTGGAAACAGAACACCTGTGGCAGTATACCATGATGCTAATCACTCCATCTGAAATTCTCTGAAACAAAAACCAGCTTTGTTTTCCAAGTTGAAAGCCTTCTTCACACTTCTTTCCCAGCAATCTCCTTTTAAGAGAGAAGGCTGGGATGAGAAGGGCAGGTTCCCCAACAAGTTAAGATGGGCAGGTTAATTTCATTGTGCAGTATTTTAAAAAACAACCTAATTTACTTGTTTTATAGGCTGGAAAACAGTTTTAAATATTTATACAACTGTGAAATATGCCTCACACTATCAACCCTGCTGGGTCATTTGGCTTAAACACTCAAAGAATTTTTCTTTAATACGGATCCAAGTACATGTTGTTCTGGAAAGTTTTCAATTGGAGCATTTTCATCTCTAGCCAGAATTCAATCGTTTTTCCAATACCATACTTTTCTGCACTTTATCTACTTCAAGAACAATGGAGAACACACGAAGTCCTTCTAAATCTCATTTTATTTATTTTTACAGGTATGGATTATGTGCTGATTTATTTCTCCTGGATACCACCTCCTTTGGAGCATGAGTGGCATTTCTTAGGGGACAGTATCTCAGATAAAAGCTTATGTGAATGGACTGAGATGAATTGCCCTGAATGGACTACTGAATTGCCCTGAAGTGTCTACTGAAAGTGCATCCGCTTTGAAGGGAAGCTCAGATGATATGAAGTTTCATTTCCAAACTCTTATTCCTCCGTCCTATCTACTAAAGCTCTAGGAAGGACTGTACCCTAACTCTTCCACCCAAATAGATAACCAACCAAAGTAAAAAGGGAGCTCTATAGGATATCTTACACATTTCAAAATGCACATTTGATAGTTAAGTATGAACAGATAGATAGCAAAAGCCACTATTTGGGAGAACAAACTAAAACCTGAGTTTTGGGGTTTTTTTTTTTTAATTCTAAATTGCTTTTCTCAAGTTCAGTATCTTATTACATTTAGTTCTTATATTTATAGAAGCATCTTATATTTAGGTATTAAATATTATAGTATCTTACATTTATTTAGTTCTCTCTGTAGAACTAAACCAATTAGAAAGAAATTATTATAAGTGTGGTGGTATCTATGGGAATTACTTGAATTAACTGCGACACTTGGAAAAATACTAGAACAAAATCTCTTTAAGAAAAAAATTTGCAGAGACACCTGGGTGGCTCAGTTGATTGAGCATCTGACTTTGTCTCAGGCCATGATCTCAGTGTTTGTGAGTTCGAGCCCCACATCAGGCTGTGTGCTGACAGCTCAGAGCCTGGAGCCTGCTTCAGATTCTGTGTCTTCCTCTCTCTCTGTCCCAACCCCACACTTCACTCTGTCTCTGAAAAATGAATAAAGATTCAAAAATTTTTTTATTAAGGGGCGCCTGGGTGGCTCAGTTGGTTGAGCGTCCAACTTCAGCTCAGGTCATGGTTTCATAGTTCATGAGTTCGAGGCCCACGTCCAGCTCTGTGCTAATAAACAGCTCAGAACCTGGAGCCTGCTTCAGATTCTGTGTATCTCTCTCTCTCTCTCTCTCTCTCTCTCTCTCTCTCTCTCTCCCCCTCCCCTGCTCATGCTCTGCCTCTGTCTCTCAAAAGTAAATGTTAAAAAAAAATTTGTTAAAAAGTTAAAAAACAAATTTGCAGAACTCCAGAGTATGCAAAGAATCACTGATATGATAAACATGAAACTTTATCAAAACCATATGGAGAAAGATAAAGCAGAGCAAAATATCTTTCCTCATGCCAGGTGCTCATGCCTTTCTCCCCTCACACCTACCTGCACCCCTACCTACATTTTAACCTCTACTTTCTCACATACTAAATAGTTCAAAAAGTAGAAAAACACTCAGATTATTTACTAATATCTTGCTAAGATCTGACTATTCATCTACCAATGTCATCTGACAGGCAAAGAAAGCAGAAAAAACCTGAACACCACATATGAACCCAGGATCCTTTATCTCACCCAAGTCCTCTTTTTCTCTCTTGCCACCTGTGTGCCCTGTGCCCAAAACATATATCTATCAGTCTCTCTGAGATCCTCTTCCCAGAAGTCCCCTTTGTTATTCCAGATATCTTCCAACACCTGCTCTACCTTGACCACCTACCTTTCTCTACTTACCCCAATGGAAAGTTCTCCCCTAAAAAGGAGCATTCCAAATATTTTGCTTCCAAAGTCTATATTTAACAGTATTTGAGACCTTAAAAACTTTCTGGTATGTATATGTGCAAATTCCACAGGACACAGTATCATTTCTGCAGGCCATGGGCTATAGAAAACCTTCACCAGGCAAAAATGCAGGTTGGCACAAAATTTTTCTGAACTTGAAACAAAATATTGTTGGCAAGGTACATAATTATGGGAGAAATTTCCTTGAAAGAAATATTATCCCAAACTAATTAGCAACCTGGCAAGAAACAGCAAGCAGTATCCAATGCTTATTTCATCAATAACCCCAACAACAGACACACAGACCTATGTGTCAGATTTGTGGACAGCACCCTGCCAAGAAGACAGCATAATCCTTACCAAGTGAGCTTATGACAGAAAGTCATCTTATGACTTAAAACAGTTAACAGAAAGTAAGTGAAGAATAAAAGGAAGAAGAAGAAAATGGATTATTTTAGCGAGGAGAAGTAATACTCTACAGATCCAATTAGAGTTTTGTGAGAAAAGGGTATGGGATATTAGTAAACAACAGGCTATGTGTGGTATCTTGGTTAAACCCCGTATTTGAATGTATATGTCGAAAAATCTGGTACGTGTACAATACAATCAAGGAGGGAGGGGTTTAATATTTTTAATATTATTTCCTATTCTATCTTGGCAGATAATTATAACTACAATTAACTAGGATATCAGAGATATGTTTCAGTGAGCACTCAGGGTCTTAGCTATCCAAACTTACTGAAACTTACAGTATCCAAACTCACTGACCAAGTATAAACTGATAAAGACCTGAAAATAAATTTAAATCATCCATATGTTAAATCCCACCATTTTTCTTGTCCTACCTACTACAACCACCACTGATGACACATCAAAGACATACCAACAAGACCAGAGGGGCAGACCAGAAGATTTAATTTAAAGCTCATCTTCAAAATATTTCTAAACTTCTTCTAAGATGTTAGCTTGTATAGTGATTGCATTTCGTCATCATCCTGAAACAATGAAAACAGACACTCCCCTGGCTCTCCATGTGTGGTGCAGCTGTTCTCGGGGCTCGTGTTTGGAGCAAGCTTGCATCACAGCTCTGTGAGGGGGACACAGGATGGCCTCATGGGCTGCAAGGAAGATATCTGGGTCCACAGACTTGGCCATTACCTTTGTCAGGGAAAGCCCTTCTGCTCTCATAAAGGAATTAAAATATATGAATATTCTGAGAGCAAGTTAATTCATTTAATTTCACTGAATCCAGAAATTCCAAGATTTTTAAATAAGCTTCCATTTTCCATATCATTACATAATTATCTCACATTTTGAAATGACATAATCTAATTAATGCATCTTTGAATCAGGCTTTTGTAAAATAGATGCGGTAATGGTAGAGACTTTACCTTAGTAAACTCACAAGCTGATTGCTAAATATAAGCCAAAATTAAAGAAAAAAATTCATAAAATTTCAATTCCAAAGTCACCATAAAACACATGAAGTTAAACTGCCACTGAATGGCAACTAGAATTACTTTGAGGAAGGAATTGTTTTTAAATACACCCACTAACTATATACCTATTCTCAGAACATCAGATAATCTGAGCTCTGAGAAAAGATAGTGAGAGATAGCAACTGTATTTAGTAACTATTAATAAACTGTTCTGAATCTTCTTCCTCCTAATGTGACATACAGAGCTGCTAGCTAGGCTATGCTGAGAAACTTCTTGAGAAAATGCAATTCCAAGAGTGAGATAGTACCTACCATGTTCCCTGTTGTTGAACTATTGGCTCTAGAGGCTAGAAATCAAGCATTTGCTTTGAGCAAAATACCTTAAGCTGACTGCTGAAGCTTAAGGGACATAAGGAGATCTTCAACAGGCTCCTCAATATTCCTGTCATCTTTTCCATACTTTAATATTTCTTATTGCCCATTAGAGCCCAAAAAGAGAATTTCCTCAAAGCTACAGAAGACATGTTGGGGTACCAGAGAGATAAGATAATTAAGAAGGTCAATATAATTGACCTCCCCTAATTAACCAGTCAATCCACATCAATGATTTTGGTTCCTTCTTTAACCTCAAGCCCACATCAGACCTGTAACACACAAAAACATTCTTCTACCCACACAGACCTTGTTTTATTCACCAGTGTATCCCCAGGACCCAGCATAATGCCTAACTCTCAGCAGGAACTCAAGAAATATTTGTTGACTGAGATACCTGGGGGGCTGAGTCGGTTCAACTTTTGATTTCAACTCAAGTCATGATCTCACAGTTGGTAAGATTGAGCCCTGCTTGGGGCTCTGCACTGACAGTAAAGACCCTGCTTAGGATTCTCTCTTTGCCCCTCTCTCTGCCCTTCCCCCACTCATGCACACATGCGCATATGCGCACATGCACAATCCAACCAGGACTGGAAACTGAGTCTATCTAACTACAAAGCCCATGTTCCTAATATATCTATATTTATTATTCTTTTTTACTTCATTTTCAATGATTACTACATCTTGCCTATTTAGAAAGAGGATGGACCCTCAAGAGCTGAAGGGATTTAATCAAGAGCAATAGTATATACCACTGTGTATAAAAACAGCTGATCCCAAAATAGCTTGCGGACATGGGCCCCTGACATAATTTTCTCTCTCTTCTCAAGACAAATAAACATTTAAAAAATACAACATTTGCTGAATGATAGCATTTCCCTAAATGTCTAATATATAGCAACCAGTATTTATTTAGTGCTTACTGTATTCCAAGGACTGTGCTGATGCCTTCATATACAAGGTTTCCAAATAAAAATAAATGACACCCAACTAAATTTGAATTTCAGATAGACAAGTAATTTTTTCATATAAGTATACCTCCTACAATATTTGGAACATATGTATACTAAAATATTATCATTGTTTATCTGAACTTCAAATTTAACTGGACATCCTGTATTTTAATGTGTTACATCTGGAAACACTACTTGTGTATCTTCTTCCCTCATTTAATCCTGACAACAACCCTATGAGATAGGTACTATTGCTACTCACATTTTATAGAATACAAAACTGAGGTTCAGAGAAATAGAGACATTTGCCTTATTTTGTAACATCAAAAATTGTAATGCCCACACACTTCGAAGTAGGCATTTCACTTTAAGCAACTGATCATACAGGTGTTCAAAGATGGATGTACAATGATGTTTACTGCAGTATTATGTTATAAACTATCAATGCCCATCAATAACGATTAGACAGATGTGCCACGGTACATGTATTTAATTATGGCCCATCTACTCAATGGAAGGAATACAATTCAGCCACTGAGAAGATAGGTTGCATGTGTAATATAAAATATCCTCTAAGTTACATTATTAGGTTAAAAATAAGCACGTTCAGGACACTACATATGCATGGTAAGATTCTAACTGGTTCAAAGCAAGGATATACCTACATAACCTCTATTCTTAAATACATGGAAAATTTCTTAAAAGAAATGCAAGAAATCATTCAGTGATTGCCACTAGAGAAAGAAAATGAAGAGGAAAATTGGAATGGAAGGGAGACTTCACTTTATGGTATACTTTTGTGTACAACTTGAATTTTTGGCATTACATAGATTGGTATTTAAAGGTCAATTGGGGAGGAAAAAATTATAAGAAAACTCTTCCAAGGCCACATGTAAGTGGCAGAGCCAGGACTGGAACCCGAGTCTATCTAACTACAAAGCCCATGTTCCTAATATATCTATATTTATTATTCTTTTTTACCTCATTTTCAATGATTACTACATCTTGCCTATTTAGAAAGTGGATGGACCCTAAACAGCAGAAGAGAGTTGATCAAGAACAATAGTACAGGGGTGCCTGGGTGGCTCAGTCGGTTGAGTGTCCGACTTAGTCTCAGGTCGTGATCTCATGGTTCGTGGGTTCGAGCCCCGCGTCAGGCTCTGTGCTGAGAGCTCTTGGCCTAGAGCCTGCTTCAGATTCTGTGTCTCCCTCTCTCTGCTCCTCCCCTGCTCACACTGCTGTCAGAGCCACAGGAGAGTAAGACATAAAGCTTGGCCCTGATCCTATAACAGACTGGTGAACAGGATCTCACTACATTGAGAAGGAGCCTAATATTTGTATCTTTGGAATCTATTTATTTTGAAAAATGCAGATGTTTCCCTTCTTTTCCTCCCTTCTTATTCACACAGTGCTTATGCTGAGGCAGAGCCACACAGGGAGGTCTGAGATCAGCTGCTGAAGAGGTTTGCATACCAATTTGCCCAGGGGGAAGGGTGGGAGGAAGGAGAGATGATAAAAGATACAGTCCTTCAGCATGGATAAATCAGTTCAGTGATTTGCTGAGAAAAAGTAATCAATTTTATAGATGTCCTGCCTAATTTATATAAATCTTTGCAGCTTCTATTGTGCATTATGTGGATGCAGAAACAGACACACAATTTAGCCTTCCTATTCTCAAAAGAAAATAATCAATTCACTAAGTTTCACCTGAACAATCAGCCTACTGAGAGTTGTACAGAAAGTGTATTCTCTTTGATCATTTCCCTAAACTGAAACTTGTCCTGAATCAGCCTCCTAAGATCCTGTCTTCTGTAAATTCTTAGTAGGATTCTATTAACAGATGCCTAAGAGATGATGAGACCACAAGAAAGTCAGAAGAAAACTGTTTCAAGGAAGATGATTACAATCTTCTCTCACATATGAATGCTGAAGGAAATGCCTTAGATTGGCCATGGAGAAAACAGAGCTGTTTAGGTCTAGTCTGATTTCTGGGCAGCAGCTTCAGAAGGAGATCTGTGTGCAAGAAGTTTATAGGCAAGTTCTCTTGGCACTGACACCTGGGAGAGAGTGAGGGAGACAGTTGGGCAGAGGGAGGAGTTGGACTATTGATACAGTCACAACAAAGGTTTAGCCAACTTCATGGGGAGCTCTGGAGCTTCAGAGCTGGATCAAGGGGGCCAGATTATACCTTGGCATTGTTCACTCAATGGATGAAGTGTGACTTCAGCAAGAAGGGGTGACTTTGAACAAAACAGTTCTCCTCAACCAATGGCAATTCCCAGAGGGGCCTGACAGTTGAGAGTTGTATGTAGGCAGCACTCCTGATAGCTGGGGAAATGTGCTCTGCAGTCTGGAAGGGGGCTATGGGTGGCACAGCAGAGCAACCCCTACAAACTGAGAGCCCACTTCCCAATTTTACTATTGACATGCTCTTGCAATTAGATTACTTTTCCATTCTAATCTATTTCAATTTCTAACAACTCCAATTTCAATTCTGTAAAGTCAATATGAGCAACTGCCATGAGTCTTTGTGCTCCCTACTCCATCTTATAACTTTTGGAGGAAAAGTCTGTAAAACTTTGGATTGCCCAATTCACTACAATGATTAGTAAATGAAGTTGAAAGATAAATTTTTAGTAGTTTGCTATTAAAAAATACTGTACTGATAACCACTTACTACCCAAATATCTTAGAGTGTCTATAGGAAAAAAAATCACCATTCCTAAAATATTCCTCATATGAAGAACACATTTTGGTGGAAAAAAAAAAAAAACAAAAACAAGCTATTACCTTAGTCTGAGTAGATCAACCATTCTCTTCATCTAAGTTGCCGCACCTTATTTTGAGAAATCAGAGAATATGCTCTGACCCAGATCAGTAGTGAATAACAGCAACTCTTTTTGAAAACACCCCAAAAAAAGACAGTTCCCAATGGAGGAGAATGACACCTGAATATCTTGGTTCCAGGATTAAAAGCCTGTATTATGCTTTCCATTGCTATTATTAAAAAAAAAAAACAAAAACAAAAACAAAAAACTTTAATTTTTATTTATTTAGAGAGAAAGAGAGCATGCACGTGAGCAAAGGAGGGGCAGGGGGGGTGAAGAGAGAATCCCAAGCAAGCTCTGTGCTGTCAGCACAGAGCCCGATGTGGAACTCAGTCTCACGAACCATGAGATCATGACCTGAGCCGAGATCAAGAGCAGACACTTAACTGACTGAGCCACCCAGGCACCCCTCACGTTGCTATTTTTTTAAGGTTTGTTTGTTTTAGAGAGAGTGTGTGTAAACACAGAGAAAAAGTGAGAGAAACCCAAGAAGGCTCTGCACTGTCAGCATGGAGCCTGACAAAGGGCTCAAACTCACTAACACGAGATCGTGACCTGAGCTGAAACCAAGAGTCAGATGTTCAACCAACTAAGCCACTCAGGTGCCCCCCTCATTGCTATTCTTGATCAATTTTCCTATATAGAGAAAGGTTAAGAAATAACCAAATGTCTATTAAGCCAGAAAAGAAATATTAGCTGGTTAACATGCCAAGTAATAACACATGACATACCAATGAGGATAAAGCAGTGGTGTCTCTAGTGTGATTTTATTTGCTCTTGTCAGAGAACCTAGTATTTCTGGAAATAGTAATCCTGATTTTGTGGCACAAAGTACTACTATGGATATTAGTGGAAGATCATGAGTTCATTTACTTACTAGAATTATAGTCACAGTAAGTCCTACACACTTTTTAAGAAAGTTTTTAAGTAGTTAGTAATGTTTATCATTTTGAGTTTCTCAGCAATAGGATGGATGTAGGTAAAATTCTTAATTAGATCACCACTCAGTAGCATGTGAAGTATCATCTCCCTTCATTAATGAATTCAAAACTGCCCCATATCTGCAAAATGAATACTCTGAGTCAGGGGCTGAGTGTCAGAGCTACAAGTGGAACTAGATACAAACCATGGTTATAAAGGAATCTACAGACTAGTGGGAAATATAACTCTAGCCCTTAAATAACATTAGTTAAATTATCTTTGCCTTCTGATACCTGGAGCATGTGGATATTGTTTTAGTCAGGAATGAAGAATACCTGTACTCCAGAACAATGATCTCAGTAGTAGACTGTTTGCCATACAGCTGTCATCAAAGCCCAGCAAGAAAACTGACAGACCAGAGAAATTGTCTAATAAAGTATATATCAACTTTCATTCCTCAAGATATTCCCAGATTTGTCCCCTTATATAGTGAGCTCATCAGAAAAATATATGCCTGGACTGTATTATCCTAGTCCCTCTAGACTTGACTTTTCATGACTTAACATCATGCCAACAGATTTCAGTCGGGATTTACTCATGGTCATGAGTAAAATATCTCTACTTTTTGAGGATTCAACCATTATGTCATTCATATTCCTCTCAAGATCAGGATAAATTTTATTGCTCCCAATTACTAGAATACTTCTTTTCATTAGGTCATCAGTTTTGTACCCCAGACCATTAGGAAGAGAGACAAATTCAAGGTAATGTTTCAAATTCATGAATGACAAATCCTAATGAATTGTTTAAACAAACACTTGGGCACTTTATAGTAAAGACCCTATCCTTTGAAGATGACATTCTTAAAAGGGAGAATCATGACCTCCTATTTATGAAAGGAACAATGTAACACAGTAGAAAGTCTGTGTCGGGGCGCCTGGGTGGCTCAGTCGGTTAAGCGGCCGACTTCGGCTCAGGTCATGATCTCACGGTCCGTGAGTTCGAGCCCCGCGTCGGGCTCTGTGCTGACAGCTCAGAGCCTGGAGCCTGTTTCAGATTCTGTGTCTCCCTCTCTCTGACCCTCCCCTGTTCATGCTCTGTCTCTCTCTGTCTCAAAAATAAATAAAAACGTTAAAAAGAAAAATTAAAAAAAAAAAAAAAAAGAAAGAAAGTCTGTGTCATTAGAATCAGAAGACATGGAGAACTGATCCCATTCACAATTGCACCAAGAAGCATAAAATACCTAGGAATAAATCTAACCAAAGATGTAAAAGATCTGTATGCTTAAAATTATAGAAAGCTTATGAAGGAAATTGAAGAAGATATAAAGAAATGGAAAGACATTCCCTGCTCATGGATTGGAAGAATAAATATTGTCAAAATGTCAATACTGCCCAAAGCTATCTACAATTCAATGCAATCCCAATCAAAATTGCACCAGCATTCTTCTCAAAGCTAGAACAAGCAATCCTAAAATTCATATGGAACCACAAAAGGCCCCGAATAGCCAAAGTAATTTTGAAGAAGAAGACCAAAGCAGGAGGCATCACAATCCCAGACTTTAGCCTCTACTCCAAAGCTGTAATCATCAAGACAGCATGGTATTGGCACAAAAACAGACACATAGACCATTGGAATAGAATAGAAACCCCAGAACTAGACCCACAAACGTATGGTCAACTAATCTTTGACAAAGCAGGAAAGAACACCCAATGGAAAAAAGACAGTCTCTTTAACAAATGGTGCTGGGAGAACTGGACAGCAACATGCAGAAGGTTGAAACTAGACCACTTTCTCACACCATTCACAAAAATAAACTCAAAATGGATAAAGGACCTGAATGTGAGACAGGAAACCAACAAAACCCTAGAGGAGAAAGCAGGAAAAGACCTCTCTGACCTCAGCCGTAGCAATCTCTTACTCGGCACATCCCCAAAGGCAAGGGAATTAAAAGCAAAAGTGAATTACTGGGACCTTATGAAGATAAAAAGCTTCTGCACAGCAAAGGAAACAACCAACAAAACTAAAAGGCAACCAACAGAATGGGAAAAGATATTTTCAAATGACATATCGGACAAAGGGCTAGTATCCAAAATCTATATAGAGCTCACCAAACTCCACACCCGAAAAACAAATAACCCAGTGAAGAAATGGGCAGAAAACATGAATAGACACTTCTCTAAAGAAGACATCTGGATGGCCAACAGGCACATGAAAAGATGCTCAACGTCGCTCCTCATCAGGAAAATACAAATCAAAACCACACTCAGATACCACCTCACACCAGTCAGAGTGGCCAAAATGAACAAATCAGGAGACTATAGATGCTGGAGAGGATGTGGAGAAACGGTAACCCTCTTGCACTGTTGGTGGGAATGCAAATTGGTGCAGCCACTCTGGAAAGCAGTGTGGAGGTTCCTCAGAAAATTAAAAATAGACCTACCCTATGACCCAGCAATAGCACTGCTAGGAATTTACCCAAGGGATACAGGAGTACTGATCCATAGGGGCACTTGTACCCTAATGTTTATAGCAGCACTCTCAACAATAGCCAAATTATGGAAAGAGCCTAAATGTCCATCAACTGATGAATGGATAAAGAAATTGTGGTTTATATACACAATGGAATACTACATGGCAATGAGAAAGAATGAAATATGGCCCTTTGTAGCAACATGGATGGAACTGGAGAGTGTTATGCTAAGTGAAATAAGCCATACAGAGAAAGACAGATACCATATGGTTTCACTCTTATGTGGATTCTGAGAAACTTAACAGAAACCCATGGGGGAGTGGAAGGAAAAAAAAAAGAGGTTAGAGTGGGAGAGAGCCAAAGCATAAGAGACTCTTAAAAACTGAGAACAAACTGAGGGTTGATGGGGGGTGGGAGGGAGGGGAGGGTGGGGATGGGTAATGAAGAGGGCACCTTTTGGGATGAGCACTGGGTGTTGTATGGAAACCAATTTGACAATAAATTTCATATATTGAAAAAAAAAAAGAATCAGAAGACATGGACTTGGGTCCAAGTTCCCCACGCATCAGCCATGTGACTTGGCCAAGAGGTTGACCCAAATTCCAATTCCCCACTATGATCTACATTAATTAGTTCAGCCAACCCTCAGAATGCCTCTTATTCCTAAGACTAAGGTCTTTAAAATAGGATAAACTCATCTGACATTTCAACACCTATCAAGATATCTATGAATGTCATGTAAGACACATTTATGAAAGCATTTTGTAAACTATAAAATTATATATAAAGTACTGTGACTACTTTTTATTATTATGAAGTATCTCCTTATAAGGATGGTACAATCTGATTTTTACTTCAAGTCTTCAAAAGAGCAATCTATATTCAATACCTCCACTTTGTGACTGCCCATGTTTTCTCCAATTAGGATTCTGTCTCCATCCCTCCAACTCCAGCCTCTCTTCATACTGCTAAATCCAAGGATCAGTTCTCAGCCTTACTTTACTCAGCATTAGCTACACCCTCCAGCTTCAAACACTTTATTTGTTTTAAATCCAGAGCACCACATTTCCTTGATTGTGCTCTTACTTCCTCAGACATTTTTTCTCAAATCTTCACCCAGCCTTTTCCACCCTTATTACATTTTCAATTCTTAAAGCATCCCAGAACTTCTCCCTTTACTATCTAGTGTCTGGACTCTCACCCTAAGTGGCCAAATGACTTTCACATAGATTTTCAGACCTCTCCACTAAGTTTCAACTACCCATTCTATACCTCTTCAGAATGACTAAAATCTCAATAGAATTCTAGTCTCCCAGTCCAGTCAAAAAACAAAATAAAACACTATCACAATAGCATGTTCCTTCCCAGTCTTCCTCATCCTGGAACCTCAGCCAAGAACCATGGACTTCTGATTTCTCTCTTCACACACACCCAAAATGGCAGCACTCTTATTGGCTCTACCCTCAAAATACACTTCAACCTTTGTTTTTTTTTTTTAATATGAAATTTAGTGTCAAATTGGTTTCCAACCTTTGGATATTAGATGATATTAAGAGAGTATCATGGTTAAACATATTTTAGGCCCTATCTTTTCAAGACAAATGTTAAAGTAATTACTGGTAATGTGATGTGACATAACAGGATTTGCTTTTAAAATATCCCAGAAAATAAAAAGTGAGAATGGATACAAAAATGGAAGAAAGTTGGTAACTGCAGCTGATTAATACATAGATAATAATTCATTATACTGTTCTATTTTCATGTGTTTGAAAATCCCTAAGATTTATTTCTATTTTTTATATCCTGCATTGCTACCACCACGTCTGTGGAATTATCTCACCTGGACAACAGTAAGAAACTCTTAATTTGTTATCCTAATTTTGTTCTTGCCCCTTTCTGCAGTCCACTGTCCACACAGCATCCAGGAAAATCTTTTTGTCATTCCATGCTATTCTCCTGCCTAAAACCCTCCAATAGCTTCTCATTACATTGAGTATAAGATTAGAATTCCCCGACATGACCACCAAGAATTGGCTCTTGCAAACCCCTCAGAACTTACCTTTATCGCAAAACTTTAGCCACGGTATGTATCTTAGTATCAAGTTCATTTCACCTTGAAGCTTTTATATTTGTTCCTTTTACCGAAGATTTTGGCATGGCTTTCTCACTCTCAAATCTCATCTACCCAAGAGGTCTTCTCAGGCCACCTTATTTGAAATCACTTCCTCATTTTTAATCTCTATTATATTATCCTTTTTATTTTCTTTGTTACAACCACCTGAAATCATATTATTTGCTTATATTTTATCATTTGTCTTCTCCACTTATAGTAGGCCCCTTAGGGCAGGGATTTTTCTGTCCTGCTCATTTCTGTATCCCCAATATTTAGGACAGTGCTGGCTCCATATATATTTATTGAATGAATACTTGAATGGACTAGCTTTTTACATGGCCATTCATGCTGCATACTTAGCATATGTAGCTCTGGGGCTGAAGTGAGTAATAGTTCCAGATGGCTACACCTGTTGGGGAGGCCCTAAGAAAGTAGCCCTAGCAGAGGTAACTGCAGGATATAGAAAGAGGGCAAGGAAAGGATGAATCATTTCAGGCAAACGATAACAGCTTAGAGAATAATAGCCTTATTCATTTTCCTCAAAATGTTAACTTTCAACTTGTATTTCAGATGGCTATACAGCAAGATGTGCATCCCAAAGGGATGCCAACTTTTTTCACGTCTTTGAATTTCCAATTCCTTATCATTATCTATGTCATGAATGTATGTTGCTGGTTGGAAGAATAAACGGATCTCTGACTTTAACAAATACTGAGCAGCTACTATATATCAGGCAGTGGGCATAAACACTGTGTAGTTCCTGGTCTGAAGAGGCTCACAGCCAATGGGAAGCCTAAAGTGAACTAAGTATTAAAATTCTTGGTTAACTCTAGCCTATTGGAGGACAAAAGGAATACTCATTGCCTACCTGCCTGACATGGATATTGGAGAGATTTCCAGAAATGATTAACACAGGAGCTAAACCCCGTTGAATTAAAAAAAAAAAAAAAAAAAAAAAAGGAGAAGAGAAAAGCAAAATGCAGATTTAAGAAAGGCAAGTAGTTTTGTGTGATTATAGGCAATGGTAGAGAGGCAAATTGGAAAAAAAAAAACATGATGGCAATAGGTGCTTTCATGGTAAGAAATGGGTAGGAGAGTTACTAAGGAGTTTTTAACAAGAATATCTTTTCAAAGATAACAAATACTTGGAGACTAAAGAACATCCTACTAAAGAATGAATGGGCTAATCAAGAAATTAAAGAGGAAATTAAAAAGTATATCGAAGCCAATGAAAATGACAACACCACAGCCCAAAAACTCTGGGATGCAGCAAAGGCAGTCATAACAGGAAAGTATATAACAACTCAGGCCTTCCTAAAGAAGGAAGAAAGGTCTCAGATACACAACCTAACTTTACACCTTAAAGATCTGGAAAAAGAACAACAAGTAAAACCCAAACCCATCAGAAGACGGGAAATAATGAAGATTAGAGCAGAAATCAATGCTAACGAAACCAAAAAAAAAAAAAAAAAAAAAAAAACAGTGAAACCAGAAGCTAGTTCTTTGAAAGAATTAGCAAAATTGATAAACCACTAGCCAGTTTGATCAAAAACAAAAAGTAAAGGACCCAAATAAATAAAATCAAGAATGAAAGAGGAGAGATCACAACCAACACAGCAGAAATACAAACAATAATAAGAGAATATTATAAGCAATTATATGCCAATAAAATGGGCAATCTGGAAAAAATGGACAAATTCCTAGAAACATATAAACAAACAAAACCGAAACAGGAAGAAATAGAAAATTTGAACACACCCATAACCAGTAAGGAAATTGAATTATTAATCAAAAATCTGCCAAAAAACAAGTCCAGGGCCAGACAGCTTTCCAGGGGAATTCTAACAAACATTTAAGGAAGAGTTACACCTATTCTCTTGAAGCTGTTCCAGAATACTTGAAATGGAAGGAAAACTTCCAAACTCTTTCTATGAGGCCAGCATTACCTCGATTCCAAAACCAGAGACCCCACTAAAAAGGAGAACTATAGACCAATTTCCCTGATGAACATGGACGCAAAAATCCTCAACAAGGTATTAGCCAACCAGATCCAACAATACATTAAAAAAAATATTCACCACGACCAAGTGAGATTTATACCTAGGATGCAGGGCTGGTTCAATATCCATAAAACAATCAATGTGATTCATCACATCAATAAAAGACAAGAACCACATGATCCTTTCAACAGATGCAGAGAAAGCATTTGACAAAATACAGCATCCTTTCTTGATAAAAAAAAAAAAAACCCTCAACAAAGTAGGGATAGATAGAACATACATCAACATCATGAGGCCATATATGAAAGGCCTACAGCTAATATCATCCTCAATGGAGAAAAATTGAGAGCCTTTCCCCTAGAGTCAGGAACAAGACAAGGATGTGCGATCTCACGATTACTATTTAACAAAGTATTGGGAATCTTAGCCTCAGCAAGCAGACAACACAAAGAAATAAAATGGATCCAAATCAGCCAGGAGGAGGTCAAACTTTTACTCTTCGCAGAAGACATGATACTCTATATGGAAAACCCAAAAGATTCCACCAAAAAATGGCTAGAACTGATCCATGAATTCAGCAAAGTCGCAGGATATAAAATCAATGCATAGAAATCGGCTGCATTCCTATACACCAGTAATGAAACAGAAAGAGAAATCAAGGAATCGATCCCATTTACAACTGCACCAAAAGCCATAAAATACCTAGGAATAAATCTAACCAAAGAGGTGAAAAATCTATACACTGAAAACTATAGAGAGCTTATGAAAGAAACTGAAGAAGACACACACACAAAATGGAAAAATATTCCACGCTCCTGGATAGGAAGAACAAATATTGTAAAATGTCAATACTACCCAAACCAATCTACATATTCAATGCAATCCCTATCAAAATAACACCAGCATTCTTCACAGAGCTAGAGCAAACAATCCTAAAACTTGTATGGAACCAGAAAAGACCCTGAATAGCCAAAGCAATCTTGAAAAAGAAAACCAAAGCAGAAGTCATCACAATCCCGGACTTCAAGCTGTTATTACAAAGCTGTAATCATCAAGACAGTATGGTACTGGCACAAAAATAGACACTCAGATCAATGGAACAGAATAGAGAACCCAGAACAGGACCCACAAACATATGGCCAACTAATCTTTGACAAAGCAGCAAAGAACATCCAATGGAATAAAGACAGTCTCTCCAGCAAGTGGTGCTGGGAAAACTGGACAGCGACATGCAGAAGAATGAACCTGCACCATTTTCTTACACCATACACAAAAATAAACTCAAAATGGATGAAAGACCTAAACTTAAGACAGGAAGCCATCAAAATCCTCGAGGAGAAAGCAGGCAAAAACCTCTTCGACCGTGGCTTCATCAACTCCTTACTCGACATGTCTCTGAAGGCAAGGGAAACAAAAGCAAACATGAATTATTGGGACCTCATCAAAATAAAAAGCTTCTCCACAGTGAGGAAACAATCAGCAAAACTAAAAGGCAACCGACAGAATGGGAGAAGATATTTGCAAACGACATATCAGATAAAGGGCTAGTATCCAAAATCTATAAAGAACTTATCAAACTCAACACCCAAAAAACAAATCATCCAGTGAAGAAATGGACAAAGACATGAATAGACACCTCTCCAATGAAAACATCCAGATGGCCAACTGACACATGAAAAAATGCTCAACATCACTCATCATCAGGGAAATACAAATCAACACCACAATGAGATACCACCTCACACCTATCAGAATGGCTAAAATAAACAACTCAGGCAACAACAGATGTTGGCAAGGCTGTGGAGAAAGATCTCTTTCGCACTGCTAGTGGGAATGCAAACTGGTGCAGCCACTCTGGAAAACAGTATGGAGGTTCCTCAAAAAACTAAAAATACAACTACCCTACGACCCAGCAATTGCACTACTAGGCATTTATCCACAGGATACAGGTGTGCTGTTTCGAAGGGACAAATGCACCCCAAGGTTTACAGCTGCACTATTGACAATAGCCAAAGTATGGAAAAGTCCAAATGTCCATTGATGGACAAGTGGATAAAGAAGACTTGGTGTTTGTGTGTGTTGTGTGTGTGTTGTGTGTGTGTGTGACACACACACACACAACACACACACAACACACACACACATACATATACATACAATGGAGTATTACTCAGCAATCAAAAAGAATAAAACTTTGCCATTTGCAACTATGTGGATGCAACTAGAGTTTATTATGCTAAGTGAAATTAGCCAGTAGAGAAAGACAAATACCATATGACTTCACTCATATGGAGAATTTAAGATACAAAACAAATGAACATAAGCGAAGGGAAGCAAAAATAATATAAAAACAAGGAAGGGGACAAAACATAAGAGACTCTTAAATACAAACTGAGGGTTGCTGGAGGGGCTGTGGTGGTGGGATAGGTTCAATGGGTTAGTGGCATTAGGGGGGACACTTTTTGGGATGAGCACTGGGTGTTGTATGGAAACCAATTTGACAATAAATTATATTTAAAAATAAATAAATATTTAATAAAATAAACTATATTCTCAAACAGAAAACACAAAATAATACTATATACCAAAAATAGGCAATAAATATAAATAGTAAGTCACTGAAAGGAAAAATACAGTTACTAAATATTAAAAAAATAATCACCTTCCGTAGAAACCAATGAATTTTTAAAACAGCAATATACCTGTTTATTCTTATCCAGTTGGCCTAGATTTTCTAAAAAATAATGCTCAAAGTTGCGATGATATTGTGGAAAAAACACTCATTTGTTCAAGTGGAGGATAAATGGGCTCAAACTTCCTTGAAAGTAATTTAACAATATGCATTAAGAATCTTTTTAAAAAGGCAATGTAGTTCCCTAGAAATATAGACTAAAGAAATAGAGATGCATATGAAATTTATGTTCAAAGATGTTTCTCTGAGTTATTAAAACAAGAAAATTAGAAACAAACTAACAACAGGGGAATAATCAATGCATCTATTATTCAGCTATTAAAAATGTTTTTTAAAAAAACTTTAAATGCCATATAGGAGTTGACATGTCAATAAGAGTAGAATACAAATTGTATATGTTGCATGAGTTTTTGTATATGTGCATATTTGCAAACACCAAACAAATACAACAGTAAGGGATAATACTTTTCTCTAAAAAATAGAAATTTTTACTATTTTAGATTTCTTACATTTTTTAATGTTTATTTTTGAGAGAGAGAGAGGGAGAGAGAGAGAGAGATGGAGTGCAAATCGGGGAAGGGGCAGAGACAGAGTGGAAGACACAGAATCCGAAGTAGGCTCCAGGCTCTGAGCTGTCAGCACACAGCCCAAAGCAGGGCTCAAACTCATGAACCACAAGATCATGACCTGAGCTGAAGTCAGACACTTAACCGACTAAGCCACCCAGTCACCCTAGATTCTTTACATTTTTAATTAATTTTAGTTAAATACTCAGCTTTTCAAAGGAAGTCTCCTCTGACCCCTAGACTAGGCTAAGTACCTGTCTTCAGTACTTCCATGGCAGTCCATAACACCCCCATCATCATACATATCATATTGAAACCATTCACTTACTTATGTCCCTCCTCCACAAATTGTGAATCCATACAACAAGCAATGGCATGTTAATTATCTTTGGTACATTGAAAGTACTCAGTATTTGGGGAACTAAGGCAAACCTATGCATTCTTCTTTGGTTCACAACAGCCATGTGTCTGGCTTTAAGAGTACCAGAATAATAATTCAACTGCCTTCAACAAGATTGTTGAGCCCCATAAGTGTTTCCAATTCAAGCCATTAGGTTTTGAGTGTAAACAGAACTGCAACACTCTTCCCTGCCCCAACCAGACACATGAGCTAGAGCTCCCAAATGAATCCACTATTTCTGGACCCTGAAGGCCTAAGGTAAACTTGGCTTCTGGTGAAGGCCCTTACACATCCACTACCCCATGCTCTATGGACCATAATTTTGTAAGTCCCTGGAACAGCTGAGAGCTTTGGGTTGAGGATTGATGTACCAAATGGTGTCTCCACTTCTCACATTTTAGAGGTAAGGGAAGATGAGAAGGCCCTTCTAATACAAGCCCTTTGTTTCTCTCTACCATTACATAAGTACCAAAGTCTCTAGAATTTTCTGATTCCTGCGTATAGCTAGATGATGCCTTTTAGCCTGGAGCAGACTCCAGTGTACTCCATTGTGTACTCCAATGTACTCGGGATAAAGTTTTTCTCCTTCAGAGCAACGACAGGCTGGCCTCACTCCCTGCCAAGTCCTCTCTGCGTTCCAGCTATCAAGAGATTTCAGGCCTTATGTTTTTATTTGTTATCTGTAAAAACTTATTTAAATATGTGTGTAAGCAGTCTTCTCTCTTCTGAACTTCTTTCCTAATCGTAAGAGCCACTGCCGGGAATTGTATTTTGACTTGGTTAATTGGGAGATCTCATGTCAGAGATGGTGACCAATAATCAGGTACCATTTAAATAAAACTTACATTAGTTCATCATTTTCAGTACCAGATTTGACACTGAACATCAGCAAATCTGCATGACAATTCTAAGCATGTGTGCTGTGGTCCTCTGCACATTTATTTGTATAAACCCTGCTATAATTTCTAGGAGACATCTAATATTCTAAAATGTCCTCTATTAAAAGGGCCTATATTGAATATTGTTTTCCTATCACTTTGTATCTCAACTTCATTGTTCTTTCTTCTTTACCCCTAGAGAAAGAATGATAAAGAGATACAGAGAAAAGATTAAATTTGGAATACAGAGGGGATAAAAAGGAGAATCTAAAGAGATTTGCCAATTCCAAATGAAAGGGTATCTAGGTAACCTACACATAAGAAAGATTGACAACATCTCTGTGCTTTGGCACCCCCAAGAATTGAGGACAAAGGCAAAAAGAAAAAAAGGAAGAAAAAAGTCTTACAGAACTACTTTATATAATGAAAGATGAGGTGAAGAAGAGAGAGAAAGCCCAACAAACAGGACATATGATAGGCAATATTTCTCAAAGTGGAAGGTGATGTCACCTGATGGGGAGCAAATAAAGGAAGCATGACCCTTTTCTTATTTATTCTTTTTCTTGCCCTCGCTAGAAAATTAAATTTCTAAAAATTAAAAAATATTAAACTATTTGTATCACCCAAGTTTTATAAGGAAATATTAAGTGAAATAACACAATTTCCATTAAAATTATATACCTGACAACTTAACTTATGGTACATTGTTATGACCTCAAAATCTACTTCTAATAAAGCAAGTGTTGGCAGAGCTGAGTCCCCAAGGGGGTTAAATCTGGCTGGTCCAGCCCCAGCTGATAAAGACAGTCAACAGACTGTATGATAGAGGTCAGTAATTTCCATAGATATCTAATAACTGAGTCTACAGAGAAAAAACAAAAAACCCTCAGCTCTCCTCTTTTGGCATAAAGCTTTACTTTTTTACATTTTAAAACTATTTACAGTTCATATGGTTTCCAGACTCGCTCCCCAGAAGCGAAGGCACAACTCCCTGCTTGGGTCTATGAGCTCTCCACATGTGACTTCTCAGGCAGTCAGCCATATGAGCATTTGACTTGAAAATTAAGCCTTAAATTTAGCAGTGTGAAGAGGGAAAGTATGTCTGAACACAAATGCCTGGAAAGGGACAAGGTAACCAGATGAAGCAAGCTGGGTTAACAGTATTCATTAGCCAGGCAATTCAGAAAGTCCTGCAGGCACACAGGCACAAAGAAACTCATCTGTGCTTCTCTGTCCAAGATCCAGGAGTCTTGGACACCCAGGTTACCACATTTTTGCTTTTCTGACATGCTACACCTGGGGAAGGCTGCAAACAAAACAAAACAAACAAACAAAAACAGTAAGCACTGCTTCAATGAACTCTGCTAATTCAGAAATGAGCCCCAGATGAAATTTAATCCTCTGTCTTTCTTTAATGCCAGGCACAGTCTCCTGCATGTTAGGTACAGTGATGTCTGAGAGACTCCTAGTAACACCGAGCACCTAGATTAAAGAAAGATTTGGTTTTCGATGATCCCATAGCAGACAGCATTGGTAAGTGGCAATGACAGCAGACAATGATGTACAGAGAACATGTAATATGTGGATACTTCCCCTTGCCCCATATTAGTTGGAGGGAAGAAAGAGTGGGAGAAGAAGAGGGAAATAACTGAAAGAAAATCTGATCTTTGAAATGATTCATTTAACTAACATAAATGCATCTGGCTCATACATCATATAATTATTGAGCATTGAATACCAGCAGGACATTGTTAAGTTAGTTGATGGGAACACAGAGATGGCCTCAGGCTCCAGTAATTCACAGGAGTATAAGAAAAGATAAACAAGTATAATGATAGGCAACCACCCTCCTCCCTATCTTTCCTGGCCCTTCTCCACTGGCTTTCCCCCATGAAATAGGCATGATTTTGCCAGAGTTAAACTCTTCCATGTATTCCCTTTGTTCTTAGGGAAAAGATCCAAACTCTTAACATGGTCTTCAAGTCCTGCAGGGCCTGGCCTCTGACTGTTTTTCCAGCCTCACCCTGCTCTTCTCTCAGCCATACTCTCTGTGCTTCAGTCCCTGATAATTACCATCCTCCTTCCCTCCCCAGGGCCTTTGCACATGCTGTCCCCTCTGTTTATAGTTCTCTTTCCCATCCCATCACTCCCCTTGCCTGACTAATAGTTGATGAAATTCTAACCATCATTAAGTTCCCAGCTCAAATTTACTATTTCCTGAAGGAACCCATTCCTAAACTGCCTCGCCTCTGCCCACTCCTTCCCCCACAATCCTTTTTTCAGAACCATAATCTTTTCCTTATCAGCATTTGCCTCAGTATGTAATTATATTCTACTTAGCATGATTATTTTATTAAGTCTACCTCCCCTCTCCCAGACACTAAGCTCCATGATTGCAGAGATCATGTCTGTTTGGATTCACTGCATTTCCAGCACCTAACCCAGTACCTGGCACATAATAAGCATCAACAAATGTAGACAAGTAAGTGAAAGGTAAGGAGACCATTATGACACTATATGCTGTGACAGACATGTGCACAGGATTTGTGGGAGTATATGGTCAGAGCATTAACTGTGCAGCCTCATGCTCTGAATTATCTCCTGACGCTTTTGTTAATTTCTTTACAATTTCTTCCATCTGGCATACAATATCCTCATTGTTGGAAGATCCTATAAAGTTTCTCTCTTCTTTCCTCAATCCATTCTGTAACTTGCTCTCTTCTATCTGACTCCTCGGTTCTATCATCACCACTACCACCATCATCATCATCATTATTATTACCACGATATCCACCCATACACTTCCAACCTTGCATTTTGTTAGATCTTGTTATCCTGTAGAGCTGCTCACTGACTTCTCTTCTTTGGCTCCTAGCTATCATGACAACACTGAAAGAATCACAGAGTCATAGTGTTTGGGAGCTGGGAGGGACCTTGAAATACCTGGCCCAATGGTACTCAAACTTCAGTAAGTATAAGAATTCCATGAACTATTAAATTAAAAATAGCACCTTTCCCTAATTCTCCTCTACTCTCCTCCCTCTCACTCCACCATTCAATTAGCTTTTCAATAACTTATACTTCCTATGGGCCCATTCTTCTCTGACTTCTGAGATAATGATGCCCCTCCTATCAGCCTCATAAGACTTGCGTGTGCTCCCAAAGCATCTCATGCTTCATTTTACCATGGCACCTATTTCTGTAAAAGTTGTCTTTTTATTTGTCCACCCCTGCCCCTGGACTTCAGGCTCCTTGAGGGAAGGAACATGAGTCCTCATAATCCCTGTACCCTAGTATCCAGCACAGTGGCTGGTACAGAGAAGTGTTACATAAATGTGGGTGAATGAACAGATGAGTGTTGAACATGGATCCCTGCCACTACTCTTACTGCCACTATAAAACTTCTACTTCATGTCCCTGATGAAGCCCCAGCACATGCTGACTGACACAGATCAAACCAGGTTATCTGAATAAAATGCATCCCCTGTTGCCAAAATAGCCCCTTCAATCTTCACTAATGTTCATGTGTTCTCCAGGAAGCCCACTCTACCCTCAATTCCATTTCTCAATGCTGCACTTTTCTTCTTTTCCCCTAGAACTCCCCCACAATGGTTTTAACAGTGGATTTCTAGGCACATTTAAAATCCAAAAAAGATGCGGTACTTATGTACCATGGAGTATTACTCAGTCATAAAAAAGAATGAGATCTTGCCATTTGCAACAACATGGATGGACCTAGAGGCAATTATGCTAAGTGAAATAAATCAAAGACAAACATGATATGGTTTCACTCATATATGGAATTTAAGAAACAAAACAACTGAAGAAAAAAGAGACAAACCTTTAAATATGGAGAATAAACTGGTGGTTGCCACAGGGAAGGTAAGGATTAGGCGAAATAGATGAAAGGGATTAAGAGTACCCTTATCATGATGAACACTGAGTAATGTATAGAATTGTTAATCATTATTAATGATTAATAATATAAACTAATATAACACTGTATGTTAATTATACTTCTGCAAAAAAAGAATCCAATAGGTATTAATTGTGCAAGAATGCTACTTCTTTTCCAAAGCTTACAGAAAGCATATTCATTATACCATGTATTTTCCATTAAAAAATACTATCAACTTTCTTCACATCTTCAAAATCTACTCTTTCCCCATCATTAGAGTCCATTTCCTTCCTTCTGTTCACCATCACAATCTCAATTACACTTTCTCTTTCTTCCTTATCTCTAACT
Source organism: Panthera tigris (assembly GCF_018350195.1). NCBI lineage: Eukaryota > Metazoa > Chordata > Mammalia > Carnivora > Felidae > Panthera > Panthera tigris. The sequence continues at coordinate 53,827,002 of NC_056665.1, read as the reverse complement.
GGTACACAAAGCCACTGTGACAGTTTTCTTTCCCTATGTTGCTGACAATATCATTCTTTCAGCCCACAAATATCACAGATTCTTTTGAGTCTTTGAATCTTAGATATCACTACTTTTCCTTTCTATGCTCTTTGCCCCTCTTTTATTTTTTCTTCTTTATTGCACATCTAATTCTTACCAAATATCAACAAGTAGAGAGAATTTTTTAAATTCCTGATATTAAATAAGGAAATAGATCTTAGTTTTTGAGAATGCTACTCAAGTTTAAAGGTGGCCCAACATTCCCTTGAGTTACAGCTTCAAGGCAACATTTCCAACCAGCTTCCCAAATCCTACTAAGGTTTTCTACCACCTGGCATTGGTTTGTCTACAGAACTTGTGTACTGACGAAAATTTCTGAGAGCTGGACATCCTAATGAGTCATTTTTCCACCCATCATACCCATCAGCATAAACAATGAAATATGAGAGCATCATGGCAATTCTAGAGATAAAATTATTGCAACTATGTATGGATGATGACATCATACTTGAAGCAGAAATTATGTCTTATTTAACTCTGCATGCCCAGCATATAGCATTCTGCCTGACACATAATAGGCATTTAATAAATATGTACTGAGTGAAAGAATGTACAAATGATCAAATATTGAACATCTCAACTGAAAGCTAAAAACAACTGACCATTATTCTCCTAGGAGGATTACCTATAACAGACTAACTACCACAAGCTAGATGGCTTAAAGTAGAAAAACTTTATTCTCTCACAGTCCCAAATCACAGCGCCAGCCGGGCAGTGCTCCTTCTGGAGGCTCTAGGAAAGGAGCTGTTCCAGCCTCTGTCCCAGCTCCTGGCAGCTTTGCACATTCTTTGACTTGGGGCTGTAAAACTCCCATCTCTGCCTCCATCTTCACATTATCTTCTTTTCTGTTTATCTTTTGCCCTTCTCTTCCCTTAGGAAGACATTTGTGACTGGATTACCAGCATGATCTCATCTCAAGATCATTAACTTAATTATATTTGCAAAGACCCTTTTTCTAAATAGATCATGTTCACAGGTTCCAGTGGACATACTGGGGATGGGGCACCATTCAAACCACAACAATAGGATATAATATAATCTCAATTATTTTTAAAATGAATGTTGTATATAGGAATAGAGAGGAAAAAGCAAAGATGGGGAAGGAAAGGGTGGCGATAAAGTGCCTTCCCAAGCACACTATAGTTTGCTCTAATATGGATGATGGAATCAAGAATAGTTTCTATATTTTATTTATACCCTTATTATAGCTAATAAATGATAAGTAGTCAACCAACAGTGTTATTCAATATATTCATTTGGCTTGGTATAGACAACCTATGTGCTCTGTTGGAAACCAGATTTATTCACTATAACACTATGATTTCATTTAGCTTTCATATTTTTAAGATTTTTTTCTAATTTTTTAATATTTATTTATTTTTGAGAGACAGAGATAGAGCACAAGTGTGGGAGGGGCAGAGAGAGAGACAGACACAGAATCCAAAGCAGGCTCCAGGCTATCAGCACAGAGCCAGATGTGGGGCTCAAACCCACAAACCGTGAGATCATGACCTGAGCCAAACTCAAACGCTTAACCGAATGAGCCACCCAGATGCCCCTAAGATTTTAAGATCTCAAGAAAGCTTTATTTTATTAAAGTTAATGTTTTAACAATTCCAAGGCCTGTGTGGCTTAGGTTTGCATTTGTTTTTTCAAAAGAAATCCTATGACAACCGAGAAGAGATGCATAAACCTATTTTTAAAAAGAGAGAGAATCACGTGTTACATAGAGTTTGGTGTATTTTTTACTTCCATTATTATCTAAGGTAAGTGGGTCCTAGTTACAAGAAGAGCCTGCTGTTTTGGTAAGCAGCTGTAACAGGTTTGAGTTCAGAAGAGCCAAGGAAGAACGAAACTATTCTGAGTAATAAAAAGAAGATAGATATGAGGGGCCCCAGACACTGAGAGAAAAGACTCGAGCCAACTACACTGGACGCTGAATGGGTGGGGGTGGGGTGGGGAGGAGACATTACAAAGGCCAGCAGGAGAGAAAGAGAACTTGGTGAAGAAAATGTTAAATTAGGATTTCACATTGTTTGCTGTGGGGTGTATAAAATAAACCTAATTTATATCACCACCACCACCCCCACCCCGACTCAAATCTTCAGTCAACTCTACCTTGTTCTCTAATGCTTTATGGGGGAGGGGTGTCTTTGAGGGAGCTTTAAGAGAAGGAAAAGGGAGCAGCTAACATCTGGGTTATATCAACTTTAAAAAAGAAGTCAGGAGATGCCACTGAAAAGCCCATGTGCAGAGTTTTGAAAGTGTTATAACTTCCTATTATTTCAAGATGATCCTCATTTGGGGAAATGGTCACCATTTAGAAATCCACCATTTTAAAAAATTATATTCATGCAATATAATAATTGATTACAATGGAAGATCATTTATAAGAACTATAACAATGTCACAGCTCACATACAGAAACCAGCCCTTTGGTAAATGGATCCTTCCATCTGCAAAGCTGACATGCAGAAACTACCCAAGAAATTATCAATCCAAGACTTAAGAAACTGAAATTTATTGAGGGTGAAACTATTTTTGAAACACTTGTACTTAGAATTAGTAGCATGAGCTAAAAATTAAGTTAATTTTTTTATTCATTTCCACAGAGTCCAAAAATTACCAAGACTACTCCTATTAGCTTGCTTTTGAACTCATTGTTATTTAAGCCCACAATGGTGTACTTTATTAACATTGTTTAAAAAAAGAAGAATCGAGGAACATAGGGAAGATGGTGGCATAGGAGGACACTGGGCTCACTGCATCCTGCCGATTGCTTAGATTCCACCCACATCTGCCTAAATAACCCAGAAAACTGCCAGAAGACTAGCAGAATGGATTCTCCGGAGCCAAGTGTAGACAAGAGGCCCACGGAAGAGGGAAGGGAGGAAAGGCGGTGCACCCTACATGGACTGGCGGGAGGGAGCCGGGGCATTGGAGGGGCAGCCCGCCCAGCAAGGCAAAGCCCCCAAGTCTGGCTTGCAAAAGTGGAGGGGCCAGATGGAGTGTGTTCTGACAGCCAGTGGGACTTAACATCTGGAATGTTGTAAGTCCACAGCTCTGCTCAGAAAGAAGGAGAGCTAGAGGACAACGGGAGGGAGAGGTGTTGAGCCCCGGAAGACAGAGCTCAGCAGGGAACAAAGCTCAGAGCTTGGCGGGTGACAAAGGCGCTGGCCAGCGCCATCTCCCTCTCTCACCCCCAGCTGAAATCCCAAAGGGAACCAGTTCCCATCACCGAACTTGCTTGCACCGCGCAAACACCCAATGCTGTGCTTCTGTGGATCCATCCCTCCGACGAATCTGCCTGCCTCCCTCTCGGTGCTGCAGGGGACCACAAACAGCAAAGTGAGCTGAGCCTGCCCTTCCCACTCCTGTGCACCTTGCGGATCCACCCCGGCTAATACGCCAGATCCCATCGAAGCAGCACCACAAGCCTGGCAGTGTGCAAGTAGCCTAGATAGGGGCCACACCACTCCACAGTGAGTCATGCCCCTGGGAGAGGGGAAGATAAAGTACACACAGTCTGATTGTGGCTCTAGCGGTGGGCTGGGGGCAGACATCGGGTCTGTGGTTCTGCCCACCAACACATGTTACTCTGGACAGCACAGGCGAAGTGCCCTGAAGTTTAGAGCCACCCCAGGGACTACCCAAAAGGACGAAATGGAAGAATTCTCCTCAAAAGAAACTCCAGGAAGTAGCAACACCTAACGAATTGATCAAAAAGGTTTTAAGCAATATAATGGAACAAGAATTTAGAATAATAGTCATAAAATTAATCACTGGGCTTGAAAAAAGTATAGAGGACAGCAGAGAATCCATTGCTACAGAGATCAGGGAACTAAGAAACAGTCATGAGGAGCTAAAAAAAATGCTATAAATGAGGTGCAAAATAAAATGGAGGCAGCCACAGCTCAGATTGAAGAGGCAGAGGAGAGAATAGGTGAGTTAAAAGATAAAATTATGGAAAAAGAGGAGTCTGAGAAAAAGAAAGATAAAAAAATCCAGGAGTATGAGGGGAGAATTAGAGAGAACTAAGTGATGCAATCAAATGGAACAATATCTGTATAATAGAAATTCCAGAAGAGGAAGAGAGAGAGAAAGGGGCTGAAGGTGTACTTGAACAAATTATAGTTGAGAACTTCCCTGATCTGGGGAAGGAAACAGGCACTGAAATCCAAGAGGCACAGAGAACTCCCTTCAGACGTAGCTTGAATCGATCTTCTGCACTATCTGCATGATCTATCTATCTTCACTATCTATCTGCACTAGATCTGCATGACCTATCATAGTGAAACTGGAAAAATACAAGGACAAAGAGAAAATTCTGAAAGCAGCTAGGGATAAACAGGCTCTCACCTACAAAGGGAGACCCATAAGACTAGTGGCAGACCTATCTACTGAAACTTGGCAGGCCAGAAAGGAATGGCAGGAGATCTTCAATGTGATGAACAGAAAAAAATATGCAGCCGAGAATCCTTTATGCAGCAAGTCTGTCATTTAGAATAGAAGGAGAGATAAAGGTCTTCCCAAACAAACAAAAACTGAAGGAATTCGTCACCACTAAACCAGCCCTACAAGAGATCCTAAGGGGGACTCTGCGAGTGAAATGTTGCAAAGACCACAAAGTACCAGAGACATCACTACATGCATGAAACCTACAGACATCACAATGACTCTAAACCCCTATCTTTCTATAATAACACTGAATGTAAAGGGACTAAATGCTCCAACCAAAAGACACAGGGTATCAGAATGGATAAAAAAAACAAGACCCGTCTATTTGCTATCTACAAGAGACTCATTTTAGACCTGAGGACACCTTCAGATTGAAAGTGAGGGGATGGAGAACTATCTATCACGCTACTGGAAGTCAAAAGAGAGCTGGAGTAGCCATACTTATATCAGACAAACTAGACTTTAAGTTACAGGCTGTAACAAGAGATGAAGAAGGGCATTATATAATAATTACAGGGACTATCCATCATGAAGAGCTAACAATTATAAATGTCTATGCGCCGAATACTGGAGGCCCCAAATATATAAAACAATTACTCACAAACATAAGCAACCTTATTGATAAGAATGTGGTCATTGCAGGGGACTTTAACACTCCACTTAAAACAATGGATAGATCATCTAGACACACGGTCAATAAAGAAACAAGGGCCCTGAATGATACATTGGATCAGATGGACTTGACAGATATATTTAGAACTCTGCATCCCAAAGCAACAGAATATAATTTCTTCTTGAGTGCACATGGAACATTCTCCAAGATAGATCACATACTGGGTCACAAAACAGCCCTTCATAAGTATACAAGAATTGAAATCATACCACGCATACTTTCAGACCACAATGCTATGAAGCTTGAAATCAACCACAGGAAAAAGTCTGGAAAACCTCCAAAAGCAGGGAGGTTAAAGAACAACCAGGCAATTAGAGAAGAAATCAAAAAATATATGGAAACAAACGAAAATGAAAATACAACAATCCAAACGCTTTGGGATGCAGCGAAGGCAGTCCTGAGAGGAAAATACATTGCAATCTAGGATATCTCAAGAAACAAGAAAAATCCCAAATACAAAATCTAACAGCACACCTAAAGGAAATAGAAGTAGAGCAGCAAAGACACCCCAAACCCAGCAGAAGAAGTGAAATAATAAAAATCAGAGGAGAAATAAACAATATAGAATCTAAAAAAAAAAAACTGTAGACCAGATCAATGAAACCAACAGTTGGTTTTTTGAAAACATAAACAAAATTGATAAACCTCTAGCCAGGCTTCTCAAAAAGAAAAGGGAGATGACCCAAATAGATAACATCATGAATGAAAATGGAATTATTACAACCAATCCCTCAGAAATACAAGCAATTATCAGGGAATACTATGAAAAACTATATGCCAACAAACTGGACAACTTCGAAGAAATGGACAAATTCCTAAGCACCCACACACTTCCAAAACTCAAACAAGAAGAAATAGAAAACTTGAACAGACCCATAACCAGCGAAGAAATTGAATCAGTTATCAAAAATCTCCCAAAAAATAAGAGTCCAGGACCAGATGGCTTCCCAGGGGGATTCTACCAGATATTTAAAGCAGAGATAATACCTATACCTCTCAAGCTGTTCCAAAAAATAGAAAGGGAATGAAAACTTCCAGACTCATTCTATGAAGCCAGCATTACTTGGATTCCTAAGCCAGACAGAGACCAGGCAAAAAAAGAGAACTACAGGCCAATATCCCTGATGAATATGGATGCAAAAATTCTCAATAAGATACTAGCAAATCAAATTCAACAGCATATAAAAAGAATTATTCACCATGATCAGGTGGGATTCATTCCTGGGATGCATGACTGGTTCAACATTCGCAAATCAATCAATGTGATACATCACATTAATAAAAGAAAAGAACCATGAAGATCCTGTCGATAGATGCAGAAAAAGCATTTTACAAAATTCAGCATCCTTTCTTGATAAAAACCCTCGAGAAAGTCGGGATAGAAAAAACATACTTAAACCTCATAAAAGCCATTTATGAAAAGCCCACAGCTAATATCATTCTCAATGGGGAAAAACTGAGAGCTTTTTCCCTGAGATCAGGAACACGACAGGGATGCCCACTCTCACCACTGTTGTTTAACATAGTGTTGGAAGTGCTAGCATCAGCAATCAGACAACAAAAGGAAATCAAAGGCATCAAAATTGGCAAAGATGAAGTCAAGCTTTCACTTTTTGCAGATGACATGATATCATACATGGAAAACCCGAGAGACTCCACCAAAGTCTGCTAGAACTGATACATGAATTCAGCAAAGTCGCAGGATACAAAATCAATGTACAGAACTCAGTTGCATTCTTTTTTTTTATTTTTTTTATTTTTTTTTTAATTTTTTTTTCAACGTTTTTTATTTATTTTTGGGACAGAGAGAGAGACAGAGCATGAACGGGGGAGGGGCAGAGAGAGAGGGAGACACAGAATCAGAAACAGGCTCCAGTCTCCGAGCCATCAGCCCAGAGCCCGACGCGGGGCTCAAACCCACGGACCGCGAGATCGTGACCTGGCTGAAGTCAGACGCCTAACCGACTGCGCCACCCAGGCGCCCCTCAGTTGCATTCTTATACACTAATAATGAAGCAACAGAAAGACAAATAAAGAAACTTATCCCATTCACAATTGCACCAAGAAGCATAAAATACCTAGGAATAAACCTAACCAAAGATGTAAAAGATCTGTATGCTGAAAATTATAGAAAGCTTATGAAAGAAATTGAAGAAGATATAAAGAAATAGAACAACATTCCGTGCTCATGGGTTGGAAGAATAAATAGTTTTAAAATGTCAATACTGCTTAAAGCAATCTACACATTCAATGCAATCCCAAACAAAATTGCACCAGCATTCTTCTCAAAGCTAGAACAAGCAATCCTAAAATTTGTATGGAACCACAAAAGGCCCCCAATAGCCAAAGTAATTTTGAAGAAGAAGACCAAAGCAGGAGGCATCACAATCCCAGATGTTAGCCTCTACTACAAAGCTGTAATCACCAAGACAGCATGGTATTGGCACTAAAACAGGCACATAGACCAATGGAATAGAATAGAGACTCCAGAATTGGATCCACAAAAGTATGGCCAACTAATCTTTTGACAAAGCAGGAAAGAATATCCAATGGAAAAAAGTCTCTTTAACAAATCATGCTGGGAGAACTGGACAGCAACATGCAGAAGGTTGAAACTAGACCACTTTCTCACACCATTCACAAAAATAAACTCAAAATGGATAAGGGACCTGAATGTGAGACAGGAAACCATCAAAACCTTAGAGGAGAAAGCAGGAAAAGACCTCTCTGACCTCAGGCGTAGCAATCTCTTACTCAACACATCCCCAAAGGCAAGGGAATTAAAAGCAAAAGTGAATTACTGGGACCTTATGAAGATAAACAGCAAAGGAAACAACCAACAAAACTAAAAGGCAACCAACGGAATGGGAAAAGATATTTGCAAATGACATATCAGACAAAAGGCTAGTATCCAAAATCTATAAAGAACTCACCAAACTCCACACCCAAAAAACAAATACCAGTGAAGAAATTTCTTCAGCAAGTGAAGAAATGGGCAGAAAACATGAAGAGACACTTCTCTAAAGAAGACAACCAGATGGACAACAGGCACATGAAAAGATGCTCAACATCACTCCTTATCAAGGAAATACAAATCAAAACCACACTCAGATACCACCTCACACCAGTCAGAGTGGCTAAAATGAACAATCAGGAGATGATAGATGCTGGAGAGGATGTGGAGAAACGGGAACCCTCTTGCACTGTTGGTGGGAATGCAAACTGGTGCAGCCACTCTGGAAAACAGTGTGGAGGTTCCTCAAAAAATTAAAAGATCTACCCTATGACCCAGCAATAGCACTGCTAGGAATTTACCCAAGGGATACAGGAGTTCTGATGCATAGTGGCACTTGTACCCCAATGTTTATAGCAACACTTTCAACAATAGCCAAATTATGGATAGAGCCTAAATGTCCATCAACTGATGAATGGATAAAGAAATTGTGGCTTATATACACAATGGAATACTACATGGCAATGAGAAACAATGAAATTTGGCCTTTTGTAGCAATGTGGATGGAACTGGAGAGTGTGATGCTAAGTGAAATAAGTCACACAGAGAAAGACACATACCATATGTTTTCACTCATATATGGATCCTGAGAAACTTAGCAGAAGAACATGGGAGAGGGGAAGGGAAAAAAAAAGGTTACAGAGGGAGGGAGCCAAAACATAAGAGACTCTTAAAAACTGAGAATAAACTGAGGGTTGATGGGAGGTGGGAGGGAGGGGAGAGTGGGTGATAGGTATTGAGGAGGGGACCTGTTGGAATGAGCACTGGGTGTTGTATGGAAACCAATTTGACAATAAATTTCATATTAAAAAAATAATAAAAAGAAAAAAGAATCAAGATTTTCACCTCAAATTTTCCTCTTAAATATGTGGGTCTCTTCATATAGACCCTAAATAGCTGTCCCATAGACCCAAAGGTACCATCATAACATATAAATTATCTGGATGAGGTGGAGATAAACTCAGAGTTTGTATTCTGCCTGCATTTAACCACAAAAGTCTCCACTCTGATTGTAAGCCTACAAATCCAGATAAAGAGGAGGTAACTCAGTGCAGGTACTGGTGCTTCCACGTGATCAACAGAACCCCAGGCCCTCAAGTACTCCTACTCCCCCACTTACAAGAAACACACAGACAAGCTAAGTATGTGTCAGCTTCAGGCTCATTAAATTCAACGACCTTTGGTATTTTTTGTTGCAGGTGCTCAAGGAGAGAAAGAAAGCATATTTAGTAAGAACAATAATCCACTTTTACCCAAGACTGACATTTGGAATCAAATCTAGCAGAGGGGAATACCATACACGAAGTCTCCCTCTCCTAAGTTTTTTCCCAAGAATTCAGCAGCAAATGATAGATTTTTTTGACCATATGTCCATATACGTTTAATCTGGCAGGACAAGGAAGATGGGAAGAGTTCCTTCAGAGCTTCCTGAAGGATCTACTAGCCACACTTCTGAATCACTGCCCAAATTTCCCTCTAGGAGCTCTGTAGTTCAGAACTGATGCATACATATAATATATGAGTGCTATATAGCTAGCAATTGTAATATAAAATTTAAACTGTTTTAAATTATTGCTGTTTGCGGATTTACATATGTCACTAATACATTTTTTAAAGCAGAATATTTTGTGGGGTTTTTTCATGCTGTGCTGTGATTAATAAGAAATAAACTTAGAACTTAGGTGGTGATGGTTTGACTCAGGAAACCATCATGTTTGATGGAACTGAAACCTCCCAGGGTTCAGTCAGTATGCTCAACCTAGTCTTACTCACACTTAAATCCAGGATTCTCTGATAAAGGTTGTCATCAGTGAACTGAGTAAGAGTGCTTCAAGTTCTCACTACCTCACATAGGAAATAATGTGTTCATATAATCATCTTTTGTGAGTTTTATAAATATATTACAAAAACTCAGTCTTATGGAAAAGGGATCAATTCAAAAAAGTTTCCAAGAATAAGAAAAAAGATGAATAAGGTTGATGGGAATGGTTCCATAAAAGAGCTTGATAGATTTAAGCAATATTTATTGATGCTCAGGAATTATAAATGAAACGTGTTATACAGAAAGTTGATGGTCAGAAGCCATTTAAAATCTAGAGGTGTCAAGGAAACATCCAGACTCAAAGCTAATTGCATTGCAGCACCTGAACTCACATTGCTCTAATGCACAAGTGTAAGTTCAGAAGATGTCAGGGAAATTAAATATTAACAAAAATGACACTGACCCTATTTGTTTATAGTGACACAAACAACAATGCTGGCAGCCTGGAAGATTGCACAGAAAATCTGGGCCTGAGAATCAGGAGACTAGGCTTGTAGCACAGACTTCATTTTCTTCTCTGCTCAGTTCTCTCACACATACCTAAACGCGTCGTATAGAGCAATGTCATCCAGTAGAAATAGAATACCACCCAAAAATGTGGACTATGTAAGTAATTTTAAATTTTCTAGTAGCCACATTCAAAAAATGTTTAAATTTTTCCTCCTAAGGTCAGGAACAAGACAAGGATGTCCATTCTCACCATTTTTATTCCACATAGTACTGCAAATCCTAGCCATAGCAGTCTGACAACAAAAAAATGAATAAAAGGAATCTGAAATGGTAGCAGAGAAATACAACTTTCACTATTTGCAGGTACTTGATATTTACAGGTATCTGATACCTTAGGTAGAAAACCCTAAAGATTCCACCAGAAAACTAGTAGAACCGATAAATTAATTCAGTAGAGTCACAGGATACAAAATCACTTTACAGAAATCTGTTGCATTTTAATACACTAATAATGAAGCAGCATAAAGAGAAATTAAGAAAACAGCCCCATTTAAAATGACACCAAAATAATAAAATACCTAGGAAGTGAAAGACTTGTACTCTGAAAAGTATAAAACACTGATGAAAGAAATTGAAGAGGACACAAACAAATGGAAAGACATTATATTCTCATGGGCTGGAAGAACAAATAATGTTAAAATGTCTATACTACCCCAAACAATCTACAGATTTAATGCAATCCATATCAAAATACCAACAGCATTTTCCACAGAACTAGAACAAACAATCCAAAAATTTGTATGGAACCACAAAAGACCCCCAATAGCCAAAGCAATCTTGAAAAAGAAAAATAAAACTGGAGGTATCACAATCCCAGATTTCAAGTCATCTTACAAAGCTCTTGTAATGAAAATAGTATGGTATTGGCACAAAAATAGACATATAGATCAATGGAACAGAACAGAGGCCCAAACCCCCAATTTTATGTTCAATTAATTAACAAAGGAGGCCAGAGTATGCAATGGGAAAAAGTCTCTTCAACAAATGGTAATGGGAAAACTGGACAGCTACATGCAAAAGAATGAAACTGACCCATTTTCTGATACCATTCACCAAAATAAACTCAAAATGGATCAAGTACCAAAGAGTAAGGCCTGAAATCATAAAAATCCTAGAAGAGAGCACAAGCAGTAATTTCTCCGGCATCAGCATAAAAACATTTTTCTACATATGTATCCTAAAGCAAGGGAAACAAAAGCAAAATTTAACTATTTGGAGTACATCAAAATAAAAAGCTTCTGCACAGCAAAGCAAAGAATCAACAAAACTGAAAGACAGCCTACTGAATGAGAGAAAATATTTGCAAATGATAGGTCAGATAAAAGGTTACTATCCAAAATATATGAAGAACTTATACAACTATACACACACACACACACACACACACACACACACACACACAAATAATCCAATCAAAAACGGGCAGAAGACACAAGCAGACATTTCTCCAAAGAAGACATTAAGATGGCCAACAGACACATGAAAAGATGTTCAACATCACTCATCATCAGTGAAATGCTAATCAAAACCACAATGAAATATCACCTCATACCTGTCTTAATGGCTAAAATCAAAAACACAAGAAACAACAAGTGTTGGAGAGGATGTGGAGGAAAAGGAACCCTCCTGCACTGTTGCTGAGAACGCAAACTGGCGTAACCACTGTGGAAGACAATACAGAGGCTCCTCAAAAAATTAAAAATAGGGGTGCCTAGATGGCCCAGTCAGTTAAGCGTCTGACTTCGGCTCAGGTTATGATCTTGTGGTTTGTGGGTTCAAGCCCTGTGTTGGGCGCTGGGCTAAAGGCTCAGAGCCTGGAGCCTGCTTCAGATTCTGTGTCTCCTTCTCTCTCTGCCCCTCCCCTGCTGACACTCTCAAAAATAAGTAAACAGTTAAACAATTTTTTAAATTAAAAATAGAACTACCCTACAATCCAGTAATCACACTATTGAGTATTTACCCAAAGAATACAAAAACAGTTAATTCAAAGGGGTATATGTACCCATATGTTTACTGTAGCATTATTTACAATAGCCAAATTATGGAAGAGCCCAAGTATTCATCAATACATGAATGGATAAAGAAGAATATATATATATATATGTAGATATGTATAGATATGTATCTATATATATATGTAGATATATACAATGGAATATTACACAGCCATAAAAAAAGAATGAAATCTTGCCATTTGCAACACCATAGATGGATCTAGAGTATACTGCTAACTGAAATAAGCCATAAGAGAAAGACAAATACCATATTACTTCACTCATATGTGGAATTTAAGCAACAAAACAAATGAACCAAGAAAGAGACAAAGGAACCAAAAAAAAATAAAAAAGAAAAAAGAAAAATAGACTCTTAACTGCAGAGAACAAACAGATGGTTACCAGTGGGGAGGTCAATGACAGGACAGGTAAAATAGATGAAGGAGATTAAGAGTACCCTCATCTTGATGAACACTGGTTGTTGTATGGAAGTGTTGAATCAGTGTATTATACACCTGAAATTAATATCACACTGTTAACTACATTGGAATTAAAATAAAAAATGAAAGAAAAATGACACATTTAAAAAACAGGTAAATTTCATTTTAATAATGTTTTTATTTAACCAATATATAGAAAATATTTCAAAATGGAACCAATATAAACATTATTTTTTAAGTTTATTTATTTACTTTGAGAGAGAAAAAAAAGTGGATGAGCGAGTGGGAGAGTGGCGGAGAGAGAGAGAGAATCCCAAGTAGGCGCCACACTGTCAGTGCAGAGCCCAGTGCAGAGCTCAAACTCACGAACTGTGAGATCATGACCTGAGTTGAAGTCGGACACTTAAGCGACTGAGCCCCCCTCAGGTACCCCCCCCCGATGTAAAAAAATTATTAATGATGCATCTTACATTCCCTTTTTGGTACTAAGTCTTCAAAATCTGGTATATACTTTATACTTAACAGCACATCTTACTTGCACCTGCCACACTGCCAGTGTTCAGTAGCCACATGGGGCTAGTGGCTGCCTAACTGAGTAACAGTCAATCTGTATACTCTTCACCTTGTCCAAAATCCCTATGACTAGAAACACTGATGGGAGAGAACTACAAAAATTGGAAGTTGCATAAATATGTGAAAGTAATAAAATGATTCCACAGAGAGGACAAAACACATAAATAAGCATTACAGAATTTTATATTCTGTCAAGAATCATTTACAATATTTCATTGTAAGGATATTTATTATGTGGAAAAACCATGCTTACCATTTTCAAAATTAATGGAATTCCCTTCCTTGGATGTCTTTCCAAATTAGACAAATACAGACAGAGATTCATATATGGACATAGCAATGGATTTGATTAGAAGTTCTCAACTGTATCTGCATAGAATCATCATGGAAACTTAAAAAACACCAGGGTATCATCTCCAAGACCCTTATTTCATTACTCTGGAGTTGCAGGGGCACTGATGCAATGTGCAGCCCAGGTTGAGGGGCATCAAGTAGGATAACCTCTGCAGGGACTATCACACTCCCTCTCATTGCCCCTCACTTGCCAGTTGCTCCCGCAGTAGTCAAGGATATTAGCATAATTTGAGGTACCATCTCAAGAAACACTAAGATAGCTATTGGTATTCATACATGCCATCAGCAAATGGTACAGGAGTCCCCCCTTATCTGCAGGGGACACATTCCAAGACCCCTAGTGGATGCTTCAAACTGCAGATAGCACCGAACCCTATACTATATTTTTTCCTATACACACAAACCTATGATAAAGTTTAATTTACAAATTAGACACAGTAAGAGATTAATAGCATTAACTAGTAATAAAATAGAACAATTCTAACAATATACTTAAAGTTATGTGAATGTGATCTCTCTCTCTCAAAATATCCTATTATACCACACTCACCCTTCTTCTTGTGATGATGTGAGATGACAAAATGCCCACATGATGAGATGAAGTAAGGTGAATAATGCAGGCACTGTAATGTAGCACTAGGCTACTACTGACCTTCTACTGATATGTCAGAAATTAGGTCACCTGCTTCCAGACCATGGTTGAGCATGGGTAACCAATACCATGGAAAATACAAGTGCAGAGAAAGGAGGGCTACTGTATTTCATGGCTTGGGGCAAAAATATGCACTTATATTTAGCAATCACAATCATTTCTACAATATGGAATCATGCCACCCCTACTTAGTTTTAAAACCAAAGTCAGCAAATTTTGTCAAAGGCTAATACAACATGTATTTCTTAAGCACTTTACATATTGTAAGAGATTGCAGATACAGAAGATTGGTACTGATTTAAAAAGAATATGAGTAACAACATAAAAAAAAAGTGAAATTGAAAAGGAAGTTTATAAAAGAAAGGGTTTTATTGCTCTATTTATTTTGTGACCCAGGTTTACAGTGCTTAGCATTACAGCTCACACAATCCTAACAATGTTAGAGGAGTAATGTATATAATACAAATGTATATTACATACAGATAAACTACATATATATTATGTAACTATGTTATATTCCTGTAATTGTATACAAAGCCCTTCAAATACAAAATAAATAGTGAAGACAGGATCATACCACAAAGTCCACACTTACATACCTCTTCATGAATGAGTAGATTTCAGGCTACTAATTTAGGCT
Organism: Panthera tigris; assembly: GCF_018350195.1. NCBI lineage: Eukaryota > Metazoa > Chordata > Mammalia > Carnivora > Felidae > Panthera > Panthera tigris. The sequence goes on along the minus strand of NC_056665.1, from coordinate 53,811,792 downwards.
CTCACTTGCCATGGGACCCTGGACAAGTCACTCCCTCTCAGGGCTAATCACTTCATCTCTAAAATGGAGCACTGTTACCCACACTTTGGGTTTTTTTATGCAAGTTAAACTTGGAAGCACTGGAGCTCACACAGGGTAGTTGCTCAATAAATACATATCGAATCTGAATGTACCTGCCCAACTTCCTCACTTCTGAGCACAGCAGAAAGAAGCCCAGAAGGAAAATTAATTGCTCAAACTCACACATGAATCCAGGTTTCCTGACTAGTGCTTTCTTCCCACCTCTTTCCCCTTAAAAATCTCCAGCCTGAGGCTAACCATGCCTCCCCTCTTTCCAAGACAAGCCAATGATGGCTCCTGCCCTAGTGCAAAGACCACAAGTCCAAGACCTATCATTGCCCCTCACCTGCCCAGTTGCTTCTACACTGGTTAAAGATTTTAGCACTGCTTGAAACCTTCTCTGGAGAAACACGAAGATAGCTATTGGTATTCATACATGCCATCAGCAAATGGTACAGTAGTTCCAGACCTTCTGCCAGCAGCACACAAAGGTAGCCACATGGACCTGGCATACACCCCACTCTGACACTCACCTCCAGCAACACTTGTACTCCCCTGATCCCCTCCAGGCATCTTACTTTATTACTGGATCACAACCCACAGGTGCCAAGAATAGACCCAAAAGCACTTTCTTAACATTTTCCATTAACATTGCAATGGGATCTAGTATGCATTCACTACTGTCTCACATCAGGTTCCCTGGAAGCAGATCCTGAGATAAGGATTCACATGCAAGTGTCTCATTAGGAAAGTACTTCCAGGAGAAACTGGTAAGGGACATGAGACACAACACAGGGAAAGGGAAAAAAACTACACAGGGTGTGACTGCATGCCAAGTCCCATCCTCTGTCTGATCTAAAGGAGTGGTTGAGAGTACAAATTAACCTCAGAGCTTGTCTAATTGAGGCAGGGGTGCTGCTCTTTCACACTCCTTCACCCACCAGTCACTGACTCCAGCAGTTCAAGGGCAGTGCTCTGGAAGAAAACAGCAGGTGCAAGTGCTTACAAGCAATGCAAATTGAAGCTGGGGATGAGTACAGAAGATAGTGAGGGTCTGTGCAGAGCCCCAACAGTATCCTCTACAATCACCAGCTTCAAGGGAGGACTTGAAGCTTGACTGTCTCAGATCTGAGCCCATTTGATCTTTCCAACTTTTCAAAATCCAAAAAATGGAAAGCCAGTTTCTGTAGCGTGAGCATATTGTACAAAGACCACCACCCCAGCCACTGGAATTGGCCAGTGATGCAACTGAGCAACATTAGATAGATCAAGCTACTCTAGCATATTGCTCTCTCAGCAAGAATACTTGTTACCGCTCAGTTCGAAAATTCAATATACATTGTGCTAAGTTCAAGGGACACAGATGTGATCAAGAGATGACCCCTGCCCTAGAGGATTTCACAGTAAAGAGCCATCTTCTAAATGGAAAATCTGGCCTGATTTTTTACTGAATCTTAAGGAACACTCCATACTCAATGATATATGCTTCTCCTGTCAATTTTACATGATCAGCAACAATACATACTAAAACATCACACCACATTGAACTACAAAGAGATGTTACTTCATGAGGAATCAACAGAAAGCTAAATGAAACCACAAGAAAGTAACACTAATACTACTTCTAACAATAATGATAATGATAGATAGCATGTGTGGGAGACATACAATCATCGAGTTTCTGAATATCTAAGTTCCTAGATAAATCCCTTGGCCTCTAATTAATGCCCCAAGGTACTGCCACAAGATTTAACTGGTAATTTGGGGGGACATTAAAGATATGCTAGGGCCATTATTTCAAATTCATTATGTAATTGTACATTTTAAACATACTTTATATGAGGTGATACTTCAAAGGAGTAAGATTTGTTATCAAATGTTCCTTGGGGAATTAGTTATATCATATTGTCAGATCTAATATCCAGTCAGAACTGTAAGGCTTGAGAAAGTCAAGATATGCAACAGTGGCTCAAAGCCACGTATTGCATTAGCTTACAAAGATTCACCACCTCTTGACAATAAATTTCATATATTAAAAAAAAAAAAGATTCACCACCTCTTAAGAATTTGTTGTAGACCACAGAATTGTTTAGGGTCAGTACTAAACTCATATTTAATGTCTCTCAGAGTGCAAAACTCATGCTTTTAAACACCATGCTCCAGTGGCAACAATCCAAAACCTGCTAACATTGGAAATGAACCACATGGTTCCAGGCATCTTTATGGCTTATCTGTGTCCCACCAGAATCACCCCTTCAGAGGCTCTGTCTCTAACCACTATAATTTTATATTAAGATCCTTTTCCTTCATTGTACATTAACACTATTTTCTAAAGCAAGCAAATACAGAAAAAACTATATGTATTCATTATGTTATTAGTGATCAGTCAATAATTTAGTTATGGAGATTAATTACTTCAATCCTACCAATTATTGTCTAGATTATACCTAGTCCCTCTTGGTATCTCTATCATTTCTTGGAATTTCCCATCTCACATGATTACTTCATTTTATGATATTCCTTTAAAAAAAAACTGTCCTCACAGTATCCAAATGATTCAAAAGCACTGGCAGATGTGACTGACCACCAGAACGAAGTATATCATAGCCAGTTTCCTTTGTCACATGTTATTATTAGCAAAAAAAGGGACAAAGAGTAAGAAACCATGCAATGAAGGCTTGAAATTTTGCTAAGTTTTATGGAGGTGTTTTTGCTGTTATTAGTGTGTAAATACATGTTTTAAAGCATTTCAAATCCAAGAACCATTCCCATAAGTATTTATCAATTTAAGAGGAATAAAAAATCTGTTATGGTGAATATTCCATTCTAAATTTAACTATCAAGTAAATCCAAGATTCATTTAATACAGTAATGAGTCAAAGTCTTTCTAGCAATATTCCCCAGAAATTACCAAATTAAATAATTCAAATCCTTATAAAACGTCTATGACATACAAGACATTACAGAAGTGTCAAGTCTAAGCAGTATTAGATCCAGAGATGAAAAGTGATAATGATTTGCCTGTGTCCACAAAACAAACTCCATAGGGATTTGATGTTGAGTAGGTAGCACAAGCACCAGCTGAACATTTAAATAAGCCATATAGATAAAATGGACTTACACTGCAGTTTTTAACAAATTGAAAGGGAAAAGTAACATATACTTAATTAAAAGAGAAAACCACCAATTGTCAAGATCATTTTATGGTCCCCAAAATCTTAAAAATAACCCAAAAATGTCTTTCTTACTTGCTGTCGATGAGCACTTCAGATAGCCGATTATTCACTTGATTATCACTCTTATGGCGAAACTGAAAGTCAAAATGTTTGTGAAAAAAATATATTAAATCATGCTTTGTCAGCACAAATAGGAACACTGAAAATACTTTTGAGTTCATCTGTTTGGACAATTTCACCATCGATCCAAAATTAGCCAGTTTATACTTACCATGAACCCAGCTCCATGTGTTCTAAATCTTAATCAATACCCTTCTCACTAACCCTTACTCTGGATGCTACCAATGCAACAAGTGTAGCCACATGCTCTTCTAATTCCCACACATTTTTAGGTGCTTCTAAGAAGACAGTATTCCCTTTACTCTGCCACATGGTTCTAGAAAACTATACATTTTGAAGTCCTCAATAAGGAATAGAGGCTTCCATTTTTCTTACATATGTGCTCAATACTTTATTGGAACATCAGTCATTCTGTTTTATGGATTTCCTTGAAGCCAAGAAATTACTTGTAATAACATGTATTCTTATTCTCCAGAAATTCTAATTGCTAACAGTAATATGAAATACTGAGCCTTTAAAACAAAACTCAAAATACAATACTGAACAACATTTGGTATGGATTTGTTTTTTATGCCCAAGTGATACTATTTCTTATTGTATATTCTAGTAATGTAAACATCTTACATTGCTTAGAAGAGTCTAAATATTATGAACCCTCTACTAAACTCATAAATTAGCAGTCATTCAGATAAGACTATCATCAAGATTAGTGTTTTCATTTAAAAAATTCAAAACATTGTACCAATATCACAACATATAAAATGCTCCAACCATCCCTTCTCTTTTTCAATATCTTTCCCAAACCCATCCCAATCTATTCTGCCATGCCCAGTGCATGCAATTACACTGATTTCCAGGTGTAAGTTAATGTATATTATCAGGAAAAACAAGATATTTAACATTTGTTAACATGAAAAAATTTACAAAATCAATAGAAGAGTAAATTAAATCAACCCATCATTGGCATGCAAATTTCTCACCAGCAGAAATATTATTTTTTCTGAGTATATCATTTGATGTGGGTGCTGGATATTCTGTTTGCTCCTCTGTGTTCACACCCCATCCTTCTCCACTCTGCCCTCTGTCATGGGAAGCTGACCCATAAGATCCTTACCCTCTGGCTCCTGGTTGGGTTTGGCCAAAGGTGGCAGAAGATCAGAGTAGCCAGAGGAGAGTGAAATGGGGGTATTTTTCTGCCTGGCCTCATTCAAGCTGAGTTACAGAGAGCCCCAGGTGCCATGAGCAGCCCTCAGATACAGGTAATTGCTTCCTCCCATTGCCCCTTCAGACCAAGAAGTAGTATTGCCATCCATATTGCTACACTATGTGCTTTTCTTTGACCACTTTTCTTTTGCCCTTTTGTAAATAGTGCCTTCATTATTAATCTTTCTCCAATCTTTCTCATTTCAGGGTGACGTCTCTTTTCTGTCAAGACCCTGACTGATAAATATATCTGGTTATTGGACCCACACATATCATCACAAAAATAAAAGCATATTCAAGCATTAACTGCAATAAAGACAAAAGGAGACTTAGAATTTAGTCACATCTGTATCAAACCTGAAAACAATCCCCAAAATTGACTAGTTGGGAATCACAGAAAAGGGCCAAACAGTTCACCCCCCTGCAAGCTGAGGAGCCTATTCCCTGGGCCTTAAAATAAGTCACTCTCACTTCAGCTCAGGTTTTGCCAAGAAGTCTTGGTATTGGAACAAATGGAGTCTGGTAGGACTAGAAATGGTAGTAGAAAGGCTTAAAGGGGAATTGCCCAGGACAGGAAGGGAGCAGAGTACTAGCACTGATTGTATCCCCACTGCAAGACAGGCTCTGTGCCACATGCTTTATACATAGCATCTCATATTGTCCTTCCAACAGTTCTGGTATCATTAACAACATTATACAGACAAGGAAGGGTCCAGAGAAGTGGTTTCCCTCATTTCATACTGTTAGAACAGTAAGTTACAGTTACAGTAAGTAACAGGGTAAGGAGTCTTTCTTTAAAGCCCATGTTCTTTCTACTCTACCATTTTATTCTTCTATGAAATGTGACTATAATGAATAAGACATTTACCCCAATATGTAGACACTTAAGCATATAAATAAATATTATTTCCCAGAAAGATCAGCTATTGTGGAGAAGACATACATTTACTCCAAAGTTGCCATTACTCAAATCATGGTTAAAATTTCCTCTCCTAGAATTTCTTGGAGATTACAGTCCATTCTTTAGAATGTCCTCTATTCTTTGAAGATGGAGCTATTTAAAGACCTGAAGGGATGCTTTATGTTTGGAAATATATAAAAGCTTCTCTTAGAAAGCAGGTAGGGTGAATACATTTTTTAGGGGCTTGAGAGATAGCATTTGTTTCCAAAGCTGGGTGAACACAAAATCATGAGATTGGCTTTCTTCTGTACCTTGTACAATGGCCATGAAGACAATTCTTTACAATGAGCTTCAAAGTACTTTGAACAATGGCAACCTTATAGGAATGAATAAATTCCAAGCTGACCACTTTTAAGTGACATGATTCATTAGTATGAACAGGTCCTGTGTGTTAGTTAAAAATCCTGCCTCAAAGGTTACAGTCACAATGCTAACCATGAAATACATGAGGCACTTCACTAAAAATGAAGAGAATCAGGGTTGCCTGGGTGGCTCAGTCAATTAAGCCCATGCAGAACCTACTTGGGATTCTCTCTCTCTCCCTCTCTCTGCCCCTCCCCTGCTCATGCCCTTTCTCTCTCTCTCTCAAAAACAAATAAATAATTCTTAAAAAAAAAAGAGTCATATCTTATATATCCTACAGATACATGGTATACAAAGACACACCCCTTAGCACAGAGTGGTATGAATAAGGGTTCAAAAGCCACACTGCCCCAGGTAGACTATAAGTTAAACCCTAGAACAACCACCATATAGGCCTATAAAGCTAATAATAAAGATAAGAAGAAATCACAAAAATAATCTAAAAGAGGAAAAATGGAACAAAGAATCAATGAGGCATACAGAAAACAGTAGCAAGATAATAGATTTAAGTCTAATCACATTAAATATAAATGGGTTAAACATTCCAATTAAGAGATTTTCAGATTGCATAAAAAATCATTACCTAACTATATGCTATCTACAAGACACTCACTTTAAAGACATATATAAGTTAAAAATAGACAACAGGAAATATGGGTATGAGTTCACAGGAGAGGCCTAGACTAGGAATAAAAATACGTAAGTCATTGGCATATAGACAGTTATTAAGGCTAGCACACATACAATCACCGAGAGTGAGAATATAACTTCTCTAAATGTAGAACATTTGGCTTCCTTGAGACTGTTTTTAAATCTTTGAATTTGAATGACCTCCCTTGGCTTATGCAGACTTCAAAAGTCTCTACTGCTTTATATTTCACTATTTACATTAGTTGCCTGACTTTTGAAGTGATTTGACTTTGCAACTCCTGGTATAATGAGCAGAGGATGTGAGAGCACCAAATATCTACCAATTCTCAAAACTTAGAGAAAGACATATAAGATAAATAATACTTCACTGGGTAGAAGGAGGTTTGTGTTGTAATTCTGATCTTACCATTAATTGCCTGTCTGATCATTAACATATCACTGGTTCTTTAGAAACCTTGGTTTCCTCATCTGTAAAATGAGGGAGTAAGTCTAATTTTTCAAGTCCTCTTGCTTTCAACTTAAACAGGCTCTGGTTCTATGACATCTGTATTAGTCACTGAACAAACAGCAAAAGAGTTTTATGTAATATTAAGCAGAAGAGCTCCATTCAAAAATTTCAAATAGATCTCTATTTTTTTTATTTCTGGGAGGTCACAATTGAAATTGATAACTCAAGAATGCTCAAAAGTAAATACTCACATAGTCATCTGTGGCATCTTTGACAGCTGTCATAGTTATCACCAGGACCAAAGGCACCATGGTGGTAAACCAGGTCAAGGAAGAGATTTCTGGAATCAGCTGAAACAAACATTTCAAATAGTTTAGGGCTTTTAAGTTAGAAAATACATCTTCCAAATTTTGTCATTATATCTGACACACAGAAAGTAGTAAGATTATACTCAGTTATTTGTACAAATGTAGAATAACTTTCAATAATTTAAGTACTTTCATTAACTTATAAGACACACGGAAGTATCACTGAATGAATTTTCAGACTACTTGACAAAAAATAAAATTTTTATAGCAAGTTGAGAAGTAAGCTTCTTGAAATCCTTCAGATAATGATCTTTCCCCAGTATGACAAATGTCACTTCTCTATTCTCAGCTTCTCATCTCAACTTTTAACAAGTTTTTACTAACTTCTCGCCAATTCCAAAAGAGATTCTTTGAGCCATCTACCCTGCACCAAGCAAGTACTTTTCATAAATTATGTCATTTGACATTCAGAAAAGTTCATTGAGTTAGATTATGTACCAGAGTTGTTTTGCACATACCCACAGAATTTGCATTCCATGTAAATAGCACCTCCAGGGCACAACATAGAATACATTGTGAATAATTCCCTAGAGTCAGGAAATGCAGCAGTCCTAAGTATCATTTTCCCATCTTATAAATAAGTATCTGAGAGGTCACCCAACTGGGCCAAGAACATACACTGCTAAAATTTGAACTTTCATCTATTGGCCTCCAAAGCCTTGTACCTATACTTCCAAAGCTACCCACATGACAGAGACATAGTGACAGTTCACATGACTCTCTTAGAAAGAGAGTTTTCAAATGGGGTTCAGTATGGAAGTGCTTAAGAGTCATAAGATAGGAAAAGAGTGGATATGGTCAGTGTATGGAGATCAGGCCCTAACAAAAACAGCTCTAAATTAAATCAATTTTATACAATAGCTTCCACATAAAATTTTTTAAAAAGGAAAAAAAAACTCAAAAGCCTCTGTGATACCAATAAAAACATCAGCCTGAGTGGCAGAAAAGCTAGACTGTAGTCCTAATTCTATCACTGACTCATTGTAAAAGCTTTACACATCACTTAACCTTTCTGGGTCTCATTTCTTGATCAAAAAAAAAAAAAAAAAAGAAGGCTGGACTAAATCATCCCAAAGGCTCCTTCCAGACATAAAATTCTGTGAGCAAGAGCCTTTGACTATACATAAGAAAGCCATTAGAGCAATGAGCTCAAAAGTCTGGAATGATGTAAAGAGTTATATAAAGAAACCAAAAGCAAATTCATAGGGGGCAACAAAAGAAATCTTGGATTCCAAAGTCTTTTCAGTAAACTGTAAGGTATACATTCACTCTGGAGTTTTTATTGTTGTTTTGTTTTGTTGTACCTATTCAGCATTCAGTTCTTCTCAAGTACACCTTAGGGAACTATCTCACTCCCCCTCTTCCACTTTCAGTCCATACAATGTTGGCAGACTCATTCCATTCTGGCTCCACATTTTGGCATGTGATCTAGAGCAAGTCAACCATTGCTACAAATTCTTAAGCCACCATGATTTATTTATGGATAGCGATGTAACTCAGCATAGTCCAGTGAGAGCTAATCCCAAGATTTGCTGAAACAACCAAAAAAAAATGATTCATTCTCTTTCTCTCTCTGTCTCCCTATCTCTCTTTCACGTTGGAGTTGGAGCCAGGAGAATAAAGGTCTAAAGCTTTCAGAGACCACCTGGTAGAGAGGGCCTGCCTGAAAGTAAAGCCAACATGGAGGAAAGAAAAGTCCCATCTTGGGGCACCTGGGTGGCTCAGTCAGTTAAGCAGCTGACCTCAGGCTCAGGTCATGATCTCTCAGTTTGTGACTTGGAGCCTGCATTGGGTTCTGTGCTGACAGCCCAGAACCTGGAACCTGCTTTGGATTTTGTGTCTCCCTCTCTCTCTACTCCCCAACTTGTATGCTCGGGTTCTTTCAATCTCTCTCTCAAAGTTAAATAAACATTAAAAAAATTTTTTTTAAGAACAGTCACATCCTATTGAAATAGTCTGCCCATGTATCCAGTCGTACACAAAATGAGAAATATTCCTAAATATATTCCTATTTTGCTTAAACGAATTTAGGTTTCTGCCACTTACAGCCAAAGGTCCTTAATATAGTCATTCAATTAAGTAAAAATAGTACTCAAAGTTATTAATCTTGACTGCACACATCTAACCCATCTTTTTACCTCCTAAAATTAACACATTCTGAATGTACCACTTTGGTCTGATTAAATTACTCTAAAATAAATACTAGGTAAATAACTGGCTATCATGAACTGTTTATATGTATGTGTATTGTTTGATTTATGCCTTCTTTTCTTTGCTAAAATATCAGTAAAAGCTAAAATTTTCTTTAAGCCCAAGTTTTAGTCAGCTGAGAGGAAAAAGAAAGTTTATTAACTACCAATTAACCTCTCAAAATTGCAAAAAATAGTCACTCTACAGTGAGACAAGATATAACATATTTTACACACACACACACACACACACACACAAATAGGTTATTGTTCTTAGATGCAAATGAAATTTTCCCAGTTAGCTTCCACTGACTACTACTCAGCTAGACTGCCTCAACTCTGATAACACCCATACTGTCAACACAAGAGGGAGATAAAGAAAGGAGGAAGGCTATAAACAGTAATTATTAGGCTCTGGTGTGGTTCAAATAAAGTGCAAGGCTGCATTCTAAAATGACCTCAGTGTTTAAAATGATGAATGTACTAGTTTTTACCCATTCCTGACCCTCCCACATTTGTAAAGAGAAACAGCAATAATAACATTCAAAATCTGATAAGAAGGGTTTTACCTAATCATGAACATTTAGCTAAGTGAATTAACTTTTTCAAATTATATGAATACTTCTAACAAACTGATGATTAAGAAATACAACCTAAACATTACCTGTAAAATCAGAAGGAAAAGGAAATAGGCATTTGCCACTCTTTGGAACTGTTCAAATAAATTAATTGGCAAAAAGGTAAGAATGTTGTACTTGGATGTGTGGATACAATTATCCTGGAAAAAAAAAATAGCATCATGTTAGATAGGGGCAAGGCATTGCTCATTTATCAGAAATAGCTCTAAAACTTACAAGGATGAACATGAATTATGCCAGAATGAGACACATAAACCAATCACCGAGAAAATTTTAAGTTCTATGTGGCCCAAGGTGTTCATTTTTCCCAAAATGACACTCTCCTGATATAGTTGAAATTACTGTCCAATGCCATAAAATAAACCATGACTTAAAAATGTATCAAGTACGAGTCTGCCTCTGAAATTTTTTACTCTTATGTATTCATTCATTTGGCAAATATTGCTTGAGCACCTACTGTATGCAACACTGAGCTTGTACTTAGAGCTGTGAAGTCTGAATAAACTAGAGATCATCTGGTCCACCTTCCCATTCTTTAGATAATTCTGACAAGGGAAATCCTAGTCAGGTCTTTAAAAGTCTTCTGTGATGGAAAACTGACCACCTCACAAAGCAGCCTCTTTCTATTTCAGAACTGGAATTGATAGAAAGGTCTTTACTATGAGAAACCCAAATCTGCCTCTCCGTAACTTTTTACCATGTGCCAAATTCCATCCCCCAGGTCCCCCAGACAAAGTCTAAGCCCTTTAAATGTTGGAAACCTTCAAATATTTGAAGACCACTCCTAGGATTCCCCAAATCATCTTTACTCTAATCCAGACATTCTCAAACCCCTCAGCCATTCCATGACTTATTTTATCGGCATCTCTTCCTGATCAGTTTCTTCTAGATCTATCCCAGCCTCTCTGCATCTCTTTTAAAACATGTCGCCCAAAACCAAACACAACCAATCCAAGTACAGTAGAAACTTTGATGTTCTGTGTTCTGGAATATCGTATTAACATGCCTTAAAATTTCATCAGCATTTTGGCAGTTGTAGCTCACTGTTTATTCATTGAGTTTTGATGAACTAAAATATGTAGATCACTTCTTCATAAATCACTATGAAATCAGATACTCCCTTCCTAAACATTTACCATTGATTTTCTCAAATATTGACATCTTTGATATATTCCTATTATACTAATCTAATGAAAAAAATAATTTTAAATATACTATCGAAGTATTAAATATTCCTCCTAGCTTTGTGTCATCAAAAAATTTCAGGGGCACCTGGGTGGCTCAGTCAGTTAAGCAGCCAACTTTGCTCAGGTCATGATCTTGCTCTTCGTGAGTTCAAACCCCACATTGGGCTCTGTGCTGACAGCTTAGAGACTAAGGCCTGCTTTGGATTCTGCGTCTCCCTCTCTCTCTCTCTCTGCTCCTCCCCCACTTTACAGTCTGTCTCCATCTCTCTCTCAAAAATAAATAAACATTAAAAAGAATTAAAACAATTTCAATTTTTAGCTATTCTTCCAAAGCTGTATGGACTAATACACTATAATTTTTTTAACATTTATTTATTATTAAGAGACAGAGAGAGACAGAAAATGAGCATGGAAAGGGCAAAGAGAGGAGGAGACACAGAATCGGAAGCAGGCTCCAGGCTCTGACCTGTCAGCACAGAGTCCAACACGGGGCTCGAACCCACGAACCATGAGATCATGACCTGAGCCAAAGTCGGAAGCTCAACTGACTGAGCCACCCAGATGCCCCTAGACTAACACATTATAAAGGACAAAACTAAAGACTCCCCCCAAAAAACAAAAAAAAGCCCACAGACACAGAAAAACATTTTTAATTAAAAAAATAAGCTTTTTCAGCCACTTGTATTTTAAAACTCAGCCTGTGTGACTGGTTTTAAGTCAAACTACACTGGCTCCTAGTAATCGCTGCTACCTGTTTAAAGAAAATATGGTCCCCTGTTAAATAGCCATTTTTCAAATTTACCAGGAATCAGTGTGTCTAGCTCTGTGCAAGAAGCTGTGGGAGAGTAAGAGAGGTGCCAAGCGGAGAATTCCCAGCTTAGTTGGTCTGATGCACAGTCATGTCCTGCAAACTCTTCTGTAAGCTGATGATGACTATTTTGCAGTGAGCTATCAACTCAAGGTGTGGGCTGGAAGAAAGGCTGTGAGAGCTGCTAATCACGTAACAGGTTTCTGAGGAAGGGACTTGGAGAAAAGAATAGGGAGGAGGAAAGCTAAGGAGAAAAAGCAGTTAATAAAAAAAAAATCACATATACTTAACTGTTTTATATTTCCTTCTAAGTTGAAACTAAAATGAGGTTAAGTCTGTATCTTGTAAAAGGACAGATGGAACATCTGCTGGGAAGCTCAAAACCATGACAGGAATTACAAAGAAAATCTTCTACAAAACTGAATTCCACATAGGTAAAAAGACAATTGTGTGGGATAAAGTGATAATGCCAAATGGGGACTGTGACGATTTTCTTCTATTTGTTTAACTTGACATATAGCAATGATTGTGTTGTTCTTCTGGCTCTGTTGTGACTTAGTCACAGATGATGCAAACCCTCACAGCTATGATTGGGAACAAAGAACGAGTGCTCCCCCTCCTGGAGGATCTCTGGACACATTTACCTTTCTTTTTCAATCAAAAGGGAAAAAGTGGTTCTATTTCTACTGCTTGTCCAAGGATGTAGGTATTGATAAGACCTTAAATATTCAGTCACTTCACTGATCAACCTATTGGCTTACAGTCAAATTTTACTACAATTCATGCCATTATATAGCACAGAAGATCTTTACTTCTATCCTCTTAGCACTTTCCTTTTCTACCACGGACCACTTAGAAACTTAGTGGTTTAACAAAGTTAGTTTGTTAACAAACTTAGTTTGTTAACCAGGTGGGCTAGTTAACTGACCCCAAGATGTCATAGGCAATCCTGGACCACAGGAGGCCTCCCATGTAGTGGGAAAGGTTCTACCCCTAGAGGAATATCAGAGAACACCAGTTCTCTATAGGAAGCTTGCTTCCAAGAGGAAGAGGACAGAGCTGAGCTGGGAAGGCCCAGAGATCCCTGCAAGATTGACACATTGAATAAGTAACTCCACCATAGAGTAAAGGGGTGGAGAGAAAAGTGTTGCCACAGTAGAGATCCCTCCACCAGGAAGACAACATCAGGATGAGGGGGGAAAAAAAACATCGCTCCTCTAAAATATATTAACACAAAGGCCCTAAAGTAGGCAAAAGATGGCTCACTTGGGGGTCTAAAAAGGGGACTATGAGGCTGTAGTAAAGGGGTCAGCACAAACTGAGGCTAGAGAGAGAAGTTCCCTGAAAGACATACTAAGAATTTGGTGTTTATCATAAAGACTAAAATTTTAAGTGAAGAGGGAACTACTGAATGGCTTTAAACAAAGGAGTAACCTGAAGAACTTCTAATTTTAAAATATCACAGTAGCTAGAGTGGAGAACAAGTTGGAAATGACACAAGAATAGATGAGAGAAGACCATGAGAAGGTTTTTTAATTAGTCCAGGTGAGAGATGATGGGTGGCTTAAAACAGAGGGTGACAAAAAGGTTGACAATGAATAATAATAATAATATAAAAGAGCAGCTGGTATTTATCAAGCTCTTCCTATGCATGCTATTCTGAAAACTTTAAATTTTACAGCTTATTTTATCTTCACAATACCTTTATGCAATAGGTACTATTATCTTTACTCTATAGAAGAGGAATCCCAGGCTTGGAGAGATTAAGTAATATGTATAAGCAAGGTTACATAACAGATAAGTGATGGAACCAGGATTTGAACCCAGGGACTCTGCTTCCAGAGCCCACTCCTCAGCAGTGTACTTCCCCAATTCAGGGCAAAGCAGATCTCTCTTCTGCTTTCAGATCAATCATCCCCTGCTCTCGCCTCCACTCTGAATTTCTGGTCTGCTGCCACTTTCTTACCAAGGAAAATAACACTGTATATCTACCTTTTCCTCTTGAGTCAACCCCTGCTGTAGGAGCTCTGGTTATCTACTGCCTGATGTATGATTACAGTTTCCCGTGTTCTCTTTCAGACCCCCTCAAGAGTGATTCTCTTGGTCCCTGACAAAGTTCAATGCAAGTAAATAGTATAAATAACCACTCTTTTTGTTTAGCTTTCTGACAGAAGCAGCATTGGCCAAAGTCCTTTACATTTTCACATTAACTATTTGGTACAGGAAAAAGTAAAGTAAAAATGATAAATTCTTCAGAGGTGGAACATCAAACTCAATATTAGCAAAATGAGAGGCATTATTTTTTATAATGAGATTTTATTGTGTAATCGTATTGCTTAAGAAAACAAAGCAAATAGAAAATAACAAACACTGCTAAATTAGTAAACAGAGCATTTGGGGAGTTTACTTAAATTCTTCCACTGGAAATATGGAGCTAATAATATTTCTCACCTACATATTTATAGGACTATTGTGGAGATTAAATGAGATCATAGATGTGAAAGCATTTTTGAGTTTTACTTTGAAAGAATTAGACAAATATAAGATTTCTGTGAAGGGTCCCCAAATAATCCAAATGGTTTTAGGAAATTCAATGCCATAGTAACAAACAACTCCAGAGTCTTCATGGCTTAAAATAATAAAGGTTTATTTCTTGCTCGTGCTACTTATTCAACATGAGCCAGCAGGGAGACCGTTTCATCATAGTTACTCACAATGGACCAGCCACCATCTCAGACACTTGCAATTACAGTTCCAGAGGGAAAGAGAATGCTCTGAAGGGTTTCTTACCTATAAATTTATGCTTCATCCCAAAGGCTCAAACTCATTGATCAGAACAAGTCACCATATGCCCAAAAGGCAGAAAGCCAGAAACACTTATGGACACCACAACCAGAAATGGAAACTAAGCCTAATATTTGGGGAATGTGGGACACATCAGCCATAAAAATCAAATATCAAAAAACAAACTTAGTGCTACAAATCCAGTCTTATTTTAATGCTAAGTGTAACAGACATTTGACTATTTTTCCCTTCCCCTGAGCTAACAGTGCTGCAAATTTCTTAGTCCTGTGGTCAGGATAGATTCAATTCTCATCGATAACTCCAGGGTCAAACCCAGAATAGCTAAAACCAAATACATGGCCCATCTTCCTAATTACAATCTTGAGTTCAAGGATTAGCATGTGAACCATGTCAATTCTGGGAATTTGCTAGAATTGTTGGCTTTCTCTTTCCTACTGAATTCCAACCTGGAAGCAAAGAGCCCTAAGAATCACTGACAGCATCTTGGGACCCTGAGTGGGGAGGCTGCCAGAAATAAAATCTACACTGAAGATTCAGGGCCAAGAAATGCAGAGAAAGAAACTAGACCAAGCCTCTCCTGAGGCCAGCTTGCCCTATTTCAGGACTTCTCGGTTTTTTATCTATTCACTTATTTTATTATCTAAGTCACTTTGACTCAATTTCTCTTTTACGCCCAATCAACCAAATACCAGTTAAGAACATTAATAATATATACAAGATCAGTTTACATTTTTATATAATAGTGTACTTTCATCTCTATATTTGCCTTAAGGAATGAGTCACAGAAGGCCAAGCCAAAACGCATCTGGTGGTTGTCCCAGGACGTTGCCTGCGTCTGTGATCCCACAGGCCAAACCCCAGGAGCTTTCGCAATGAGCACCACAGTTTCAGCCCTCTCAGATCTTCCCACATTTGATGAAACATTGTTATGTCGTGACAGCTGTAAAAAGTAACAGTCAGGGAGCTTGAGGGGGGGAAAGAGCCTAACATTCTTGCCATAAGAGGAGGCAGAGAAAGATGGTACAATATTCACTTCAGAAGGAGAAACAGTCCTGACTCTTAAAGAGAAATTATCTCTAAACCATAAAATAAAACCCAAAATGTGATGGTGTGCACAGGACACTTGCATAAAAAAGGAAGTGGCCTAAAGACATTTGCACCACTCAGGAAATATGTGACACACCCTTGGTTATGCAAAGGTCCCAAAAGAACTCACACACGGGGCACATAAGCCTGGAGATTGGGTGTGTGGCGCCTCACCGACCCCAGGCAGAACCACAACTCCTCAGTGTTAGTCAAACGGTGCCCAGTGAGGAGTGTATAGCCCTCAAGGTTGGGAGGCAGGGCAAGATGATAGTGCTCCTCTGTGAACACTGCTGACTGCGGGTCAAGCCACAGACGAGGCCTTACAGACGGCCATCAATAAACCGCACTGTCATCACCACCACCACCATCTTCATAACGTTCTTCTGAGCCTGGGATCCCCAATAGGAATAAGGCATTGGTGGGGAGGGCACATTGTCCCCAGCATTCCTTCATTCATACGACTAAGGGCCTTTCATGTGACAGGCACTGTCATTGAGCCAGGACTGCAGATATGAATAGACAACGTCCCAGCCTTCCCGGAGGAAGTTTGTATTCTAGTCATGGGAAGAGAGGCAGGAATACACAGACAAACTTGTACACTGATGACAGTTAAAGAAAATGATCAATGCTATGAAGTGAGTAACAATACAGGAACACCTTGCCTACCAAGACTCCCTTAGGAAGCCTGCACATTTGACATTTCAGGTTAAGGCAACTTCAGGATTATCCTATCTGATGAGACCACTGTGGCATCTGTCCTCCAAGGGACACCCAACAGTCCTTCAGGCTATTAAAAAAAATAGTAACTTCTGTGTATGTTTTAACAAAGAAATTTAAAGTTGCGGTTATTAATGTTTAATGTACAGATTGTCTTAACTCTTTATATACACGAACATACATACTTACATTTATATATATATATAATGTAATGTGTATATATATGTCTGTATATATATATGTAATGTAAGTATATATGGATCTATACATACAAACACAAGGTAAATATACGTATATTGGGAAGGTTTTCTTTTTTTCTAACTAGGTATTTGATCTGGGCAACATATTTGGATCTACTTTTTTTTAATAAAGTATAGTTGACACACAATGTTAAATTAGTCTCAGGTGTACAACATAGTGATTTGACAATCCCATACATTACTCAATGTTCGCCATGAATAAGTGTAATCATACAACGTTATTCCAGTATTCTTACCTATATTCCCAAATGCTGTATCTCTGCAACTTACTTATTTTATAACTTAAAGTTTGTACTTCTTAATCCTCTTTACCTATTTCCACCATCCTACCATTACCCTCCCATCTGGCAACCACCAGCTTGTTCTCTGTATTTAGAAGTCTGGTGCTGGTTTTTGTTTGTTCATTTGTTTTGTTTTTTACATTCCACATCTAAGTTTTATTTGTCTTCCTCTGACTTATCTGACTTAATATAATAATACCCTCTAGGTCCATCCATGTTGTTGCAAATGGCAAGACCTCATTCTTTTTGAAGGCTGACTAGTATTTCATCATCTTTATCCATTCATCTATCAATAGGCACAGGACGGTCTTATTTTTATAAGTAGGGAACATGCTCAAAAAGTTTGAAAACTGTTAGACTAAACACTGTTATAATCAGGGAAAATGAGTGTGGCCCATGTGTCACCAAGAAGTGGATGCAAAATGAAGAAAGTATGACTTTGTGTGTAATGATGTCTGTTTCATGCAATGACACCAGCTAACATGTAGTGTCTCCCTGCACAGGCTAAGCACTGTGCCAAGCACTGTACATACATCATCTCAGATAATCTCCAAAAAATTTAATGAGCTGTTGTGACTTCAGCACCATTTTACAGAAGAAGAAACTGAGGCCTAGAGCAATTACAAGGGCTGCCCATAAAAGCTCTTTTGTAGAGTCATGTGTTCTCCCAAATGGTATGTTTTTCCTAGGAAATTAGTCAGAAACAAGCAATATCTGGACTCCCTCTTGATTAATAAATCCACTAACCTTCCTATAATATTCTTTGGTAAAGAAAAGAACCTCTCAAAACTGAGACAGTGTAAGGTGCACATGAATTCAACCACCTAGAGCAGTTACTCTCAGTCCCTTCAACTCAGGGACAGCATCATCAGGCTTGTCTAGGGACCTCCATTTCCCCTCTAGACTTCACAAACATAGACAGTGGCTAGGCAAGCTTTCAGGCCTCAGTCTCCCCCCAGAGCAAATCTGCCTGGCAGTATCATAAGCCTTGTTTTCTTTTCTACCCTCAGAATTTAATGTAGTGTTCCAGCTTCTGCAAGACTGTTGTAGAACTAGTAAATGGCCTATGAATAGTAATTTGTCTACAAAGAACTAATTTCGGACAATTACCAGGGGAACAAATTAAATTTCCCTCTGAGATTAATTTAATCACACTAATTTTTTTTTCCTCCAGGGTGTTTAGATGCATAGAACATATAAAGGCTTTTAACTAGGTCCAAATAAAACTTTTCTTTTGTGACATCTGAAAAAAAGCAAAAATACTATTAAAATTATATAGAGACAGAGAGAGACCTAGTATATGCCTTCTCCAGAGAGCTAAGATATAAAACAAAAGGAAGCCATACACAAGAGGAAAGAAATCAAAAGTTGTATTTCAGTGGGACATTCACTGGGCATCCCTAATGATTTGTTTGCCTATTTCTGCTTACCAAAGCTCTTCTGTGCCTCCTCCGTATAGACCTAACATCTACAGGGAGTAGGTCCTCAGCTTTGACCTATTTGCCCATCTCATTCTAGGGCTGTAGAGGCCTTGGAGGACCAGAGTGGGCATTTATTTGCATTGAAATGAAGCTGGTTTGCTCAGGTCCATTTCCTGAACCACCAGAGTGTCTTGGACAATGTAGTCTATATGAGCTGCTTTGTTTATGAGGACTAAAAATTAGACCATGTTCACACTGCTATGCCATCTGGGAACTAGGCCAAATTTCAGGCAAGACCTCAGCATTTATAATAACAAAAGCACAATGGAAAAGTCCAGTTAATGAGGAGACACCCATAATGAATTTCCCAAAGGGCTGAGGGGTTTTAATAACACACTACAAGTAGTCTAATCCTTTCTAGGACTCTACCTCTTACACTAGGTTGCTACACAAATAACACCATGCAATCTTCTCCTGAACCCCTGGGGATCAAATAAGTAAGTAAGTGCATCTCTGAATTCCCACCCTCTTCAGGGTGCTGTGCAATAAATCTAAGTTTAGAAAAACCACATCACCTGCCTTTGTGATTTTTGTTTGTTGAATAGTTTTTAATAGAGAGTAGAGGTTTTGAAAGGGAAGGATCAAGAACTGGTTGGGACACAGGAAAAGAAAATTCTCTACATGGAATGGGAAAAAGAAAGAGGCTTCAAAAGCATCTTCTGTCATTAAAACACAGTAACAACAATAGTAATTTATAAATAAATTGAAGTGTTGATCTTTTATTTTTTGTGATGACATCATCTACAAAGAGTTTAGTGAATTTTCACCAAATTTGGAAGTTTCACTTAGAATGGTCTGAGTTAAACAAAGACTAAATTTGCTTCAGGGAACTGGACACAGGGCTCCCTAGAGACATACATAAACATAGGCAGTTGTCTTCTGCAGGATCTGACACAGAGATTCAATAAGAAGCTCATGTGAGTGCCTAGCAGAGCAAGAGCTACCATGATGTGGGCAGAGAAAATACACAGTGGCTTCAAATGTGAGTCTCCAATCAAAACTCACTAAGACAGATGGTCTAAGTTGCTGAGCTGCTTCTCACAGGAACAATTCTAAGTATTAGGATCCAGGGTGAGTTATAGTGAGGATTTGTTTATTTAATAGTTAATGATCCACCCCATCCTAGTGAGGCCAGCTAGGAATAACAGTGAGTGGCCAAAGCAGACCAGATCCTCTCCCCTGTTTCCTGAATAAAGGAATGAATGAGTGAGTGAGTGAGTGAGTGAGTGAGTGAATGAGGAGCTCCTGGTTGCATCACCTACACCTTCTCCACCATCTCATTCTACTTCCTTCTCATTCCTTTTCCCCAGTGCATTCCTCTGATACATTCCTCCTCCTGATTCACTCCATCTGGGGTAAGGGTTCAAAAACAAAGTTCATCCTGACTCCTATGCAAGTGTATCAGTTTGGGGGAGAAAAAAGCCAGAGAGATTGTTGCATTTGGCAGAATAGTATCAGGAGGCATTTCATGGGAAGAGAAGCCTGTGCTCTGTGTCCCTCCACGAGGGTCACCTGTGGTGATATAAATAAGACAAAGGATTTGAAGAGTGTGGAGGAGGGGAAACCTAGGGGTCTGACATGTGGCCTGAGGATTTTATGAGAAACTGGTTTTCCCAAATGGTTATTATCTTATTTATAACAACAAAGGATGCCAAACCATTTTAGACATTCTCTTCCCACAATAGTCCTTTCCAGGGGGATTTTGCCTATATCCTCAGTAAGGAAATTGACACTCAGGAAGGCTAAAAACACCTGCTTAGGCTAAGCCAGTCATGGCCCACAGCACCCCCTCCCTGGGCTCCTAGGAAATTAACTGATCCCAGACCCGAAGAAGAGCCCCAACTGGACTGTGAGCTCCTTGAGGAAAAATACTACTGAGTCTTGTTGACTTCTATGGTTCTCACCCCCATGCCAGGCACACAGCAGTTCCTCAGTAATCGTTGCCCTTTATAATTTAGCTTTTAATAATACTTTTAATTTTTAAAAATGAACTATTGGGACCTCATCAAAATATAAAGCTTCTGCACAATGCAGGAAACAATCAGCAAAACTAAAAGGGAACCAACGGGATGGGAGAAGATATTTGCAAGTGACATATCACATAAAGGGATAGTATCCAAAATCCATAAAGAACTTATCAAACTCAATACCCAAAAAACAAATCATCCAGTGAAGAAATGGGCAAAAGACATGAATAGACACTTCTCCAAGGAAGACATCCAGATGGCCAACCGACACATGAAAAAATGCTCAACATCACTCATCATCAGGGAAATACAAATCAAAACCACAATGAGACACCACCTCACACCTGTCAGAACGGCTAACATGAACAATTCAGGCAACAACAGATGCTGGCAAGGATGCAAAGAAAGAGGATCTCTTTTGCACTGCTGGTGGGAAAGCAAACTGGCACAGCAACTCTTGAGAACAGTATGGAGGTTCCTCCAAAAATTAAAAATAGAACTACTCTATGACCCAACAATTGCACTACTAGGTATTTATCCAAGGGATACAGGTATGCTGTTTCGAAGGGACACATGCACCCCAATGTTTATAGCAGCACTATCAACAATAGCAAAAGTATGGAAAGAACCCAAGTGTCCCATCAATGGATGAATGGATAAAGAAGATGTGGTGTGTGTGTACACCCCACACACACATACACACAATGGAGTATTACTCGGCAATCAAAAAGAATGAAATGTTGCCATTGCAACTATGTGGGTAGAACTAGAGGGTGTTAGGCTAAGCGAAATTAGTAGTCAGAGAAAGACAAATATCATATGACTTCACTCATATGAGGACTTTAAAATACAAAACAGATGAACATAAGGGAAGGGAAGCAAAAATAATATAAGAACAGGGAGGGGGACAAAACATAAGAGACTCTTAAATATGGAGAACTGAGGGTTGCTGGAGGGGTTGTGGGAGGGGGGATGGGCTAAATGGGTAAGGGGCTTAAGCAATCTACTCCTGAGATTATTGTTGCACCAAATGCTAACTAACTTGGAGGTGAATTATAAAAAATAAATTATAGAAACAAATAATACTTTTAATTTTTAATAACTATGGTTGTTAAATAAATATATAAATAAATGAACAAATAAGGGGTCAACTATAGTAATGATTCAGAGAACCCCTCTACCAAAAAACTGTACACACCTATTATATGACCATGTATTATAGGCCAACTCTTTGTGTCAAATATGTTCTCTGGCTGTTGCCTTCCATTTTGACTTGATACCCAAGGGAAGACACATTAATTTCTAATTCTTCAATGTGAAGAAGATCTCCTTCCTGATAGGAAATATCTTGGAAATAGCAAAGTGCCAGGCAACTAGGTAGAGATGGGAAGTCAGATATGGGGAGGGAAGCTGGAAAGTAGAAGGAATGAGATAGTCCATCCATAAATAGCTGCTCCTGAAAGCACTTCACTTACCATTAGCATAATCTTGAGGAAGGGACTTCTCACAGCCTGTATCACCAACATTGTACACCATCCACACTGTGAATTCAAACTGGGTTTTGCATTTATGAACAAGCCCCACTGTTTCCCTGAAAATGCTATTGAAAAATGCCCGGTTTCTGTAGCAAAATCATGATATCAAATACTTTTCATTGTGTGCCTTCTTACTCATGACAGAGGCAGCTATTTTGACAGGAGCTATTGCAAAGGAGAAAGAGGAGGCAGAGAACAAGGAAGGGAGGAGGGAACGGAAAAGGGAAGGGATACAGTTAAGGAGGCAGATGTGCCTTAAAGAAAGGAGTTACACATGGAAGAAAATAAATCAAACCTCCAATTTAAAATTTATCGATTAAGATGACTCTCCTTGCAAGCCTTATTTCAGGAAAGCCTCAAGAGCTTCTTGAAGACACTTTCCCAAAAAATCTAAGTCATATTTGCCATAAAGAATATTAATCCAGTTAATAAGTACTTGGTGAATGCCAATTGCCTTAAGAAATAATTGACTATTAGGAAAAAGGGAGGGCTTGGATTCTGCGAACTGAAACGTTTTACCAACTAAGTAACCTTAGAACATTATTTCCTAGTCCCTCCAATCTTCAGTGTCCCCATCTATAAAATATGGGTAATAATACCTACCACGCAGAGTTATGAAGATTAAGAAAACACATTTAAAGCATTAGCATTATGCTTCATAATTAAATGTCTTTTCCCTCCTCACCTGTTTGCTTTTTTCAAAATCTTTAGGGCACTCCTAAGACAAAAAATAGAGGATTGGTCTAGTCCTTCTGAAATGCAAATGTGTATATGAATCCTTTGGGAATTTGGTTAAAATACAGATTCTGACTCAATAGTTTGTTGGGGGGCGGGGAGGTTCTGCATATCTAATAAGCTCCTGGTCTGAGGTCTGTGGAACACACTTCAAGAAGCAAAGTATTAAATAACCTCTCAGAATATTGATAAAGACAAATTTCTGAGATATAAGATAGGTTGCATGCATTTTTTTCAAAAGGCTATGTAAACAATTTACATTAGTACAAATCCAAAACAGTCCCATTTGTGCACTACAGATTATGAACCTTCAGAGATACTTGATTTCACCAGCAGACCATGCAGCTGCATCACCACAGATAAATGCCTTACACCAGGACTTAGACTATAAAGACAAAGCGTCCTTTTGACTGAGCTGAAGATATTCTTCTGGACTTCTCCTTCAATCCTTCAAGAAAAATACATTGAATGAAAAAAAAAATCATTGGAGAAAAAAATGGAGCTTTTTCATACACTTTACTTTTTTTTTTTAATATGAAATTTATTTTCAAATTGGTTTCCATACAACACCCAGTGCTCATCCCAACAGGTGCTCAATACCCATTACGCACCCTCCCCTCCTTACCCCTCCCACCCCCCCCAATCAACCCTCAGTTTATTCTCAGTTTTTAAGAATCTTTTATGGTTTGGCTCCCTCCCTCTCTTTTTTTTTTTCCTTCCCCTCCCCCATGGTCTTCTGTTAAGTTTCTCAGGACACACTTTCAATTTAAGCTCTTGCAAATAAAAGATCAGACCAAGCATTAAGTTGGAAAACATGGGACCGTGGAAGAAATTCCATAGGTATATGAAAGCAAGGGGGAACATGGCAGAGTGAGGAGAAGAAATGCAGGTGCAAGAAACCCTTTTTTTTTTTTAATGCTGAAGTGCAAAATACTGATCATTTGCACAGACAACAGCATATAGGCCTTTATGGCTTCAGGAAATTATCTGTAATTATTTGTTCATAAAACAAATTCAGAATTATTCCCTATGTTAAAATATTTGAAGTATTGATTTTAAGTAATCATATATGTATATATATAGTAAGGACAGTTAATTATGATATATATATACATCATATATATGACATATATACACGTCATATATGTATATATATATTTAAGTACACTTATATTATATATATATTAAATACATATATTAAATATTAAATATTAAATATATATATTTAAGTACACTTAAAATCAGTACTTCATTTATTATATATTATATATATAATTCACATTTGAATTAAACAAAAAATCAACTACCTTTCATACTCAAAAAAATTTAATTTCAATATACCCCAGGAGTACTTTTGAATGAGTTCATCATTTTCTTCTGTCAGTTTAGGCTGAGATGGGCTTAAAGGTGACTGACACTTGACTTTTTGAGTGGCCAAATGGTTCCCCAAATCTAGACAGGGTCTGAAGTGCAATGCAAATTAGTAGGTTTCCAAATCAAGTCAGACCATTTTTATATAAATGCAACATTGTATTTTACCATTCTTTTGTAATTTTTTTAAAAAGACATTATTAACAATATGAACTTCAAGAAAATATTCATCTCTTAGAAAATTGTCTTCCTTACCCAGATATAGTAAAAATGCTAATTTTACAATTTTATACTTTTTTAAGTCTCTAAAGTACTTAACAAAGTGACAAACACCTACTAATTACTCAATACAAGGCTGATAAGCCCAACTGGAAAAAATACAAAATGATACAGTAATTTCCAGTACAAAACCTAGAGAACTACTTTTGCCAAAATAAAATAGGCACTAGCATAGAGACTTTTCACATTTTTAGCACAACATCTTCAAACAGTTTATTAACTTTCCCATATCAGAGAGCAAAGGAGAAGGAAAAAAATCCAATATTTCTTTAGCTTATTTTCTCACCTAGAAATGTCTGAACAATGCTGTCTCTGCGAAACATTATGAAGTTCAGCCCATTTGTGCTTCTAACCTCAAAAATGTCTTGCCTAGAACAATGGCGTTTTTGTGGCATTTGGTCTACAAGAGTATTTAAAATATCACAACATGGAACTAAGTGGTTTGCAAGAATCATAGAAACACAACTTGGTAAGGAATCTTTAAAGTTCAATTATTTATTCCATCCTTCTGCTTCCATATAGAAGCCATTTAAACCAGCACTGTAACAGCTTTAAAAAAAAAAGTTTTCTGCTTATTAAGATAGAAAGCAATAATCTGCCTAGAAATTAGGTTGGTGGTAAGGACAGTTAATTATAGAAACTGGAAACTCGTTAAGTCAGCAATTCATAATGATTAATGGTCCAATGGCAACTACAGGGAAGTGTCCAGTGATAAGGTACATGGTTCTGTCTCAAATGTGTTATACTCAATATTTTTATTACTTACTTATAACAGTGATTCTCAATCCTGTTGGCTCATTAGAATTACCTGGAAAGCTTAAAAAAATATACTAATGCTTGGACTCTACTTCCAGAGCTCCTGATTCAATTGGCCCATTCGATTAGACATCAGTGAAGATGTAGAAGACATGCTCCTAAGTCTGCATATGACACAATAACCAAAGGAATAGTTTATGACAGAGGAAATCCTATCTGTTGTGTGCCAAATTCCATGACAAGCAAGATAAAGAGAGAAATGTGACAGTCTTTGTCATTAATGATGAAAATGAGATTAGTATGAGATTAAGATAAGTTAATCATCACCAAAAAGCCAGTGCAATCTTAGATGCATTAATAATTCTTCTCCTACTTTGAGCTACTCAAATAACTTCTAGAATATGGTGTTTGACTTCGGAACAACCCACTTTAAGGGATTATAGAAAAGCTGAAGATCTTTGGGAGAAAAAAAAAGAGGAAACTGCAGATGACTGTCCTGGAGATAAGTCTACTCAATGAACCCAGGTTTAGAATTTTAAAAACATTATCAGGTTTGTCATGTGAACCAGAAGACATGTTGGCTCTCTTTTGGCCTCAGAAGATAAACCAATAGATAATAAAGCAAGAGAAAATCAATTTGGCTCAAGTGAAGGAAAAACTGTTTAATGATCAAAACTATCCAAAAACAGAGCACCAGAGAAGTTCCAAATTCAGTCATTAAATACAAAGGTTGAAAATGTGTTATAGATAGAGTGACAGTCCCGGTTTATGCCCACTGTCTTGGCAAAATAACTAATAGGATCCCCTTTCATTCTCACAAGTGCCCTGGTTTGGAACAGAAATTATCTATTCTCCCTAGTTTTGGAGCATTATCAGAATAATTAAAGAAAAATTAAGCCAGGTGGGCCCCCCACACTCCACACCCTTCCCCACTGAAGAGAGGTGGTGAGTTCCCCTCTTGTAGAGTGATATAAAGACTAGATATGCAGTCAGTGAGAATTCTGGAGACAGAAGTGAATGGGAAAACTTTAAAGGATAACTCCACAATTGAGACTCTCTAATGCACTTAAGCTAACTTCCTTACAGTACCTGAAAAGTGAGTCATGTTTTATCATTTGTATAAAACAATTTTTCTTCCCTGGATGTCACCATCCACAACCTATCCAAAATGCACCTGGATAGCCACAGCCATAATGACATGACCTTGTTTCACAGCAAGCTTGACAACCAAGGAGCATGAATGAAACCCAGAACACTTAGGGCTTCTAGAGAAGTCAAGACAGGTATACCAACAGCCAGAGGTTTATACCACTGATCTGTATATAGGAATCTGATTGCTGTCCTCTGCTCAATTCCTCAAAGAACAGGCTTTCTCTAGTCAAGCCAGAACATTCTTCCAAAGATGCACACACATAGTTACAACTAAAACCTTACTTACATGCACACATTCATGCAACACACATACATTTACACACATACATATATAGCTCCTAACCAACTCCTAGCATCATATTTCATATATTTTCAAGTTTGACATTCATGCTTAAATAGCTTACCTTTGTAAGAAACTGCAGAAAAAGCCAGATTCAAAATACAACAGTAATCTGACCACTGGTTTCATAATTGTGGACATGAATTTGAAACATTAACACAAATGATTAATTTTCCAGCTATAAAATGTAAAATATGGTAATTGCCATCTTTTCATAGTATGATTCACAGAACCAAACTATTTGGTCCAGTAAAGAAAACTACAAAACAAGATAAAAATCACTTTGAAACCGTTGGGGTTGGTGGTTTTTCCGTTAACTTCTCAACTGTTACCACTCTTGCCAAATTTTATCCACATGATTGATTTATGGATTACTTTCATAAACCATTTGCCAACAAAGGAAACTGCATTTGTGTTGCTCACTCCACACAGGAAGTTACTTCTCTTCCTGCTCCATCTTTTCATTTCTTTGCCTGGCAATAGCCAGGCAACAATGGAGCTCTAAGATTCTAACACCAAAATTAGCTTGTTTTAATTCTTCTAACTGCAATTACACATTGCTTGGAACCTTTTCAATTTCATGTCACTGCAATGAAGAAATTAAAATTAAAAAAAAATCTGTGTGGCTTTACTTGAAGTTTACTTCACACACAGATGAAACGGAACAAGTTTATGAAGACACTAAAATTATCTCAAACATGCAACAGGTACGTAACAAACACTTCAGAGTTGTAGAGTTTAACTGGATTCTTTAACTACCCCTTAATGCACCATTTTAGAACATTGAGAAATACGAATTCAGAGTCTAAAACAAAAGATTAAAACAGACCAACCAAATAAAAGAAACAAGGAATCAGACAAATGCTTAGCCAAAGAATAAGACTATTTAAATAAATCAGATGTCAAAGAGATAAAATGTTTATACTTTTAAACTCTTAAATCCAGAAAGAAAATGAAGTAAAGCCCAAAAATTACTTTTTATCCTCCACATAAATTATTTATAAAGGAAACACTTCTGTCATATAGAACATAGAATAATTTACACGTATTAACAGCACACAAAATAGAAGACATTTGCAATGTTTGCTAAAAAGCCACTGTTGCTATGGGAATGCCCTAATACAAAACACAACAACCAACAACCAGAAACCCATAACAAATGCAAGTTACTGGCACTTTCCACAACTAATTCCAACTTGTCACACTGCTTGTCATCATCTGTACTCTTTGGTTGGTGCATAAATTGCTCTAATAATCAGGCCTATTGGTGACGATCTACAGCATATCGGTGCTGCTGCTATGCTGCTCATGAAGAAAAGAAAGAGAAACCCAAATTTCTCATCAGGCTGAAGATTAAAGCAGGACTCAGATGTGTCTCAACATATTGATATTTTAAGAGTCTCCCCTCTCCCTAAAAAAATATTTAGAGTTTTACCTTCCCATGCATTTGGATAGCCAAAATATGTGAGATTGATTCAAAAATGTACTTAATTTCACTAAGCCTGAAAGCTTATATACTATTTCCTTCCTTTTTGTTGCAAGTTCTTAATGGTGGGCTATACCATGCTCCCTACTTTTGCATTTTTTTCCTGCCTCTGACTCTCAAATATTATCTTTAAAAAAATAATAATAAAGGTATTTTCTTCAGGTCCTCCAATTGCTCCCTTCTGATTTAAAGATGTTTTTCTTACTATATGGAGGTTCCTCAAAAAATTAAAAACAGAAATGCCATATGACCCAATAATTTCACTACTAGGTATTTACCCAAAGAATATGAAAATACAAATTCAAAAATCTGTATGTGCCCCTATGTTTACTGCAGCATTATTTACAATAGCTAAGGTATGGAAGCAGCCTGTTTATGGACACATAGATAAGGAAGATATGATATATATACAATTGAATATCACACAGCCATATAAAGGATCTTGCCATTTACAACATGGAGGGACCTAGAAGGTATCGTTCTAAGTAAGTTCAACTGAGAAAGACAAATACCATATGATCTCACTCATATACGTAATCTAAAAAACAAAACAAATGAAATAAATGAACAAACCCAAAGGAGAATTAGACCTATGGAGAACAAAGTGATGGTTGCAGGGGAGGCAGGGGGAAGATGGGCAAAATGGATGAAGGGGAGTGAAGTACAGGCTTCCAGTTATGGAATGATTAAGTCACAGGAATAAAAGGTACAGCACAGGGAATACAGTCAGTAGTATTGTGATGAACACTGTATGGTGAACAGATATGTTGTGGTCAACATAGTATAGCATATAGATCTGTCAAATCACTATGCTGTATGCCTGAAACTAATTTAACATTGTGTGGCAACTACACTCAAATTAAAGATCTTTTTAAAAATAAAATAAAGATGTTTTTCCTTAGCTCTTAACCTGATGAGCACCTAGCATTAGAATGGTTACGCAACCCTACCCCCCCCCCCTTTCCTGAGAGGCTCCTTTTCCCCTGGCTTTCATCTCACTGTCCTCTCTTTGTTCTCCTCAATCTTTGCTGCTCCTACTCCTTCTTGGGCTCCCCCCTTTCCCTTTTCTAACTAAATGTGGGTTTCTCCCTCCACACCCCACAAGTCAGCCATCACTCCTCAACAAGTTCTATTTTTCTCCTAGCTCGAAGCATCTTCTTCCAACTAATATCCCTACTCTACAGTTTTAAGCCCACCCAGTTACATTCTGTATCACCTGGGCATCTCCATTTGGATACCTACTCTATTTTATCTGGAAGGCAAAGAAAATCCCTTTTCACTTTGTGACTCCTTAGCTCCTGGGAGCCTGTTACCTCATATTCAAGTTTTCTTAAACAATCTTATCTCACCTACCTGAATGTTAATTTCCTATGACACACCCCTCATGCCCAATTGGGTCTAACTACAGGACTTTGCCCATTTCCCCCCCTTCTTAATATATGTGGTAAAACAACAAACAAACAAGGCCCATATCACTTCCCATTTCCTCTGACAAGACTTCCTCAAAAACTCACAAGCCATATCGCACAATTAGGATTTAGCATTATCTTTTCCTTATTACCTGTTATCAAGTTTGTTCTCATGGGTTAGTCTTCTCTTCTTGAGTAGATCGTATATGCTCAGGTAGAAAACAGAATATATAGCCCCTGTTTTAGCAAACCCCGTAGCAGGCAACACATTGCCATTCTAAGCAGATAAGGCCTTGTAGCATGCACTTTGGGGCCCACTAAAAATAGCCTGCTTGTCTTTTTCCTCATTTTTTTAAATTTAAGTATAGTTGACACACCATGTTACATTAGCTTCAGGAGTACAGCACAGTGATTTGGCAAGTCTGTACATTATGCAATGCTTACCACAGTGAAGCTCCCATCTGTCACCATACAATGCTATTACAATGCCATTGACCAAATTCCCTAGGCAATACTTTTCATCTCTGTGACTTACTCATTTCATACCAGTTTCCTTGTGTATGTTTATCCCTTCAAGCTTTTTTTTTAATTTGTTTTAATCTTTATTTATTTTTGAGAGAGAGACAGACAGAGTGTGAGTCAGGACGGGCAGAGAGGGAGACACAGAATCTGAAGCAGGCTCCAGGCTCTGAGCTGTCAGCACAGAGCCCGACGCAGGGCTCGAACTCATTAACTCGGAGATCATGACTGAGCTGAAGTCAGACACTTAACTGACTGAGCCACGCAGGTGCCCTATATCCCTTTGAGCTTTACATTCTTTTTGCACACTGCCTCAAATCTTTGAAAAGTAAATAACTCAACAAACACACGTTTTTAGACTTAGAGTGGGCACATTGTGTATATATTGAATTTTGAATATCATTTTTATTTCTATAAAAAAGGGGACAGTGGACATTCAATTCACCCACACACACAGGAACATGAAGTTTTACTGAGGTCTACAGAGGTCCAGTAACCTCATTCAAGCTCACATACCCAGAATAATGGTGAACCAACCACATTTTTCTACTCCACTCTCAACCACCTATTCTAAGAGAAAAGAGAAGTAGAAACATATAAACCCTGTATAAATGGATGAAGAAAATAGAAACTGTTTTGAAGGGAGTCTTGGTGATGTCACTGTAGCACTAACTGCTGAGTCAGCCAAATTGCCACACTCTTTGGAAAACCCCAAATGTCATTGTTCTAAGCACAAAAATCACAAGACCAACAGCAAATTCCATCCAACAACCATGATATCAACAACACATTTTAAGATTTTAGGAATAAATCAAGATATCAGAATTGCAATTTTTGGATGCAAGACTTTCTTTATAAGCATGCAAAATGATTTGGTTACATTTTCACCAACTATATAAGCTTGTGTACACTTCCTAAACAGGATATTTTAGCTCAAGAAAAAAAAATCCTTTAGAAACTTCGCGTCTACATTTGTGCATAAAAGGCATTCGGATATTAAATGTGCAGCTTTACTGAAGTTTCT
Organism: Panthera tigris; assembly: GCF_018350195.1. Lineage (NCBI taxonomy): Eukaryota > Metazoa > Chordata > Mammalia > Carnivora > Felidae > Panthera > Panthera tigris. The sequence continues at coordinate 53,780,417 of NC_056665.1, read as the reverse complement.
GAGTTTGACGCAAGACAGTTGCATCACTCAAATGAGTTCATACCCCTTCTCAATTCTGTTAAAGTTCCAGAGAATTGAATGAGGATGGTGTATGCCTACGTGGAAAAGGGAGAGAATAAGAACCAGTAGGAATACCAACGTTTTCCAACATCATTTATTTTTAAACAAAATCAGAAAGTAACCATAATTAATCTAACGCTTTTTCTGACATTTCTTGACATCAACACATATTAATATGACTACAACGGTTTTCACAACTTCTACTATTCACTTTGAACTTCTTTTAATAGGGATAACGAGTCTGGATATTTGGCTGGCTTTACCAAGTTTTCTAACATTTTTAACATTAACATATTTTAATACAACAACTGTTTTCCTTACTTGCATTATTCATTCCTATTATTAACCAGGAAAACTTTGAACTCCTTTCTAATGAGAATAATAATTCTAGCACTTGGCTGGCTCTCCCTAGAGTCTCCAATCCTACTTTGCTGTACACATCTTGGCAGTCCAAAATCCCTCTTGTAATTTTATGTTTTCTACCTTCCAGTTTTCACAATCTCATGTCTAATTTACCAATTAATTTCACCTAGAATCATTAACCTTGTCTCTTGTTAATGTTCTAAACCCTTTAGCTCTTAAAAGCACTTTTGATCATTTTTTAAGCCTGTGTTATGACCTATAATGTGCTTTGAAGCTTTAGGCTTTGTTGACAAATTAAGGTTCTCTAGGTATTGAAATATCTTCCTTCAGCCTTCAAAGAGAAACATTTGGTCAGCCAGGCTTAGTGCTTATGGAAATCACACCATTTATCTGAGCTTTGTGTAAATTTTTCTCCCAAGTGCTCATTTACAAATGCTAAGAGTAAGATTTAAGGTCATTCTTAGACTCACATTTGTAAAATTTTGTATCTCCTTTATCTGTCTTTGTCCCCAGAGTATAAATATTTTACAAATAGGTATATGAGGGAAGGAGAGAGGATTTGGAAGATTTTGTCCTTTTGTTGGTGCTGTTTGTTTTTCAGGTTGGTCAGAAGAGCACTATGGTATCATGGGAAAAATAGGCTTTGGAATCTGGCCAATCTGAATTAGAATTCCAGCTGTGCCACCTATTAGTTCTGGAAATGGAGATCCACTTCATCTGGCTGGGTTTTGTGGATGATCAGCAATGTACAAAGCCCCTGGACACCAAGCTATAAGAATGGGAGCCACTACCTAGCTGTGCAACCTTGAGCAAGTCACTTGAGTGAGATCTCCATGCCTCAATGTTTTTACACACAAAAGTGAGGTGATAAAAGATAATAAATATGCTCTTATTCATTGAACTGTGGCTAAGTTCAGTAAGTTTAGTATAGTAGAGTGCTTAGAGCCACACTTTTCACATGGTAAGCACTATGTGTGTGTGAGCTATTACTATTGTCACTATTTTTATTGCTATTACTATCACAGTTGGTCATGTATCTATCTACCTGTCAATATCCATGCTGAGAGTGTCAGGAAAATTTCCTTAAGTCGCCAAATGCTTTGCACAGAGTAGGTAATCAATAAATATCTCATTGAATTATTATCATTTACACAGAGCTTATTTGGTGGGACAGGGTGGGGGTCTCTACCACCGCAATCTTTATACTGTAGTCTTCTTGCTGTCGCTGCATTTGTTTCTCTACTACTGCATCAGCAGCAACTTCTATACCTTTAGTATCACAGATTTGCTAATTTGGGGGGTGATACTTGCTACCAAAGTTTTACGACTTTAGCCCATTTTTCAGTATCTTCCTAGCATTGTTATTATCAATATCTTACTTTATTTAATGCTTATAGGAAATCTGTAATTTATTGTGAATACTTGCCCACCACCAAGTTAGATTTGAGACAAAGTCCATATAAAATATTTAGTGCAGGTCCTGGTACATGGCAACTATGAGATATGTATGTATGTATACATGTATGCTAGTCTTACTATTGTCAAGTATTTTATATAAATTATCTCATTAAATCTTTAATAAATAATCCTATGAGGGGCACCTGGGTGGCTCAGTGGATTGAGCATCCTAGTCTTGATTTCAGCTCAGGTCATGATCCCAGGGTCATGGGATGGAGCCCTATATCTGGCTCCACACTGAGCATGGTACCTGTTTAAGATTCTCTCTTTCTTTCTCTCTCCTCCTTCTGCCCCTCTCCCCTGCTTGCACTCTAATTAAAAACAATAGTCTTATGAGGAAAATTCCTTATTTCACATATGAAATAACTGATGTTCAGAGAAATAAACAAATTGAGATCACAAGTTAGCAAATGAGAGAAAGCATTCAAACCATGGCCTATCTTATCCTAAAAACACTCTTTACACTACATTTGGGTGGGACTTCACCAGTTCTCCCTTTTTCTTTTTCAGAAATAGTTTCAGTTTATTCCCATCTCCTTTTCAGCCTTTAAGTGGGAATACTGCTTTTCCAATTATAAGCATTCTCCTCCCTAAGATCTACAGAGGTCTCTTCAAATCCTTTTCCATTTGGGGCAATATCCTTCAAAGCGAGGTTGAGCAAAAAGTCCCAGGCTTTCATCGTTCTTACAAACATATTCCATATAATAAGTAGTTTAAAAGCCTTAATATCAGGCTGAATCTGTGTGAATCTGAATATCAGGCTGAATCAGATTCAGATCCCATCTCTACACAGACTAGCTCATAGGGTCATTGTGTGTTACTCTACTTCAATCCTTACATTAACTGAAATAAGTACTTGTATCATCCCCAATTTGTACCTGAATAGATGGGCTGAGAATGGTCCCACAGTTCACTGTATGGTCAGCCATCCTGTTCGGAGTTCCCAAATCAAGCTGTGTACAGTGGGGACCCACTCCCATTTTAGGTGGGCCTGGCTCATCCTCTCTGAGCCACAGTAGTGATTGATAGACTAGGGATACCTGTGCTCATCTCTCCTCTGCAGCTTCCCTCTCTCAACTCTTGTCCTTCTTGGTTTCTCCAGCTCCTAATGAGTTTTGTTCTTTCCTTGGAAGGTTTTAACTCAGAGACTGAGCTGCCTTATTTGATACGCTACAGTCATAGAATATTGTTCTACTGTTTTGTTGTTGTTAGGAAGCCCAAGAGAACACAGAGCTGTAGCCACACATCTAAGTGCTTTTGTTCATTAGCATGCAAGCTCAAGAGAAAACCATCTCTGTGTCATTAGTGTGATATTACTCTTAAAAGATCTGAAACAATCATGGCAAAAATTGTTAACATCTATTTAATCTGGGTAGTGGGCACACAGGTGTCATTGTTTCCTATACTGTTCCATAAGTTTGAAATATTTCATAAATTAAGTAAAAATAGCTGTAAGTAGAAAAAACTATCATCTCACAAAAGGCAAATAAAATATGGCTTTCCTAATAGAGTTACTACTCACAGAATGAAAATACTTGCTACACACTGGAAAACAAGTAAATACTGAAATGCATAATTACTTCACAGTGGATTACTTATTACTGTTTTCCCCAAGGGTTTTTTTTAATTTTTTTATTTATTTTTGAGACAGAGACAGAGAGAGAGATAGAGAGCACAAGCAGAAGAGGGGTAGAGAGAGAGAGACAGAGAATCTGAAGCCAGCTCCAAGCTCTGAGCTATCAGCACAGAGCCCGACATGGGGCTCAAACTCATGAACCACAAGACCATGACCTGAGCCAAAGTCAGAGCTTAACCAACTGAGCCACCCAGGTGTGTCCACAAGGTCTTAAAATATACACATGTCTACTCTTCTGATTTGAGGTTTGATGGTTAAGGCTTTCAGGAGTCATCCTCTACAGTTAAAGGACTAGATATAGAATGGATGTAAAGGTATGGAGCCAAGTTTGGTGATGACCAGAGGTGCCAAATAACTAGACGTCAAGAAGCCAGAGAGAGTGACATAAATCACCAATAGGAGGGAAAGTGGATGATGGGCAGTGAGGAGGGCACCTGTTGGGATGAGCACTGGGTGTTGTATGGAAACCAATTTGACAATAAATTTCGTATTAAAAAATAATAATAAATAAATAAATAAACATTAAAAAAATTTTTTTAAATCACCAATAGGAATTAAAGCCTCATTCTCTCAGGCTAAGCAACATGTTCATCAGCCTCCTGAGAAGGATTCCTTCTCTCAAAGGCAGACTTATGTTAACCAAACTTACAAGACTGATGAATAAAATCAGGGTGCAAATATATTATTTTACAATGAGAACTCTGTCATAGAGCCAGTGTACTGATTCCGTGTAGAACAACTGCCACTGGACAACAAAATATAATTACACGATTCGTACAGCATGAGAAAAGTGCAGTTGTTAGCTACCTTTGTTGAATATTTAATAGTACCAAGCTTAGCCCAACGCATCCATCTCCATATATGGGAAAAACCTACCAATAAGAACAAAATGCTAAAAATTATCCATTGTGCAAAACTCTGTCTTCTGGCTAGTGCCTAAATAAGCAATGCCAAATATCGCCCTGCCTTCATAGTTATCAAAACCCTCTTTGAATTGAGACCTTCCTTCATGAAAGGTGTTGCTGCACTCAATCTTATAGGCCAAATGTCACCTACAAAATCACTTCTACCAATTATCTTTCTTAGAGCTTATAAAAGACTCCATGTAACAACTTAGGTTGAATCATAGATAGATGAGAAGATCTTTATGAGGTCCTATCTTGTAATGCATGAAGTTGTTCATCAATGTATCCAAAGTTCCTAGAGCAGTGCTAGTGACTTAACAGACAATAAATATTTCTAACGTAAGTGAAAAAAATCCTCTTGAAAAACATTTTTTTCAACTAGTTCAGTACAAGCTTAAAGCCTGCACATTTTAACTAATCATTTCCACTTCTCGTTTGATAAACACAATCATTCCAGACTTCAGAACTTTGTCCTACACATACTTTTCCACACTGAGCCTGAGCTAGAGAAAATCCCCCAAAAGCCATTCATCACCCATCAGCCAATACCATCACTTCTATCACTATTACCACAGAGGCCTATTTATTCTAGTGGCCCTATGTATTCTTGTGGCCAAATAGACACCAAAATTAACTATCAATTCGTGAGAAAGAAATTTTGTCTTCTTCCTATACCAAAGAACATACCAACCACTCTTACGGCATGACAAAAATAAGTGTATAAACATTACTAAAACCTGTATTCATGGAAACATATAGCACCTTGAAACTAAAATGGGCCAAAACAAAGAAAGTTTTTGGTGAAGTTGTAAAGTTCGAGAAGGCATAAATCCAACTCTTCTTAAGGTAAAACTCATCCCAGCATGCATGTGCCATGTATGTTTTACTCACTGCGTACTGGAACTTTTCATTATGTTCACGGTCATTGGCTTTCACTATCCGTTCTACTTCTAAAGAGAAGGAGAAATCAGGTATGAAATTAAATTTTTGACCCAAAGAAACATATAACTCATTAAACTAACATCACTTAGGTTACTTTGATTGTAGTCAAGGTTGCAAGAATTCTTTCCTTTGAAATTTGAAGGGCATTGGTTTTTTCCAGCCTAAATGTTGGAACATGTGTTGGAAAGTCCCAAAATGGAAAGCTGAAATTTGTCTCATTGTAATTCTGATGCCAGCCATAAAACAAAACATTATGTGTCTCCAATTTCTACATCCCTTTAGCTCCACAAAGACCCTTTCTCTTAACTCCGAGTAGTTCCTAAAGGAGAATGCTGTTGAAAGTCAAATGCCACACTGAGATTTTTTTTTCTTTTTTTTTTTTTTTTTTTTGCTACCAAGTCACAAAATACTGTAGAGCCAAACAAAACCATACTGAAGTGGCCATGGAGGTCACTGACCTTCTGGTCACTGAGCAAAAATGATTTTTTTTTTTTTTTGAGAGAAAGAGAGTGCATGATCAGGGGAGAGAGACAGAGAATCCCAAACAGGCTCCATGTTGTGAGCCCAGAGCCCAACGCAGGGCTCAGACCCACGAACCATGAGAGTTGGGTGCTTAACTGACTGAACCACCCAGGCATATTCAGAGGAACTGCACATCATCAGGAGACTGAGACTTACCCTTTGCTGGAAGTAGCCAAAATATCTTCTGGGGAAAAAAATGCAAACACCAGTACAAATAAAAAAATAAAATAAAATAAAACAACAAACTCAAAGATTATGATGGTGCATAAATTAAAATTTGCACTGGCAGGGGCGCCTGGGTGGCGCAGTCGGTTAAGCGTCCGACTTCAGCCAGGTCACGATCTCGCGGTCCGTGAGTTCGAGCCCCGCGTCAGGCTCTGGGCTGATGGCTTGGAGCCTGGAGCCTGTTTCCGATTCTGTGTCTCCCTCTCTCTCTCTGCCCCTCCCCCGTTCATGCTCTGTCTCTCTGTCCCAAAAATAAATAAAAAACGTTGAAAAAAAAATTTAAAAAAAAAAATAAAATTTGCACTGGCAAAGGAAAAACAGTGCACCCGAAACACCAGTAGAGCATGTTTTTGTAGTAAAAGTAGCAAGTTCTTGCTCCATTTAACTAAATTCAGAGTTGACAAAAGGGTGATGATGGACTAATGAAAGCTATGGAATGGAGACCAGCAAAATGAACACCAGATGTCAATGCAGAACATTCAAGATAAGTAACTTCACCATTTCACCTGGGACCCCCTTAATCCCACAGCTCTCCACCTGGGTAAGTGACAGGTGGTAAAAACTACAGGGATAGTAATAAGAGTCTGAGTTTGGAGAAGGTACTTAACCACAGAGATAAAGGAGACTGGAGGGTGGAAAGTAACTTAGAGGCATCTATTAGGGATGGGGGAAGGAAGAGCAAGGGGAAAGCAAAGAGAGGAAGAGCTGAAAGTAGAATTAAGGTGACAAAGATGAGGGAAATGAAGAGAAGTGGGGAGGAAGAAAGAACCTATTTTATCACCACTACCCTCCCTAGGCCAGGTACCACGATTTGTAAGAACTGACAACTTTTTCCCCAAAGTCCAAGAGGAATCTGTCTCTACAGCCCCATTGGCTCAAGTCTGAAAATATGATGCTACGTTTATATCTGAAGACTGCTTCTGACAAATGACACCCTGTCTTTGGTTATGGTTGATTCTCTACCTTTTGTGAAAGGTCTGTTTGACATCCACCTACATGGCTTTCTTCTTACCTATGTAATTAAGTCAGTTCCCTGTGACTATTCCTGTTTTCAAGGCTAGCTCACCTAGTTTTTGATAATAACAATATTGGACTGATGTCCACAGCTGATGACACCTGAGTGGGCTTGTCCCTAACATATGTAACTCTGAAATCCTGAATTCACCAGGAGGCAACCTCTTAACCAATCATCCCCTGCAGGAAACATTTCAAACCCTGGCTATCAAAGCATCATCCTAACCTTCTTATTGCTTCCCTAACAAAGAGCAAAAATATCAAAGTCCAAAATGGTATTTTGGAGGGTGAGGGGACTTAAAGCTTAAAAAGCTGGATGATTTGTTTAAACATCCCTACCTTCACCCAGGCATGGTAAAACGGCTGACAGGAAAACAATGGATGTTATTAGGAGGATGAAAGTTAACCTGGCCCACCTGGCATCCTGCTTGTAAGTTAAATATTAACTTTAGCTGTAAGTCAAAAATTAGATATGCTAATTTTTACATTAATTGCCTTTAGTTGACCTCACACACATTCAGATGGTCATCATTTTTAAATTTCACACTATAAGGAGCACATCCAGGGATAGAATTCTATAGTTATGCACCTGATTTTAGTCACTCCAAACACCAGAATCTTGGCTCCTGTCCAGTGTCTCCCTGTAACCACCCTCCCCAAGGACTGAGAATAGCCCTTTACCCAAGGGGCCAGAAGAGTAATTTCTGCGCTAGGAAAGTTTGAATGTTCTTCTCCGTGTCCACGAGAACTTGGACTTGCTCTTGCTCTTGTCCCGTGAGATTTTGTTAGAGCCAGGAAGTCTTCTTTTGGCTTCTAAATCATTATTATTAAATCTTTATCTTTGCTTCTGTACTTCTACTAAGTACTATCTTTCTGAACCGAGTCTTTATGAATAAACTCTGGCATCCTATTTTCCATCCCTTCACTAAGCTCTACAAAATCCCAGCTTTGGTTCTACATCCCTATAGCTTTGTGCCTTTAACCTAACTCTGCTAGGCCAAGAACTGACATTCTTTCATGTGCTATGACCGTGGGTGAGGGGATGTAAACCTCTCTTGGCAATATGTCACATCATGTAAGAAGAGGAAGCTGAAAATTAATCCTCAATAAACAACTCCCAATCATTGTTCAGAGGTTCAATGACTTAATGCCCAATATTCCATAGGCATTTCAGGAACCTTCCAGCTGTGAGAATACTAAAAGAAAAGTACCCACTAGGAGATGAATGATTTACTAGGATAAGCTCACTGCTACATAACCATTATCACTGAACTTTTGTGGTTCCAAAAAGGTGTAAAGTGATACAGAAGGATGTATAAAATATAGTGAGCCAGCATATGTTAAACTGCAGTTCAAAGAGCTTCCAGGTAAAGATAGCCAACTAAATATGTCCTTCTATCACTCTTCCCACTCAGGCCTCACTGAAATAGCAGCAATAGGTCTTTTTTTTCTTTTTTTTTTCTTTTTTGAAGAATAAAAATGTAACAGTTTTAGAAAACAAGTGGAGGCTAGAAGGGGTTCAAAATTTTAAAAATTCCCAGTGAAGCCCCAGAGAAGTTCCAAATTCAGTCAATAAATACAAAGGTCGAAAATGTGTTATACATAGGGTGACAGTCCCAGTTTATGCCCATTGTCTTGGCAAAGTAACTAATAGGATCACCGTTCACTCTCAAAAGTGTCCTGGTTTGGAAGATAAATTATCTGTTCAGTCTAGTTTTTGAGCATCACCAGAACATTAAAGAAAAATTGAGCTAGGTGGGCCCCTCACTCACACCCTCCAACTTTGCCCACTAACGAGAGTAGGCAACATGCCTGGGAAGGAAACCAAGAGTGGGTGTTCAGACCTAAGAGAAGCAGCTCTGAACCTCCACATCAGCTACAGGAGACTCAGGTCCTAGTAAACCCTGCCTTACAAAGGCAGCTGTGGGATTTGCCAGACTATGGACTGAATGCCTGTGACCCCAGAAAATTCACATGTTGAAACATTCCTAATGTGATGGTATTTGAGGGTCTTTGGGAGGTGGTTAGATTATGAGGGTAGAGCCCTCATGAATGGGATTAGTGATCTTATAAACAAGGCCCCAGAGAGTCCCTTGCCCCTTGCATCCTATGAGGACATGGCAAGAACACAGCCATCTGTGAACCAGGAAGCAGGCTCTCACCAGACACCAAAACCACGGGCACCTTGATCTTGGACTTCCCAAGCCTCCAGACCATGATAAATAAATTTCTGTTGTTTGTAAACAACCCAGTCTATGGCATTCTACTATTGTAGCCAGAACAAACTGACACATGCAGAAAAACCTCCCTGGGAGCTGGCTACATCACCAACCCTCCAATTTAGAGAAGAGGGCTGGCAGGGGGAAAGGGTTTTACAACTGCCCTCATGTATCTAGTTAGTCCTTCATTTGTAAACACAAACCAGCAACCGTAAGTCACCAGACATCTGAGAAAAAATCAATAGCACAAAAGGGAAGGACGCAAGAGGAAGAGATAATGCTAAAAACAGGTGGGGAAAATGTTTTTTATGCTAATTAGTAGCTTGAAAATATTCAAGAAGACATAGCACCCATGAAGCAAAAACAAGCTGATAGGAATAAAGATAGCAGAAAATAAGAAAGAGTTCCTGGAAATTAAAAATTATTTAATGGGAAACTGTATAGTAGGATAGACAGAATGAAAAATAAACTGAAGAAAACTCTTCAAATATATAGTAAAATGACAAAGAGGAGGAAGATGTGCAAAGAACACTTAGGAGAAGAGAACATAAACAATGGATAAGTAGAAATAATCAACTAAGCAGAAGAAAATTTCCCTGCACCAGTCTAAGATATAACTCTTCAAAGAGGATGAATGAAAATGGAGGGACAGATATGCAAAAAATTTTGAGCTCCAAAGACAAATAGAAAATATTTTAAAATTTCAGAAGAGGAAAAAAAATGGCTAGCCCTTATAGACACAAGAATCAGGCTAACATGAAATTTCTCATCAATAACAAGGATGATAGAAGACATTAGAGTGATGCCTTCTAGCTTTAAGTAAAAATATGTTTGAGCTTAGAATTCTACACCTAGCCAAATAATCAAGTGTGAAGGGGCAATAAGAACACTTTCTGACATACAAGTGTTTATGTACAAATACATCTCCAAAATAACTCAAGAATGTACAAAAGGAAAATAGTTTAAGTATTAAAAATAAAGCCAAGTGAGAGAAGATATAGAAGCAAGGATGATAATCAACTATAGTGAAGAAGGAAAATAAAACTGACATGATCACCCACATACCTGTCCTAAGTGGGCCACAAATTCACAGAAAAAGGAAAAGCTGGTCTATTTCCATTTATTTCACTGCCTATATGGTAAAAATAAACCAGTTATTCAGGAAAAGTACAATTATATATTAGTTCTTGGCTCAAACAATAATATCTCTAACAAATCCTCATAAAGAAGTCATTGTTTGATACAAAGAACATAAAATGAGTTTTTTAGAGCTGTATTTTGTAACAATTGCAGGCATGTCTTTCCAAACACAATTCAGAGGGCCAAATACTAGGGTCTCTGTACTCAGTGTCTACTGAGCTGATCAAATTCAGGAATGTATTTTAGGATATTTATATGAATAGATAAACTACATGTCCCTCCAGAAATCATCCTAAACATATTTCTCTCCACTGCACTTAGCTACATGCTAAATGACTATGCGTTTCAGACTGAAATTCTTGAAAAATACCTGAAGAACTACTGTGCTGTTACTAGCTGAGTACAGATTCTTAAGACCCAAAATCAAGCTGGTAAAAGTGTAGCATCCTTTTGTGACAGCTGAGGAGCCTAACAAAGACGTTTGCCTAGATAGGAAGCTATCCTTCATCATTTCAGCAAGCAAAGAGAAAAGCCATTAGCAGAGGCAGAATTATCTTAGACACCTGTTTTGAATCTGCTTCAGAATACAGAAACATAGGTATAGAAAAAAAAAAGGTAATTAAACCTGTGAAGTCCTACTTCATATAAGATAAAGGAAATAGCCTTCACTCTCCAAAACTCATAAAGGCCAGTATAATCTGATGCTTGTCTCATTCAAATAAAGAATCAATGAAGTAGTCATAGAATCCTTATCTTTGAGCCATTGCTTCCTGTTACCTTATCCAAGAGAACTAAATAAGGATACAGCATTTACTTTGTGAAGTGGTCATTTATAAATCAGTTAAATGTTAGGAAACATTTACCAAAAATGTTTTACCAATTACCTCAATTTCAAAATAATTGCCCTGCAGTCTACCCCATGCCTCCCTGAAATAATTATCTGATTGGGCAGATTATAGGTTTCAGATAGTAAAACTATACCCACTTATGTATGTGCATAGGCTTGTCTTTCCATTTGGAAGGAAAAGATGCACCAGTTATCTGATCACTAAAACACAAGCTTAAAAGATGAGAAGGACATAACACAACCCTGCTGGAAATTTTTAACCCTGCTGGAAATTGTTCTTTGTCACCAAGACTGTGGGGACGCATAAAAATGAGTTTCCTAACAGTGCCTTGGATCTTTAAGCCAGAGGCCTGAGATCTTCTACCAACTGTGTGTGTGAGCATGTTTTAAGTCATGACTTCTCCTTATCTGTGGTTCCTCAGAAAAATAATGCCACTTTGTGTTGCTTTCTTTCTAAAAAAAAAAAGCGAATAGGTGAGAAAAAGAAATCATCCAAGCTTGGCTAATCAGTCTTAAAGTTGCTTACATTATTATTTCTTAAGAGGATCTGAAGTAACATCCAGATATTCTTAATGAAAACAGGCAAATGCCTCTTGATTCTTCCCCAGGTTGTTGGAGGCAACACCTAACTCCTAATCTAGGCTCTTTTCCCTCATATTCTATTAAGTTATAAAGGATTCAACTTCTGGGGTGCCTGGGTGGCTCAGTCAGTTAAGCGTCTGACTTTGGCTCAGGTCATGATCTCACAGCTTGTGGGTTCGAGCCCCACATCAGACTGTGCTGACAGCTCAGAGCCTGAAGCCTGCTTCAGATTCTGTGTCTCCCTCTCTCTGCCCTTCCCCACTCACGCTCTCTCTCTCCTTCAAAAATAAATAAACATTAAAAAAAACACACACAAAAAAAAAAAAAAACAACAGAGAGATTCAACTTCCACTTCTAGCAGGCAGGAGAAGACGTTCATTTAAGCCTTTTTCTCCCCCTTAGTTTGTCTATGAACAATGCCTAATATATTAGTATTTAAGACTAGTTAGTGAAAGCAGTAGCTCTGTTAAAAGACCAAGAGTAGGGGCGCCTGGGTGGCGCAGTCGGTTAAGCGTCCGACTTCAACCAGGTCACGATCTCGCGGTCCGTGAGTTCGAGCCCCGCGTCAGGCTCTGGGCTGATGGCTCGGAGCCTGGAGCCTGTTTCCGATTCTGTGTCTCCCTCTCTCTCTGCCCCTCCCCCGTTCATGCTCTGTCTCTCTCTGTCCCAAAAATAAATAAAACATGTTTAAAAAAAAAAAAAAAAAGACCAAGAGTAAGGGGGAAGATTTAGAATGCTTCCATTTGACCCATAAGCGATCACAGCAACTACAAATTCCTAATTAGTGAACACAATGGTCTTTCTTCAATTAACTCCAGAGCATTTTGTCCTTCACCAAATGTGGTTTGGGACACAATCTTCAGGCAATTGGCTTTAGATCCCCAAAAATATGAAATGATGAAGCACCACAAAAAAATTGGGGTCTCTGTACAAAACCCTGATGACAGGAACTGATACTTCCTCAACAAGGTTGGTTCCAATCCAAAAGCTGAAGAATGTCTCCAAACATTGAGGGTCGCTTGGGGCTTGGGGTTGTTGTTGGTTTTTTGGGTTGGGCCAGAAGTCTCAGAAAAATGCCCTCAAGCTAAATCAATAACTTAAGCTTTTCCTTTCTGAATTTTCTTTCATTCTTCACAATCTGGTTTGTGTGGTTGGGAGCCAAAGCAATTCATTAAAGACATGAGGAAAGAACAATAAGTGGGGAGAGCATTAAAGAAAAGAGTTCCCCACCCTCCAAGATTTCCTGATTTGACTCCAAAAGCACATTCTGATACAATTGAAAAATATGTGCCCTAAATTGGGGTTTCCTATTGAAACCCAATGGTGACCTGCGGCTGCTGGGACTTATTGACATTTGAACAGCAAACTTAAGAGAATTGAGGCAAAAAAAGAAAAATCTTCCCACAATTTTTTTTTTATACTTGTCCTCACAAAAGAGCTTGGAAACAGAGTTAGGGGATTCAAACAAATACTAAAAGGCCTTGGGTTTGTTTTCCTCTTGGCTGAGCCAACTTGCTCATCAGGTCCAGATATTTGGAAAATTTGATTTATTGGAAGCTCTATTCCTCCCATGGCTTACTTATAGCTTCACAAAAAAATATAAAAAAATTTAACCAATTCATTCTTCTTCCACCATTACATGAATTGTATTACACAAGTTACAAGTAAAAATTGACACATCTTCATGTGAGCCAATGGTACATTGCTTTCTCTAAGTACAGATTCACAACTGGAGATTTAACAATTATTACAACATAACAGCTAACATATTGAGCACTGGTAAAAGCTAGATACTTTATGAACTATTTTGCATGCATTATTTCATTATTCTTCAAAACAATGTTACTAGGTACATGCTATTATTAATTCCACTTTACAAGTGAGGTAAACAAAGGCCCAGCAAGAGTATGCAGTACAGTCAGTATTCAAACACTGAGCTGCCTTTCTTGTCAAAGCTGTTTGGAAGAGATTCTGAGTATAAGAAGATGGCAGATGATACTGTTCAGAGCTGGCTGGGAAACCACAAATGGCCATGTGACTACACCCAGAGGTCAAGGAGAGGAAGATGAGAACTCTCTCAGTGAATGCCTTGCTGCAAAGTATACTTCAAACACACACTCCCTCCCAATTAACCTTGCAGCCCTGTGACCTCCTCCATTCTACTGCTTCTAGGCTTCTCTCTGCTTCCTGGTGGAGGCCAACCTCAAGAACCTACCTGCCTTCTCCTTGGAGCCTTTGGGCAGCCCTTGCTGAGAATATGCTCCCAAACTGTTGTTTGAAACTTACTGCTTTCTGTGCAACCTGTCCCATATGGGCCCAGTGCTAAACTGTTAGTTTTTATTTCCACTCTTTTACAATTTTATTATGTATAGCAAATGAAACAAATGCATTTTTATGGACTGGGCCATGGTCAAAATGTTTCCTATAAAGATGAAAAAGAGCTGTATCTTCCTACAGCATCCCCTTACACACACACACACAAAAAAATCAGGATCTACCCCAAGAATCAGAGGAGCCTAAATGAAGCTGAAGGACATTTAGTTTTCCCCTGTGAGACACATTCTGGCCATCCAAGGAAAGCAAGCCACCTGTCACCAAGTGAGAGGAAAGAACCCCAGGTAGAAAAGAAAGATACACAAGAAGAAAATGTAAAGATGTCTCTTATTTGTTTGGTATCTCAGGGGTTAAACAGGAAGCCGTGTTTTGCAAGGCTTATGTTTGTTACTTTCAGATGCATGGGGCCTATAAATTGGAATTCTTTAGTACTTACTGGTTTCTGTGCCTCAGATCCCTGAATCCATGTGGCAATTAAAATCTGCTGGAGCCAAAACAGTGATTTCTTCCAGAAATATTTATTGAGGTCCTTTGAGCAAGGTTCTACTGTATACAGTGAAGGAAAAGCAAGTAAGACAGCAACAGCCTTCAAAGGGTGAACATGCCCATGAATACCCACACAGCAAGGAAGCACAGGAGAGGCCCAAGGAACCATGGAAACCAGAAAAAAAAGAAAGTCAAGGCCAGATGCATAGTGAAAAGGCATCACCACCTGTCCCAAGCAGGTCTGAAGAGAACTTATGCGGCTAGATACACACTGTGGAGTATGGCAGGTTGTTTAGCCAAGCACCTTATCCAAACTGAGCTGTACTCATTTACTGGAAAGAGAAGAAATTTGGTAGAGGCAGTCTGCCACCTAAGATAAAATATGGACTTTTCAAGAGGACATCCCCAGTTCCTGCTCACTGTCCCTTCTAACAGAATAATGGACCACATGTGACAAGGCCAAAAGAAAAATTAGGAACTTTGCTTTATTTACCTATGAGTGAAGCATTCAGATACACATATTATAAAAGAGATACAATGGGACCAGAACTTTGGGCAAAAAAGAAATCTGCCCGCTTCTCACACTCCTCCCCAATCCCCCCCTCCACCCTGCCCCCATCCACACTCTGGTCCAAGTCACTCCTCCTCTCTTCTTCTACTCCTGTAATAGCCTCCCCTAGGCCCTCCCTACTTCTACCCCTGCCCCTGTAATCTATTTTCAATAGAGCAACTACAGAAATCCTTTTATAATTGTATTACTTTCTTATTGTTGTTCTAAGTAATCACCACAAACTCAGTTGCTTAAAACAACACGTTAGCTTATTAGCTCATTATTCTGTAGGCCAGAAGTCTGAAGATGGAGCTTACAGGGCTAAAATCAAGATGTTTCATAAGGACTGAGCTCCTTCTAAAAGCTCTGGGGAGAAGCTGCTCCTTGCCTTTTACAGCTTCTAGAAGCTGCTCACATTTCTTGGCTCAGGGCCACGTCACTCTGACCTGTAACTTCCACTGTCACATCTCTTTCTCTGACTCTCCTGCCTCCCTCTTACAAGGACCCTTGTGATAACAGTGGGCCTACAGTGGGTATAAACCAAGACAATCATCCCATCTCAAGATCCTTAATCACATCTCCAAAGTTTCTTTTACCATGTAAGGTAACCTATTCACAGGTTCCAAGGATTAAGACATGGACATCTTTGGCAGCATTAATATGCCTGGCACAAGAATCATCTTCTTCTGCTCAAAACGTCCAACATCCAATGCAAGAGAAAAGTTAAGTTCTTACAATGGCCTTCAGAGCCCTGCTTGGTCTTCACATGACCATCCCGTTACCACCACCAGAAGCCCACTAACCATGAAACTAAAGAAGCTTGAGCTACAGCTCACCTCACCTGCACTTTCCATTCTCAGACCCTGGGAGTAATTCTAGAAACGTGTTTGCTCAGAAAATCTTACCATTTCCCACAGTGTGGATGGGCCTTGAAGGCATTATGCTGAGTGAAATAACTCAGACTGAGAAAGACAAATACTGTATGATCTCATTTAGATGTGGAACCTAAACAAACTCATAGAAAAACATCAGAATATTTGTGGTTATAGGGTGGGGCAGGGTGGTGGGGAGGCACTTTTGGTTATAAGTAAGTACTAGGGATGTAATGTACAACATGATGACTGTAACTAACACTGCTGGATGATATACAGTAAAGCTGTTAAGAGAGTAGATCCTGAGAGTTCTTATCACAAGAAAAATTTTCTCCCTTTATTCTTTTCTTCTTTCTTTTTATTGTCTCTACATGACAAGATGGATGTTAGCCAAGCCTACTGTGGTAATCCTTTCACAATACATGTAACTCAAACCATCATGCTGTATGTCTTAAACTTACACAGTGGTGTAAGTCAATTATTTCCTAATAAAACTGGAATAAAATTAATTTTTAATTTTTTTTGAATGTTTGTTTATTTTTGCGAGAGAGAGAGACAGAGCATGAGCAGGGGAGGGGCAGAGAGAGAGGGAGACACAGAATCTGAAGCAGGCTTCAGGCTCTGAGCTGTCAGCACAGAGCCCGACACGGGGCTCGAACTCACAAGCCATGAGATCATGACCTGAGCCAAAGTTGGACACTCAATCCACTGAGCCACCCAGGCACCCCAAAAGTAATTTTTAAATTAAAAAATAAATAAAAATAAAGGTGCAGTTTTTTTATTTTGATTTGCAAAAATAAAATATTTTAGCTACAAAGGCTAAGATCATTGTCTCTTCCAGTCTAATTTCTCCCATCATACTTTGCCTTCTGTCAGATGGCAGTAGGATCCAGATAAGAGGCTGTCAAGTTGGAAATGCATTGAGTTTGTGTTTACTGGAGCATATTGATGTGATTCACCGTCAATTCTGTACAGAGTTAAGTCAGTGGTGGTCCCCCAGGGTAGGAATGGTGCTCAGGAATACTCCTGCTTCCGTGGGGACTCACCCAGTGTCAAACATGAAGATGCAGGGCCCAAGGTCACACAGCAATATGACCGTGTCCTACAGTACCTAGCAGCAGAATTATGTGGATCATGGAGGAGACAGGTTTGCAATACAGACCCAGAAGTCAGCCTGTGCAGAATTCTTCCAGCTATCACACGTATAAAATTGTATGTGAAAGATTTCATTTTCATCAACTCCTAATCAAAAGAGAATTTACCTCCTAGTAGTAGTATTAGGAATTTTCAAGTATCTAGTATTTTTGACACCATATATAATAAGCATACCATGTATTTTTTTCTATGGGATGGAATAAAATAAATTAAAATTTATTACAATTTCTGTGCTTATAGAACACAAGCCCATATGTAGCAGGACTACACATGGCAAGTACATTTGTAGCAGCTCATATATGAAGCCATCAAGCTGAAAAGCTATTCTAAACCATCATAACTTTAGCTAGAGGAAAAACTGAATTATCTTTCTAATGTTTCTATAGAAAATTATGTAATCAATAATGGTCCTATAAGAGGCAATCAAAAATAGGGGGACAAAAATATAGGAAAAAAGTACTATAAAGTTGCGTTGGACAGTGAATTAATGAAGACATTAGGTTATTTTTCTGGATTTTGTGGTATGCGTGGGATTTTCAAATTTTCAAAATTGAAAATTGTAATTTATAGGGATTTATTTTGTTACTGTAAATAAATATTCTCTATTATACCTAATTTTGTATTTTGTATTCATTTAGGCCTAAAAAAACAAAACAAAAAAACAAAAAACCTGGGTCTAGCCCTGACAACCCTCCCCATTGTTCATTCAACTCCAGCCACAGTGGTCTTTGTTATTCCTTGAACACAACTAGGAACATACCCATCTCAAAGCCTTTGCACTTGCTATTCCTGCTACCTAGAATGCTTCTTCCAGATATCTACATGGCTCCTCTCTCACTTCCTTCAAATCTTTGCTCAAATAGGTCTTCCTCAATTCAGCCTTCCCTGATTACCCCTTTTGAAACTGCATCCCCCTACCTGCCTCCTTAGTGCAAGAGGCAGCATGTCAGTCTCATAAAATTGAAGCCCCTCAAATGTACAAGATAATTTACTTTGTCACTGATTTTGCTGACCAGCTTTCTTCCTCTCCCCCCACAGAAATGTAAGCTCCACATAGACCGAAGGTTTTTTTCCTTTTTAAAACCTGTTTTGTTCACAGCTGTATCTGAAACTTCTGAAATAACGTCTGGCACATAATGGATGTTCAGTAAATACTTGTGAAATGGCTGGATAGATGGACGGATAACTAAGTCAAAGAACTACCAATGTTCTGATTATCATAAGACAACAACCACCAACATAGTCAACCAAGATCATTTCAGCCAAAAGCCCTGAAACATGATGTTTTAATTAGCTTATTCATATGAAGATAAATTTACAATTCACAGTACACAATTTCAGGTAATAAGGGTACTTTTCTTTATAGAAAACACTATGTTGGGAATTACTTCATAAGCTTTAAGATTTTATATCACCATCAAAAGAGTCCAGATTTCAAAGTTAAGCCCAGAAATAAAAATTATAATTTCCTTTAAATTAGGAAATTCTGTTTGAATTAATAGCAAACACAATATTACATGAGAATGAGGTCCACCAGGAGACTATAATTCGAATAGCACTTACACAAACTACTCAAAATAATAACTATGACAGCTACCATTCATTAAGGGCTTACCATATGCCAAATACTGACTCAAACACTGAACCAAAGAAATATCTAAGGTGTGGGTCTATGGAAGGGCTAAAAAAGCATTCTTTAAAATAAATTATTATAATTCTAAGGATAAAATTAAGGATTTTTCTTTTACAAAACCAAAGTATAACAATTAGAATATTACACACTTGGGAATGCTGAGTAATAAAGAAATGGAGAAGTGGAACAAATGCATTTATAAATATGTTCTAAACCCACTAAGTATGTATGGCATATGATTCTAAGAAGTATTTATATTTTCATTATTCCTGTAATGAAGTAGTTCACAGTAGACTTACTTTTGTGTACATGTCATGGCTAAAGCTTAACCCTATTCTAACAGACGATACTGATTAACATATTCATTAACCATTATTTTCTTATCCAACCTCACTATTCATTTGCTTATTCCTTACTCATAGATCTTCCTGATATATTCAAATATGCATATAACTACTATAGAATAGTAATATTTAATGTAGTCTTCTGGTAAACTTATAAGACATTATTAAAAATGTGTTTTTCAGCTTCCCACTATAATGGAGTAACTTGTGTCAGGATCAACCCATCTGTTAAGAACAACTATAACAGCTTGATGAAATATACAAAATGTTGGAAAATATAGAACAACAAAATCAGACAAAACTTGAAGGGCCAAGAACCAGCAGAAAAGAACAATGTATTGATGTAAACCTGATATTCTGTACCTTTCCCCTTAAGGGATTGCTAATTCCTCAGCTTCCCAGAGGTGAGATAAGACAATAATTAAAACTCAGAATCTAGCTGGGAGGAGAAGCCTTGGTAACACTCTAGGTCTCCAGTTGACTTCTGAAGGACTGCATTCTAGGAGTAAGAACAAAAATAGACTAGACCTTATAAATACTGAAAGACAGCCTCAAAGTATTTCAGTTCATGACTAGATAATCTGTTCCTTCTCTAAGTGTGTGTGAAAAGAAAAATAAATTCTCCTTGAGGAAGATAACATTATCCAGATCCTCTATAGTTTTTTCATATGTAAGGCCTATACTTCAATAATAAATTATGAAGCATGGCAGGGGACAATAGCAAACTATTGGAAACAGAGAAAAAAGTAGAAAATAGAAACCAACCGACAGGTGATCTAGATATTAGAACTATCAGAGGTCGACTTTAAAATAATTGTGGTTAACATGTACATTAAAGTGGATGATAAAATGAATAATTTCCCTAGAAAACCAAATGGTACAATAAAAGAAACAAAAACTCAAGAATTTAAAAATATAACAATGTAAATTAAGCATTCAGTTTGAGTTTAACAGCAAATTAGACACAGCAGCAGCAAGGAATAATTGTAAACTAGTCATTAAAAATATAAAAACTAAGCATGGAAGGGAGAAAAAAGTTGAAAATATCAGCAAAAGCATAAACACATAAGATATCTGGCAAAAGGTCTACCATATGTATAACTGGACTTTCACAAACAAGAACTGAGAGAATAGGGAGTAATAACAATTTTTGATACTCAGATGAGAATTTTCCAAAACTCCAAAAGAAATCAAGCTGAAAATCTGAGAATCTCTGTGAATTCCAAACTAGATAAATATGAAGCAAACCATACCTAGGCACAGAATAATAAAAATACTGAAAAACAAAAAGACAATTTTTGAAGTAGCCAGAAGAAAAGACCTATCATCCCAACAAAAGAGTCATAAGAATATCAGCTTACTTTTTAAAAGAATGAGTGGAGGTTTGAATGTAATGGAGCAATACCTTTAAAGTGCCAGAAGAAAAGACTACCAACGTAGAGTTCTATGCCCAGTAGAAATATTCATCCAAATATAAATGCAAAATAAGGATTTTTTTCCTAATAAAAAGAGACTGAATTCGCTACCAGTAGTTCCACATTTAAAAAATAAATAAACAAAAGGAATTCTTTAGGCAAAAGGAAAATTATTCTGGACAGAATCACAGAAACGCAGGAAAATGAAGAAAAAAAACTGAAAAATTGTAGGTAAACCTAAGCAAAAAATGACCATATTGACAACAACAGACGTTATTTGTTACTGCTGTCTTGTTGATTTTAAAATATACAAAGAATTAAATACATGATATCAGTAACACAAAAAGTAGGTAAAGAGGTAAAATGTTCTAAATTCTTAAATGGCTCACAAAATGATAAAAGTACTATAAGTTAATTAAATAGATATGTTGCAATCTTAAGAATAACCACAAAAAGAATATTGCGGGAATGATAAGTAACAAACTAATAGATGCTTGGAAATGGAATAATAGAAATATTGCAAATGCAAAGGCAGGCAACAAAAAAGAGAAAAGAAATGTAGAATAACAAATAGTAAGATAATTGATTTAAACAAATATATCAGTAATTATATTAACCACAAATGAACTAAATACTTAATTTAAAAGTCAAAATTTGTCAAACTATTTTTTTTTAATGTTTATTTTTTTGAGAGAGAAAGAGAATGAGAACGAGCAGGGGACAAGCAAAGAGAATCCCAAGCAGGCTCCACGCTGTCAACACTGAGCTCTGTGCAGGGCTCTATCTAATTCACAAACCATGAGGTCATGACCTGAACCAGAAACCAGTTGGATGCTGAGGCTCCTGGGTGGCTCAGTGGGTTAAGTGTCCTACTTCAGCTCAGGTTATGATCTTGCGGTTCATGAGTCTGAGCCCCACATTGGGCTCTGTGTTGACAGCTTGGAGCTTGCTTCAGATTCTGTGACTGCCTCTCTCTCTGCCCCTCCCCCACTCGCACTCTGTCTCTGTCTCTCTCAAAAATAAATAAGACATTAAAAAAAAAAGAGTTGGATGCTTAACCAACTGAGCCACCAAGATACCTCTGTCAAACTATTTTTTAAAAACACTATATACTGCATCTTAAATTTAAGAACATTAAAGCACTGAAAGTGAAAAGAAAAAATATATAACATGTAAACATTAATCAGAGGAAATCTGGTATCACTACATTAATCTCAGATAAAGTGGACTTTAATACAGTAAGAATTACTGAAGATAAATAGGGACAATCCATAATAATAGAAGATTATTCTTCCAGGAATATGTAACTCTAAATTTGCATACATCTAATAATGTAACCTAGAAATATATAGAGCAAAAACTGACCAAACTAAAAGGAGAACAAGACAAATTTAAGAATAACAATACACTAAAATATGGCTGTGCTGGTTAATTTTACACTTGATCTTAGCCAAAAGGCCGAGAAGCAATTTGTGCTGGTTAATTTTAATATGTCAACTTGACTGGGCAATGGGATGCCTGGATATTTGGTCAAACATCATTCTCCATGTGTCTGTGAGGGCACTGATATGAAAAAGACCTTTAAACATTTGATGATCTTTAATGTAAAAGGCAGAATAAATATTCTGTTATTCCAAACTACAGAACAGAAAGTACACTTAACAAGGATGTGAAATTCTAGTTAACATGCAGAATTTACTGCCCAGAGAATGATGTATCTTCTAAATTACATGCCTGAACTACTATTAGAGTAAATATTCAAGGGGGGAAAAATCAGCCACACTATAGGAATAGATTGTCAGGTTGGAAGACAATGTGGACAAGATGACTGAAGATCCTTTTAATTCCCAAGTTTTATCATTCTGTACAACTTAAAGCTATATCAATAGAATTATTAGATCAAAGACAGTAGTAGTTGGGAATAAAGTATAACATTAGGCAAGATGTCACGATAGGCACTGTAGATTTAAGAGTCATCTCCAAAGAAATGAGCAGAAGAAGAGGAGTACTCTGAGGAACACATTATACATAGAGAAAAGTATAGAAGACTGAACCAGGGGAAATTTCCACCACTGAGGTCCAGTGAAGGAAACAGGGTCATAGCATGCTGAGAAGCAAGAATTTCCACAAGAATCATGAAGACCAGGAAAAAAGAGCATTCAAGGAGAAAATAGCCACCACCCCCCAAACCCATTGAGAAGTGATAAAGGATGTTGTTGAGGATCAGCCCTCTTTAGATAGTCTCCAGTGACTAGTGGTTCTTTAACAGCAGCCCAACCTAGTCCACATCCTGAGTAATAAAACATCAGATTGATCAAAGCCTACACAATACCACAATTGAAAAAACTTAAGAGCAGCACACAATTTTGCAAAGTGTATGAGAGCCAGAAGACATCTCTTTTCTACACTTTCTATTTGCAACTGTGCACAGTGACTATAAAGGCAAAATTTTAAGTACATAGTGTACTCTCTATGGAGAAAAAAAGACTTCTATTTCAAAGAAATTTAAGCAAGACATAAAAATCTAGAATGTAAATAGGACTAGGAACACTAACGCTGCACCTCCTTCTCTTCCAGGTAAAAAACTGATGAACCTATGAATGGAAAGCTCATGCCCTGAAATACTTAGGATGAGCAGCAAAGATTTAGTCTCTGGTTTAATTCTATCATCTTTTGCACAGAATTTTACTAAAGTGAAATGGAAGGAATTGGGAATTTCCCCCTCATCTCTAGTGGTACCAAATAAAATTTCCCATGTTCTATTTCCTCTGGACACCAAAATGTTATTAAAACATACAGGAAAATTCATTAGAAAATCCTAACCCCAAAGTTATGAGAGTTTTTGCAAAACCAGCACTGTTCTTAGTGTATCATTGGTTAGTACTGATTATCACTTCATTCTAATGGCCTCATTTTCAGTTAAACTAAGAAAATAGATGATTTTGAAAAAAATTTCATTTTCTTCAAATTATTATATTAAACAAAAACCAAGCTCAAACAACACCTATTACCTTCACAAGTAGAACTGCAAAAGTACTTAAGAAAGAACTTTTGGATTTATCATTGTTCCATAAGGGATAAACGCAAGCAGAAATAACACTCTTTAAACACATATATTAAAATATATACATGTACTTTTATATGCATTGATACGGTGCCACCAGGTAGTTTCCATGTCTTCTTTGTCTTTATAATCAATCCTCTACCGCAGGACCAACCCACTACCTGATAAATAGTATATGATCACAATAATGCCTGAGAAGCAGGAGGATAAATTTCAACCAAAAAAAAAAAAAAAAAAAAAAAAAAAAAAAAAAAACCTCCTTTGTAAGCATAAGAGATGCATTGCCTAGGGCCCACAATACTTTTAGGGACACATAAAAGTGTTTAAATTTTAATTTATTTTAAAATTAGAAGAAAAAATGAATATAGCAGTAATACATTATACTTGTCTTTATACGCACACAATTGTAAACTACAGTTTTTAATATTTTGTAGAGGAATGGGCCAACAAAATGTCAATGAAAGAAATAATGTGGGGGCGCCTGGGTGGCTCAGTCGGTTAAGCGTCCGACTTCGGCTCAGGTTATGATCTCACGGTTGGTGAGTTCAAGCCCCGCGTCGGGCTCTGTGCTCACAGCTCAGAGCCTAGAGCCTGTTTCCGATTATGTGTCTCCCTCTCTCTCTCTGACCCTCCCCCGTTCATGCTCTGTCTCTCTCTGTCTCAAAAATAAATAAACGTTAAAAAAAATTTTTTTTTAAAAAGAAAGAAATAATGTGACCCCATAAACATACTGAGCAAGGGCTTCCCTGTGGACTAATGCACACTGGCTCCACAACCTCCTTGGTTCTTTGGAAACAAGAAAAGCTTTAGCTAGTTTAAAGAAAGCCTTTATTACCTACTTCTTTTCCTTCCTATGTTACCAAACTACATGAAATCTCAATTAAGAATTTTACACAAGAATAATGCTCTTCATAGGCTTTAAAATGATTTGTCTTGGGCCTCCCATATAAGCTATATGGAAAGGGTGAATTATCAAGAACAGAGAACTTCCAGGGAAGACGGTTCAGGAGCAGAACCCTAAGCTCATCTTGTCTCAGGGATACAAACTAGATAACAGCCACATCAGTTTAAATAACCCAGAAACCACCAGAAGTCTGGCACAACAAACTCTCCACAGCTAAATATAAAGAGGACACATCAAAGAGGGTAGAAGTGAGGAGACACAGTCAGGATCTCAACAGACCCATGGGCCTTTCCATGGAAGGAGTGACTCCACAGGTGCTGAGATTGGAATGGAACAGACCCTCACAATGGGCACCCCAGGCCCAGAGAATCCCCATAACATTTGGCAGTGAAAACCAGAGGGGTGTAATTTTGCAAGTTATTTTAACCATCAGAATTTAACACCTGGAACTTGAAAAGTCAGCCTGTTCTACTCTGGGAGAGTCAGAAGGGAGGACAATATGGAACTGAGACCCTACCCTAAAACAGCGCAACAAACATTCCCGAGGACATGCGTAAAGCACAGAAGCACCTGTTTGAAAAATGCCTGGAGTTTACAGGAGGGCTACTTATTTATAATCTCAGAGCATACACTGGAGAAACAGGGGTCCTTGGGAGACGCCTCAAGGAATAAAGAAGACAGTGGGCACCATTTCCCTCCCCTGCCCCTCAGTCTAGACAGAGACCTACAGGAACCAGCACGGCACCAACACTGGCTATCTAGCTTGCTAATAGCTGTGCCCTTCCCCAGCATTCTCCAGGGTCCAGACCTCACTTCCAGGTTCTCTCTCAAACACGACCCAGGCACAAACTTTGTTAACACCAGTGCCCGCCCCCAGTACTTATGTGGATCCACCCCCTCCAATATGCCCTTGGCCAGAGCCTACCCAAAATGGTGCCACAAACCCGGCAGTATGCAAGCATCCCCAACAGCGGCCAGCACCACTCCAAAGGGACTCCTGCCCCAGGGAGAGGGGAAGATAACCACACACCCCCATCCAACTGTGGCCCCAGCAGTGGGCTGGGGACAGACATGAGGTCTGACTGCAGGCCCTGTCTACCAACAAAAGCTTCTAAGGGGACAACACAGGAAAAGCACCCTGCAGTTCGGTGCTACTGTATCTGTAGAAAATGCCTGATCTGACTCAAGCCCAAGGCAGCCCCAGACTGGCCCACTAACAACACAGTGACCAAACCCTGCCCACAACAGGCAAAAACAGCCATTGCAGACAACCGGAATGGAAGCAAATGTAGCTAGGCTACAACAGCATGGTGCACACAACACACATAGGAGATACCTCTGAAGCACCAGCTGCTGGTGAAGAAGGGACACTGCATTTCAGGGCACTACAAGACCTCTTCTTCATAATGCCTCTACACATAGAAACACACAGAAACAGACACAATTACACAAAATGAGGAGATAGAGGATATGCTCCAAATGAAACAAGAGGACAGAATCACAGCAAGAGATCTAAACAAAATGAAGGTAAGTAAAATGCCTGATAGAGAATTTAAAGTAGTGGTCAGAAAGATACTCACTGGACCCAAGAAAGACTGAAAGACCTCAGTGAGACCTCCAACAAAGAGATAAAGAACATTAAAAGGAACCAGAGATACAGAACTCAATAACTGAAATTAAAAATACACTAAATGAAACCAAAAATACACTAGATTGGGAATGAACAGTAGACTACAGGAAACAGAAGACTGGATCATGACCTGGAAGACAGAGTAATGGAAAATAATCCAGCTGAATAGGAGAGAGAAAAATTCATTTTTCTTTATTTTAGAGAGAGAGCACAAGTGAGGGAGAAGGATAGAGGGAGAGAAAGAGAGAATCTTAAGCAGTTTCCATGCTCAGCATGGAGTCCAACACAGGTCTCAATCCCACAACCCTGGAATCATAACCTGAGCTGAAATCAAGAGTCAGATGCTCAAACAGCTAGCAACCTAGGTGCCCCCAAGAAGAAAAATAACTTTAAAAAAATGAAAATAGACTTAGGGAACTCAGCAACACCATCAAGCATAATAACATTTGCATTATAGGGACCCCAGAAGGAGAAAAGAGGCAAGGGGGCAGAAAATTCATTTCAAGAAATAATACCTGGAAAGTTCTCAAATCTTGGGGAGGAAACAGAATTCCAGATGCAGGAAGCACAGAGAGCCACCAACAAAAATCGACCCAAGAAAATGCACACCAAAACACATAGAAATTAAAATGGCAACAAGCAGTGACAATGAAAAAATTTGAAAAGCAGCAAGAGAAAAGTAAAATTACATACAAGGGAAACCCCATAAGACTATCAGATGATTTTTTGGCAGTAACTTTGCAGGCCAGAAGGGAGTGAAATGATATATTCAAAGTGATGGAAGAAAAAACTGCAGCTAAAAATACTCTATCCAACAAGGCTATCATTCAGAATAGAAGGAGAGATAAAGAGTTTCTCAGACAAACAAAAATTAAAGGAGTTCATGACCACTAAACCAGCCCTTTGCTTGAGTGGGAAGGAAAAACCATAAGTATGAATAAGAAAAGTAGGAAGCCCAAAAGAAATTAAAAAATAGGTATATTTTTAAAAATCAGTCAAGAGATCACAAAATAAAAGGATATAAACTATGACACCATATACCTGAAACCTGGGGAGGGAGAACACTAATGAATGGGTTCAAACTGAAGTGAACATCAACTTAATATAGACCACTATATGCCTAAAATGTCACATATAACCTAATAGTAACCACAAATAAAATACTGATAATATATATGCAAACAATAAGAGAAAGGAATCCAAGTGTATCACTAAAGAAAGCTAGTAAACCATGAGAGAAGACAGCAAGACAAGAAAGGAACAGAGAAAAACTACAAAAACCACCATACTAACAAAATGGCAAATAAGCACATACATATCAATGACTACTTTGAATTTAGGTAGACTAAATGTTCTAATCAAAAGAAACAGGATGACAGAATGGATTTAAAAAAAAAAAAAAAAGCAAGCCCCAGCTATATGCCACCTACAAGAGACTCATTTCAGACCTAAAGGCACCTGTAGATTCAAAGTGAAGGAATGGAGAAGCATTTATCATGCAGATGAAAGTGAAAAGAAAACAGAGGTAGCAATACTTATATCAGACAAAATAAACTTTAAAACAAAGACTGTAATAAGAGACAAAGGAGGACACTATACAATCATAAAACAATCCAACAGGAAGATATAACAATTGTAAATATTTATGTACCTGACACAGGTGTACCCAAATACATAAAGCAGCTAATAACAAACATAAAGGAAGTAATCAACAGTAATACAGCAATATTAGGGTATTTTAACACCCCACTTACACCAATGGACAGATGATGCAAGCAGAAAATCAACAAGGAAAGAATGGCTTTGAATGATACACTGGACCACATGTATCTAACATATATTCAGAACATTCCATCCTAAAACAGTAGAATATACATTCTTGTCAAGTCCACATAGAACATTCTCCAGATAGATCACATATTAGGCACAAATCAAGACTCAGGGCATCTGGGTGGCTAAGTCAGTTGAGCATCCAACTTCAGCTCAGGTCATGATCTCATGGTTCGCGAGTTCAAGCCCTGCATCAGGTTTGCTGCTGCCAGAGCAGAGCCCACTTCAGAACCTCTGCTCCCACCTCCCATCTCTGTTCCTTCCCTGCTCTCACTCTCACTCTCTCAAAAATGAATAAACGTTTATTTTTTTAAAAAAGATTCAAGAAATTCAAAAAGATTGCAATCAAACCATGCATCTTTTCCAACCACAACACTATGAAACTAGAACTTAACCAGAAAAAAAAAAAATCTGATAAGAGAATACCTGGAGGTAAATAACATGCTACTGAACAATGAATGAGTCAACAATCTAAGAGGATATCAAAAAATACAGGGAAACAAATGTAAATGAAAACACAATGGTCCAAAATCTTTGGGATGCAGCAAATCTGTTCTCAGAGGGATGCTTACAGCAATACAGGTCTGCTTAAGGAGCAAGAAATCTCAACTAAACAACCTAACCTCACACCTAAAGGAGCTAGAAATAGAAAGAAGTAGAAAAAAAGAAATAGTAAAGATTAAAGAAGAAAAACAAAATAGAAACTAAAAAAAAAAAACAATAGAACACATCAAAACCAGGAGTTGGTTCTTCGAAAAGATCGATAAAACTAACACCACAGAAATACAAAAGATTATCAGAGAATATTATGAAAAAATTAGAGTCCAACAAATTGGACAACTTAGAAGAAATGGATACATTCCTAGAAACATATAACCTCCTGAAACTGAATCAGGAAGAAACAGAAAATTTGAATAGACCAATTACCAATAAGAAAATTGAATCAGTTGTCAAAAAACTCCCAAAAAACAAAAGTCTAGGATCAGACAGTTTCACAGGTCAATTCTACCTAACATTTATTTTTTTTTTAATTTTTTTAACATTTATTTTTGAGACAGAGAGAGACAAAGCATGAACAGGGGAGAGTCAGAGAGAGAGGGAGACACAGAATCTGAAACAGGATCCAGGCTCTGAGCTGTCAGCACAGAGCCCGATGCGGGGCTTGAACTCACTGACCGTGAGATCATGACCTGAGCCGAAGTCGGCTGCTTAACCGACTGAGCCACCCAGGCGCCCCTCTACCTAACATTTAAAGAGGAGTTAGTACCTATTCTTCTCAAACTATTCCATAAAATAGAAGAGGAAGGAAAGTTTCCAAATTCATTCTATGAGGCCAGCATTACCCTGATACCAAAACCAGATAAAGACACCACAAAAAAAGAGAACTACAAGCCACTATCTCTGATGAACATAAATGCAAAAATCCTCAACAAAATACTAGCAAACCAAATTTAACAATACATTTGAAAAATTGTACACCATGATAAAGTAGATTTATTCCCAGAATGCAAAGGTAGTTCAATATCCACAAAGCAATCACTGTGATACATCACATTAGTAAAAGAAAGGATAGAAACAATCATTATACAATCATTATAATAGATGCAGAAAAAGCATTTGACAAAGTATAGCATCCATTCATGATTAATAAATAAAATAAAAAACCTCTCAACAAGTTAGGTTTAGAGGAAACATACCTCAATGTAATAAAAACCCACAGCTAACATCATACTTGATGGTGAAAAACTGAGAGCTTTTGTCCAAGATCAGGAAGAAGACAAGGAGGTCCGCTGTCTCCACTTTTATTCAACATAGTACTACAAGTCCTAGTCACAACAGTAAGACATGACACAAAACTATCCAAATTGGTAAAGAAGTAAAACTTCCACGATTTGTAGATGACATGATACTGTATGTAGAAAACCTTTAAAGACTCTACCAAAAAACTACCAGAAAGAACTACTAGAATTCATAAATAAATGAATTCAGTAAAATTGTAGGATACAAAATCAACATGCAGAAATCTGTAGCATTTGCATACACTACAAATGAAGTAGCATATAGAAAAATTAAGAAAACAGTCCCATTTATAATTGCACCAAATACAATAAAATACCTAAGAATAAACTTAAGCAAGGAGGTGAAAGATCTGTACTCTGAAAACTATAAAAAGTTGATGAAAGAAATTAAAGACAACACAAACAAATGAAAAAATTTTCTAAGCTCATGTTTTAGAGGAACAAATATTGTTAAAATGTCCATAGCACCCAAAGAAATCTATACATTTAATACAATTTCTATCAAAATACCAACAGCATTTTTCCCAGAACTAGAACACCCAATCCTAAAATTTGTATGGAATGTCCCTAAGTGGCCAAAGCAGTCTTGAAAAAGAAAAAAAATGGAGGTATCACAATCCCAGATTTCAATATATACCACAAGGCTATAATACTCAAAACAGTATGGTACTGGCACAAAAAATAGACACATAGAGTGGCTCAGTCAGTTAAGCATCTAACTCTTGATTTTGGCTCAGGTCATGATCTCACAGTTTCAGGAGTTCAAGCCCCATTTCTTGTTCTGCTCCGACAGTGCAGAGCCTGCTTGGGATTCTCCCTCTCTGTCTGCCCCTCCCCCATTTGCACTCTCTCTGTCTCTCTCAAACAAATAAACTTTATTTAAAAAAACATAGACACATAGATCAATGGAACAGAATAGAAAACCCAGAAATAAACCCACAATTATATGGTCAATCAATTTTCAACAAAGGAGGCAAGAATATAAATGGCAAAAAGTCTGTTCGATAAATGGTGTTAGGAAAACTGGACACTACGTGCAAAAAAAAAAAAAAGAAACTGGAACCGCTTTCTCACACCATACACAAAATAAACTCAAAATGGAGCAAGGACCTAAATGTGAGGCCTGAAACCATAAAAATCCAAGAAGAGAGCACAGGCAGTAATTTCCTGGACATTAGCTGTAGCAGTATTTTTCTAGATATGTCTCCTGAAGCAAGGGAGACAAAAGCAAAAATTAACTATTGGGACTACATCAAAATAAAAACCTTCTGCACAGCAAAGGAAACAATCAACAAAACTAAGTGACAACCAACTGAATGGAGGAAGAGATTTGCAAATGACATATCTGATAAAGGGTTAGTATCCAAAATATATAAAGAATTTATGCAACTCAACATGAAAATAATCCAATTAAAAAATGGTCAGAAGACATTAACAGACATTTCTCCAAAGAAGACATACAGATGGCCAACAGACACATGAAAAGATGCTCAACATCACTCATCATCAGGGAAATCCAAATCAAAACCACAATTAGATAGCGCCTCACACCTGTCAGAATGACTAACATCAAAAACACAAGAAACAACAAGTGTGGAGAAAAGGAAACCTCATGTGGGTTTGGTGGGAATGCAAACTTGTGTAGCCACTGAGGAAAATAATATGGAGGTTCTTCAAAATATTAAAAATTGAATTACCCTATGACCCAGTAACTGCACTATTGGGTATTTAACTAAAGAATACAAAAACACTAATTTGAAGGGATATATGCACCCCTTTGTTTATTGCAGCAATATTTACAATAGCCAAATTATGGAAGCAGCCCAAGTGTTCTTTGGTAGATGAACGGATAAAGAAGAAATGGCGTGTGTGTTTGTGTGTGTGTGTGTGTGTGTGTGTGTGTGAATATTATTCAGCCATTAAAAAGAATGGTATCCTGCCATTTGCAGTGACATGGGTAGAACCAGAAAGTATAATCCTAAGTAAAATAAACCAGAGAAAGACAAACACCTGGTAATTTCACTCATATGTGGAATTTAAGAAACAAATTTAAATGAACAAAGAAAAAGACAAACCAAAAACAGACTTTAACTAGACAGAACTGAAGGTTACCTGAGGGGAGGGGGGAAGAATGGGTGAAACAGATGAAGGAGATAAAGAGTACACTTAGGATGAGCCCTGAGTAATGTATCCAATTGTTGAATCACTATACTGTATACGTGAAACAAATATAAAACTATATGTTAACTATACTGGAATTAAAATTTTTGAACAGAAAATAGGGGCACCTGGGTAGCTCAGTCGCTTAAGCGTCCGACTTCAGCTTGGGTCGTGATCTCACAGTCTCTGAGTTCGAGCCCTGCATCAGGCTCTGTGCTGACAGCTCAGACCCTGGACCCTGCTTCAGATCTTCAGATTCTATGTCTCCCTATCTCTCTCTCTCTCTACCCCTTCCCCAGTCACACTCTCTCTCTCTCTCAAAAATAAACAAACACGAAAAAAAGGAAAAAAAGAACAGAAAATAGACTCAATTAGCTGGAATTCTTTACATCTTAAAGAATATGAGATTTATATGAATATGATGATAATAAACAATAAAGCATACATGACAAAATTTTTGTTTCCCCACAATACCGTGTTTGGGCTTGTTATATTTTCATATACATCACCAATGGCCCAAGCTTCCTGATGATATTGTGAAAATTTACATAAATGCAAATACATTTTTATTAAATGTTGCAGACATTAAATATATCATTGAGGTAAAATACCACTTCTGTATGATTTTTTTCCCCTGACCACCCCGGGCTGATTAGAAGGTCTCTAGTCTGTGATCCTCTGGCAAATTTACTACTTGTAGTAATGTTTAACAATTCTTAAGTTATCATTGCTACTGTAAACAACTGTGTAAAGATACATGTATTTTACTGAATTGTAAAAAACCTACTTAAAATCAAGAAAGAGTGGCACTTCCTAGCCTATCATAGGGGCTCAAAAATGTTTCTTAACTGACTACATAGCAAATGAATACTTTAGGTTATAATAGCTCTCCAATCTATTACCAAATCTATACAAACTGATATAACCCAAAGATGCATCATTCCCAATCATGATGATGCAAAGGATGGTGTCAGCTTTCTCCAAAAATCTGCGCCAGAGAAGATACAGACCCAGATGTGTGGCCAAAACATTTAGCCTCATTACACAGAAATGACTATTGGTCGGTAAAATGAAATTCTGTGTGAGGAAGATCAGAAAGTTGCATTCCTCATAAAAAACACTAGTTGTCCACTAAAAAACAAATTATCTATATGGTATTTGTGCCAAAAATGTACAATCCAAATATGTTTAGGAGTTGGACTGGACTTTTCCAAAATTCTATACAATGAAAAACTGTTCTAAATTTAGAAGAAAACAAAGGGACTAAAAGCCAAACACAATGTGTGAACATCCATTAGATACTATACCAAAAATAAAAACCAGCTCTGAAAGATAATATGTTTTAGGGACAAATGGAGAAATTGAAAAACAGAATCTATGTCATTAATTAAAGTTATACTTTTTGGGTGTTGTGACAATCTTGTAGACAAGAATGTCCTTGTTGTTAGAAGATTTTCCAGGGATGCAAGGATGATTCAGTAGCCACAAATCAATCAGTGTGATACACCACATCAACAAAAATGAAGGATAAAATCAAATGATCATCTCAACAGATACAGAAAAAGCATTCAACAAAATTTAACATTCATGATAAAAAAAAAAATTCAGCAAAGTGGATACAGAGGGCACATATCTCAACATAATCAGGGCCATGTATGACAAACCCACAGCTAACGTCATCCTCAGTGGTGAAAAGCTAAAAATGTTTCCTCTAAGACCAGGAGCAAGACAAGGATGTCCAATCTTGCCACTTTTATTCAACACAGTGCTGGAAGTCCTAGCCACAGCAATCAAATAAGAAAAAGAAATTAAAGGCACTCAAATGGGTAAAGAAGAAGTAAAATTGTCACTATTTGCAGCTGACAATAAACAATTGGGACTATATCAAACTAAAAGGCTTTTGCACAGTGAAGAAAACCATCAACAAAACAAAAGGCAACCTACTGAGTGGGAGAAGATATTTGTAAATGATATATCTGGTAAGGGGTTAACATCCAAAATATTTAATTCATACAACTTGAGATAAAAAAAAAATCCAAGTAAAAATGGGAAAACGACTTGAACAGACATTTCTCTAAAGACATACAGATGGCCAACAGACACATGAAAAGATGCTCAATATCACTAAGCATCAGGGAAATGTAAATCAAAACCACAATGAGATAGCACTTCACATCTGTCAGAATAGTAGAATCAAACAGACAAGAAATAAGAAGTGGTGGTGAGGATGTGGACAACAGAGAACCCTCATGTACTATTTGTGGAAAGGTCAATTGGTACAACCACTATGAAAAACAATATAGAGTTTCCTCAAAAGATTAAAAATAGAAATACCAGGGGTGCCTGGATGGCTCAGTTGGTTGAGCATCTGACTTTGGCTCAGATCATGATTTCACAGTTCATGGGTTTGAGCCCTGCATTGGGCTCTCTGCATCAGGGCGGAGCCCACTTTGGATTTCTCTCTGCACACCCTCCCCCCCACTCATGCTCTCTCTCTCTCAAAAATAAACATTAAAAAAAAAAAATAGAAGTACCATACCGTCCACCAATTCCACCTCTGGTTATTTACCCCCAAAAAACAAAAACTCTCATTCAAAAAGACATATACACTCCTATGTTTATTGCAGCATTATTTACAATAGCAAAGATGGAAGCAGCCCAGTGCCTACCAACAGATGAATAAAGATATGCTACACACACACACACACACACACACACACACACACACACACACACACTGGAATACTATTCAGTCATTAGAAAGAATGAAATCTTGCCATTTGGGACAACACAAATGGACCTAGATGGTATTAAGTTTACTGAAATACATCAGACAGAGGAAGACAAAACCGTATGATTTTACTTATATGTGGAATCTAAAAAAACAGATGAACAAACAAAGCAAAATGGAAACAAACTCATAAATACAGAGAACTGGTGGTCCCCAGAGGGAAGGGAGAGTTAAAAAGTACCAACTTCCAATTATAACATAAGTCACAGAAATATAAATTGTTACATAGGGAAAATGGTAAATAATATCATAATAATTTTGCATGGTGACAGATGGTAATTACACTTACCACAATGAATATTTTGTAATATATATAAATGTCAAATCACTATGCTGTACACCTGAAACTAATATAATATTGTATGCCAACTATATTTCAGTTAAATATAAATAATTTGGGGGGCACCTGGGGGGCTCAGTTGGTTGAGCATCCAACTTCGGCTCAGGTCATGATCTCGCAGTTTGTGACTTTGAGCCCCGCATCGGGCTCTGAGCTGTCAGCACAGAGCCTGGAGCCTGCTTCGGATTCTGTGTCTCCTCCTCTCTCTGCCCCTCCCACATTCATGCTCTGTCTCTCTCTGTCTCTCAATAATAAACATTTAAAAAAATTTTTTTAATCAATCAATAAATAAATAATTTGGGGGCACCTGGGTGACTCAGTCAGTTAAGCATCCAGCTCTTGAGTTTGGCTCAAGACATGATCTCATGGTTCTTGGTTTCGAGGCTCGCATAGGGCTCTGCACTGGCTGACAGTATGAAGCCTGTGGGGGAATCTCTCTCCAGCCCTCTCTTTCTGCCCCTCCCCCACTCACTCTATCACTCTGTCTCAAAATGAATAAACTTAAAAATAAATAAATATTTTTTTAAGAACACAAGGGAACTTTCTGGTGTGATAGAAATTTTCTGTATCTAGTTTTAGGGTAGTACAGACAGGTGTATACACAATTGTCAAAACTCATCAAACTGAATACTTAAGATTTGTCTATTTTTGTATATAAATTGCACCTCTACAAAACAAAATGAAATGAGTTTAAAAAGTAAAATAATAAAATTAAAATTAAAAGTCAGATTCACTTTGTGTCATCTGAAGAGCTCAACACTTACCAAGTGATTTCTTTTTACTGCAGAACATTATTGCAGCTGATTATTTTTCACCAGGGTTCAACAGTTGATCTATGTAGAAAACAAGAAAAGTACACAACATTAGTATTTGTAAAAATGCCCATTAACCATAAGTTTACACCTTTTAACTTTCTTCCTTGTCAAATATAGATGACTAGGAATCACTGACAAAATCACGAATAACAGATTCCATTTATCTTATGTAGATAATAATTCTACACAAAAATAATCTATTTGTATCATAGACACTATTTGAAACAACATAAGGTAAGCCCAAATGTACCATTCAATTGGGCATTAAAATTAAGCCAAATTTTCTAATTTATCTCAAACCCTATGAATCAGAACATAACAGGGGTAAAGCTACAGCATCTACTTTTTATTCAAATGTCATTAGATGACTCCTTCCCACAGCTAGCACTGGGAATCACTGCTAAATTGTGGGAGCTACATAGGAACCTAAATTATTGGCCAGGCTCAAGGGAAACAAAATGCAATTCAAAAATGTTCCTCAATTTATTCTGTGCATAGTCTTCCCCAGGTAGTTACCTAAAAAAACCCAGAATAATGTCGTTATCATCTTTCAATTTTTCCCTACATGTGTTCTAATTTCCTTCATATGGCAAACTCTATTAAATATTTAGGATGAATATAGAAAGGGGCAAAAAAAAGATTTCAAACATTTAGAACCCAATAGACTGTGGAAATGAAAATGAACCCAGGAAACATTTCAAAGACATGACCGGGTAGGCAGAGGTACTGAATACATGTT
Source organism: Panthera tigris (assembly GCF_018350195.1). Lineage (NCBI taxonomy): Eukaryota > Metazoa > Chordata > Mammalia > Carnivora > Felidae > Panthera > Panthera tigris. Next base: position 53,743,643 of record NC_056665.1, on the reverse strand, counting down.
CTTTCGGTTTCAAAGAGAAACAACTTCCTTGATTCCTGCTCAAAGAAGTAGTGTGGCAGGATGCAATAAACACACATGAAGAAGTTGGTCAGTCATATAGAGATCAGAGGAGAGGAACAATAATGCTTATGGCTTAGCGGTTACAAGACAGGGGGATGCAGAAGAAATTCATCAATGCCTATTGCTCTAATACATATCTCTCAGAGTCTAAAAAGCCTGAAACCATCAATATTTCTTCCTGTCATGCCCCCAGATCCACAAGTTCCCATCTGCCCCCCGCCCCCCCAGGAAAAGCAGCAGCCTGCTGAGGGCACACCTAGTCCTGAATGTGCCTGACAAATAGGACCACTGGCATTTTGTGAGACCTACTGCTTTTCTAGGGATTGGATATTAAAATGATGAATGTACTAAGAAAATAGGGCAACTGCTGCCAGGTGCTGCTAGCAGGGATAAGTCCTTAAATATTAAATGTAAATCACTAACTCTTCTGTTTCTCCCCCCATACCTTCTACCAACTGTGCTGCCCTAGATGAGCCCTCTGCTGCCTCCTTGCCTTGTACCCCACCACAGCCTCAGGCATCTGGTTGCCTCTAGGAAAGCCTGCTGACCAGTGATTGCTTTTCCCTGCATTGCTCAGAACAGGTTTCCCTGCTCCAGCCTTAGCCACCTACAGGCCAGGGTCCACAAGGAAGCACAATCATTGATATAAAAGATAAATGACATCTGTGACAGCCCTGACAAAAACCCCCAATCACTTCCCGATGGCCTTAGGGGGGAAAAAAAAAAGACCAAGGGGAGCCTGGGTGGCTCAGTGGGTTAAGCATCTGACTCTTGGTTTCAGCTCAGGAAACGATCTCACAGTTCATGTGATAGAGTACCACATAGGGCTCCATGCTGACAGTGCAGACCCTGCTTGGGATTCTTTCTCTCCCTCTATCTCTGCCCCTCCCCCACTCACTCGTGTGCACATGCTCACTCGTGTGCTCGCTCTTTCTCCCTCAAAATAAATACACATTAAAAAAAAGAAAAGAAAGGCCAAATTCTAACATGACTCCTTGGATGTTCCACATCCTTGGATGTCCCTGTTCATTTTTCTAGCCTGATTTCTCCTCATAGCCCCCTCTCCTCCTTGCATCCCCTCATGTTTATACTCCAGAAATACCCAGTTCAGCTTATTTCCAGCTAGGAGCCCAGCACATGCTCTTCCCTTTGCCTATAGCCACCTAACTCCATCCAATCTCTTAACCAGACTAACTCCTACTTATATTTCCAATATCAATTCATATATCACTTCCTCTATGAGGCCTCTCTGATCCCCCAAATCAGAGATAGAAGCACCTCTATGTGCTCTCATGTAATCTAAAAGTTCCCATTTCAGAGCCCCTATCACTCTAGAACATAATCTCCTATTACATTATATTGGCTATATCCTCAGTCCACAAACTCCAGCAGGGCAGGGACTTCATCTGTCAGGTCCACAGTTCTATTTCTAGCCTCTAATGCTTGACTGGCATATAGTAATGCTTAATAAATATTTGATAAATGAAAGAATGAATGATGTCTTCAATTTCTATTAGGAATGGACCAAGGGCTTTCAGACACAAGAAGGCGCTTCCCTTGTCTAATTTTTTTATTCAAGTATAATTAACATACAATGTTATATTAGTTTCAAGTATACCACATATTGATTTCACAATTCTATACATTACTCAATGTTCACCACAATAAGTGTAAAGACACTTCCCTTTTAGCAACTATCCCTTCCCAGGACCCAGCCCCATGTTCTAGAATGTCTTAGACCTTCCCAAGCTGGGGGCCACCATGCCTTTCTTGTCATCAACTTCTTCTTTCTGGCCAGACCCCATCCTCTTTTATACCCCCATCTCCAGCCTAGGAAAATTGTCAAAGGATGAACAATATTTGCTTAGCAATAGGAATAGTGTTGCAGGCAAACTGAAGAACACAAGAAAGAAGAGAAATTAGCAAAGCTTAGGGAAGAGAACAAAAGGAAGCACTGGAAAAAGAGAGAGAGAGAGAGAGAGAGAGAGAGAGAGAGAAAGGCACTGAAAGGATGTTTTGAGGTAGGGCCTTCCTACAAGAAATAATAGGTTTTCACTGAAGAATGAAAAAGTGGGTTTTCATTGAAGAATGAATATCTTTGTTCTAAAAAATAGTCACAACAGGGGTGCCTGGATAGCTCAGTCAGTTAAGTGTCTGAGTCTTGATCTCAGCTCATGTCTTGAACTCATGGATTCTGTGACAATGATATCTGGATCTGGTGGCCCCATCTGGCCAGATGGTTAAGGCTCATCTGCAAGTTCTAAGCTAACTTGTTAGGGCTTTAAAATTCTCTCTGGGGACTACCTCAAATGTGTTGTGTTTTCATGGGCTCAGAGTCCCTGGAGCAGGTGAAAGGAATAATGATTCTTTAAGCAAGATGGCAAAAGGGACTCTACACCCTGACAGGTGGCAATTAGAATGCAAGCAGAAGAAAGAAATTCAATCTCTCAGGAAGTTAATAAGAGTACTGGCCACTGGCCAGCTTATTTTTTCTTCTTAATGATTTGCTACAGTGCTTTGAGGGATTAATACTAACAGATACCCATTTCAAAAGATGAATATATAATATAAAGGTAACTAGAAAATATATATATGTGATATCACCCCTCCCCTCTCTTCTTTTAGATCCTTCTGTAAGTACTTCTCATTTTAAAAGCTCCTAATCAAGCAAACAGAAAGCAATACCATATTCTTCCTAAAACTACCTCTAAGCCATACAGCTATTTCATTTTTTTTGTTTGATTTTGTTTTTCTTCCATCACTTTATTTTTTTATTATTATTTTTTTAATTTACATCAAAGTTAGTTAGCTGATAGTGCAACAATGATTTTGGGGGTAGATTCCTTGATGCACCTTACCTATTTAGCCCATCTACCCTCCCACAACCCGTCTAGTAACCCTCTGTTTGTTCTCCATATTTAAGAGTCTCTTATGTTTTGTCCCCCTGCCTGTTTTTATATCATTTTTGCTTCACTTCCCTTGTGTTCATCTGTTCCGTGTCTTAAAGTCCTCAGTTGAGCGAAGTCATACAATATTTGTCTTTCTCTGACTAATTTCACTTAGCATAATACCCTCTAGTTCTATCCACATAGTTGCAAATGGCAGCTATTTCATTTTTAATTTCTCTAATATCACCTTCCAAAATGTCTTCAAAACCTTTTATTTTAAAGGTACTGAATAAATTTATTTTGTAAATTTTAGCTGTTTTGGCTCTCGTAGAAAATATTCTCTACTGAATAATTCATCCACAATGATAATATGATCACTATTGTATGAATATTTCCATAAGATTTGTGAAAGTTATTTCTTATTAATGACCTTCTTCAAGTGTTCTCACTCCCTAAGACATAAAGTTATAATGACAAGTTAAGAACTGACCTTCAGGCCCACATTGCCTCCAATCCAATATTTTCCTTCTAACAGCACCAATTCCAGGCACACTTAATGGAGGATTCACACTGGTGTGAATGGAGCATTCACACCAGATGCTAGTTTAACTTTCAGGAAGTGAAATTTAGTGCTGTCATTCTTGGACATTTATTAACTCACCAAAATACCCAGCTGACACTCCAGTTCTAAAAGATGTCAGAGGAAAGAAAGTCATCTTTTGTTGAACTTTTGGAGCAATTAAGGTCTAAGGAAATAAACCAATCAGGTGGGAGAAAAGGTTTGCTAACGTGAAATCTAGCTCTAGAAGTAGGAACTCAGGATTCTGAAATTCAACCATTTCCAAGTACTGAAGCAAATAGTATTCATTTACATGCATACATTCCTTGCTTTTGATGTCACCCCAAAATAGAGGAAACGGAAAAAGGAAAGCTGCTGGTAGGTCTTATTTAATTCTTCGTTTCATCTTATTTAATTCTTGGTTTCATCTTATGCAAGTAATTAAAATGATGGTTTCCTTGTGTGAAAGTGATGGGGGGGAGGGGGTTACAAAAAAGAGAGATGGGAAAAGAGGAAGACAGAGGAAGGAGTAGCTAACAGCTAAGTAATAGCTAAGGGTTTTTATGTATATTAATTCATTTTCAAAGGCAATGACTACTCTTTTTTTTTAAAACATTGGAAGTTATACTTGCATAAAGGATTTTTTTTTTTACATTTCCAGTTCAGGTTTTGAATCTTGGTTACAGAAAATAACTCTTCTAATGGAAAAATAACAAAGTCCAAAGAAGACTCTAGTTTGTTCAGGGAAAATAAAGAGTTGGTTTCAAACACCTTGAGACTGAGGGCAATAACAAGACATCCAAGTTAGGAATGCTACTTCAACAGCTGTATGCAAAGGAGAGCATCCTGTCCATAATATGATTCCACAAGGTCTCTACTTACAGTGAAAATGGGTACACTTGAGTGCAGGTGACTCAACATTTTAAACAAAGGATTCAAATGGAGATTCCCTTTAATGATATGAGGTCATTCAACAATCAAGTTATTACAGTTAATTCCCCATGCTCCAATTCCATGATCACCAAGCCACCTGCTGATAATAACTTGCTTTCCCACAGAAGTCTGCCTACAGGGAAAGAGTACACTAGTCATGCATGCTGAAATGAACATTCTGGTCCTCCTGACAGTTATACTTCACGTTCTCAATTGTCATTCTTATTTTATATTACCAGTCTCCTGAGCTAGTATTAGTGTAACTCAGAAAGATAAATCTGGTTTTGGTATGCTGTTCAATTGTGGTCTAAAACCTACAGGACAAACAACCCGTTCTGAATGCAATAAACTCATCAAGAGGCCTCCAAGTAAATAGCCAGACCACTGACCTGCTTAAGGGGCAGCAGGATGTGGTGGTTGGAAGCTTGTCCTTTGGAGTCAAACAGGCTAACCTTGGATCCCTGCTTTTTCCACTAACTCATTACAGAATGCAGGACAAATATACTCCGTAAGCCTCAGAACCTACTGGTTGGACTGTTGGGAATGGGGGCACATGATGAAAAGGCTCATTAGATATTAGTTATCTTGAAGCCACCCTCTGAACTTTCTCTGTCAAAGTATCTACATAAACATTAGGATTAAATGAGCACAGTGAGTCTAACTTCCTTCAGGACATTCTACAATAAAACAAAGCAGATAAGTGTGAATGGATAAGAAATCTTTAAAGAAAAGATGTGTTTGTGGTGGGAGGGAACAGTCCTGTGAATAAACTGAGGGGAGGGAAAACAGTGGGAAGAGAAAGATCGAAAACTCGAGATAGAGGGGTACCTGGGTGGCTCAGTCGGTTAAACATCCAACTTTGGCTCAGGTCATGTGAGATGGAGCCCGCCATCAGGCTCCGTGCTGACAGCACAGAGCCTGCTTAGGATTCTCTCTCTCCCTCTCTCTCTGCCCTTCCCCCACTTGTTCTTTCTCTCTCTCCCCCTCTCTTTCAAGAAAAGAAAGAAAGAAAGAGAGAGAGAGAGAAAGAGAGAAAGAAAGAAAGAAAGAGAATACAAGATAGAATGACAGAAATGCAAAGGAAATGGAGGAGATAGAAAAATAAAGGGAAAAGAAAGGAGTCAAGGCAGTTGAGGAAAAGACAGGAGCACTGGAAACCAGGAGAACAACATGGGGCAGATTCCTGGCAGCTTCTCCTTCCTTACCCAGAGCACTGCCCAGGTGAGCCCATCCCTGCCTGTCTTCATCTCAGGGTCTTGAGAGGAACCAGAGTGCCCCCCAGGGGAATCCTCTACCTCCTTTGAGCACAGTGGGTTCTCTCCAGTTCTCAGGACACGGAGCCAAGGGAGAAAGGACCCATACAGCTTCAACAAGCCCAATCCCAGACCTCACCCCTTGTGAGGACCTCCTGTCCTCTTCTCCTCTATTCTCCATTCTCTTCTGGCGAGCTTTCCTTCTGCCCTCCCCAACTCTGCCTTCTCGTCTTCTTTGGAAACACTGTACTATATGGAAGAGACTTTTAGGATAATAGGATTCCAATCCCAGCTCAGCTACTTTGTATCTAGTGTTACTTTGACCAAGTCACTTACCCTTCCTAAGACTAAACCCTTGAATCTGTAAATTAGAGACAATAATGCCTTCCTCCTAGAGCTGTTGTGAGGTTAAATATATACGCATAGGTGGTTCACTCCATAAAACATGTTCTCTCCCCTCCTCCCATTTGTCTGTTCTTCTACTACTTTTTCCCTCTTTCAGTCTCCCAGCTTCCCTTTCCTGTTTCCCTAACTTTCCTTCAGGTTTTTCACTCAGTCACTTATTTCCCAACCCAATTCACCTGGTCTCTGAGGACTAACCCAACCAAGAGTGGAAGGGAGGGGGACTGACCAGCACCAGGGTGGCCAGCACCAGGGTGGGCACAGGAAAACCCTGAAAAGCCCTCTTGCCTGAACAATAGTGGCATCTGAGGATGGGAAGCTAGGAGGGCAGAATTAGGGCACTAGCCCTTTCCCTCCTCCTGCTGCCCTCCATCTTCTCTGGTCCTACCCTTTTCCCTTTCCTTTCTCTGCCTCCAGGTCCCCAAAGGCAAAAAAGCAAAGCCTCAGTGAATTCTCCCACCCCTGGACAAGGTGACCTTGGGGTCATATCTGCTGGCAACCCTGCCTACCAGCCCAAGAATATCCCCTGGGACCAGGCCCCGGAGGGATAAGGGAGGTGAGGCAGAAGCACAGGGAGAAGACTCAGGAAAGGGAAATCCTGGTGCAACAGGGAAATCCCAGCCTTGGGAGGGGACATCAGTGAAGGATAAGGAGTAAGACTGTGCTTCTTTCCTACATGGGTACAGCTTTGAGTGTGATAGTGGGTGGGAGGTGTAGATAATGTTTTGATCATATTTAGTGTCAGTGACAGCTGCCAACAGCCACAGTCACTTGCCAAGTGTCCACACTGGACAAAAGTGAACACAATTTAAGCCAGTGAGTGTGTGTGCATGCCTGTGTGTGTGTGTGTGTGTGTGTGTGTGTGTTGTGTAAGTGATGGCTGTACAGCCAAATTTCTAAACTGCTTAGCAATTACATCTAATTACCATGGCCTAACAATAAATTATTCTATTTCTTGTATAATGTAGATTAGATTTTGTTGTGAGTTGTCATGTCAACACTGCAGTCTGTTTATGTTCCATTAGGCATGCAGCTGTTCCCTGGCCACAAAATTCTGAAGCAGTGGGAATCCTGCTTCCCTTCCTCCTCTTGTTTATCCCCTGTTCATTTTTTCCCTTGCTCTCCTTGTTTCTTTTTCACTTTCCTTTCTCCTTTCCTAGCCTGCTCTTGCTGCCTTCTCTTGTGCATTTCTGCCCTTCTCATGCTGCCTTTCTCTAACAAACATGCCTGCTTTGGCTTAGTCATCTTCCTTCCCCCTCTCACTTCCCTTTCCTTCCACCAGTTTGCAAGTCAGACAGCCAGAGCCTGGTCCTGCCAGCTTCAAAGCCTCCAGCAAGTTCCCTCTCTTCTAAGCCTGGTGTTCTCATCTGTAAACGGGACAGTTAGAGTAACTCACTGGATTACTAGGCATGCCTGTAAAGAATTTAGCACAGTGCCTCCTGCTACAAAGTTAGTACTCAAGAGAGGGAAAGCTTTTTTTTTTCTTAACTGTATGTTTAACTCTCCACAAGTAGAAAACCTCCTATCAAATTTGAGAGTCATCCCTATGGGTATTCAATCACCAAACACTTATGGGTGCCTATTCTATGTCAAACCGGGGCTCAGTAGATGGAGGTAAGGATCATTAGTTCCTACCTCTATCCCTTCCAAAGCCTGTAGTCTGGGGAAGATGAAAACAGATACACAGACCATTAGAATGGCAAGTTCTGGGCTGTGATGGAAGGAAGGACTGAGCACCATGGAGGCAGAGGAAAGGGAGCCACCAAGCCTGTTTTGTGCAGTCAGCTAAGACCTCACAGAGAATAATTCTGAGTTGAATCTTTTTGAAAAGGAAAGAGTTTGCTCAGCAAAATGAGGTAAAGAGGCCAAAGGAATAGCATGTGAAAAGATCCAGTACTGTGAAAGGGAAGAGAAGGTTGGGGAAGTAGTGACAGTCATGGCAATGAGATTTTATGGTGATGGAGCTGGAAAGGTAGATTAGAGATGGATTCTGAAAGAAGTGATCACCTTCATCATTGCCATCATCATTACTATTCACTGGGTACTTGATCTTGTGCTAAGTACTTGCCATGTATCATCTCATTTTATCCTCACCAAAACTGTATAGGTGGGGACTATCATCATCCCCATTTGATAGGTCAGGTGACACAGAACAGGGCTATGTTCAAGACCCATGGTTAATCCTGCAGGTAATGGGGAGGAAGAAGAGATTTTTAGAGAATGATATGGTTATAATCCGGGCTCCCTTGTCCACTGTCATTACTCTCTTGGTTCTCCCTATGCAAGTGCATGCTGTCAGCACTTTTAGGAAGGTTATGCTCACAGCATGGCCTGGCATGGAGAGAGGTGGAGAAGCAATAACAATGGGCAAGTGGAGCCAGATTCTGGAAATGTTTCTGCAGTTGAATTGACAGAGTTTATAAATGGCCCCTAGGTTGGTGTACAGGACAAAGAAGAACCTCAGATGACTTCTAGGGTTTTTGGCTCAGGACAATGAGGGGACAGAGGTGCCATTAGTACAGCAGGGAAAAGAGAAGGAAGAGAAAACAAAGGAGCAGGAATTGGGATGGGAGAATAATACATTCAGTTTGAACACATTAGGCTTGAAATTCCTCTTTATCTTTGAAAACATCCTCAGCACTAAAGACAAAAGACAGATTCGTAGACATGGAATCATCAACATACATGAAAGCATTGAAGTCATGGGAAATGAATGATCTCACTCAGAACAAGAATAAAAAGAAGTGAGGAGAGGACAGAGGATGAGGATGAGTCAATACAAGGACAAGGACAGGTCCTAGGGAACACTCAACTTGAAAAGAAGAGTCAGAGAAGGATATATCAAAATAAAATGCTCAGCCTTTCCTGCTGTGGCATCTTCTCTGGGCATCCAGCACAGAGCCTGACATAGTGCAGGTGCTCGACAAACTCAAGCTGACTAAAGAAAAGGAGAAAGGAAAGAAAGGGGAAAAAAATCTCCAAAAATGCAATGACTGATATATTTAGTATTTGCATTTACTATTTAATCAGAAATTACTATTTGAAAAATATTTAATATTGCTAAAAAGTCAAGTAAGTCTATGGGTATGTGGAACACTTGGAGGTTACTATTTTCTTTGACACCTTTTTTTTTTTTTAATGTTTATTTTTGAGAGAGACAGAGACAGGATGCAAGTGTTGGAGCAGAGAGGAAGTCAGAATTTGAAGCAGGCTCCAGGCTCTGAGCTGTCAGCACAGAGCCTGACACGGGGCTCGAACTGACGAGCTGTGAGATCATGACCTGAGCTGAAGTCGGATGCTCAATCGACTGAGCGACCCAGGGCCCCTCTTTGACACCTTTTTGTAAGAAATCCTGAAAACAAATACCAGCATCTAATTCTTGTACACGCAATGCAAGCATCTAGAATGCACCCATTAAGAAGTTTTATTTCTAGGAAAGCTACAATTATAATTTATTTTGAAACAAAAAGTGAAGTCTTTTCCTACTAAATGGAAATTTCCAATTTACCATGTAAAAACAAAATAAAATCCTCCTGTGCACAAAAAATCCCCCAGGGGCACAAAAATTACTTGATCCCTCATTTTTGAAGATGCATGCATGATGGAACAATATAAAAGCACAAGACAGATAAATATAGGTTTTTAAAAATCACTCTGAATTTCCATTTCAGTAAATGCAAAGACTAGCACAGAACAACACCTGAACAAAGGTGGCCATTCATGAAGAGAGATGTTAATTCTACATATGATCCTATATTTCTTCATTTCCTTTCTAATAAGCCTTCAGCCCCCAATTATTGTTTCTCACCAGTTTCCTTTATTTTCAAAACAGTAAGTTATTAACCAGGGACCTGAGAAACTCTCTCACATCTGTCAACCAAACAGCTAGAAGTATCGATTTCTCAGTTCAGACAAATCTCAGCACTAAAAACATACCACTCCAGCCTCAGAGAGTATTTTAGTAAACTGTTCATGTTTAAAGCATGAATTGGTCATAGAATAAACAATACCTTGAATAGGGGAACTAGATACAAACCCCTTGAAAAAAATGAAACCAACTACTCCCAAAGGAAGTGACAAACACCCACAAGCCAAGAAGAAATGGACACTGATGCTACTCCCATTAGCCATTTAATAGGTGATGCTAACTGAATAAAAATTTGAAAAGGGAAATAAAGCAGATGTCCTATTTCTCACACCCAACTAGTTTCTAAAGTGTTTTTAGTTAGAGAAAAATGAAGACTTTTGCTAAACCTCAACCACACCAGAAGATGAAAAGATCAAAAGAGCAACCTAGAAAACAGAAACAGAAAGCCCTAGTCAGCCCTGAGCTAACTCTCCTCTTGGCTTCACCAACCCTTGAATGCTCCTCACAAACTCACCTCAGCCTGGACCTAACCCTCTCTCCCAAAAGGGAGGGTGCAGGGAGATCAAACAGGTACCCATTCCATGACCATGCAATGAGAACAGTGAGAAAAGCAAAGCTATTCTGAAGGCTCTAGCAATTACACAGAAAACAAACTGGGTCTCTAGAGGACATTCTTGAGAACCTGAGATCAACTCCCGGAAAAACACTCTTGACCACTTACCGCTACCGGAAGCTGCTAGATGGCAGATCAGAATCAGCATCTCATCTGAAGAAGGCAGCATTGTAGGAAAGCAGCTTCACTACCAGTGAGGAATTGGGGGAGAAAAAACACTCCTTGGAAAAATACCAAAAGCCCAGAAGAGCCTCTCCTTCCAGAGTTGCCTGCTACTGCTGCCAGGGCAGAACTGGTTAATCTTGAAGAAACAAAAGGAAGCTCCCTAGAGGCTGACTTCAGCAGGATGGCTTCCTCTGTGGGAACCAAGTGTTCAGTAGGATGGAAGCGGACAACGGAAGAAGTCACAGTTATCACTTCTGCTTACCAAACTTGTATGAGCCCTCAAGTGATGGAAATTAGCAAATATCTTTAGAGCTCCTACCTGTTTTTCCCAGAGATGAAGGAATTAGCATTTTTAAAAAAATCATTGCAAGGGGAGTTTCACTCTCACATGGATGAAAGCTAAGCACGCTCCTGTTTTTAAGATGGGATTAGATGAAAACAAAATATTTTGGTCTATTTTTAAAAGAAAGGATTATGTCTTAAGTGTGTCTCAAGCCATTTATGGGTTCTCTAGAAGTTGCATCAGATTTTCAGTTAAATACTGAAACCAAATATATTTTAATGTCTCTATAACCAGAGCAAGTTGATTCCCTGTACATATCAATCCACTCTCCTGGCCAATCCTGGTACTGAGCTCACAGGCCTCCAAAGAGAGCCAGATCAGAGAAAAAGGAAGGACTGTTCCCTGCCAAGCCCTCCTCCCACCCCTAGTCACAAGAAACTGCAGATTTCTTGAAACAAGAGTGGTGGCTTTCTCCCTTGCATGATAAAAAGAACCAAGAACAGCCTGTAAGAGAAAGTAATCATTTCTTCAAGATATTTAAAATAAAAAACTTTTTAAAAAATGTTTTGGGACACCTGGGTGGCTCAGTCAGTTGAGCGTCCAACTTCAGCTCAGGTCATGATCTCATGGTTTGTGGGTTCAAGCCCCGCCTTGGGCTCTCTGATGACAGCACAGAGCCCACTTTGGATCCTCTGACCCCTCCTGTCTCTCTGCACTTCCCCCACCACTGTCTCAAAAATAAACAAACATTTAAAAAATAAATAAAAAATAAAAAAGGTTTTTAAGTGTAATTTCTATACCATTTTTTTTAACCTACTGTATTAGCAACTCCTATACCCTTGGCAACTCCCTTTGTTGAATAAGGTATAAAGAAATCAGCACCTTCTCCTACAATGTTGGTAGAGAAGTTGGTAAAATAATTTTAAAGGGAAACTAAGTAGTGTCTATCAAATACAGAAATGTGTATTTTTCCATCTCTTAGGAATTAAACTTACAGATGATCATAAACACATGTACACAAGTGTGTAAAATGTTCATTATAGCACTATCTGTGATAGGAAAAAACTAAAAATGGCTTAAAAATAGAGGACTGGCCAAATAAGTGAAGGAACATCCATACAATGGAGTACTATGCAGCCATCAAGGGGGAGAAGAACTGGATTGAACAATCAGATGGTCTGGGCTCAGGTCTGCCTCCACCAGCGACTAGCCAGGTGACTTTGAGCAAGTTCCCAAACCTCTCTTGGCCTTGGTCCCTCACCTGTAGTAAGGTGAAAATTATAGTACTTACTGTAGGGAATTGCTGTGACCAAGACAGTGCCTGAGGCACAGCAGATGCTCAATAAATATTAGTGAGTACCAATTAAAGAGATAGGCCTCTTTACACTGACATGGAAAGATGTCCAAGAGACACAGTCAAGAGGAAAGAGCAAGTTGCAAGAGTATGCATAGGAGAAAAATATTGGCTAAAATATTTTAAATGTGCTTGCTGTTTACTGCCTGTTTCTTCCCAATAAAATAGAAGCTCCCTGAGAGCAGGGACTTCCATTCACTGTTGTATACCCTATGCCCATAATAGGAATTCAAAAAATATTTGTTGACCTAATAAATCAGGAAGGATAAACAAGAAGAAATATTTAATGGTAGTTACTTCCGAAAAATGGCATGGGGGTGGAGGGGCTGGTGGGTCCTGGTGGAACTATGTCATTGTTTCTTACAAAACTACTGCTTACATTTTTTTTAATTCTTTTAAAGTTCACTTATTTATCTTGAGAGAGAGTGTGTGTGCACACAAGCAGGGGAAGGACAGAGAGAGAGGGAGAGAGAGGATCTCAAGCAGGCTCAGTGCTATCAGCATGGAGCCCAACGTGGGGCTCGATCCCATGAACTGTGAGATGATGGCCTGAGCCAAAATCAAGAGTTGAATGCTTAACTGAATGAGCCACCCAGGTACCCCAAAAGTACTGCTTACATTTTTTTACAAGGAGCTTGTATGCCCACCAATAAAATGGAGCTCTTAGAAGACAGTGTTTTTGTTTACAGGGAGCATCTTAAGATACATGGTTGTTCCCCTAACAGCAGACCAATGAAGGAGCAAGGGATGATCCTCCCTATCACCTGATAAGTTAATGAGTCAAAAAGCAACTTATAAAAGAAGGAAAGCACAGAGCTCTCCTTTTCTTCTTGGCTTTCTGTTTATCTTTCCAAATTTAACCCTACAATCTCCAAACCAGATCCTCTGTCCTAATGTATCAGGACCCCTCTCCTTTACCTAAACATCAACTGCACATCCCCACCATGGCATCTCTGCCCAGACCACTCTCTCTTCCTGGGAAACCTTTCCCTTCATCTTCTCACTTCTAAACCTGTCCTTCAAGGACCATATCACATGCTCCACAGCCCTCCTCAGAGCATTTTCTGACTTTCCTAGCATCTCTGGTCCCTCCCTCTTGGACACTGCTAGAGACTAGGTTGGATATCATACACTGGCACTTATTCTGCAATGTGCTATCTCGTCTACCACCTTGAGGTGAGGAGTATAAGGACTGAGTCTTCAGTTTTGCAACTCTTCTCTCACCCTTCCCCTCCCCCCATCATTCACACATATGAACATGCACACAGGCACACAAACCTGCATTATAAAAAACAGACTGCCACATTAAGGAGCTATGTGTTGTGATTTTGTTCCATTTGCCCAAGTTTCTGACACCAGCAAAAAAAAAAAAAAAAAAAAAAAAAAAAAAAAAAAAATTCATGTGCCGTCATTGTCCCTGAAATTTCGAGACTAAGGATATCTTTCTTTAGCTTCCTTGGTATATTCTTGTTAAATGCTTCTAAAAGCTCTAAATTGGCTTAAAATTCTCTAGTTCTTCACGTACTAACTAGTCAGAATTTATTTGATCAAATTTTTTCCTAATTAACAACCCTTAATGAATGAGGAATCCTAATGGGAGAACAAAGTTGGGATAGAAAAAGGGCTTACCATACTCACAGTAAGGCCAAAGAATGACTACTTCGTGCTCATCTCATACACAGAGATTCTCATAATGCATACAGCATGAACAGAGGCAGGGGGATCCCCAGCAATGATTTCATATCATTTTGAAATGTTCATTCATTCATTTATTTTAAAACACAAGTATCTTGCCATTAAATACTCCCTTGCAGAACAATCTTTGGGTGCTTTAAAACTGATTTTACAGTGTCACAAAATTATGTGCCTAAAATCACAGAACATCAGATTTATTTGTCCCATTACTTTAAGTCCCAACGCTCTGGGGTGCCTGGGTGGCTCAAACATCCCACTCTTGATTTCAGCTCAGGTCACAACATCATGGTTTGTGGGTCTGAGCCCTGTGTCAGGTTCTGTGCTGATGGTGCAGAGCCTGCTTGGGATTCACTCTCGCTCTTTCTCTCTCGCTCTCTCTCTGCCTTCTTGCTTGCTCTATCTGCCTTCTCTCTCTCCCTCTCTCTGCCTTCTCACTCTTGCTCTCTCTCTGCCTTCTCGCTCTCGCTCTCTCTGCCCTCTCGCTCTCGCTCGCTCTCTGGGCCCTCTCGCTCGCTCTCTCTCACTCACTCTGCCTTCTCGCTCTCTCTCACTCTCTGCCTTCTCGCTCTCTGCCTTCTCACTCTCTGCCTTCTTGCTCTCACTCGCTCTCTGCCTTCTCGCTCTCACTCGCTCTCTGCCTTCTCGCTCTCACTCGCTCTCTGCCTTCTCGCTCTCTCGCTCTCTCTGCCTTCTCGCTCTCTCTCTGCCTTCTCTCTCTGCCTTCTCTCGCTCTCTCTCTGCCTTCTCACTCTATCTCTCTGCCTTCTCGCTCTCTCTCTCTGCCTTCTCGCTCTCTCTCTCTGCCTTCTCGCTCTCTCTCTCTCAAAATAAAAAAAAAAAAACTTTTAAGTCCCAAAGCTCTTTATCCATCTCTGAAATCTAACATTATAGCAGATGCTGCTACTCCCCTGCCAGGCTGCCTTATCACCTACACATCCCCTTGACTGTCTCCCTCACTTCATTCAGATCTGGGCTCAAAGTCACAAATTCTGAAAGGCCTGCCTTGGTCAGCCTACGTAAAACCACCCACACACACGCCAGTCACTCTCGATCCCTTATCGTGCTTTATTTTTCTCCATAGGAAAAACACATAGCTATTATACTGTGTATTTCCTTGCTTACTGTCCGGTTTCCCCAACCAGAAAGTCAGCTGTAGGAGAACAGAGACTTTGTCTTTGACTTGATGTATACCCAGGGCCTAGAACAGCGTGCAGCAGGTGCTTGAGCAATGTTGAATAAACAAATGAATAGTAGTAGCATTGTTGTTTAGTTTCTGTAGCTTCCTAAATATGTATGCATCCTCCTCTAGAATTTGAGCTGCTTGATAACAGAGCTCTGAACTCATTCCCTGTTGTCTATCAACAGTGCTCAGCAGATAGTAATTTATCAAATGAACTGAAGCTCAAGTCTAAAGTATAGTTCTCGGTATGACACTTTTTATTTCTACTAGATTTCCATTTATAATGGAACTTACAGTTTAATTTTTCTTAGCTCACCTTAATTTGTCAGTCCCCAAAGTAGTGCCAGTTGGTGGGCCTAATTTGAATAGAGCTTGTTACAGTGGTTAGCATCAGATTTCAGACTCCTTTGTAGCTACATCTAGAAGTATCAATTTCAGAGGAGGAAGAGGAGCCTAGAGGAAAACATGGAGGCCTGAAGCACACTGAAGATGAAGAAGCAATTGCTCACTCTTTAGGGCATGAACAGAGGAGAGAGACTTGCTCTGGATATTCTCAAAAGTGTCCGGAGAAATGAAGTTTAAAAGATCTGTTTTCCACTCCTAGATACATACCCAAAAGAAAAGAAGCCAGAGACTCAAACTGATACTTGTACACCAACATTCATAGCAGCATTATCCACAGTAGCCAAAAGTGAAAACAACCCAAGTGTCCATCGATGGGTAAAGAAATAAACAAAATATGGTATGGAATACTACAGTCTTAAAAAGGAATCCAATTCTCATTCATGCTGCAACATAAATAAACTTTGAAAACATTATGCTAAGTGAAATAAGCCAGACATAAAAGGAAAATATTGTAATAACTCCACTTGTAGGAGGTACCTAGCATAGGCAAAGAATAGAGGTTACTAGGGCTGGGAGGAGGGTAAATGGGAAGACATTTACTAGGTAGAGTTTCAGATTGGGATCATGAAAAAATTCCAGAGATGGATGGTGGTGATGGTTACACAGCATTGTGAATGTACTTAATATCACTGAACTGTACACTTAAACATGGTTAAAATGGTAAATGTTATATATTACCACTAGATAATATTAGAGGACTAGAGCTTAATTTTTAATCTTCATTACACAGCATATACATTGTCAAAACACCAGAAGTTGTTTTTTAAAAACCTTATTTTGCTTTAAAATCTTACCTTTTAGAAATATCCCTGTCTATAATCTAGAGTTTCCAAAGATTTTTCTCAATGATCACCTCAATCTGTCCTCACAACAATCCAATGAATTATGTTAAATGAATTTTGATTAAATATCTGAGCACTCAAGAGAAAAATTTTTCCTAATTTATTCACCCTCTTACCTTTCCTCCAACTTTGCACACCTTTCATCAAAATTAAGAGATGGAAATTTTTATACTTAAGAATACGAAGCCATGCAAATAGTCATGCTATCCTTTTTTTTTTTTTTTTAATTTTTTTTAAACGTTTTTTATTTATTTTTGGGACATAGAGAGACAGAGCATGAACGGGGGAGGGGCAGAGAGAGAGGGAGACACAGAATCAGAAGCAGGCTCCAGGCTCTGAGCCATCAGCCCAGAGCCTGACGCGGGACTCGAACTCACAGACCGCGAGATCGTGACCTGGCTGAAGTCGGACGCTTAACCGACTGCGCCACCCAGGCGCCCCTCATGCTATCTTTTCTTAACAGAATAAATAGCATCGTATATCTGTCAAAACATCTAGCTCTACTGCCAAGATAGCTAAGAAAGCCAACAAATCACCATTTTACGTCAACAGACAAACCACCCATATCAACTGGGATCAGGGCGTTCAATATTTTCACTCAACAAGTGCAGATACTTTGCTAGGCACTTTGTGGGACACAGAAGGATAAACAAAATGTAGTTCCTAATCAGGAGACACTTACGTGCCAGCAGGAGTCAGACATGAAGATGAGGGGGTTCTACAATCAAAGGGGAGAACAACACGTCTCTGCTACTGAGAATGGGACCACCAGGAAGTAGATTGAACCACTTTGTGTCAATTCAATCTAATCCCAATGAAATGAACTAGTTAAGATTTAATCAATTCCCTGAAATATAGCCATTCCAAGAGTTTCAGGTTTGTTTGCTTGCTTGCTTGCTTTTAATGCCAGGAAAGGAAGGTTGAGCTAACTGAAATGTCAAACCAAGGCTTGGTGTCAACCTGAATGGCAGAGAATTATCTCTGGCCTAAAATTATGATTTGGACATATACAATAAAAAAGAAAATAAAACTACAACCAAGTATTCCCTGATTCTGTAAATACTTTCTTGAGCAATCCAACTGCTACTAGCAGACTAGAAACCAACTTGAACATACTGAAGGAGAATCTCTTTGACAGAAGCCCTGGAGTGTATATTATAAACCTATGCCATAAGGCATGAGAATTGCAGGGGTATAAATCATATGATGTAAAAATTACTTAATTGCTTTAAACTTTAGCTTCCTGAGCAACCTAAGTATCCATCAATAGTTGAATGTATAAACATGTGTGTGTGCGTGCACACCTGCACACAATGGATTACTACTCAGCCATAAAAAGGAATGAAATCTTTCGATTTGCAACAACATGGATAGACCTAGAGGTTATTATAAGTTGGAGAAATACAAATACTGTATGATTTCAATTATATGTGGAATCTAAAAAACAAAAATGAACAGGCAAAACAAAACACAGATGCATAAATACAAAAAATAAACTGGGAGTATGCACAAAAAAAGCAAAGGGGATTAAGAAGTACACTCTTCCAGATAGATAATAAATAAACCGCGGAAATGTGATTTATTTATAAGAGACAGAATACAGTCAATAATAGTGTTACTACACTATTATATGGTAACAGATGTTACTACACAGTATATGGTAACAGATGATAACTTGACTTACTGTGGTAATCATTTAATATAATAAATGGAGAATCACTATGCTATACATCCAAAACTAATAGTATTGTATGTCAACTACATTTCAATAAAAAAAACACAACTTTAGCTTCCTGGTTGTAAAACTGGAAAAATTAAAATCTGCTTCTCAAGCTATTTGTGAGGATTAAATGAGATATTCACTAAATGAATAATAAATTAATAAAAGAATGCATGTATATGTAAGTTACATGTGCAGTGATTTAACAACAATAAATAATACATAACCCAATGCCTGTCGTACAGTCATTGGTCAACAAAGGTCAATGTCCTCCCTGCTTTCTCCAGAATCTTCCCAAATGACTACCACATTTCTTTTATCAGAAAAGAAGGAAGACCTCCACATTCTGAGCTATTCCACCTTTCCAGTTCTTTCCATCCTGATACAACCATCTGCCTTCTCCTCTTGTCTCTGGGACAGTGGTCCCCAGGAATATCCTTTCTATACACCATAAAGCAGCACAAGAAATAGACAGTTTTAAAGGATGAAATCAATAAGGATAAGTGGCAGTTTTAGTATTTCCTTCCTCCAGCCCAGAGGATTATTTAAAAACCACTGTTCCAGGACAAGTTTCAACCAGTGACAGAAGACATTAAAAATGTTCCTGCCCACCATACCCTCCTCTCTTCAGTAATTGAAACCTACTCACTTTCCATTCAGAAACAGCTTCACCAAACCTTGAAATCATACATACCTTCTTGGTCCTTAGTATCTAAAAACAAAGCAGAATTTTCAACCTCTTATGGTTTTATGTACTCTATGGCACTTCCCATAGTGTGTTAGGCTGAATTTCATCAGGAAAAGGTAACTCAACTCCTCCTCCCCCCATCCTCCCCAAGAATTACTTCCTCTTGGTTAGTTAACCTTTTGTGTAAGAAAGTAGGTTTCCTTACATTGGCCAACATAAACGACTGACCCATTGCTAGTGGTACCATTTCCTATGTGGGACTTTCCATCCTAGATGAAAAGACTCACCACTGAGTTTTAGTTATTACTCAACTATCTCACAAAAAGAACAGAAAGAAAATCAGAAAATGCAAGAAGACAGACATTTCTTTAGAAGTTAAGCCCTGGATAAGGATGTAGATTTAGGAATAGAGCAGTTTCCTGCTCTACTGTTAAAATTTCAAAAATTAAAAGTAAATTAAAAATAATATAAACTTACCACTACATTAAAATTAAGCAAGTAGGATTTCAAAAATTAAAAAAAAAAGATATCTAAAATCCTAGGTGCTAAAAGTCACCTCTGGGGAACAGCTCCTCCCAGCAATTTGGACTATTCCACAAGGGCTCTCCTGAACAGCACTTTCAGTCCTGACATTCAAACACAAAGCAGAACAGTAGGATCCAGAAAGTTTGTTATCCAAGCCACTGCACCCAAACCAGGTGATTTGCGTTTAACTTGCCCTTTCAAATGCATTCTGAACCATGTGTTCCAGAACTAGATGACCCAGCTCTAAACCAGACAGCCTAACTCCAAGCCAGACAACTGGTATCCCTAGTTATAAAAGTCATTCTAACAGTTCACTTCCAAATGACGAATGTGCCACAGCCAAAAATGGATCCTGGCACTGGCTGTTGCCACCAGTGAAAGCAACACTCCCCTAAATGATATCTCTCCTGCTATCAAGAAAGCACAGTGTCTTCTTTGCATATAACAAGTGCCCAGGAAATATTTGGGGGCTCTACTTTTTTTTTTTTTTTTACAGACTGTTATCATAAGAAGTCTTTATGACAAAAAGAGGCATTTACCAGAAAGGAGTTGATCTGCATCAGTTTCAGGTCTCCAGCGGCTCTTGCCATCTTAGAACCTTCAAGACACAGGAGTAGCCAAACACTTAGGATCTTCTAACACTTACTCCAACCCCACTTTCTCCTTAACAGACTGTCATCCCAGAAGGAAAGAGCAGGGCCACATGGCTTTAAAGAAGCTCTTACCTTTATCTCTTTACCTGTTAGTCTGTCCTGTGCATCAATAAGTGTGAAAACTCCCTACCCCTTATGTGTCTTCTGGAAAGTGCAGGAGTTCAGGCTCTTAATCAGTACTATTTCGGGGACATTTCATACATTCATCACCATTTTCCAAGCCCCAGTTCTGCAGCAATCCTTCTGCAAGGCATTGGGATCCCAAGATAACCAAGATCCGGTCTCTGCCCTAGCAAGAACTTTTCTAGTGGAAGGGAAATGAATTCTACAATACAGTGTGGTAAAAACTCTAATAGAGGTACCCCCTGTCTAAATATGCCTTGGAACTACAGGAGAAGACATACTCATTTCTATATGGTTGTGGAGTATCAGAGGAAAACCTCAGGATTTGAAGCTGAATCCTAACAGATGAATACAAAGGATCTGGTTAGTTCCACAATCTAACAGTCCATGAGAAAAAATACCACTGCTAATTTTTATCTCCTCCCCTTGGCAACTACTCTATACCACCTAAGAGAGTGGGGGCCCTTTACTATGACCCAAGTTTCCATTCCAAATAGCAGGAGTGAGTCACAAACACGCATCCTGCAGCATTCATGAATGTAGAGAGCAAAAGTGAGTTCATCATCACGTCAGTACATCAGTGAAGTTGATGAGTTTATAGCAAATCAGAGACCAGGCAAAGTTTAGGAAGGAAATGAGTTCTGAATGCCTTAAGTGCTGCCTTGGGCACGCCACCTGTGAGAAAAGCAACCTGAATGCATTCTTTACTGCATAAGGTGCTGCAGCTGTACTGTACTGTAGGTTGGAAGAAAATCCACCCTACTATGAAACTGGAAAACTTCACTGGGACATGGTACGGGGGGTGAAAGCACAAGATGGTGAGAAGGAGGCAAAACTGTCTGAGGTAGCTTCAGAGTCATCCTGCCCTCTAGAGGTATCCTATATCTAATGGAAAGTCATAGATACCATTAAAGGCTTTGAGTAAATATTAATTCCAGATGAACAATGACAAAGTGTGCATCATTCCAGTTCTGGACACATCCCCACTCATGCTGAGCCACCTTTAGGTAGAACATGCTCCAACCTCAAGGCTTGGGATCTACAGTGGCTGACTGGATAATAAAGCTATGTCTGGTACATTGTCATGTTCTTATGCATCATTGGGTAAGGAAGAGGTTTTTCAGCTCTTCCCTTATTGGTAAGCTAGTGTTTCATCTTGTATCCAGTCTGTCAAGGGGATGGGGCATAAATATCTTCCCAGAAAAGGAGGGTGAGACATGGGGTTAAGTGATGCCAGAAACAGGGAGAAACGGGGAACAATGGAGATAGACACCAGAATCCTGGTTTTTCCTAGCTTGGGACCTAAGCTTCAGAGGGTGCTGACTATAGAAGCATTCAGAAAGATGGAAGGCACCTAGGAATTCTGGGTTAGTGGCCTGTTTCCTCTAGCTCTAAAGGGTTCCCTTGTCTACCATGGCATGAAATCTAGCAAGGCTGTAATCAAGAGGAGAGCAGTGGAGGAAGAAGGTAACTACAGACACTTGAAGCTGTGTTCTTGCTTCCTTGTGGCTGACAAAGAACAAGGCCCAGGTCAAGATGAAGAGAGCACTCTGAGCAAAGAAAAACCAGAAAAACCCAGCATGGACACAAGGCTCCAACATCCCTCACTGTCACAGAGCCAAATGAATCCTCCATTTCCCCAGATGCCTTGGGGAGAATCAGGGGGAGGAGAAGGATACACAAAGGTCCTAAAAAGACTAAATATTCAAAAAGAGCTTATTTGAACTGGGAAATATTACAGTATATTATTTAGCTATTTCAATGTTTGTTAGAGATTATTTTTCCCGACTCACCCATCATGCCATGTGGGTTAGTGAGAAAGAACAGATCCTTTGCAAAAAATTAAACAGCCACATTTTTTTCATGCATGTAATATAGTAAACTGTGGCCTACTATACTCATTTGCATCACTGAAGACAATCTATGTATGCCTTTTTCTTGTCACCTGGAAAAGTCAAATTCATACCAAGAATGCTATATTTCTTTGTTCGGACTGCAACAACAAATTATTACAAACTAGGTGGCTTAAAACAACGGAAATTTTTTTCCCCCTCACGGTTCTGGATGCTAAAAGTCTGAAATCCAGGTATTGGCAATATTGGGTCCTGGAGTTACTGAGGGAGAATCTGTTTCATACCTCCCCCTAGCTTCTGGTAGTTGCTGACAATCCTTGATAATCCTTGGTTTACCAATGCATCATTCCAGTCTGCCTCCATGTCACATGTTGTTGTGTCTCCTCTATATCTTTGTATCTTCACATAGCTTCCTTATAAGGATACCAGTCACTGAATTTTGTACCGCCCACCCATTCCAGTATCTCATTTTAACTTAATTAATCACACCTGAAAAGATTCTGTTTACATGTAAGTCCACATTCTAAGATTCTGGGTAGACATGAATTTGGAGGCACACTATTAAACCCAGTACAAATATAATAGGAGGTTTTAATAAACAGCCAGTATTGAAATTACAGGGTACATACAGTACAGGAAGATTTTCATTTGCTACAAAGAAAGTTAGAGGTCGCCACTCTTTGGCAAGACTGGACATTTTTTGTTTCTCTACATACATTATGTGCACATTGGGGCCTTTGTACCCACTACCCAAATGCTTTTCCCCCACCTCCTTTTACATGGCTAAATCTTCTACATTTGTTATGGACTCAATGCATCTCTCTAAAATTCATATGCTAAAACCCTTACCTCCCCCCAACACACCACACCCCCTCCGCCCCCCCCCCCAACACACACACACAGCCTCTCCAGGTGATGGTATTAGGAGGTGGGGCTTCAGGAGGTAATTAGGATTAAAAGAGATCATAAGAGTAAGGCCCTTATTGACAGGATTAGTGCCCTTAAAAGACTCACTGCAGAGCTTCCTTCCCCTTCTGCTTTCTACTATGTAAGGACATAATTAAATGACAGCAGTCTATAACCTGGAAGAGGGCCCCCACCAGAATTCAACCATGCTGGCACCCAATCTCAGACTTGTGACCTCCAGAACTGTTGACAGATAAAGTTCTGTTGTTTATAAACTGCCCAGGCTACGGTAGTTTATAACAGCAGCCCAAATAGACTAAGACAGCATCTTTAAGGTCTTAGCTGCATGATCATTTCCCTTGGAACCCCCTTTGGAGATTATCATGATCAGCACAGACTTTGGGGAACAGAAAGCATTTGCACTGGGCCATGAAGGGTTGGTATGACTTAGTATACAACAACAAAGAGTAAAGCCATTCAAGGAGAAAGAACACCAGTAGCACAAAGAGGTAAAAAAAAAAAAAAAAACAGAGTATCTGCATGGATCATCTAATGTTATCTGTCAGTCTATCTGGCAAATGGGAATGTACAGAAGGAGATAATGGGGAATAAGGAAGAAAAACCTATGTTAGGTGTAGATTATAGCCTCTGACAATTATCTTGGCAAGTGATAACAGTAACCTAAATTAAGGCAGTGTCAATGGGAATGGAGAACAAAGTATAGATTCAAGATGTATTCCCAACATAGGGGCACCTGAGTGGCTCAGTTGGTTAAGCGTCAGAAAGCAGCTCAGTGGTTCATGACACTCACGCTGCTGTCAGCGGGGAGCCTGCTTCAGACCCTCTGTCCTCCCCCACCAAAAAAATAAACATTTTTTAAAAAGAAGTAGTCCCAAGATAAAATCAATAACACTTGGCAACAGGAAGGGAAAGGAGAGGGGCAAAGTCAAAGATGATGCCAAGTTCTAAACCCTAATGGCTGGGACAATGTTGGAGATATTGACAAAAATTGGGAAAGAAAAGTAAAACAAGTTCCAGGTCATCTATGTCAGCTCCTTGCAGGAGTCTCAGCTAGCACATCATCATTAAGCAGAAGGAGAGAACATTTCAAGTCCAACAGTCACTCTATGACTCACCAGAGGGGAGGGTGAAGTTATTCTTACTCTCACAGCAGTAAAACAAAACCTACACATTATTAACCAGATCCTTCAGGATGCCTGAATGTTCAGAGGGTGTCGACAATGAGTAGGTCTTCACTCAGAACCTCAGAATCTAACCTTGGGTAAAGTTTTAAAGGTGTTATGTTCCCACTCTTTAGCCCTTAGCTGGCTGAAATCTGAAAGCTGTCTTTTCTCTTTTTGAGGTACAGTTTTGACATATTCATTTCCAAAGATCTTAGTTTCATCTACATTAAATAGTTAGTGTGACAAAGTCTCAACTTGTAGGTCGATCAAGGAGGTCCTGTAGACTTCATCATTTGGATATTACTTTCTATCTAGTCTATCTAAAGATTCTTTTCCTATCGGTATCAATCTTTAATCACTCCACCATCACTTGATGTTATCACACTTCAGAGAACCGTTAATTTTAACTGTTTCCATGAATCATTTTCATTGTGATTTGTGGGAATTGCTTGAACACCTAGACCACTTGACACATCATTTCTGTCCATCAAGACTGCTTTGGGTAACCTTTCAGTGTACATGTATCTAAGCTCCTACACATTCTTTCAAATTTAAAACAATCTGGTCACAACTTGCATAATTTTACCAAAGTGTGGGAAGCAGACCGATTGAATATCCAAGTGCAAGAATTCTGCATGGGACTTCATCCAGCAACACAGTAAGCAGATACTTCTGCTAAACAATGGAGTATATCTCCTAGACATTTTCATAAGTCATCATAATTGAAACTTGACATAAATAAGACTGTAACTAAATACTGATGCCATTGGAGCAGAGCACCACAAAGAGAAATGTCCTAAGCTCCTATTGTAATCTACTGGGAAATTTTTGGTCCAGTTAAGGGAACACAGATGTAACTTCAAAGGGCCTCTAAAAAAGTGCAAATTCTCACTGATAAACCCTTATCTCCTCATGATTAAACTGTACAGTTCCCAGACATTAAAGAATTCTCTCATGTACATCTCAAAGAAGGATGAAGCGTTTTTGTTTTTTTTTTTAATCCAGCCTTGAGTCTAGAGACTTTCTTCTGAATTATTGATAGAAGCATGGAATTTAACTACACACAACAAGTAGCAGCAAATCTGTTTGGATCTCCTAATTGTGTCAATTACTGTGATGCTAACCATGCCCATTCCATCCCAGAGTTTAAGTAAACAGGACCACCACTCTCTGCTCTTAGCAGAGGATTTATAGGGGCCGTGTGTCTGGCACTTGAGGAGATATTGGCTTGCTCTCATCCATGATTACATATACAACATTGTCATATAATTTTCAAAGACTTCAAAGCTCACAACCTTCTGTGAACTTACTATCTGGGCATGTTTATCATGGCAAGGAATAAAGGGAGGAGTGCTATGCAGAAACTTCAAATTCTAAGTACTTCACAAATGCATTCTGTATGTCTATAAAATGTCAAAATGTCCAGGAGAAAAATGAAAAGGCCAATCCATCTACCACCCATACGGGGATAAAGCCAGGCTGGAACAAATGTGGCTTAAATGTTGGTTTGGAAGGGCTGTTTGATTTTTCCATGATTAAGATACTTCACCCTAATTGTTTCCTTTGCTAAATGAGTAGTGCCTAATTGGTAAGTAGAAATGAGTTCACTTCCTCCCGCTCTCTTTTTTGAAAGTGACCAGATGTCTCATTCGGGTGAATTATCCTTGTGACATGGTACTGAGAACACAGAACAGGCCTGCGTGTCTGAAGAGGCCATGTCGCATGACTCTGAGAATAGGTACTCTGGAGGCAGGCTTGGCTATAGGTGAAGCTCAGCTGTGCCACCTTGTAGTTGAATACCACTGGATAAGTTCCCTATGTGTCTCAGTTTCCATGTCTATAAAATGGGGTAGTAATACAGAACCTACCTCATCAAGCTGTGAGAATGAAATAAAATAATCTGTGCCTAGTACATGGAAAGTATTCAGTAAATATTTTATTATTATAATTGAAACACTGGACAGAAGAAATAAGAGTACTTCTTTTCAGCCCGAGAACTAGCCCCCGAAGGACCAACAAAAACCCTCTTGTTGGGGTTCTGAATTCTGCATCCCCACAGCTTTTGTTCCTACTTTACTGGAGCACTTGTAATATTGATGCCCTCCTCTGCATGAAGCACTGTGCAAGAGGCTCCTCATACTTAGGACAGCCACAGAATCAAGCAGCATGTTAGCACTGATATGATGTCAATCTCTCCATGAGTATTTTTCCATTCCTTCTCTCATTAGGTTTCATTCATCAAGTAATGACCTATCATGGGACAGCCAATGGGCTACACAAGTGCAATGTCCCAAATCCCTGGCTCTCACCAATCAGTGAGTAAATTTTTCTTAAAAAAAAAAAAAATTGGGTGGAGATGCCTAGATTCCCTATTTTAGCCAGAACTTTCTGGGAAGACTAATCCCAAAGGATCACAAGTTATGCATCTATCTTTCTGTGCAGTGCTGGCTGCGGAGAGTCACCGTGTCCTTTGAATGCTGGGCATCATAGTGCATCATCATGACTCACAAGTAATCAATCACTGAGTGACATTTAAACATCTTGATTAACTACCAGCCGCATTTTCCCGCAGTTATTGGAAGCTCCTCAGATTGAATGTGCCCTTGGGATAAGATCTGAATCACTGTTTCTGACAGCAACAATGCATATTGCCAGGAAATGCATAACTGGGGCACAAGAATGGTCTCATTTATGTCCTTCTTCACCGTAAGGCATCTGCTTCTCTCCCTCATTAATAATACTTACCATGCTTCTCTTGGGAAGTGACACAGAGACCCTTATAGCCATTTGCAGGGTGAGAGGGGGAGGAGCATCATGTTAGACACAAGTGACAGAGAGGGGAGTGGACAGAATCCAACATTTCTTAATTCCAGAACCCAGGCTTCCTAACTGCCATACCTGGTGACAAGATTTCAAGACTTTCCGCTCAGCTACTCTTTCACCAAAGTCCTACTGATCAACTCAGTTAACAACATTTTGGTGTAAGCTGTGAGCACAGCCTGCCAACAGCAATGATCACCTCCATGCCACTCTAGAAGCTGGCTGAGAGAATCTATCACATTTTCATCCTTCCACAATCTGAAGCCACACTCGGACAGTCTCTCTCATACACTGGTGGACAGAGAGTGGACTGGCATAAGCTTCCTGGAGCTCAGTCTGGTATTGTATCAAACACTTCACACATGAGCATACGTTGGGACTCAATTCTTCCATTGCTGGGAATATACAGAAATGATCAGAGACACAACAAAAATATGGTTGGCAAGAGACAGGGCAGCACTGGTCTAAATATAGATACATCTAAAACTGAATGAAATATACTCGGCAATCAGTTAACTACACCTGGACACCCTAAAAGGTACCACCGCCCACCTGGTGGCAGATACTGGAATTGAAGGCACAATGCCAAGAATGAACTATCAAATAGAAGGGTATCTTGTAAAGTCGACCCAATTTCACTGATTGCAAACATCCCAGTTTCAAACCAGAAATTAGAAAAAAACAATTTTAATAAAAACACCACTCTCTAACCACTTTTTATTTATCCTTTTCTCCTTTTGCTGCTCTTTTATACCCCCTCATACTACCATCTAACTAGGAAGACTGCCTGCATTGTAAATTCTTTCCTTTTTTTCAGAGCCAAAGTACACATCAACAGGACTCCATTGCTGGTATGGGAGAAATTGTGTGAATAAATAAGGTAGTTAAATGTGTCCATTCTATAGAGGACTTGGAGTGACTCTGATATAACAGACTGAATTAATAGTTCAAGTACTAGGTCATTCTCATTGTTAGCCATCTTCTTACAAAACCTCAAATTCATATTTGAGATAACTCACCGATTATCATAGACTACACATATTAGGGGAAGTAATGTCATTAATTGACTATGTTCTAAATAAAGGGTTTTTTTGTTTGAAATCACATTTTATCTTGAGTCCTGGAGTTTATCTGCACAGCAGGATGTTTTCTGTTTGATAGACAGAAATTAAACCTGGACAAGCACAGTAGGTAGCATCATAAAGAGAACACAAGAGAGATTATCCCACAGGGGTTCTGAGAGTACCTAGAAACATAAAACTAAGTTCTCACTGTCCAGGGCTGCTTTACCAGCCTCCTATGCCCACAGGCTCTTCAACGTGGCCCCTACCTACAAGATCTGAAGACCAATCTAGTCCTTTTCTGATTCTGCACCCCTTTGTCTTACTGGCACCAAGCTTCAAGGCTCTTACATTTCTGCAGCATCCTGTACACTTTTAACTATTAATTGCCTGTAGTTTTTTTCTTTAATGCTGTCTTCTCCTTAAAAGCCTAAGCTTTCTGAAAACAGAGACTGCCTATGTCTCAGTTGTGGTTTTCTCCCGAGTGCCTAGCACAATGCCTAGCATATTGTTGGTGCTCAATAAATTTTGCACCACAAGACTGTGATTTATAATAAAAAAAAAAAAAAAATTTCTTTGGTCTTCATCCCCATTCCTAGCCTAGAACTTGTAAAACTCTTGGAATTTCCGAAGTGGAGAGAGAAATAGAAGAGCCGTTTATGTTAATGAGGCAACTTTTGGAAAGCACTTAACGTTGGGGGCTGGTTGCCAGTAGAGTGAACCACATGATCAGAAAGTTGGCGCTTTGGGTCCTGACCTCCCAGTATCCCCGAAGCCAGGTAACTTTCTCTTCCACATTCAGCCTTTTGTGCAAATCTTTGCCTAGAACATGCCCATTGAAGACCGGGGGGGGGGGGGGGGGGGGGGGCGGTCTGTGGCCCTCGACCTTGCTCTTACCAGCAAATACCAGGGAATTCCTCCCCTTTGAGGGACAGAAGTCAGTCCCTGAACGTCCTCAGGCTTCTGAATCATGTTGATTCTCTTCCTACTAGTTCCACTCTCCCAGTCACTGCAGCTGGATTTTACCCCATGTGAGGCCCCTTCACAGGCTGTATCTTATGTAGGCTCTTCCCAGCCTGGCCCCTTTTCATACCAACAGAGCTCTGGGTCTGAGTGTGGGAACCTAAAGAGAGCTACTAAGACCCTCAAAGTACCTCAAATAAATTCAAGACCTGAAACAGTGTGGAGAAAAATACTAGGAGTTGTCAATGTAAAGAAAGTTATGTTGAGTCACCCACTATAATGTACTGAACGGTCCTAGACTCCAATGAAAAGCCAGTAAGAGCATTTAAAACATAGTCTACTTGAGAGCGTGATTTATTCACAAATATGTACGGAAATCTTTTTAAATTTCACAAAGCAAAATTGTATACACGTTAAAACAATGCAAATGGAAAACATGAAAAAAATTACCAAATGCTACTTGGTCAAGGAAGGGACTCAGGAGAGAGGAATGATTGCTGGCTGCTGTTAGTGTCCTAGTAGTGATATATAACACTGTAGCAGCCAGCCTTAGTCTGTGTCCACTATGGGCTAGTCATTACACCAGTTACATTACATAAATTATCTCAGATCTTCACCATAAACTTGCAAAAGAGATGATGTCCTCCTTTTGAAGATGAGAAAATGGAGGTTAGTAGCTCTCCCCATGGAACACAACTTGTCAAGAGAAGAAAGATTTAAACCAGTGTCTGAGACCAAAGGCTATGCTTTATCTCAACTCCACACTGCTTTCAGGACTTAAGTTTGCTACTCGGTGAGGTCACCCAGAAGGAGCTCCTACCTAAGGTGGGTGTCTTGGTAAAAAGTATCAAATACATTTGTCTGGGAGGTGTGTGAAAGTTACTTGAGTCTGTTGCAAACCCGAGTTTGGTGAATAAAAGGATCACATTTGAGGGTATTAAAGGTCAAAAAGTTACAATTTAGACATAATAGCACAGGTTTTAACGAGCTTACACAGCCTTTTTAATTAGAGTGGCCAAGTGAGGAGAATTCTGCATTGAAAGAATGTAGGATTCCGTGTGTCTAGAGTAGAATTGAGTAAGGCAAGTAGAAACTGAAAGAACAGGAAGGAAAAGGGAGAGCTGAAGAAAGACCAGCCGGTGTGGAAGACAAGAAAAGGGCAGCCGTGGGGAAAAGAAGAGCATGAAGAAAATAAGATTCTGATTAAGTGTGCAGTGGGAGTGGGGGGTGCCTGGGTGGCTCAGTCTGACTCTTGATTTTGGCTCAGGTCATGATCTCAAAGTTCAAGATATTGAACCCTGAGTCAGGCTCCACACTGACAGCACAGAGGCTGCTTGGGGATTCTCTCCCCCTCTCTGCCCCTCCTCTACTTGGGTAGGTGGGTGCTCACACTCTCTTTCTCTGTGTCTCTCAAAATAAACATTAAAAAAAAAAAAAACTGTGCAGGGGATTTGTGTGATCTAACTTGGAGTTATTTGGGTGAAAAGGAAAAAAGACTATAAAGACTGAGAAAGTGGAGGCTGCAGTCAGTTGTTACAGATCACTTATTCTAAAAGCCTAGAAGGAAAATGAGGCAAGCTGGTTGGAAAAATTAAAGTTAGTTTGGGTTCTTCCTGTGTAATTAGGATTTTGAATACAATGGAAGGAGAACAAAAGGGTAACAAAAATGAATACACTGACTCCTAACTGAACTCTAGGAGATCCTGCAGGGTAACCATGGCAACACTAGAGCAAGGTGAACACACAAGTCTCCAAGCAGCAGAACCCAGTATCTGAGGAGCCAGGCTGGGTCACTGCAGATCCTGACTCCCTACTCTTGTAACCATTGGCCTTAGGACATTAGTTAAGTCCCTTACAATTCATTTCCTAATGTGTAATGGGGGAGCAATAATCATTTTCCTGTCTAACCAGCACTGTTCCTGATCAACACTAGGAACTCATTAAATATTCCTTGGTTGATTACCTCATGGAGTAGTTATGAGGATGTAGATAAGAAATCATGTGGGAAGATTTAAAAGTGTTATAAATGTCATTATTCAGTAAATGTTATTTGCCACAGTAGATCAATATTTATGTGTTAAAGTCATAACATGATTTCATTTGTTCTAACTACTAAATCTCAAATACACATGGAGTGAAATAGCACCCTGTTCTCTGGGGGAAATTTACACCTAAGTTTTACTATGTTTAGAGCAGTGGTTCCTAAATATCCACCTGAATAAATTCCAAGAGAATCAACAAGGGCACTTTTCAAGAGGTAGAGACATTTGGGGCCCACTCCTGCAGACTCTGATTCTGTAGTTCTAGGGTGAGACTGAGGGGGTGGGGGGTTCTATACTATTTGTAGTTCCTGAGGTGATTCTAACCTGCAGGCAGCTTCAGGAAGTACTGAGAATGTTTTACAGAAATACTGACCTCTCTCAGACAATTATTAGACTGTCCTCCAAAGAGCAAAAAGCCACAGGCACCTTCTCGAACTCTGCCCTGGCAGGACCTGTGGGACAGATATCCCCACTAGTATCTGTGAGCCCTGAATTACTCTTGGCCCACACCTGCTCCCTGGGCCCACTTCATTCTGTTCCTATTTCACTTTTTTTTTAAGCTGCCTCCACCTACCCCAGCCCTTGTGGTTCTGCCCTCCTTCCCAAAACCAGCTGTAGCAAGGGGAACCACCTCCTTTTCTTTTTCCTGTCCCTGTAGATAAGCACATCAGCCATTTCCCTTTTAAGGGTTGTTAACCAATGATTACTACAAAGAAGGAAAACAAAAGAGAACAAACTTGGGGGAAAGATAAAGTTTCCAGACTCTCCAAGATCTTACTGCCATGATGTTGGGCCATGGTTCTCAATTCCGATCAGGGAGAGTGAAGTAGGTGAAAACTTTGAGAGAAAGGTTTCAGGCCAAGATGGCGGCATTGGAGGATCCTGGACTTACCTTCTCCCCTAGTTACACTGGATGTGCAGCCACATAGGGAATAACTTCCTCTGAAAAAAACCTACAACTTGTCTGAGTGATCCCTTCACGTCCCATAGCAAAGCAGGTAGTAGAGGCTGAACAGAATCTCCCCATGAACTCCACCCCAGGTGGCTTGAGGCACAATCAGGAGGGAACTCAAAACTTGGAGCTTCTCTCTTGAGGAGTGAAGGGTTTGAATTGTACATCAGGCACCCCAACTTTTAAGACCTGCACTGAGAGGCAAGCCCTTGAAACGTCGAGCTGTGAAAAGGAGCAGGACTTGAACCCAGGAAACCAGCAACGTTTCAGAAATGCTCTTAAATAGCCACACCCACTGACTCACCTGCCCCGGGCTCAGCGCAGTCGCTGAGAACTAATGAGGCTCACGTGCTTTCAAAGGCCTGAGGGACAGGCATCTCATTTAGCGGCATCTAGGGTCTAGCTGGTTGGCTCATGCTCCACCCCTGTCTTGCTGTAGCCAATGGGAGCCATCTTTTTTTTTTTTTTTTTTTTTAACGCTAGGCTTTTTTTTCCTTTCTTCCCTCCCCGTCTCTTTTCCCACCTGCATGGCCTAGATGCTCTCCCCCTGCCTCACTCCAGCCAGTGAGCATGCTCTCCCTCCGTTGCTCCAGCATGCCAGTATTTCCTTGAGGGGAGCTTTTTGCACACATCTTGCTGCCTTAAAAGCAGCAGGAGAAAACAACTTGTTACATACAAGGAAGCCCCTAAAGGACTATTAGCAGATTTTTCGGCAGAAACTTTATAGGCAAGCAGGGGTGGGGGGAGCACAATATATTCAAAGTGTTAAAAAACAAACAAACAAACAAAAACAACCAACTTCCTACCAAGAATACTCTATCCAGCAAGTTATTCAGACCTGAAGGAGAGATGAAGATTTTTCCGGACAAACAAAAGCTAAAGGAGTTCATCACCACTAAACTGGCCTTAGAAGTTTTCAAGGAACTTCTTTAAACTGAAAAGGAAAGGTGCTAACTGGTAACAAGAAAACATATGGAAGTACAAATCTTACTGGTAAAGGTAAATATACGGTAAAGGTAGTGGATTAATTACTTATAAAGCTAGTAGGAAAGCCTATGCCTATAGTATGATGTTGCTGGTACAAAGACAAAGGAGGGTAAGAGAAGTGAAAGATTCTCAAATAATTCTAGTGAACACAATAGAATTTTGCATTCAGACTTAAGTCATGTTTTCCTTCATTTAGTCACAGGAGAATGCTATGTTATAAATGTCATGATTTGCAATTATCCATATGTTCTTACATATTTCCTCCTATCCACTCTGTCTGCCTTTCCCCAACCAACTATTTCTTCATACTATTTTCTTCATCACTTTTTCAAAGCTTGCCACCTCCTGGAAGCCCTGCCTGACAAGTCCCAGTTGATGCCATCAGTCCTTTGCTCTACACCTATGAAAACAGTTCATTTCGTATCATATTAAGCTAGTAAACATTGTGCTTAGCCTTGTTAAGTCACTTCTGGATATTGTATTGCCATTCCCTGAAATTAGGATCCCTCACACTGCAGCCCAGCTTGGCCCCATCATTAATCCGCTTGTGTGCCTCAGCAGCCAGCTAGAAAGTGGGAGGGACCAGGGATGCAGGGGTGGCTCAGTCCGGTTGAGTGTCCCACTTCCACTCAGGTCATGATCTCTTGGTTCGTGAGTTTGAGCCCCACATCGGGCTCTGTGCTGACTGCTCAGAGCCTGGAGCCTGCTTTGGATTCTGTCTCGTCTCTCTCTGCCCCTCCCCGCTCACGCTCTTTTCTCTCTGTCTCTCAAAAATGAATAAACGTTAACAAAAAAAATTAAAAGAAAAAAAAGAAAGTGGAAGGGAGCAAAAGAACAGGATGAAGAGTAGAGAATCCTGCTGCATAGCACCTGGCTTGCAAGTTCCAGGTTTCTTCCCACAGCCCCCACCAATGTGGCTCTTGGCAGTAAGACTAATTATAGACCCACCTTGCTGCTGGGAGGAGCCTGCAGATAGAAGATACTTAGTTTCTCTATCTCAACCATGAAAGGCCATGACTGATATTAAATAGTACTTTTTGCAAGATCTGCTGAATTAATCAAGGGTATGGTGTTACCTCTATAATTTCTAAAACTAGCTGCCAGTTCCTAATCTGAGTTAGAATAAATCTTGCTATTTAATTTACTTTTCAATTTTGTCTGTTTTTTTACTTGTTTTTAAAATCGGGATCAAACAAAAGGAACTAAGAGTAAGAAAGTTAGGCTACTTTTAATGAAGAAAGCTTAATTAATTTTAGATTTAAAAGCACATTTTACTGATCCTAAAATTATTTTTAATATTTGCTGTTCGTAGCATCTTATCTGATTTGAGACCATCTCTATAGGTTGATTCAGGGTCAGAGTCTGTTTTTTGTTTTGTTTTGTTTTGTTTTTCCAGAATAATATTAAATTACTGAGGGATAAACAGGGTTGAGAATTAGATTTTAAAAGTTACATTGGTATGATATGAAGAGTAAATCCATTTAAAAGATTCTGCAGGAAAGAAAGATTGTACTTAGACATGTTCCTTCCAAATAGGTTCATTTATCCCTTTCCCAGAACCCTTACCAACCTTATTCCTGGGATGTTACTGCCATCTAGTGGAAGTTTCAATAAATGTGAAATAAATGCTTTCTCAAGGTTAATTTTTCTAACTTCCCCACTACTCTCCCTGCCATTCTTTTCTGTTTCTCTTTCTCTCTATCATAGGTGCCATCAGGCACCTCATTGGTACCCCAGAATAGGAAATGTTTGGTCAGTCATTGGGAAATTCCTTGAAATTTGAGGCTTTGCGCCAACAGGACAATATTTCTCTTCAGCCAAAACTGATTTGTCAGAACCATAATAAGAGAAAATAGAAATTAAAATCTTTTTTGCATAAATGAAGCAATGTAAAAAATGAAAAGTATATATAGTATGTTGCCTTCTGTAAGAAAGTGAATAAGAAAACATGTTATATGTCAACTGAATCTCAATAGAGCTGGGGGAAAAATATGTGCTTATTTATGCAAAATGAAACACAGGAAAGATAAACCAGAAACTGGTAGAATTGGTTACCTAAAGGTAAAAGATGAGAATGAGTGGGAAATATAGGGAAGGGAATGGACTACCTTAATCATATTTTCTGATCATATTTTTACAGAATTTTGACTTTTGAGCCATGTAAATGTTTTCATTTCCAAAATATAAAATTAAATCCACAGGTTGGATTGACTCTAAACTGAACAGAAACAGAAACAAATCATTATAAGTATGATCACATCAATAACATGACCACTTGAAAGAAGAAAAAGAACTATTCCAAGTAATTTTTTAATGCAAAACTCTAATTTTCCATCATCAGGGGATGGTCTAAGGAAAGAACTCCAAGAAAATCTTGAAGCATCTTTGGTAGATTCGTTGTTGACAGTGGTATTGATCAAGTAATTCTGAAAACAGATTTGTGTGTATTTTAGAATTTCAAATAAATAAATATATTGATATTGGGAACCAGTTTTCCCCACTAGGGGAGATTTTTGCTTAAGATATGGAACAGGGGGAAAAGAAGCAAACCCTATAGCATTGGATTAAGGAATTATGGGGCGCTTGGGTGGCTCAGTAGGTTAAGCATCTGACTCTTGATTTCAGCTCAGGTCATGGTCTTGCAATTTGTGAGATCAAGTCCCACCTTGGGCTCTGTGTTGACAGTGAGGATTTTCTCTCTCCTTCTGCTCATGTGCCTGAGTGAACGCTCTCTCTCTTGCTTTCTCAAAATAAATAATAAGCATTTTTTAAAAAAAAGGAATTAGAGGTATCACTTACAAATTCTTGATTTTTAAAAGTATATTTTCCTAGTTTTGTCCATTCAAAGATCCTAGAAGCCATGACCCTTTGTAGCAAGGAGTACACCTTTGTACCCTGATCTTAGCGTCTAAACACCAAAGTGCAATAGAAGGAAGCAGGTCACATGGAAAAAATGGCTGATTCCAGGGTTAGGTCAGGGAAGATACAGGGGAACCTGTAACATACTCCTTTTTCAGAACATAACAGCATGCTCAAAAGCTGATAGGGAAATGCAAAATAAATAAAATAAATAAAGGAGCCAGAAAAAATAAATAACCGAAAAAATGGGGCACCTGGGTGGTTCAGTCAGTTAAGTGTCTGATTCTTGGTTTTGGCTCAGGTCATGATCTCATGGTTCATTGATTGGAGCCCCACATCAGGCGCCGTGCTGACAGTGCAGAGCTTGCTTGGGATTCTCTCTCTCCCTCTCTCTCTGCCTTTCTCGGTCTCTCTGTCTCTTTTTAAATTTAAATAAAGTTAAAAATAATAAATAAATAAATAAATAAATAAATAAATAACTGAAAGAACTATAACATGTTGATTTTTTTTGAATACATGACTCTATACCCATCTTTAAAAAGAGAGGAAAAGAAAAAAAAAGGATGCCAACAAATGCATGTGGAAGGGACACTAGAAATAGAAAATCATCATTCTAGAATCACCATAGGAATAATAGATTCAGCCAAGAATCATCAAAGTGTGCTAAAACCATTCAGTAAAAAAGTTGGGGTATAAAAGAATATTTATACAATCTGAAAGTATTGCCCAACAGAATATGTATAAGTTACAAATAAAAACACAACTTTACAATGAATCTTGACTGACCAAACTTAATATGAACAATAATGGCATAATCTGATAGCAGGTGCCTCTTGATATGACACACTGAGAAGGATACAAATCACTTCTATGGTAATCCTGCCAAAACTGCGTGACCTCTCTCTAATCTTAAGGAACCATTAAATAAACCCAAACTGAAGAACATTCTACAAAATGCCTGGCTGGACTCCAAAAATGTCAACGTCAGGAAAGACTGAAAAAGGCTGGAGAGCTGCTCTTGATTAATTTTTTTTAATGTTTATTTATTTTTGAGAGAGACAGAGACAGAGCATGAGTGGGGCAGGGGCAGAGAGAGAGGGAGACACAGAATCCAAAGCAGGCTCCAGGCTCTGAGCTGTCAGCACAGAGCCCAACGCGGGGCTCGAACTCATGAACTGTGAGATCATGACCTAAGCCAAAGTTGGACGCTTAACCGACTGAGCCACCCCGGCACCCCAAGCTGCTCTTGATTAAAGAAGATAAAAAAGACAGATAATTAATGACAATGTGTAGTCCTTGATTGGTTCTTGATGATTAAAAAATTCTATTAAAGAAATTATTGAGATAATTGGGGAAATTTGAATAAAGGTTCATATTAGGTGATAATATTAAATATATTAGATAATAGAATTGCATTAATTTTAAATTTCCCAAGTGTTATAACTCTATGAAGGCTCTTGTTTTTATGAGATACATGCTGAAGTATTTAGGAAGAAAATGTCACAATGTCTACAACTATCTCTCATATGGTTCAACATGATCTCATCCATAAATATGTTAGTGTGTATTTCAAAAATAAGAGAGCACCTTAAAAAACAACAATATGAAATGCAATTTTTAAAGTTTCCCTGGTAGTCCTATTGTCCAAATATAAATCAATACTACAGAGATGATAAGCAGAACTAATCTCAGAAGTCAAATCTGATAATTTGGTCATGACAGCTTATAGCACCGTGTTAAACAAACAAACAAACAAAAACGATTCTGATATATGCTTAGCCTCAGCCAGAGAGAATGCTATGATTGATGACTAGGTCTGTCTTGGTGCTCAGAAGGTCCCTATATATTATCTGTGTCATGTCGTAAGCATGAAACAGGGTAGCACAAAAGAGCAAGCTAAAAGCTAGAAGATAAAAAAGGTCACCAGTTCTAGCATCACCAGTTCTGAACTTATCTTAGATAACTGGCCTCCTCCCTCTTGAAGAAATCAGAATCAGACTCATATTCCTAGTTACTATGACTAACATGATAATGAAACAAAAGGCAAGTGTTGGGTGGTACCCATGTGTGCATTAAGCTTTGAAGAACTCTTTGTGACAGAGTCCACTTCCGTGGGTAGGAAAGAACTGTAGGGAGGAGCTCTTTAGAGTAACAGACATTTTTTTTTTTTAATGTATGAGCAGATGGGGAATATTGGTAAAAATTAAAACCACAAGAAAGAGTCAAATTGAAGTGCTAGAAATTAAAAAAAAAAAAATACCAGAAATGAATTATTTAGATAGACTTATCACAGGTGAGGAAAAAATTCAGTAAATTTGAACATACGTCAAAAAGTTATCCAAACTGAAACACAAAGAAAAAAAAGTGAATAAAAAACTGTGCATCCAAAAACTGTTGGACAATATCAAATGGTGCCATATATGAATAATTGAAGTCAGAGAGAGTGAGGAGAGAGAAAATAGGGGAGAAGAAATATTTGAAGAGATAATGACCAAGAAATTTTCCAAAATTAAGAGACACATCAAGCCACAGATCCAGAAGTTCATAGAATCCCAGGTGGGATAAATTAAACACACCCACACATACACACCTAGTATAACTGCTAAAAACCAAAAATAAAGAGAAAATCTTGAAGATATCCAGAAAAAAAAAATAAACTATGTACTAAGAAACAAAGATAAGAATTAACAGCAGTCAGAAACTGTGCAAGCCAGAAGACAAGAAAGCGACATCTTGAAAGCACCAAAGAATAAAACTATCATACCAGACCTCTTTACCCAGTGAAAATACCACTCAAAAAATGAATGTTAAATAAAGATATTTTCAAAAAAAACTACAGCTGAAATAATTCATTGCCAGGATATATACAATTGAAGAAATGTTAGAGGAAGCTCTTCAGACAGAAGGACTATGACATCAGACAAAAACCTGAATCTACACAATCTTGCCACATAAGTAAACACTAAATTATGAACTATGATTTGTTAGTTAATAGGAGTTAGTTTTTCATGACTGCTATATGTAGTAATCAGAAGAATTCAATGGGGACATTATAATCTGAAATAAACAGAAGAGAAAGATAAGACCAGCTAATTAATGTGTTTTACCATGTCCACAGTCCCTTTAGAGGGAAAATGCCAAATCTTACTAGTGAGTACTTAAGTACAGTGACCATGTTTATAGTGAATCAGAGGCTCCATCCCCCTCTCTATTCCCACCTCCAGGCATCCCCACAAATACACAGAGCTGACTGGAACAGGACTGTGCACTTAACTCAATTTCAATAATCTACAGGCTGGAGAGTAGCCAATGGATATTGATTTTAAGAATATTATATAGCAGCCACTCTGGAAAACAGTATGGAGGTTCCTCAAAAAATTAAAAATACAACTACCCCATGACCCAGCAATTGCCATACTAGGTATTCATCCAAGGGATACAGGTGTGCTGTTTCGAAGGAACACATGCACCCCCATGTTTACAGCGGTACTATCAACAATAGCCAAAGTATGGAAAGAGCCCAAATGTCCATCGATGGATGAATGGATAAAGAAGATGTGGTACATATATACAATGGAGTATTACTCAGCAATCAAAAAGAATGAAATCTTGCCATTTGCCACTACATGGATGGAACTGGAGGGTATTATGCTAAGTGAAATTAGTCAGAGAAAGACAAATATCATATGACTTCACTCATATGAGGACTTTAAGATATAAAACAGATGAACATAAGGGAAGGAAGCAAAAATAAAAATAGGGAGGGGGACAAAACATAAGAGACTCTTAAATATGGAGAACAAACAGAGGGTTGTTGGAGGGGTTGAGGGTGGGGAGATGGGCTAAATGGGCAAGGGGCATTAAGGAAGACACTTGTTGGGATGAGCATTGGGTGTTATACATAGGGGATGAATCACTGGATTCTACTCCTGAAATCATTATTGTGCTATATGCTAACTAACTTGGATGTTTATTTGTCAATAATATATAAAAAATAATATAAATACAAAAAAATATAAAAACAGGGAGGGGGACAAAACATAAGAGACTCTTAAATATGGAGAACAAACAGAGGGTTACTGGAGGGGTTGTGGGAGGGGGGATGGGCTAAATGGGTAAGGGGCACTAAGGAATCTACTCCTGAAATCATTGTTGCACTATATGCTAACTGGGGTATAAATTTAAAAAGTAAAATTTTAAAAATTAAAAAAAAAAAAGAATGCTATATAGTCATGGGGTGTCTGGGTGCCTCAGTTGGTTGAGCGTCTTTGACTCAGGTCATGATCTCATGGTTTGTGCATTCAAGCCCCACATCAAGTGCACTGCTACCAGCGCAGAGCCCACTTCGAATCCTCTGTCCCCCCTCTCTATCTGCCCCTCCCCCACTCGTGTTCCCTCTTAAAAATAAACATTAAAAAAAATTCTATATAGTCATGTATATGGGTAATTTGTTTGGACTACCACATTTGCTCCAGAATATGAGCTAGAAAACTGGAAACATAATTGAGCGAGAAGGGAGCCAATGGTGAAAGATTTGCAAGATGAAGGAGGTAATCACATGTCATTAGGCAACAGAAGATATGACTGGAGCAGATTCCATGTAGCAGACAGGGGACATAATATACAGAACCAAGGGTAAAATGTGTGGCAGGAACTACAAAACAGTGATAGAGAAGAGTTGAATCACCATAACAGCAGATGATCAATAAGTTAGGTTCTGGGGTCAGTAAAATGATCCCAGTCTGCTTGGGAAACCAGATTGCCAGATCACAATTTTACTCTCCATGAGGCCTAGTACATGAAGATTCTTATTGTTCCAGTGAACACGGTGGCACTTACTTCAGAACTTTGTACTTTTTTCTCTTTTGTCAACTGCTGGACTTTTTGACCCACTGCCCAGTCTTGAGGTAGGAATCCTAATTTACTTGAAATACAATTTGGCTTAGTAGATGAGTTTTCTAGGACTACTGTAATAAATTGCCACAAACTCATTGGCTAAAAACAACAGGAATTTATTCTCTCATAATTCCAAAGGACAGAAGTTCAAAATCAAGATAATGGCAGGACTGGTTCCTTCTGAAGCATCTGGGAGAGAATCCATTCCAGCCCTCTCTGTCACCTGGTGGCTGACAGCCATCATGGGCATTCCTTGGATGACAGAGTCATTTATAATCCCTTCTCTGCCTCCATTTTCACACCCCTTCTCTGTCATGTGTCCTCTTCCTTTCTCTTTTAAGGACACTTATTATTGGATTTAAGGTCCACCCTAGTGCAGGATGACCTCATCTCCAGATCCTTAAATTAATTACATCTGAAAGATCCTTTTTCCAAATAAGGTCACATTCGCAGATTCTGGGGCTCTACTGAGTAACTATCTTTTTTGAGGGGATGGGGGCGGAGAATCGTTCAACCCATGATACCTAACTAGGAACTGAGAAACAGGTTATAGTACCTGCTCCACAGTTCATTTACCAGCTGTGTGTGACCTTCAACACATTGGCTAACTTTCCTGAATCTCAATTCACTCACCTGAAAATGAGAATAATATCTGCCCTGCCTTTTCCCCTGGAAAGTAGTGTGTACCTAGTACACTTAAAATACATGCTAACTTAATAAATTAAAGAGTGACTGAATAAATGAATTCATCTGAAGGTGTTCAGTTTGCCATTATCAAATGAGACCTGGCACTCAGGAGAGAGATTAGGGCTGAATACTCAGACTTGATACTTCGGCATGGACAGGACAAGTGAGGCCACCTAGAGAGAAAGACAGAAGAAAGGTGAAGCTACAAGCCTAAGAACTTTAACATTTAAGAATCAGACAGGAAGATACACCTGAAACTAATGTAACATGATGTGTCAACTAGTCTCCAGTTAAAAAAAAAAGAATTGGGGGCACCTGGGTGGCTCAGGCAATTGAGTATCTGACTTCAGCTCTGGTCATGATTTCACGGTTCATGAGTTTGAGCCTCCACATCAGATTCTGCACTGACAGTGTGGAGTCCACTTGGGATTCTCCCTCCCTCTCTCTCTCTCTCTCTCTCTCTCTCTCTCTCTCTGTCTCTGTCTCTCTCTCCCCTCTGTGCCCCTCCCCGACTCATGCTTTTTCTCTCTCTCTCAAAATAAATAAGTAAACTAAAAAAAAAAAGAGTTGGACAAGAAGAAGATATTTCAAGAGAAGGTAAAATAAGAGTAAAGGGACTCAAAAGTAAAGAATTAACCAACACATTCAGGAACAGAGAAGAGTGACTGGGAAGGGAAGTCATGGCTTAAAGTGGGATGTTGAAAGAGGAGAGAGAGCGCTGTCCAACAAGCAGAAAAGAATCTTGAGAAACACACATAGTATCTCTAGAAGCAACAATCGCCTCACTAGGATATTTCCCTCGGTTAGAACTCCAAACCAAATCAAAGGCATTCTGGTGAGAACTAGCAAGAACACACACCTTTTTCTCAAATTGTACTTTCTTGATTGCTAGTTAGCAAGCACAACTGGGCTGCCACAAAAGAGGGGGAGGCCTGCTCCCTCATGTCTAACACCAACAACCAATTGTTCCCAGTCTCTCTCCTTCATTCTCCAAAGGAAGGGCCAATCTCAGCATATGCCATCTCCACTGACCTTTTACCATTTCCCTCTGGATACCTACACATCCTGTACATCTGTCCCCAAATGCTACCATGCCAGGTACTCCACAGGATACCAGGCACCCCTCATTTCAAGCAAAGTGATTGATTCATGGCAGACAACACGATTGGAGATAAACCTTCTCATAAGCCATTAAACGAATCAATGACAAAATTCCTATTTACACTAAGTGATGTCACAAAACAGCAGGCTTCATAAGTTACACACTTTTGTCAACGTTAGTCCCCATGCATTAGGTACCTCAAGGCCTACAAAATTAACACAAGGTACCCTGAGAGTTCAGGGAATTCACGTAAAGGTCCCCAACCAAAATGTGATGGATAAGGATTTGAACTGAGGTCCTCTGACTTCAAGTCTCATGCTGTTTTCTATGACTTCATTGAGGAAAGCTGAATTCTATTTGGGAAGGCAAAACTAACAGACACAAAATCAAAAGCCAAGCTGTAGGTTTATAAGTTCAATACAAGGGATAGATCCTCATGGGCTGGAGGATTTGAAAGAAAGTGTTTTTGGAAAACTTTGGTCATGTGAGGTCTACAGGAAAGTCCAATAAGTAAAACGGACATATGTGGAACTGCTCTGATGAGCTAGGGTAGGATCCCAGACTGCCTTTCCCAGGCTCTGCAAGGAGTTCTCCTCACTGGCTCCTCAGCAGTCCTGGGGTTCTGCTGAGCAGTTGGGAAACAACTGGGCTAAGGAGGTAGAATGTAGTCCCTGGACCAGCAGCCTGGTAACTTCTTCAAAACGTGAATTCTCGGACCCCACCCAAGCCTTACTGAATCAGAAATTTAGCAGGCTGCATTTCAGCATGCTGTCTGGGTAACTTGATCCCCATCAAGTTTGAGAACCAGTGGGCTACTTCATCTCCCTAAAATAGGAGGAGAGACCACCCACATTTGAGGTTGGGGTTGCGGACTTTGAAGGGAGTTGGGAACTGCCGCTGACAGGCCTTCTGCGAGACATCAGCAGAGATGGATGAGTGGGGTGAGCAGGAGAGAAGTCCTCACCAAGGTTAGAAGGTGCCAATATGCACTCCCCAGTATTTGTGTCTATCCCCTGACCTCCTCTGGCCATGTCTCACAGTAGGACAGAAGAGAGAGGGCATTTGCGGTGACCTGGCACTCTGGGTAGAAAGTTTAAGGAAACAAGGGGTCCAGGAGGCTGCACAGAAAGCTGGCCATGAAAAGACTAGACTTGAAGAACTAGATCTGAGTGAAGGTAGCTGGCAGGCTCAGTGGGTGTGGGGCATGGGAGAGGTGGGGGCACTGAGTAAGGGCACTGGGGTGGACAAGTTCTGTGTTTGAGGTCTCAGTGCTGAAACAATCCGAAGTTATATCAAAGCCCAAGATTTGGGTATACTTGATACTTCACTGTTGAATGTATATTTCTAAATGGACACACTTGCATAGAAACAAGTTGTATATAATAAACAAAATAAAAGTATTTTTCTACATTTAAAAATATTTTAATTTCTATCTTTTTTTGTATGTTTTAGTTTTATCTTCATCCTTTCTGGAATCCTTTCTCCCTTTTGTGTGTATTTTTTCCTTCTTTGTATATTTCTGTGGTAAAATATACTTGGTATAAAATTAACCATTTGTAAGTGTCTGGTTCAGTTATACCTTATTTTTTAGTGCTAAAAGTGGTATTCCTTTATGAAATAAGAATAAAAACAGGCTGTAGTTGGTGGGCAGGGAGCTGTTTTTACTTGAAAAATGTAAAAGTTGGTATTTTATTTTGGGTTCCTAACTTTGTTTTGAAATGCTACTGGATTGGGAAATTCAGACATCTCTAAACCACTGCCTTAAAGAAGAGTTGGGGTTTAGAGGAAGAGAGTTCAAGGTATTTGAAAGAAGCCAGAATAAAGCCACAGAGAGAGAAACGTGCAGGGCAGTTTTGGAGGTGGGGGTGGAGGGGAAGAGGGTGTAGACCAGACGTGCTAAAATAAAGTGTTTTTGAAAAGGAGTAGTTGGAATGAAGTTTGGGTCCATTTTCAAATATTTAGTGCCTGGCGATGTTCCGCTTATTGTGGCAACTCAATAAATGTTTATTGAGTGCAGTGAAAGTTCGAGTCAGATTAGGAAGAGTGAGAAAATAAAATCTGAACTTCATTTATAAACCAGCATTTCCCAGCAGAGGTTCCTAGAATGTGTAACCTACTGATCTTCTCCACCCTCAAGGACGCCAGCCAGGACCCAGAACACGTGTTCAGCTCCAGCCTAGGTGTATTAAAACATGCTGTTTGTATATAACAGCTGGAGAAGATGGGAAGCAATGGGGAGCCACTGAAGATGACTAAGCAGTGGAGATATAAGATGACAGCAGTATTTCCAGGAACACTATTAGCCTGGTGGTAGTGCACGGTGGAGCCCAGGCTGAAAGCTAGAATCATTGGGAAGAAGAGCTCCAAGATATATAGGACTGACTCTACCCCAGCTCCATGGGTGAGCCTTGATTGGCTTAAAGA
The DNA here is from genome assembly GCF_018350195.1 of Panthera tigris. Taxonomy (NCBI): domain Eukaryota; kingdom Metazoa; phylum Chordata; class Mammalia; order Carnivora; family Felidae; genus Panthera; species Panthera tigris. Next base: position 53,698,698 of record NC_056665.1, on the reverse strand, counting down.
AATCAACATTTCTGTTCCCCAGGCCACAGAGATTGGTCTGGGGATGGGCATATAACCCAATTAGACAGATGATAGATAGATAGATAGATAGATAGATAGATAGATGACCTCCTAAGAAAAAGATTCTCACATTTCTGTCTGGAGTTGACATGGGAAGCAAGCATGTAGTCCGAAGGGGTTGGTTGGCAAGCATCTTTGGATCATGAGGGGAGAGACTATGTGAGAATAGAGGTGGTGGAACAACGGTGAAAGAGAAATGGGGTCCAGGTCCTAGCACCAAAGCCACCAATGAAGGCTTCTCCAAAGCCTACTCTACCCCTGGACTCTGAAGTTACTGCTAAAATTCTTATTTCTATGCAAGCCAGTTTGGGTCTTGTTTTCTTTCACTTGAACTGAAAGACTACTGATGCACAAGGCTGAAGTGATCCTCAGAATAAGAGAGAAGAAAGGGGTCATTCGCAGTGATCTAGCACTCTGGAAAGTAGCTATTCGAAGACATGACAAGAGGGTTCTAGGAGGCTCCCGAAGTGACCGGCCATGAAGGGACAGAGGTGGCATGAGGACATAAAGAGAGGGCTGGCTCTAGGGTGCCTGGGTGGCTCAGTTGGTGAAGCATTGGACTTTGGTTCAGGTCATGATCTGACCTCACAGTTGGTGAGTTGGAGCCCAGCATCGGGCTCTCTGCTGTCAGTGCAGAGTCCACTTCAGATCTTCCATTCTCCTCTCTCTCTCTCTCTCTCTCTCTCTCTCAGATAAATAAGCATTTAAGGGGGGGGGGGTGGCTCTGAGCTTCCGCATGAAAGAAGCAGTGCCACAAGAATGATTTCTGTCCTGACCCCTCCTTTGATTAACACTACGGCCTACTCCTCAGGGATAACCAAGGCCCCCACCCCATTCCCAGGGAAATGATGCAACCAGTCACTAGCTGGTAGCTGGATCTGCCATGAAAGACTCGGGAAAGGTAAAGAAAGTGTTGTTTGAGCAGGTCCCAGGGATAAAAAGAGGGGGCTTAGAAAATGGAGGAGGGGAAGATTGTGAAAAAAGCAAAGAAAAGATTGCCAAAGAACATGGATAGAAACTTGGAGAATAAGAGGGCAGCATAATGTGGTTGCTAAGGGAGGGCCCTGGGGCCAGATACCAGTTTCAAAACTCATGAGTCACTTATTCGCTGTCTTAATTTACCTATTTGTAAATGAGCCTGAAAGTGCCACCTTCAGGTGACTGTGACGCTCCAGAAACATATTATAGGGAAGCCCCTAGCACAGTGTCTGACAGGAGGAAACGTTCATTACTTGTGGTTATCTCCTAAGAATAAGAAGATAAATGCGGGAAGGCAGGAGAGGAAGGAAGCAGAATAGTGCTTTACCTAGATCCCCACCCTCCTCAGTAGCAAGCAGCAAGTATTCACTCCATAGAAGCAGCACTAAGGGAAATTTAAAAAGAGGGTCACACTAAAAAAATAAAAATAAAAATAAAAATAAAAATAAAAATAAAAATAAAAATAAAAATAAATAAATGGCTTTTGAGAAATGCAAGTGTTTCCTTAATTTGCTCTGTGTTGTAATGTTCTCTGACGAAGCCCCTTAGTAAATGTCTGTTGAAGTGGGATGACACTAGTTGAGAATCTTCAACATACAGGAGACAAGAATCACGTAGAACCAAATATTAAAAGTCAAACACACATGTCCAAAACCGCCGGAGCTTGGTTTCAGCTGGCAGAGTGTGGTGCTCCCTCACACCCAATCTGGGCTAGCTGGACCGGGCGGGGCCCGACTAGGATTACAGTGTCCAGTCCTCACCTACAGCCCAAGGACTGGGGTGAGGTGGAGGTGACAGTCTCGGGTGTCTCTGTTCAACCGTGAAGTCCTCGCCACAGGAGACGGCCCGGCAATTGGGCTGCGGGGGAGGGTGCAAATCTGACAAGACACCAAGCGGAAAGCCCCTGGGCCCAAGAAGGGAGAGATGGGATTCTAATTTGGCAGTGGCGCCTGGTACCCGTTGCTAATAAATAACCGGACTCACATTTACAAGGCGCTTCACTGGTAATAACAGCAAGTCGTTTGTATAAGGCACCCTGCTAGTGGTGGCAGTGAATAGCGCGACGCTTATGTTATCTCCTCTAATCTTAACAGCCGCTAAGTGCCTCTTGTCATCAGCATTCGGACAAGGAAACCGTGGCTCCGAGGTGGAAGGTACTCGGGTCACAACGCAGACCGCCGGCGGCGCGCGGAGCGCCTCAAAGCCTCCTTCCCCGCCGGGGGAAGACCACAGGGCCGAGCGCGCAGGTGGCTGCACACCCACCAGGGGGCGGGCTCAGCCGGCGGGTCCCTCCTGTCACCCCGGCAGTCCACACGTCGCTCCACTTGCCCGAGAGCCCGCGCTGGTGCCGGCAGCGCAGGTGCTCCGCCGCCGCCCCAGCCTCGCCGCGCGCCCCCTGCGCAGCCCGCCCGCCGTCCGCGAGGAGCCCTCCCCGCCGCCGCGCTGCACGCCCGGAGTGCGCCTCCTGTCCTCGCGGGGACTGGGGGCCCCGTCGCCGTCATGCTGCCCGCCCTGTACACGGCTCTGGCGGGGCTGCTGCTCCTGCCGCTGCTGGTGAACTTCTGCTGCCCCTACTTCTTCCAGGACGTGGGCTACTTCCTGTGCCTGGCCCGCGTGGCCCGGCGAGTGCGCAGCTACGGGCAGCAGCGGCCAGTGCGCACCGTCCTACACAAGTTTCTGGAACAAGCGCGCCAGAGCCCGCACAAGCCTTTCCTGCTTTTCCGTGACGAGACGCTCACCTATGCGCAGGTGGACCGGCGCAGCAACCAAGTGGCGCGGGCGCTGCACGACCACGTCGGCCTGCGCCAGGGAGACTGCGTGGCGATCTTCATGAGCAACGAACCAGCCTACGTGTGGCTGTGGCTGGGGCTGGCCAAGCTGGGCTGTGCCATGTCGTGCCTCAACTCCAACATCCGCGCGAAGTCCCTGCTGCACTGTTTCCAGTGTTGCGGCGCGAAGGTGCTACTGGTCTCACCAGGTGAGCCCGAGGACCGCCCTCCCTGGCAGTGGGCTCCCCCGCACCTTGACAGACCAGCCACTGCATGGTATAGGGGGTTGGAAAGGGAACTTCAGGTCCGAACTGGAAGTGTAGAGGGAGGGGATGGCAACCCTTCCTCAAGACGCTAATGGTCATTAAAACAGCCCGTTGTGGAAGCTCTTTCAGGCACTGTGCTAAGCACCGTGCAGTACATAGTGTTGCTTTTAATCCTCACATAACACAGGGCTTACTATCGGGCTTTGTAGGTGAGACCACCGAGGACCGTGAAGCCTTAGGTCCCAGGTTGTAGAGCTGAGGAGAGGGGTTAACCAGAGCTGTCTATCTTTAGAGTCCAGGCTTTTAACCAAAACCGACAATATGGGCATTAAAATGCAGAGTCTTGAGTGTGAACTCTAGAGGATCCCGAATGTTCTCACCTCTGCTGTTTGATTGGCTACATGATCACGAGAAAGTCATTTTCCCTTCATGTCCCGTGGTGTCCTCCTCTAATAGAGGGTCTTCACGGCTGCTTTGGGCTCTCAAATGCTGTTAGCCTCTCTGGATTCTCATTGCAGAGAAGGTTACCCCACCTGCTCCCCAAGAAGACTTTGGGGATCTGCTGCAGTGCCCTCATCAGCCCCCATTACATCTATAACCAAAGCGACCGTTGGTTCTGTAGTTCCCTCCTGCCACACTTCAACAAGACCTGAAATGGTAACTCCATGCCCCAGTGGTGACCAGGCCAGGAAGAAACTGAGAGCCCATTCCCCACAGGACTGTTGGTTTTCCTTTCCTAGAAAGCTTGTCGCTGCAGTCAAGGGCTAGGAGTTGCTTCTCACTCTGTTGGCCAGGGGAGGACCAACCAGCTGTGAGCCGAAAAACATGAAGAAGTAGGGAGCCAGGACGCCTCACCTTTCTGGAATGCCTTTGCATGCCAACCCCTATGCCAGGTGCTTTTATTACCCTAAGAGATAACATATTATTACCTCCTGTGAGTTGAAAAACCTGAAGCTTAAAATTCCAGCCCAGGTCCATCCAACTTCAAAGACCACGAATTTCCCTGCATCGTGCTACCTTTCTCTGCATGGTTGTAGTCTTAGAGCTGGAACGGATTGAGCATCCTCTGCTCTTCGCCTACATTTCGTAACTGAGGAAAGGGAGGCAAGCTAGGCAGCTAGTGTAGTGTCACAGAAAGATGAGATGTCCATTGACTCATGGGAAACCAAGAAACTTACACATTATTTTGGATAAAATAATCCAAAAAATGAAGGCCTTGTATAAAAGTTTAAGATGCAGGGGGGGACAATTTAAAGGCAGCCAACTTATATAAAGGGGATGATCCTTTCAAGAAAATCCCCAACAATTTCTAGTTGCCTGAGAAAAGAGACGATTTAATCTCTTAGTAACTGGAAGATTCTCTTAAACCCATTACTTTACCTTTTGGTTCCTAAGAAAGTATCGCAGTGATCTTTTTTACCAATTCATGAGGGATTTAAATACTACTTGCCTGCATAGTATCTCAGGCTTTGTGTGAGGGAGGTCAGGGACTGCAGAGATTAGGTCTGTAATCAAGTCTTGTAGCACAAACTTTTGAGGTTAGGTTTAGAAAAGCAGATGATATAAAAACCACCAGGTAGAGAGTCCCCACAAGGTACAAGCTAGTTGCCACAAAAGGACAGGGAGAAAATAAGATGAATTACTTCAAGGATGTTACAGTCCAGTAAAAGAACTAAGCCACATACCCAAATGTCTGTGAATGTGATATCCAGAAGAATGTGATAAGTATGCTGAAAGAACTACAGAGTTGGGCGTTGGGGGGTGGGTAGAGGCAGGGGATGAGCAGAGAGTGAAAATTCCTGGAGGCATTGACACTGAGCTGGGCAAGTGCAGTAGGGGAGAGGGGATTCCAGGCAAGAGGAGCCCCAGAGGCTGTTTTCATCAGGTTCATAACACAGATGCTTCATTAGAGTTTTGCTATGTAAGGACAACAATAGTGGTAGTTTTTAAAGGCTGTTTACTGGAGGGACTCTACTGTAGAGAAAATAAGGACTCAGGGAATTCAAAGAATGGCCAACGGCAGAGGCCTCACTTCCATGAAGGGGATTAATTTTCCAGTGCCAACTTTAATCAAGGATCAAGGCGTAGAGATAATCTGATCTCCACTTCTCTCCTCTCTCTGAGTTGTACAAGGAAAAGCTTAGATGAGTTGCTTCACTGGACTTTGATTATCTCAAAGGCTTAGAATTCTCTCATATATCTTTGAATAACGACCTAGCAATACCTAGCATATAGTAGTCATTCAATAAATGTTTGTCAAATTAATGAGTTCCATTATTCTGGTTGGTTGCAATAGGCTTTCTTCTCTGAAGCATAAGAACCATTGGGTTAGGCATGAGGACATGAAAAATGATGTAAAAAAGTTAAATATATCCTGATTTGAGAAAATCCATTTAGATCCAATCTCCCAGGCCCAGCCTCACCCTACCAGATTTGCTTACCTCCCAGTTCACCTCTGGCAGTTGGCTGTAGGAGAGAGGTGCTCTCCTGGGGTCTCATTGCCAGAGAGGGAGCTGGTCATGAGCATAGGATGGGCTTGGACCATAGTAGGGAGGGTCTGTGCATAGGATAGTGGAGGACAAAAACGGAGACATCAAATAATAATGTACTCAAGGGCTGAGATCTCAAGCAGCCCAAGGTCTGAACAGAGAGCTAGCTTAAAGACATTCTCTAAAATTTTTCTTCTTACCCTGCTCATAACTAAAGGTTGCAAGGCAGGTGGTTGTACATCTCCATCAAAATAAACTAGCACTTTGCTAGCATATTTGGGAAGGCCAGCAATTCTTTTTCCTTAGAAACAAGAGGGGTAGAAGCAAAACAACTTTAAATCAGACGTTAATGTTATTGAATCTGAAGAAGGATAGAATTCAGATTATTCTGCACATTGAGTGTAAGTGGCCAGTATTCTAAAAAGACCTTCCTACAACCTCTTGAGAAAAATAGGGAAGTAGATAGCTAGTAGAAAGGTGACATGGCTGCTTGTGGATATCAAATGATAACAATTATGTAAGTCCTGGTATGACTGAGTAACTTCATGACAAAGAATTATGCTTGATTCTGGGACTATTTAGAAAGTGAGAGTTCGCTTAAGTAAGAACTTTAAAATAACATTAAGAAGATATATAACTACACAAAGGTAATATGAATATGTATTCCCCTGTTAAAGATTTACTTGTTGCTGGTGAGACTTAACCTTGGTTAACATCTTTCTGACCTCAGGGCAATTTGTTTTGTGGGGGGAGGGGAAGAGGTGAATGCACGCCTCTATCTGAAGGTGTTCTAACTCGTAGCTTGTCGATGTACAGACCAGACAATGGGTTCTTAAATGTGATTAATTCCAAACTGCCGATGCCAAAAATGCAAAATCACAGTTACAAATGGCATTTGAAAGGCTGTTTTCAGACTGTCTCCAAGGGCTGTCAAGAACCAGTTTGTGTTTTAGGTGCCTTTTTGAATGAAGAAAAGGTAAAGCCTCCAATCCTGACTTGCCCATCTACCAACCATTTCACAATCATCCTAGAACTTTGATCAAAACACGTTTCCTTTCATTGCCTCCTTTCCAGGTCCCACTTTATTGATAAGCATTTCTGGGGTGTTTGATTTAACTCTGTCAGATACCCATTCAATGAGGCAATGGAGTAGCAGAACAAGCCTCTAGATTAAATGCCTTTCCTAGCAGAAAGCTGCAGAGTTAGCCAGTAGCATCTTACCAGCTCAGTGGTGAAGATTGGTTCAGCTCGCCACCTGCCCTCTCTCCCCACTTTCTAAGAATGGGCCCAGGTATTCATAAATTTCTTCTTCTTTTATTAAAAAAAAAAAAAAGCAGAGAAACTTTATATGCTATCTTGATTTCTTTTCTTTTTTTTTCTTTTAACAAGATAGATTTTAAGGAAGGGAGGAGAAATGTGGTAATCACTCAATTTTCCATCACTCCAGTATGCACTGCTTTCTCTGAGGTTCTATTTCAATCCATGGCTTAAAACCAGACCATTGAGGAATCAACAGGTCTGCTCTACACCACTGAGATAACTTTCTGTGAATACTGTTTTTCACACCCAAGCTTTTAATAAAGCTCAAGGTTATGCTTTTCAAAGAACATGAACAAGAGATTGTCAGTAGTACTCTTCAAAGGCAGATTCCACATGCTTCATTTAACAAGTACTGAGCAGAAAGTCAAATAGGCAGCATCTTCTAAAAAGTAAAGCCGTCTTTCAAAACTTTAACCTGAGTGGCTGATATAAGGGGACAGGAATCCTATAAACCCAGTATATTTCTGTTCATTTTGTATCTGTCTTTTCATACAGAGACTCACTGAGCTTCTGTCCCCATTTGTAGAAATTGGGTTACTGTATCTTTATCACAGGGTTCTTGTGAAAATTATGACATAAATTGTGTAAAGCTACTCTACAAATTGGTCTATACAAATGAAAAATATAAGGGCTTTGCTATCAGTAAGGATGCAATGTATAGTGGATGCTGTGATAGACTACCCAAATCCCCTCTCAGGACTGAGATGCTCATTCCTTATCTGTTGGGAGCATTGGCAGCTAAAGTTCTCAGCTGAGACCACTTCCAGGATTTGCCCTTGCTTAAAAAGAGCCACTGTGCCCAAGGTTAAGCACTATCCTCCCCCTCCCACCACCCCTGCCTCCTGCATCCAGTGACTGGTTCATGGGCAGGGGTGAAAGTATAGCCCACTTTCCTTAGTTTGGAACAATCCTGAAGGGCCATCCCAGGCCCAGAGTCCCCATAGGATCAGAGGATCAGTTGAGCGAGTCCCCTATGTGGCTGCATCACTGTTCAACTTTCCCTCTATCCAGTCCGCTCCTCTTACAGCCTCACAGATGTCATTCCCAAGAACATTCCTGCATGTAAATCTCAAAACCCAGAGTTCCCAGCAACTCAACCTGTGCCAAGTAGAATTATTTGAGCTTTTGTATCCTGGTTGATTGCCGCTTTTAATTTTTTTTTTAATGTTTATTTATTTTTGAGACAGAGAGAGACAGAGCATGAACGGGGGAGGGGCAGAGAGAGAGGGAGACATAGAATCGGAAGCAGATTGCCACTTTTAAGTAAGCAGACTTTATGGTAAGAATTAACACACACACACCCTACATAAAAAATCTGTGAAGGGGAAAACATGTATGTCCAAATGTAGTCATAAAAAGCTTAAGGAAAGACACTAAATAACAAAGAGATAGTTAATAACTGATATTCACTTCCAGAATTTCCTTTCAAATTTCAGTTTTATAGCAGCATCTCTAGGGGAAGAAAGGCTGCTACAATTGGACATGTTAGGTGTGTCTAATATGGTTGGTGAGTCACTGGACCCTCAGGTCAATGCCCAAATGCTAATTGTACACCAGCAGCCCAGAGGACATGTAGGGAAATTGTGTTGGGCAAGGTCAGCGGCCTTCCCTACAGCTGAGATGCCTTCTCCGAAAGGTATCACAAACTAAATGTTTGGTAGGGTAGGAAGATGAATGTAGTAGAAGATATATGACACCAATTGCTTGAACTGTAATCAAGCATGACACCTGCTTAATTACATTTTCTTTTTCCTTTTTTAAAAAATGGAATGTAAATTTCATGCTGAAAAATTTATCATGGTCTTCCACGCAGTCCATTTGCCTGACTTACACCAGGGACTTGGGCCCTGCCCCCATCCCAGCCTCTTCTTCCAACCTTCTTCCCTCCTGTTCTACACTCCAGTCAGCTTTAGCCTCTTAGTTACTTTGGTACCATGTTGTGTGCCCCCTAGCCTTTACATAAGCTGTTCCCTCTGCTAGAAACAGGCACAGCCAATCTCAGTTGATCTTCAACTTGTTGCCAATTCCTGTTTATCTTTCAGGTCTCCATTTAGATGATCCTGCCTCTGGGCTCTCTTTGTGTTCCTCCCCAAACATCATAACCCCTATTGTGACACCTAGGACACCCTATTTTAATGGATGATTTCCTCCCCCATTAGGCTCTATAGAAACAGGGACAGTATCAGTTTTGTTCACTGTTATATCCAGTGCTTAGAACCATGCCTGGTACATAGGGAGCACCCTTTAGATAGATATTGAATAAATGTTGGGAAAGAGGGAGGGAGAGAAGAAAGACTAATCCAGGTAACTTATAACACAGTATTTAAGTATATAGCCTCAGAGGAGGGAGGGGGGGAGGGAGGGAAGGGAAAGAGGGAGGAGATTTCTTCATTCTTGAAGTAGCAATTGTTGTTGTCATTTTTAATTTATTGGTCTGGGCCCTTGTATGCAAGGCATATCTGTATTATAATAATTATTTCGTTGTGCATTATATTTTATTAGAGGTTTATCAACTCATAGTATTGTAAGATCTGCATCCTTTAAAATCAACAGCTTTAGGGACGCCTGGGTGGCTCCGTTGGTTAAGTGTCTGACTTCAGCTCAGGTCATGATCTCGCAGTTTGTGAGTTCAAGCCCCGTGTTGGGCTCTGTGCTTACAGCTCGGAGCTTGAAGCCTGCTTCTGACTCTGTGTCTCCCCATCTCTTGGCCCCTCCCCTGCTCATTCTTTGTCTCTCTCTGTGTCTCAATAATAAGTAAATGTTAAAAAAAATTTTTTAAATCAACAACTTTAGTTTATTCCTCTGTCTCTTCCACACAAACACAATCCTCTGTGCACATTCTTTGAATTACAAGCACTTGTTGAGCACTCACTACTGTTGACTATGTGAAGAGGATTAAGTTATGATCCTTAATCTCAAAGTTTTCACTAATAGAGGAGAAAAAGAACGATCAAGTTGTACTATGTACTAACTACTCTGCCAGAAGTATATGCAGGCCCCTGTGGGAGCACCTCACTTTGTAGAGGGAGGGAAGGCAACAGAGAGAAGTGTCACCAAGGGTGAGCCTTGAAGGGTGAGCTGGAGTTTTCCAGGTGACCCAGATGTAGGAGGGCACTCAAAGCAGGTAAAACCATTTGGACAAAGGCCATGAGATGTGAGGATATGGGTACATTCCGTTCACATAGATCAGTGTAGTTAAAGGAAAGGGGACAAGAGATGGTACTAAGAGATGACATCAGAAAAGTCCCCAGGGGTTAGACTGTGAATGAGCTCGGGACCTCACATGTTGCATAACGAGAGTGGACTCACCACAAAGGATGAGCAGCCATTGAAAGATTCTGAACAGGGCAGTAACAAGAAGCCATAGTGTAGCTGATCAGTTGGAAGCAAGGAAAGATTAGAGATAAGGAGATTGATCAGGAGGCTAATGGGATGATCAAAGTAGGAAATAATGAGGATCTGGACCAAGGCAGTGAGTGGCAAGGAATGGGGTGTTTTTATAACAGTCATATTTTTGGTTAATATTTTGAAGTGCTGAAGGAACCTGTTAAAATAAAAGAGTAGAAAAGGAGAACGAGAGTTCAAGGGGCCAAAAGGAGGAGAAGCTGATCTGATGGAGGTTAAAAAAATATTTGAGGCAAATAGTTTATTGAAGAATGGTGGCCAGGGGTGCCTGGGTGGCTTAGTCAGTTGAGCATCTGACTCTTGATTTCGGCTCAAGTCATGATCTCATGGTCCTAAGATTGAGCATGCATCGGGCTCTGTGCTAGTGTGCAACCTGCTTGAGATTCTCTCTTTCTCTCTCTGCCACTGTCCAACTTGAGTGCTCACGTGTGCACACTTTCTCTCTCTTTCTAAAAATAAAATAAATAATAATAAATAATAATAAAAGAATGATAGCCAATAGAAATTCCAGGAGAAAACTCAAGAAGTATGATATAATCATACTATACTATAAGTGTGTTACTTCTGCAGTGAATAATATTTACATAGTTATAATCTTGTTGATCCTGATTATTGGTGTTCAGCTTCTAGAACCAACCCATAAACAAAGCTGGGAAGATGGAATTATAGCCTCAGAATAGATGTATCTACTATTAACCTAGACAACATAAAGTGGAGATAGTAACTGTTGGGAGTGGACAAGGGTAAAACAAGGGTGGGGATCAAAATTGATAGGTCCCAAGGTAGCAGGAAAAGCACATTGTTTGGTGACAGACAAGTGACTGTTATAAGACACAGGTTTAAAAAAAATGAAAAGTGATTGTGCCTCTAGGCAGCAGGTTTAGTTGTTAAGAGGGATGGGGTAAGGGACTGTTGATGTTTATTATAGACTCTTTTGTACTCTTTGATTGATTTTTACCAGGTGCATGAGTCCTCTGGTTAAAATGTTTTGAAATTTTTTTTAATGCATCTGTCCAGATGATATTTTTTGTTTTGATGGAGACATCATATATAAACATCTGAAAAACAAAGTATATAGGATGCATTAGGTATAGCCTCCCCAAAGTAATTCCTTCCGGTATTGAGTCACCTTCCTATTAAGTATATTCACCTCAGCTATCACAAGTTCAAGATAAGTAAGCTTAAAGGTCATCTCATCTTGTGATTTAAGGGCACATAAATCAAGTAGCAAACATGAAGGTTTTTTTCACATTGACCTATAGTAAAAAATATATTTGTCTGTGGCCCAGTACCCAGGCACCCACATAACTGAAACAAATTTTTAAAAAACTGATACTTCCCTCTTACTTTGTGTGATACACTCTGAAAATTTTATTTCCTTCTATTTTAATTTTTTTTAATGCTGGTCACTTCAAATGATTTTAAAAACCCACTATTGTACTGTGCCCTATGGTTTGAAAAACATGCTAATCAGTCCTGTTTTTTTCTCATACCAGAAAATGTGCTTATGAAATTTGGAGGTTATTTCTCAGATAAGCTGAACCTTCCTTGGGGAACTATTTGTTACTGATACGTTAAAAAAAAAAAAAAAAAAAAAATATATATATATATATATATATATATGTTGGGGCACCTGGGTGGCTCAGTCAGTTAAGCATCTGACTTCGACTCAGGTCATGATCTCGCAGTTCATGGGTTCAAGCCCTGCGTCAGCTCTGTGCAGACAGCTCAGAGCCTGGAGCCTGCTTCAGATTCTGTGTCTCCCTCTTTCTCTGCCCCTCCCCCACTGTGCTCTGTCTCTCTCTCTCTCTCAAAAATAAACATTAATATATATATGTGTGTGTGTATATATATATATATGTATATATATATATATACACACATATATATTATATAAAGTTCACTTCTATCATCTTAGTTAGCATGGCTGCCTTGTTTTCATTCCTCGTCTCCTACCTTAAAATTTTCTTTTTTTCTTTTTCATCACTAGGGGACACATATATTAGGAATAACCAAATTCATTTCTGGAGTATTTTGAGATGTATACCAGACATGCTTATAAGTTATATGCTTATATATCTTGGTTTTTATCCACGTGTCCATTTGTTTGTACAGATTTCAACCAACTCTCTGCCGCTTATGAAACCATTAAAACCTAGCCTTCCCTCAAACTTTGAAATCTTGTGATATTTTTCACATGTAGCAAATTCCATGTTTAATATCACGTGACTATAAGCTCCACTTGTCATGTCTACACAGTTCAGCAAAAATTATGCCAAAAACAATTACTGTGAGGCTTATTATAGAACTTTTTAAAGTGGACTAATTTTATGTGTTTGGATTTTTTTTTCCTTATTAAGAACTACAAGAAGCTGTGGAAGAGGTGCTACCAAGCCTGAAAAAAGATAATGTGTCCATCTATTATGTGAGCAGAACTTCTAACACGGATGGGGTTGAATCTTTACTGGACAAAGTGGATGAAGTGTCAACAGAACCTATTCCAGAGTCGTGGAGGTCTGAAGTCACTTTTTCCAGTCCTGCCTTATACATTTATACTTCTGGAACCACAGGTAAAAATAAAGAGAGGATTCTCAAAGAAATGGACCTATCCTGAAGGAGTTAAAGGTTGGGTTAGGTTTTCAAATGGTCTTTTCCTTTGGCAAAACTTACCCAATAACTAATACTTAGAGGATTTAGCTCTTTCACCTGTGGGAACTGATCTTATTTCATAGCATATAATCCTATTTGGGTTTGCCCAGGCTACACATATTTCCCCCTAGTTGGTGTGTAGAACAGATAAATAGGTTAAGCAAGAAATACAAAAATAATTGTGAGGATGGATGAAATTTGGCACTGAATAGGTTTTTGGAAGTTTTAAATGATTGTTGGATTTTTATTATATTATATTCCAAGTCCACACATAATGTATAACCAATTATTGATGGGACTCCAAAGAAGACATTAGGACAATAATGGGGTTGTATTTTACATAAATGTTTTTACCGCTATCTTCCCATGCAACACTGACTTGGTGCAGCCCAGGGCCTAAAATAGTGTATTTCATCCAGTCTAGGATATCTTCAACTGTAAGCTGCACCATAACTTTATGAGCCACTAAGAGAAAACACTGCCAATTAACAGTGTTATTGGAACATTGCTATATAGAACATGCAGTATTAAAGATAGAATGCACTATCCACTCTCCTATGAGCTTTATGGTCTATGTTCATACAATTCTTCTACCATCCTTAAGACAGATACCAATCTTATTCCCATTTTACCAATCCAGAAACTGAGAGGGTAAGAACTTCTCAAGACAGATAGAAGTGTCAAGATTCACCTTGGTAGGCTGACTCCACAGCTCATAAATCTGACCTTTCTGCCACAATACTGCCCAGTTCTTCCATTTAACAGATATGTGGTGTCTGCCTAATCTAGGCCAGGGAAAACATCATGAAAATGTAATAATATGAGGCCTGAGGGATATAGTTAGAAGGAGGACAGGAAGCCAGTACCAGTATGCTGACCATTATTACTAATACTGGAAAACTGAATATGTGAATCTTCTTTTGATTAAAATTTTAACTTAAGGTAACGCACACATGAGTTTCCTTGTAAAACACTCTAACTGATTACAGGTAAAGCTAAGGTTTCCTTTGAGCCTTTTATCTCAACACCAGCCTATAAACACTCCCTCCTTCACCTTAACAAGCCCTCGGCACCCATCTGCTCTCCCAGTTTTCAGACCTGAATGTCAACTTCCCTTCATACAATCACTTTCACTTAGTGTTTTCTTTAAGTAAATGAAGAAGGGAGATTGGGAATGGCATATTAAAACCAATGCCCAAAGCATGTCCATCCTTTTTCCATCTGCCGGCAGTTATATCCTAGCATGCCAACAGAATGGTGGAATGACATAGTTAACCAAATGCTTCCCCTATGTACAGATAGTACCTCAATATATGAGGCTTCTACCCTCATTTCTTAATAGAATGGTAAAATTTAATTGTAACCTTTGGGAAATGATTGAGAAAAACGGAGTCCTTGGTTACTGACAAGGAGTTCTTGTCTTAATGCCAGACATTAGACCTGCAGGTTGGTCTGCAGGTTTTAGCAGTCAAATATAAAACCCACTTTAGGGAGAAAAAGAGAATGGAGGGGCACCTGGGTGGCTCAGTCGGTTAAGCCTCCGACTTCGGCTCAGGTCATGATCTCATGGTTGGTAAGTTCAAGCCCTGTGTCGGGCTCTGTGCTGACAGCTCAGAGGCTGCAGCCTGCTTCAGATTCTGTGTCTCCCCCTCTCTCTGCCCCTCCCATGCTTGTGCTTTGTCTCTCTCTGTCTCTCAATAATAAATAAATGTTTTAAAAAAATTTTTTACAGGAAAAGAGAATGGACACTCCTTAATTTAATCCCGCAATTCAGAATTTATATTTAATTGGAAGATAAATGGTTTGGTGTGTATTTACTTCTCTCCTTATCTCTGAGTAAAATATTTACTAAGTTACTCTGGTAAAGATTACATAAAAGAACTCATTTAATCAGTTGGAGAACAAAGTTCCTCACAGTCCTTAGTACAAAATTACATAATACCTACCAAACATTCGTATTTCTTCACTAACACAAAATCTTAAATTAGGAAAATTTTTTTTTTAATTTATTTTTTTTGGGACAGAGAGAGACAGAGCATGAACAGGGGAGGGGCAGAGAGAGAGGGAGACACAGAATCGGAAACAGGCTCCAGGCTCCGAGCCATCAGCCCAGAGCCTGACGCGGGGCTCGAACTCACGGACCGCGAGATTGTGACCTGGCTGAAGTCGGACGCTTAACCGACTGCGCCACCCAGGCGCCCCAAATTAGGAAATTTTTGAAAGTACTTCAAAGCAGCAAAGGCTATGTATTTCATTTTTAAAAATATACTATAGAGCTTTTACTATCCAGACAATTCTTTTCCATGGATACAGTTGATTTATTGATGCCTTCTTCTATGTCTTCGTATTAGTGTAGAATGGGGCATTGATACTGACACAACGCCACTGGCCCTCTGTTAAAGAAAATGAATTTTGAATTGTGTTTACAATTATGGTAGTGTGCTGGACATACTGCTTTGCCTTATAATGAATGGCTGTTTCTTAGGCAATACCGATCAAGGCACCATCAAATATGGGAGGGTCTGAGTATGCAGAGAACTATCTTCCTGTTTACAACATCCATTTACCCACTCAGGTCTTAACCTCTAGCCCCAGCTCCTTAGTAATGGCTTTGTGCCCTCTCCCCACTAAACTGACTTTCCCTGAGAAACAACATAATTATTTTAACGTTTATTCACTTTTGAGAGAGACAGGCAGACTGTGAGCAGGGGAGGGGCAGAGAGAGAGGGAGACACAGAATCCGAAGTAGGCTCCAGGCTCTGAGCTGTCAGCACAGAGCCCGTCACGGGGCTTGAACTCACGAACTGAGAGTGGAAGTCAGACACTTAACTGACTGAACCACCCAGGCACCCTTCCCTCGGTACAATATAAATATATCCTTTTAATACAGTCTTACCAAAAAAGTGACATAAATTACATGTAAGAAATTGCAAATATACCGAAACTACACTGAGATACCATTTTTCACCTTTCAGACTGGCAAAAATTCCAACGTTTGAGAGCATACCTAGGCAGGGCTATGAGGAACAGGTACACCCAGATATTGCTGGTGGGAGAGTGAATGGGGACAGCCCCCATAACTCTCAATGTGGCAATACCTATCAAAATGACAAAAGATGTTTATCTTTTGACCCTGCAATCTCACTTCAGCAAGTTTATCCTACAAATACAGCATCGTTCATACTGCAAACTACCATGTGGACTAGGCTATTCACTACAGCATCATTTGAAATAGCCAAATAGTTAAATAAATTATAATGCAACATACAAAGGACTTGATGCAACTGAGAGAGAGGGAGGGAGGGAGAGAGGGGAAGAATAAATGAATGAATAAATAAATAAGGGAAATTTCTTTGTATAAATGCGGACAGTTTTCTACCATACATTGCTAAGTAGAAGGGGGAGAAAGTGCAGAAAGGTGTGAATTTTTTAAGGTTATTTACTTTGAGAGAGACAGAGAAAGTAGGGAGAGGCAGAGGGGGAAGGAAAGAGAGAATTCCTTTTTTTTTTTAATAATTTTCTTTTTTTTTAATTTCTTTTTTTTAACATTTATTTATTTTTGAGACAGAGAGAGACAGAGCATGAATGGGGGAGGCACAGAGAGAGAGGGAGACACAGAATCGGAAGCAGGCTCCAGGCTCTGAGCCATCAGCCCAGAGCCCGATGCGGGGCTTGAACTCACGGACCGCGAAATCGTGACCTGAGCTGAAGTCGGACGCTCAACAGACTGAGCCACCCAGGCACCCCAGGAAAGAGAGAATTCCAAGCAAGCTCTGTGCTGTCAGTGCAGAGCCAGAGGCGGGGCTCAAACTTACAAACTGTGAGATCAAGACCTGAGCCAAAATCAAGAGTTGGACATTTAGCTGACTGACCCACCCAGGTGCCCCTGGGTGGAGAAAGGGCAAGAACAAATAAGCAACTCTTCATATTTGCTTATATTTATATAAAGAAATTCTAGAACAATACTTAAGGAATGCATAAAAGTGATTATGAAGGAAAGTGATGGGAATGGAATAAGCTATTTAATGTCTCTGAATCTCAGCCTTCTGATCTGTGGATTAAAGAATATAATTTTACTTACCTTGTTAATTATGAGAACTAAACGAAATTTGAAAATACCTTACAAGGTGGTAGGCACAAAACAAAAATTTGATAGACATTCATGCCTTTTTCTTCTAATTACATCTAACTCAAGTGTCAACAAGCTATGGTCTGTGTGCCAAATACAGCCCCTCCCAACCTGATTTTGTAAATAGAGCTTTATCAGAACACAACCGCATTCATTCCTTTCTGTGGTTGGCTGCTATTGGCTATAATAGTAGAGTTGAGTAGTTTTAACAGAGGTTGTATGACCCTGCAAAGCCTAAAACATTGACTATCTGGTCTTTTACAGAAGAAATTTGCTGGCTCTTGATGTAACCAGTCATGGCCCTCTCCTCTGCATTCTCTAACCACTGGATGATGGATTTTCCTAAGCCAGATCTCTCTTCCAGACCACTGGTCTGTTAATGATTCCATCCTGACTCACTCATGCCTTCTCTTGTATCTTTGCAAAGGTCTCCCGAAAGCTGCCAAGATCAATCACTATCGCCTGTGGTATGGAGCTAGCCTTGCCACTGCAAGCAGAGTTAGGAAAGATGATGTCATCTATACCACCCTGCCCTTGTACCACAGTGCTGCGCTTATGGTCGGCCTCCATGGATGTATCATGACTGGTAAGACTTTTCTCTCAACAAGGCACTGGAGTCCAGTACACATTCATATGTGCTCAACAGGGAAAGTAATACAAAATTTGCCTACTTGCCTGTCTGCCAGTGACAGCGTTTAATTCAATGTTAACAGCAAAGCTATTTGGCTCACGTATCACCAGCAAGTATCTAGAATCATTTCTATTTCCTCATGCCTGCTTGTCTGATAAATAATGCTACAGATGTTCAGGATATCAAGGAGGAAACTTCTTTAAAACATTTTTATCCAAGTTAAGACACTTGATTCTTAAGTTCCGTAAATAATTCCCCTCTGTCATTTATGTCTTCCGAAATCTGCATGTGGATCTCCATCTGCATCTGATGTAAACTTCTCCCTTAGCCGTCCCCATCCTACTTCGTTCTTCCCCCCTCGCTCAACTCCTCAGCTCTGGTCAGAATACCTTGCTTTCCATCTCTTCTCTTTCTTTCTGAAATGTTGCCATTCAAATTAGAGTTGCCATTTTTTTCCTTTCAGTAGGCTTTATGCCACTTGTATACATTAAGACTCAGTCCAATGTGACCTCTTCCAGAAAGCCATCTCTAACTCTCTAAGTAAAAAAACAACTTAATTTTTCCCCTGTGCGGCATTTCCTTTTAAATACTCATATATGTATATATAATAACATATATCCACATACATATATAAATGCATGCATGATGGCCCAAGCCTCTATCTTTTTCCCTCATCAACTTATTGATCAGCTGTAAAATACTTACCCCAGCCTCAGCACCAGCCTCCACATCAGCCAGGAACAACTGACTGGGCCTGATCATATAGCTGGGCCCTTCAAGAACTGGGGAACTCTGAGGCTCCCAAAGGGACTAATTCACTGCTCACACATTTGCTTAAGCACCAAATATACATTCTAAGGAAGAAAACATCATATTTAAAAAATCTTTTCCTCTTCTAAAACATCACACTCTTGTATATTTAGGAGTAAAGCTAAACTAAGAGCATGAAAAAGTATTTCTGAGATGTTTTTATTTCACTTTACTACATCTTATGACTATAATTTGGTTGGGTGTGATATATATTATTTTTACCCATTGTAATGTGATATAGTTTCACATTGATATATATTTTTTTTACCCATCTTTCCCTATTGCTATTATAACAAATTACCACAAACTTAGTGGCTTGAAAACAACATAATTTTTTTCTCTGTTTTGAAAGTCAGAAGTCCTATAATCCAGGTGTCTGCAGAACTGTATCCCTTCTGGAAGTTCTAGGAAAGAGTCCATTTACTTGCTTTTTCCAGCTTCTAGAAGCTGCCTGCATTCTTTGGCTTGTGGCCACTTTTGCTGTCTTCACAACACATTCCTCCAGCCTTTTGTTTCTGCATCCATCCCCTTCTGCCCTTGACCTGCCTGCCTTCCTGTTAGAAGGCCATTTATGATTACCTTGGGCCCACCCAGGTTATCCAGAATGATCTTCCTATCTCAGAATCCTTAACTTAATCACATCTACACAGTTATTTTTGCCATGTAAGGTAGAATGTTCACAGAACATTCTAGAACATGGACATCTTTGGGAACCATTATTATGTCTACCTCACCCATCAAAGAATAGATTTCCTGCTTGTTCAAGACCTTGGCTCTCCATTGCCTGCGAAGTTAAGTCTGACTCCTCCACCTGGCACTTCCAAGTTCTCCATGATGGCACCCCTGGCTGCTTCTCTAGGCTCATCTCCCATGAGCCACCCCCTGTTCACCACTCCAGTTACAGGACAACTGAGTCTTGGCTATCTTCCAACGCCTTCTGGACTGTCCTATCTTTTTGTTTCATACTGTTTCCTCTGCCTGGAATTCTCTTACCTTTATTCATATTCATTGCTCAAGACACAATTCAGATCTACCTCTTCCAAAATATGCCTTTCTCAGCCCTTGCCCCCAAGCAGAATTAATACACACACACACACACACACACACACACACACACACACACACACACTCATGTTCACATTCCCTTAGAGATTCATTTGAAACTCTTATTTATTGCACACTGACTTTTATTAGAAAGATGTTTGTATGTGTCTTTTCCCTCACTAGATTGAAAGCCTCTGTTTTTATCCTGGTTAAAGCCTGGTTTCATCCTAAACCATGTCTTATTCATTTTTGTATTGAATGTAATTGATACTCAAAACTTGTTTGTGAATATAATTCACATTTAAAGTTCTACCTTTCAAAAATGACAAATATAACCAGGGAGTTTTTTGTAGCATCTCTTTATTAACACTTTATATACACTTCTCTGTAGGTGCTACTCTTGTTTTGCGGAACAAATTTTCAGCCAGCCAGTTTTGGGATGACTGCAGAAAATACAATGTCACTGTCATTCAGTATATTGGTGAACTTCTTCGGTATTTATGCAACTCACCCCAGGTAATGCTTCTGATGCTTCATTCATTTTGAAATGAATAAGATAGAAATTCAAGTAACTTTGGTCATGCTAGGTTTCAGCTGCTTCTCACACATCTATCAGTTTTCAGTGTAGACTACAATTGTGTGTCATGATAAAGTGCTTGGCACCACACCTATCATATAGAGAGGATTTACTAGGTGGCAGTTGCTATTAATATTATTATTCCCTACCTTTTTACCTGTTTTCACATCTCGCCCTCTATCTAACATATCCTCCACTTCCCTATTTGTTTAAAGCCTTCTCACTGTCAAAGCCCAGTTCAAATGATACCTCCTATGTTAAACCTGTTTGGTCACTCCGACAAAAGTCATCACTCCCTTCCCTTACATCATTTGATTTCTACCCCTTTGTGGCCCTTGTCACATTGTAAGTGTTTGTCTTCATACCTTTTTTTCTCCCCAAGCTATAAAGTCTTTGATGGCAGGGACATCTTGCATCCTTACTTGTCTTATACCACAAGACACACAGGAAATTTTTACTTAATGTTGATTAAAAAATCCCCTTGTGGCTTTGAAACCATTTGACTAAGTCTGTCAACAAGCTGGGAGCAGACACCCAAAGTTACTCCAGAGGCCTTGGATCTACTCTGTTTGCAGACGTCCAGATGTCTTAATGGGGCTGTTCGAAAGAACATCTCCTTCCTGGTCCCTCAACTCTCATCAGAGGTCTGGCAGCCTTTCCGGGGGCCAAATCAAGGTTTCTCAGTAGCGACACTGCTGACATTTGGGGCCCATTCATTATTTGCTGTATGAAGTTATTCAGTGCACTATAGATGTTTAGTAGCATCTTTGGCATTTACACAGGACATGGCCATAGGACCTTCTCCCTCCCCCCAGGCTGTGATAATCAAAATGTCTTCAGACATTGCCAGATGTCCCCTGGCAGGCAAAATCAACTCCAGTTGAGAACCATTAGACCAGACAATGCAGTAAACTCGGCAGATTCTGCTTCTTTTAGTCCTTTCAATCATCGTAAGACAGCAAACTCAGAGGATCACTAAGTTGATAAATTGCTATTTAGAAGCACCTATTATGTTCAACTTGTATAACAGCTACTGTGTGACTTGGAAAGGAATCTAGGATGCTCCTGCCCCGGTTCTTCCTCTCCTCACTTCATTCAGTCTTTGCCCACAGATCAGCTCATCATAGAGGCCCCTCCTACTAATTAGCAAATATATCACCTCATCCCTTACCATCCCTCTCATGGGTGGGTACTGTCCCTCCTGACATAGTACAGGTTTATATGACAATTGTCTATCTCCCCCAGTTAAATGAACATTCCATGCACCAGGGGCTTTGTTCACTGCCAGATCTCCAGCACTGAGATGTGCATCCGGCACATTCTGGGCATCAACAAACTCTGTTGAATGAACCTCTAAATTCTGGCCACTGAAAGATGTATGATTAACTTAAGAGAGGTAATATGTTCCCTCTGAAATGTTTAGGCTTAGCACATATTATTCTGATTTGGGCAGCAGATTCAACAGCTTCATGAGCATCATAATTAGCTATGAGCTGGATTAGGACCTTTCCCACAGCAATTTCTGTTGATGTCATTATTGAATTTTTTTCACATTAGTATCCCATCTGGCCTTCAAGATTGCATGCCTCTCTATTAAAACTCAGAAATCCGTATGGAGCCCTTCTGTTTGGCTTTTCTTCTCGGCCTCAGAGGCACCCCTTTGTCAGTTAGAAGTCTCCTGGGGGAGGGTGTGTCGACTTGAAGAAAATAAACATGTTTGTGTAGCTCTTTCAGGCTTACACACATTCACACGTATAAACACTTCCACCTTTGTCCCTCCTTATAATGTTGTCTCAGATGCTGAAAAAAAAAATGTGATTTGGGTTTTATATCCTCAAAATATATGTTGATTTGTTGTATAATTCATGGAATATATCAAATCTAGAAGTGGATATGGAGTTTCTGTTTGCTCATGCTTCTCCCTACCCCTGATTTCTGGTTTGTTTTAAAAATACTTACAAGAATTGTAAGGAATGATCAAAGTTACCTCAAAAAAACTTTCAGTTAAAGACTTTTTAAAAATGATAGGAGCTTATATATAGAAAATCCTTAAGGCAAAAAACTGTTTTTACTAATAAATGAATTCAGCAAAGTAGCAGGGTACAAAGTCAATACACAATAATCAGTTGTATTTCTATACACTAACAATGAAAAAATCTGAAAAGACAATTACAAAAAACAATAACATTAAAAAACAATGACATAAGATACTTAGGGATTAACTTAACCAAGGAAGTGAAAGACACATATAATGAAAACTAGAAAACATGGATGAAAGAAATTAAAGAAAACATAAATAAATGAAAACACACCCCATATTCACAGATTAGAAGATTTAGTATTGTTATAATGTTGCAGCTACCCAAAGTGACCTATAGATTCAATGCAATTCCTATCAAAATCTCAATGACACTTTTTGCAAAAACAGAATAAACTTATCCTAAAAGTCATAGGGACCCCAAATGGCCAAAACAACCTCAAAGAGAACAAAACTCGGGAATTTACACTTCCTAATTTCAAAACTTTCTACAAGCCTATAATAATCAAAACAATATGGTACCAACATAAAGACAGACATATAAACTGATGGAATAGAATCAAGAGCCCGGAAATAAACCCTCATATGTGTTGTCAAATGATTTTTGACAAGGGTGCCAAGACCATTTACTGGGGAAAGGACAGCCAGTCTTTTCAATAAATAGCACTGGGAAAACTGAATATCCACATGCAAAAGAATGAAGTTGGACTTACCGTATACAAAAATTATCTCAAAATGGAAAAAAAGACCTAAATTTAAGACTTAACACAATAAAACTGTTGGAAGAAGACACGAAATAAAACTTTATGACGTTGGATTTGGCACTTATTTCTTGAATGTGACACCAAAGCCATAGGCATCAAAAGAAAAAATAGACAAAGTGGACTTCATAAAAGTTTCAAAATTCTGCCTCAGAAGACACTATCAACAGAGTAAAAGTGCAGCAACCAGAATGGGAGAAAATATTTGCAAATAACATATCTTATGAGATATTAATATTTAGAATATATAGAGAACTCCTAGACCTCAATAACAAATAAAGAACCTGATTCAAATATAGACAAAGGACTTGAATAGACATCTCTCCAAAAAAGACATACAATGGCCAATAAGCATATGAAAAAAAATGCTCCACATCACTAATTATTAGGGAAATGCAAATCAAAACTATGGTAAAATTCCACTTCATTCTCATTATGATGGCTACTATAAAAAAATAAATAAATAACAGCGAACAACCAGCATTGATGAGGGTGTGGAGAAATTAGAATCCTTGTGCACTATTGGTGGGATGTAACTGGTGCAGCCCCTGTGAAAACAGCATGGCAATTCCTCAAAACACTCAAAATAGAATTACTATATGATCCATCAATTCCATTTCTGGGTCCTATACCCAAAAGAATTGAAAGCAAGTTCTCAAAGAATTATTTGTATGTTCATGTTCATAACAGTATTACTCATAATAACTAAAATGTGGAAGCAACCCAAAGGTCCAAGCCAAATCTGGACAAACCAAATATGGTATGTACATACAATGGAACATTATTCAGCCTTAAAAAGGAAGGAGATTCTGCAGTATGCTACAACATGGATGTACCTTGAGGACATTATATTAAGTGAAACAGCCTATCACAAAAAGGCAGATACCGTATGATTCAACATATATAAGGTACTTAGAGTAATCAAAATCATAGAGGCAGAAAGTAGAATGGTGGATTGCCAGGGACTAGGAGCAGGGGAGAATAGGGAGTTATTGTTTAATGAGTATAGCATTTCAGTTTTACAAGATGAAAGAGTTCTGGAGATGGATCGTGGTGATGGTTGCACAACATAATAAATGAATTTAGTACCACTGAACTGTACATTTTGAAATGGGTAAGATAGGAAATTGTATTTAACCATAAATTTTAAAAAATAGATCACAATAGAAAACCCAAATTCTAGGGCTTTAAAGGGAGCTTAAAGAAAGACTGTGTCAAAAGGACTTCTCAAACAACGTGGATAAAAACTAGAATGCTTGGTGGAAGGCTCTGGATCAACATAATCAGAAAGTTTCTCACTCTTAGAGCTGCCTAGAATAGGCTGTCACAGGAAGGGCTAACACCACCAGTCCCCCCCCCCCCCAAGCAGTGGATATCAGGGAGGCAATTCCTGCCTTAGCTGAGCAGATAAAACAAATGACACCCCTCCACAGACAAAGCATTTCTCATCAGGAGAATCTGAGACAACGTTGGAGGGGTAGAGGCTTGTCCCTTGTCTTAATCATATTCAGTAGCTCCTCGGATAAGGCAGAGGACCAGGGAGAAATACTGGCAGCCACCATTAGCTGAGGCAATAATGTAGTTCTCAATTGGTTCTCAATGTAGTTCTGCAATTGGCAGTCTGAAATCCGATTCTACTGTTTGAGTAGGATAGTTCAACTCTCTCTCATTTCCCCATCATCCAGCAGGGTAAATGATAGTACTTACTTCATAGGGGGCTGTGAAGACAAAAATGAGATGATGTATACAGAAAGCATGTACAAAGTACCTGGCTCTTAGTAAATAATCAACTAATAGTAGCCATTATTATCATTACCTTCAGTACCAAAGAATGTGCAGCTCATAGTAGGTGCTCCACACAAAACATCAAAGGAATCAGTGAAAATTCTGCCCCAGAGACACGAAAGAAGAAAGAAGAGAAGACATCCAAACTAGTCAATCACTTTCATGTAGGGTTGAGTGGGAGTTGGCTTGCAAAGCTGTTGACTAGTGAATTTATGGTGTTATTGATTGTAGAAAATTATTGCACCATGTTACCTGTCTTCCATTGTTGTATTTGGCACTTAGCATCCAGCGTACCTGTTTACAATGCAAGTCCACTCTGGTTCATTTTCTGCAATGTGCAGCTGTCATGTCCCATTTTGTTTGTGTAGTTGTCTAAAAAAACCATGTAATTTAGGGGAAAAATATGTGGTGGAACAAGATACTGCTAAAGCTCAATATTATAACTCCAGTAGGATGGTAGAAGCTGTAGGATGGGTGTAAATGAGGTTTTGTATTGCTTGCTAGGCATGTGGCCAGGGTGGGAGGAGCAGAGGGGAGAGGGAATAAGGAACCAGAAAAGAGTTTCAGGGGCCACACATAGAAGTTGTCAAATTTGGAAGGGGAAAGAAGACAGACCAGGACCCTGAGTCCGCTGAATAGACTCAACTTACTTCCCTACTGTTAACTCCCTAGCATCATCTGCCTTCCTTCCAAAATTAGGTAGCCCCTGTGGTCCTTTCCCAGCCTAAAATCTCTGTCCCTGCATCACCTCCATTCTGACAGAAAACAGAATGGAGGGGTATTTAGCAGCACAGAGGGAAGAGCGACCAGTTTGACCTGTCAGGGCCACGCCAGGGGCAGGGGGTGGGGGAAGGGAAAGAAAGCAGAAAAACAAATGAGGGAAAGAGAGCAGGATCAGAGAAGTTTACCCAGAAGGTGAGTTTGGAAGGGTCCAGAGATGCTTTCCAACCATGCACTTCTAAAGAAGGGCTTCTGGTTACCCAGAGCAGTGTACGAAGAGTGGAAGGAAGGGTCTGGCATATTGGGAGCTGAAAGCAGTGTAGCAGGAGGCAAGGCTGGTTGGCTGGGCCAGGTGACAAGGGCTTTGCTTTGCTGAGACTTACTTGTGAATGACAAAGCACCACTAAAGGGCCTTGGATGGAAGAGTGATGGGGAGAGAGGGTGTTTTTAGACAGTCCCTTTGGCTTCACAAGTGGGAAGATATGCTGGAGGGAGAAAGCCCTCTTTGGTAAAGCAGAGAAATTGAGGCTCCTCCTTTGATTCCTGTCCAGTGGCTGCTTTCTTTTCTCCTGAGGGAGCCGGGCTGAAGTGTAGCAAGTTAGTTGTCAAGATCATGGACTCAGGAGTTTGTTTGTTTTTTTTTAAGATGGTAAATGCCTTCTGCCTTCTCACCTCTTGAAAATCTTCCAAAAACAAGGAGACCAAGGAAAAGACATATAAACTGCATTTCTTAGAAACTAAGAGGCATTGCAACAGGAAACTACATAGAACAGAGAGCTGAAAGATGAAGGTCACTGACATCACAATACTAAGAAAGGTGAAACCTAATAGGTCAGTACCAACAAGAAGGAAGCCAAGTGATTTCCTGAAACCTGAGAAATCAGAGGCACCAAATACAACTAGAGATGGGATCAGGTTTCAGGCTTGAAAATAGGAGGATTTTGGAAAATCTGTGTAGGAAGTAGCTGGACCTCTGCTCCCCTCTCACACCCCTTTAGGAGACAGGAGGTTTATTCTCTTGAGAAGACCTTCAAGAGCTGTGAACCTCAAGGACAGCAGGGATGAGGGAATGAGGGCAGTGGAAGACAGCAGGGATGAGGCACTGAAGATAGAGACTGAGTAAATATCTACTTATTAACCAGAGAGACCGCCAGCTCCCTTTCCCTGCACAGCTTCTAGAACTCCGTAGCTAATTTATACCTATAGGCAAGAGACAGAGAAGTCTGATCCTCAGGTCGAACTACCCTGTCACAGGACCGTGCAGACCGCTTAGCAATAGTCACTGCCTCTGCACACAAAGCTGCTCAAACATCTTTTACTTGCCTTACTTCTGAACATGAACAGACGTCAAGGATCAGCAGACACCCGAGGAAAGCCTCCAGTATGAAATACCACCAAAAGAAAAGAAGAAACAGCATCAGCTCAAAGAGCAGGAGAAAACTTCCAAAAACCTATAATTAATATCCTCAGAGCTGTTAGAAGAGATATTCTATCCATGAAACAAGAATAGTATGCTACAAAAAAAACTAATAAAACCTCCTGAAAATAAAAATATGATTTAAATTATTTAATTCATAGTAAGTTTGGAAGATAAACTTGAGAAACCTTAAAGGAAGTTGGAGAAAAGATAAAGTGATGGATGTGAGGGGAGACACGATAAGAAAATAGAAGATCAATCCAAGAGGTCCAACATCTAATTAATAGAAAATCAGGAAAATAAAATAGGGAAAATGGAGAAGAGGATATTATCAAAGAAGCAATACAAGAGAACTTCATAAAGGGATGAAGAAGATGAGATATATATATCTATATCTAATATAATATACATATATAATATATATATACATACATATTACTAAGCTATAAAAAAGAATGAGATCTTGCCATTTGCAGCAACGTGGATGGACCTAGAGAGTATAATGCTAAGTGAAATAAGTCAGTCAGAGGAAGACAAATACCATATGATTCCACTCATATGTGGAATCTAAAAAGCTAAATGAACAAAAAAGCAGAAAACAGAATCATAAATGCAGAGACCAAGCTGGTGGTTGTCAGAAGGGAGAGGGACAAGGGTATGAGTGAAATAGATGAAGGGGAGTAAGAGATTCAAACTATAAAAAAGCCATGGAGGCAGAAAGTATAGCATAGGGAATATAGTCAATAATTGTGAACCATGAGTAATGTATGGAATTCTCAAATCACTTTGTTGTACACCTGAAACTAATAAAACATTATATGTTAGCTATCCTTTAATGAAAAAATAAAGAAGGAATAGAACTTTAATATTTTTAAAAAGTGAAATGAAAACAGTAATGGTCAGCCTATTTGTACATGAAAAGAATGCTGAAGAGAAATAGCATTTTAAGATAAAAAAAAATTAAAAAGGAAAGAAAATTTCCCAAAACTGTAGGACAGATTGAAAGGGGGGTACCAATAAAATGAGTGGAATTAATACTTTTAACACTACATCAGGATGAAACTTAAGACTACCAAAAAAAAAGAGAGAGAGGAAAGATTCTAAAAGAATAACATTTGACTTGGCAACATCAACACTGTTAGCTGCAAGACTGGAAGCTGGAAGGTCAGTGCCTTCAAAATTCTAAGTAAAAAGTATTGCCTCTCTAGAATTCTATATCCAATAAAATTATATCAATCAAGTGTACAGTAAGAATATTTCCAGACTTTCAAAGTCTCAAAATAAATTACGTCCTCTACACTCTCCTTTAGGAAGTTACTAGGGAAAGTGTTCCATGCAAACAGGAGAGTGAGGAAAGCTGAGGAGCCAGGAGCCAGAAAAGAGAGACAAAGGGAATCCCCAGGCCTGGAAGGTAACCAGTCCGGACTGGGGCAGAAGGCTAAAAGGAAGCATAAGGATCTGAAAAAGGAAATTCTAGCATCTGGTGGATTTCACCATAAAGAACATTGTATTTCAAGGCTGTTGGGGGGTGAAGAAAGACCTATGAATCGAAACTAAGAACACGAAGCAATGGGGCAGGAGGCAGTTAATTCTAGGAAAAATTACAATTTACTCAAGAATTTGATCACGGCATATTCCTTGGTTCATCAGTAGTGTATTATGAGCAAAATAATGTGAGCACTGAAAATTGATTTAACCAATAATTGTGATATTGAAAAAACTGGAGAGGATGATAGCTTCATCTTCCTCTAGCACAATAGAAAATCAATAAGTAATGTCTAACAGTGATGAATCAAAAGATAGCAGAATAAACATTTAACTTAGAAAATGGAGAGAAGAGGAAACAGCTACAAAAATGGAAGGTGTCTGCGTCCAGATGGTAAAATAGATGCAAAGGATGGAGGCAGGTAAGCAGCGTGGTGACATTCTCCATTTAAAAGCCTTTCAGTATGTTGAACGTTAAACCACGTGTGTGCCCCCCCCCCTTTTTTTTTTTAAGGAAAGGAAAGACTTCTCTCTAAGTCACATAGATTTGGATTTGAATCTTGGAGCAACTGTGTTGTTACCTGTGTGATCTCCGGCAAATTATTTTAATCATTTTGAGGCTCTGCTTCCTCGATTATAATTGAGGCAAATACTGTTATTACCTATCACATTCCGGTATGATTCTGTAGAAACATGAGTAAGAAAATAAAGGTCAAATACCTGGCACGTAGTAGTAAAGCCCTCCATAAATGTTTTCTGTTTACTCTATTTACCTGGTGCTTTCCATTCCTCTCTGGGCACCCTGACCTTTCACCTTTCGGTCATTAAATCCTGGTGTAGATTTAACTCCCCAGGGTGTGTTTGCATGTGACCCCTCACCTCTGATGTGGAATCGAAGGTTTGATCCTTGTTAAAGAAAAATGAGCCAGTGACCCTTGACCTAAAATACGGCTCCTTTGAGGAGTGACTTTGGTGATAAGGAAACACTGCTTCTCCTGTGGGAAGGGAAGACTTGAGTCACACCCGGTACCCTCAACCAGTGATGAGCAAAACTTAGATGAGAACCAGACATCTCAGAAGGCTCCAGGGCCCTTCATTTCGTGTGCACAAACACTTCCAGCTTAGAGACTTAATCCCCTGCTGGTGTAATACGATCCTTCAGGTCATGATGAAAACTGAGCTGTTGGTATTGTGACTCTGAACCCAGCTAACTGCCACCAGCAGGTGACAGGTGCACCTGTGAAGCTGGCCTGCTTCCCATGCACCACAGGCACCTGCAGCTCCCCTGTGCCCCAGGCCCTGCCGGTGTCCTGATGTCCCAGCCATTAACTGTCAGACAGGGAACTTGAGGGCTTCCTGGTGGAGGTTATTCCTTCTTTTATTGCACTGTAGGAAAAACACAGTGCAGGTGATATAGAGATGTATTTGGCCTCAGAGGAGTTAACAGTCCAAGCGGGGGAGACAGATGTTCACCCCCCATTAGGAAAAGAACGGAACTAGGAGGGTGATTACGGGCTGCATATGGATTAGTAAGGTCTTGGGTTTACACATTGGAATGCTAGTTTGGAGCTTCTCACACAGGCCTGGGAGCAGGTAAGCCCCAGGTCTGGAGGTTATTTTTAAGCCAAAGTCAGTATTCTTCAAATATTTTATGATGTTTTCTTCCCAGAGGGGGAATGAGGGATAGCACTGTGGGGGGGTGAGGGTGGTCTCTGAAAAGCTGATAATTCTTACTGGGAATAGTGCCTTCTGGAAGAGTGCCCCTGCGATTCACCATCCAGATGGGAACACTTGAGAGTGAAAGCATGTCATTGATAAGCACATCAGGACAACAGCATAAGCAGGACTGGCCCTGACAAACTAGACGTAGGGTCTCCCTGCTTAGAGGTACTTGGTGGTTATAGAAGGAAATACAGATGGTCCCCAACTTATAATGGTTTGACCTATGATTTTTTGGCTTTACAATGGTGTGAAAGTGATCTGCACTCCGTAGAAGCCATACGTTGAGTTTTGAATTTTGATCTTTTCCCATCTAGCAATATATGGTACGATACTCTCTGGTGGCACTGGGCAGCCGCAGTGAGCCTCAGCCCCAGGCAGCCACACGATCACGAGGGTGAACAACTGATACCC
This sequence comes from Panthera tigris, assembly GCF_018350195.1. NCBI lineage: Eukaryota > Metazoa > Chordata > Mammalia > Carnivora > Felidae > Panthera > Panthera tigris. The sequence continues at coordinate 53,668,232 of NC_056665.1, read as the reverse complement.
ACACAACCATTCTGTTTCTCACAGTATCCAATCAATTATGTGAGATAGTCAACACCATATTATAAAACAGGCTTTGTGTTAGACAATTTTGCCCAGCTCTATAGGCTGATGTACGTGTTCCCAACACATTTAAGGTATGTTAGGTTAAGCTATAATGTTCGGTAGGTTAGGTGAATTAAGTGCATTTTTGACTTATAATATTTTAATGGATGGGACTTAATTGGGATGTAGTGTCATCATAAATTGAGAAAGATCTATAGATTTAGTGACCTAGGGAGCTGATGAAGACAATAGGTTCCCACTCAGTCATAATGTCTAAGGTTCATGCAGGTTCAGAAGGCTTCTCAGGTAACTCTCCTGAACACCCTGGTTAGGAACTACTACTAGCATGAGACCCCTGGTCCCTACACATTTCCTCCTCAGAAAGGCCACACAAGGGCCCAGTTTTTACCAGTGACCAGGATCTGTCCACCTCTCTGGTTAGGACTTCTGAAGGAGGTCAGGCCTTTTGACCATGGAGCTACTCAGAAATGAAATCCATCTATACTTCCCTCCTGACCTACTGCCTCCTCTCACATGAAAATCAATCCAAGGTTTGTTTTGGTTTGGTTTTTAACTGCTGCATCCAAGGCCCTCCCCCTTATCAGAGAACGACCAGCCTCTCTATTCCAACAGTTCTTTTTCAAAGAGGAACTCTTACTCCAAACTAACTTCACAATGATTTCACAAATTAGGAAATAATGTAGGAAATGCTCTTCAGAACATTTGCTCTTGTAAGCAAATTGCAATCCGATCAAAGAAATTAATACTTGATATGAGAGGGGAAGCCTCGTTACCAAGCACTCTTACCCATTCCATTCTGTTTTCTGTTAAAGGTCATAGAGTGACAGAATTTTCGAGTTAAAATTATACTTATTTACCTTTCTCTACCACCAGACTCTGATCTCCTAGAGGACATAAATTGCCTTATTAATATAAAACATCATTTAAGTTACTCTGGGCTTGTTTGGACATATTTTTAGGGGCCTCATAAATGATTGCGGTTGCATGGAAACCAGCCTGGTCCTAACTCCACCTCTTGGGGACACAAGCTGTCCTTTCAGTTCCTTACACTCAAAACAACTTTTCCTTTGTGATTTGTGTTTATAGCAAAGCACATTCCTGCCAGGCCACCTGAGGCAACTGGGAGCCAGCTTCCTCTCTCTCTTCCCTTTCCCAATCCCACTGGGACAGTTTCATTGTATACCTGCCTCTGGGTCTATCTGTGAAATGAGGACATGATCGAGAGTCTTCTCTCCAGCCCCCTGAGGCCCCCACAGTAATGACTCTGTGGAAAACCATTCCTCTCTCCTTGCACTGTGTTCCCGGTTTTCTTCTTCCTCACCACATGAACATTGTTGCTTCAGATTGTCAGTCTTCGATAGATCTTTCCTCCTTTCTGACAGTTCACTGAGATTCACCAGCCCCATCAAGAAAACAGTCAGCACACTGTTCTAGCTTCAGATTGGATGTGAATTAAATGTTGACATTACTTAGTTCTATCAAATTATCTCACCTTGCCTCTTAAAAATCAAAATGAAAAAAGCCAATTCTTCTGGTTATTAAGTCAGAGTTCCAGCCGGCGGCTTAAACTGCATGTGTTGGCGGGGAGGAGGTGTTATGTGTGTGAGTAACAGAAAAGATGTGCACAAAGGTGAATTCCTAACCAACATGAATATGTAGAAACATGAAGGCAATCACTAGTGTATAAGTACGGGCTTCAGAGAGGTTTCAATTTGGTCTCTCCTCCTCCTACCACAGAAACCAAATGATCGTGTCCATAAAGTGAGAATGGCAATGGGAAATGGCTTGCGAGGAGATGTGTGGAGGGAATTCATCAGGAGATTTGGGGACATTAGCATTTATGAGTTCTACGCTTCCACTGAAGGCAATATTGGCTTTATGAATTATACGAGAAAAATTGGTGCTGTTGGGAGAGTAAACTACCTACAGAAAGTAAGTACACTGAAATATGAGACTATATGTAGCCAGTTTTCAGAATGCAGAGACTTTTTTTTTAAGTTTACTTATTTATTTTGAGAGAGACAGAGACAGCATGAGTGGGGAGGGGCAGAGAGAGAGGGAGAGAGAGAATCCCAAGCAGGCTCAGCCCTGCCAGCACAGAGCCCAACAAAGCACTTAAGCTCACGAAATCATGAGATCATGACATGAGCTGAAACCAAGAGCTGGACACTTAACTGACTGAGCCACCTAGGTGCCCCAATGCAGACACATCTTAAGAGATGTCATGATGACGTTATTTCTTACTACATCAGAGCCATGGCCAATCCATGTAACCAAGAGAGAGGATTTGCTCATTCTCTATGACAGTGAGCACAAAGTGACAGGACCCTTTAATTTTAAAATCTTAATTTCTCTTTTTATTTTCAAAAATTTTTTTCAGTTTATCCTTTCATTGTGAGAGAGAGAGAAACAGGGCACATGAGTGGGGGAGGGACAAAGAGAGAGGGAGAGAGAGAATCTCAAGCAGGATTTGCATGCTGTGAGCGCAGAGCCTGATGTGGGGCTCAAACTCATGAGCTGGGAGATAGTGACCTGAGCCGAAGTCAAGAACTGGACACTTAGCTGACTGAGCCACCCAGGCGCCCCTAAAAATCTTAATGTCTCTTAATAACAACCTATTACACTTTGCTATCTGCAACTTATGTGAAGTCTTCCTGATGCCATTTATACACGTATGTGACCAAACTCCAGAAGGTTGCCAGTTCCATAAGTTTACCACACACTGTGAAATCACAGTTACCTGGGGAGTTTTTCATGTATGCAGGTGCAGGGTGTCACCCTCTGAGCTTTGGATTTAGTAGTTCTGAGGCAGGACCCAGGCATCAGTGTTTTCCAAAAGCCAGGGCTGAGGAACTGCTATGTAGACCTTCGAGAGAACTGGAATGCACTCCAGTTCTAGGATCTTATGAACATTTGTATTTGCCTGCAAACTCCACCGGTTATCTCTTATGCGTAAGCCAGCTACATGGCAGTCTCTCTTCCCTCACAGTCACTTCTGGCCTAGGGTCTCTAGACAGTCTCTTTGCTTTTTTTTTTTTTTTTTTTTTTTTTTTGCTTTTGAGAAGTCTTCCAGGTGACCCCCTTTTTTTTCAGAATTCCAGCAACATTCAGCAGATGCTGAGCCTCCACATGCGTGAGCCATCGCCGTTGTCATTACACCTCTGGCGGCCCTTCCTGCCCAGCTGGCCGTGAACAGATACACCACAGCTCCCAGGCAATGTGTCCCCAGGGACTGATGGGCAGAGTACAAAGGATAGCAATACATGTGCATGAGAAAGCTGCCCCAAGAGATAAAATTTCAGCACCTTGCATCCTGAGTGACCTTGGGCGAGTCATTTATGTTCCTTAGGCCTCAATTTCATTGTTTGGAAAATAGAAATAAAAAAGAGAAAATGTAGGGCCTAGTGCCTGGCCCAAACTCAGTATTTAGCATAAGGGGAAAAGGTTATTGAAAGAATTAAATTAAATAACTCCTGAAAAAAATTCTTAGAGGACATAGCCCAAGGCCTGTCATATAAAGCCTTGAATAATTGTTAGCTGTAGTGATATTACCATCCTGTTCCTCACATCCAGGCCTTATCACGAGGCATTCTCAAGCCTGGGGAACCTCTCTGACATTGACAGCCACACCTGTGCCACGCAGGTCCCTCCACTGTCCTCCACATCTGTACCATACAGTGTGGCAGCCACTAGCTATGTGTGGCCATTTAAATTTAAATTATGTAAATGGAATTTTCAATTCAGTTCTTCACACACACTAGCCATGTTTCAAGTGCTCAGTAGCCACCTGTGTTTAGTGACTACCATGTTGAGCAGTACAGATGTAGAACATTTCCATCATCACAGAAACTCTACTGGGCAGTGCTGCTACAGACTAAGAATCAATTTCTACTCCCCACTGGAACCACTGCTGATAAAGTCAGTCTTTTCTAGTTAGATTCAGTTCTACTTGTACCAAGCCCAGACGCTGGAGACCCAAGTCTAATGTAGTTCAGAACAAGAAAGGGCAGAAAGTTGAGTTGAGACATGGTGCAAGGTATCTATGTTGTTACTAATGACCCTCAAGAAGATAGTTTCAAGGAAACTTTTGTTTTAAACCAAACCTAAGGACCTTAGAAGTCAGTGCTACGTATTAATAGTTCTTCCCAAAAAAAAAAAAAAAAAAAAAAAAAAAAAAAAAAATATATATATATATATATATATATATATATATATATATATATATATATTTCTTTGCTCCTCATCCATGGACTGCCATGTTTTATTGTCAGTTTTTCTACTTAAAACAAGAAGAGGGGTGCCTGGGTGTCTCAGTTGATTGAGCACCCACCCAGCTCTTGATTTTGGCTCAGGTTATGATCCCAGGGTCATGGGATTGAGCCCCACCTCAGGCTCTGTGATGAGGATGGAGCCTGCTTAAGATTCTCTCTCTCTCTCTCTCTCTCTCTCTCTCTCTCTCTCTGTGTGTGTGTGTGTGTGTGTGTGTGTGTGTGTGTGTGTCTCTGCCTCTCCCTCTGCCCTTCTCCCTGGCTTGCACTCTCTCTCTCTCTCTCAAAAAATAAAAGCAAAACAAAACAAAACAAAAAACAAGGAGTTATTTTTTAACTGAAGCAGAAAGGGAAGAAGATGCCCCTGCAACTGATGTGGAAAGAAACATTGGTTACCAGCCCCAAATTTTTTATACTCTTGCAAATAAACAAGCCCTCCATTTGTTGACTATGAATGCTACTTGCCTTGTAATGGTTATTTGCTACTATTAAATATAAAATTTGAAATGGACACAATAATCATGGCTAATCATTACTTCTAAATCCTGTCATATTTAGTAGGGAAAGTAATAGTAGAGAGTATTAGTAGAGTTGAGAAAATAATATACTGATTACTCTTACTGCACTACATACATTTAAATTCTTATGCCATTGAAATATGTAAAATATGTATATGTAAAATATAATAGAGTTTTAATAATTTTATAGCCATAGGCATGAAATAATTATACCATTGAACCTTAAATATATTGGAGAACAGATGGAAACATGAATCATCTAACAGCGGCATATAGGATTTTTAAAATCCATTGTGATATGTTCACCAAAACACATGTATTGAGAGTGTTCATAACAGCATCATTTTTAATAGTCTAAAACTAGAAACAGTCCAGATGCCAGTTAACAGAAGGATAGATCAATTATGGCATATTCCTGCAAGGAAAATTCCATGGCAATAAAAAATAAACCACTGAAAAAAAACATTAACATGGCTAGATGAGTAACAGATATTATATTCAGTGAAAGCAGCAGCACAAAGGCATATATTTCATTTCTTATTTCATTTATTTCAAGTGTAAGACTAATTGATGGTGGGGCACCTGGATGGCTCAGTCAGTTAAGCATCTGACTTTGGCTCAGGTCATGATCTCGCAGTTCATGAGTTCAAGCCCCATATCTGGCTCTATGTTGACAGCTCTCTACCCCTCCCCTACTCACTCTCTATCTCTCTTTCTCTCAAAATAAGTACACATTAAAAAAAATTTTTTTTAAGACTAATTGACGGTGGTAAGTCAGAATAGTGTTTACCTTGAAAGAAAGGGGGCAAAGGGAAAGTTTTTACAGTACTGGAAATGTTTTATTTCTTGGTCTGGGTGGTAGTTACATGGATGTGTCCATATGTAATTTTATCAAGCTGGACACTAAAGATAATGTACTTTTTGTACTTCACATATGCTGTACCACAATAAAAAGGAAAAATTGTGAAGGAATTTGTATTTAAAATGATATGTGTTAATTTTGCTAGAAAGTCATAACTTATGAGCTGATTAAATATGATGTGGAGAAAGATGAACCTGTCCGAGATGGAAATGGATATTGCATCCGAGTTCCCAAAGGTACAGTAGATTTTTGCTCATCTAACCTGTGCCCTTTCTTAACTTGATCAAGTAACTGTTAAGAACTAGCATATCATTGCTAAAATGAATATATGGTAAAAAAAATTTTAGAGTGGGGGGATAAAAGAGGTTTATTTTAAGTACCCTCAGAAATAGTTACAGAAATTCCAAAAGATACTAATTTACCACTACATGTAACATAATTATACTTTGAAACCTAGCTTAACTTCTTAATTATGAGGTAAGTGTTTTGAGGAAAGGGATATGTAATCATGGTTGCAAAGCTATAGTTAGCTTTACAAGGTCTACCTTCAAGCTTAGACTACTGTGCATTTGTCCAAGTATGTGTGTAAATCATTATTCCATAAAATACTAGCATTTTTAGAATTACAAGTGTGTGGCCACATGGGATACTGTACTTTGTGTGTATGGTCTATATGTATGTATAGGATGTATATGGACATACACATGCACGTGCATGGATATTGACACTTCCTTCAGCTAGCTTGTTGCCAATGGATTGTATGGCAACAGTTTTGTTTGGTTAGTTCGGTTTTTGGTTTCTTTGGTTTTTGTTCTTTAGCATTCACCACTTCTTATCATTGTGTTATTTTGCTCCAAAGCTGGGCATTTTTTAACATTTCTCTCCAGGAGTGAAAAATGCAAAGTTGCTAACTGAAAATTCTCATGACCTCTGTCGCTCCCACTCTACCATATATCTGAATTCAGACATACCCTACCTGTTTCAAAACCCCCTGTTCATTTTTTTATCTTTTTTTTAAGTTTATTTATTTGGGAGGGGGAGGAGTGCAAGCAAGGGAGGGGCAGAGAGAGAGGGAGAGAGAGAATCCCAAACAGGCTCTGCCCCAACGCAGGGCTCAATCCTATGACACGGGGCTCGATCCCACGAGCCTGGGATCATGACCTGAGCTGAAATAAAGAGTCAGACACGTAACCAACTGAGCCACCCAGGCACCCCTATCACAAATTTTAAAATCTGGGAGTAGTTTGGAAAAAAACCTTATATGCTAATTTCAGCCCAGGACTAATTTAATAACTGGAACAATGTCCATTGGCAGGACTTAGGCTTAGATGAGGGATAAACATATTTTCTGTAAAGTGGGATAAAAATTATTTTGAACACAGTTGCTTTTCAGAGAATTTAATATCAACTTTACTAAAAAATATATATGAAAGTTCAAGATCTAGTATTTGGAAAATCTATGCATATAGTCAATCACAACAGATTGAAAGAGAATTTTATAAGTTTATGTCTTGGAAATGCTATAAAATTAAGATGGAATGATGGGGATATCTCACTTGTGAGTTGTCTTAGGTTGTGGAAAATTAAAGATTGAGGTAAAGGAGAGAGTATCTTCCATTTGTAAGTTCAGAAACTGATTCCTACTAATATATGCAAATTATTGAAATGATAAGCATGTAAATGTTGCTACCATACATAGAAAATGAAATCAATGTTTTATCAGCTTTTTAAATGATTTATAATAAAGGTAACTGAAGGGGTACCTGGGAGGCTCAGTCGACTCTTGATCTCAGGTGAGGTCTTGATCTCAATGTCATGAATTCCACACTGAGTGTTGAGCCTACTTTAAAAAAAGGAGGAGGGGAGAGGGGTAACTGAAAATGCAACTTGAATAACATTGCATTACATTTTTCTGAGTGTATTTTAATTACAAAGAAAGTCTTTAATTTTTTCATTGTTGAAGACAGGTTTAGTACTAGCCTCTGTAAGGTTAAAAAATGATATTTGTCGATTTAGGGGCCATGTTTTAAGATGTCCATTTTTGAGTGTATGGCAACAGTTTTATGAGAATGTTAGTAATAAAATGTGCCTACTGCTATCACATAAAATAACAATTTTCTTTCTTCTGTCTTAGGTGAAGTTGGACTCCTTATTTGCAGAATCACACAACTCACACCCTTTAGTGGCTACGCTGGAGGAAGTACTCAGACAGAGAAGAAAAAACTGAGAGATGTCTTTAAGAAAGGAGACCTCTATTTCAATAGTGGAGATCTCTTAGTGATTGACCATGAAAATTTCATCTACTTTCATGACAGAGTTGGAGATACTTTCCGGTTGGTTTCTTTGAGTTACTGAGTCAAAAACAAACACATGCACAATTTGGCTTACTCCTAAATTGGAACTGCATTCCACTTTGGCTGCAGTGCCCCATTTCCCTCTATCTCTTTGGCATGTCCATCCAAACTTCTATATTCCCAGAAAGTAAGGAGCAAACCACAGGAAGTGTCACTCTTCCTACAAGTGTCACTCCTGCAACGCACAGATAAGTTGGTTGAGCAATACCAGTTGAGAAATAGGCAGAAAACCTGTGCCTGATTTTTGGAGCCTAACTAACAGTGTATCCAGTTTCTCTCATTTATCCTCAGTTGTTACCAGTCACCCCTAGGAGAGCCCAGGGTTTCACACTATTTCCAGTCGTGGGGCTTTTCTTCAGATAAAATCAAATGCAAGCTAATACGGAGCTGATCTAGCTGAAGAGGAAGTGAGGGGTTCTGAAATCCACTATTCACCTCCCTCCCACTCTCCATCCCTAACCATTCCCACAGAAACCCAAGTCAGCACCATGAAATTTGAAAGTCATTATAATAAGACCATGAAACTAATTCCCAACAACAGCATGGTCCTCCAGCTTCTCTCATGGTCCTCTCATGACACTTTGGTTTAATCAACTTCCCTCCTGTGCAAGCTCCCTGAGGCCAGGCCTTGTGTCTGCTGGTTCACTCCCCAGCACCTAGCACAGTGCTTGACACACATAAATACTTTTGCATGAATGCATGCGTAAGGGATGGAAGTTGTCTGGCTGTAGTAGGCAGAGCAAGAATACAAATGAGGAGACCTGAGCTCCTAGGCTCACCCCTACTCCTGGCCAGCTGTGCTGTCAAGGCTGGTAACCTTTTTCACCCATGAAATGAAGGTCCCAATGATCCAGAGTGTTCCTTCCGTCTTTGGAGTATTCCATGACTCAGGATCCATACCATGATTTTATGCAACCTTCATGTTACTAAAAAGATACTTCCAGGAGATCTAAAGAATTTTTAAATGTAGACAAATTTTAAAGCCTTATTAAGTAGATGAGTGTAGGTTGGGCACTAACGTTATAATCTCCCTGTAAATAAAGCATCGTATTTTATTTGCTACTCAAAGCTTTCTCATTGCCATGAGACCCTGAAATACAGGTATGAAACCAACCAAAGTTAGTGAGTGAGAAAAGTGGGAGACCTAAACACAACAAAAAGTTATTGAGATTTGTTCTTGATTTCCAGTACCTTTCTTAGGCCAAACCTGTATTTCAACATTAGCACATTCTTTGTATCGTGTTTCATGTGGTGAGATTGGAATTCCACATTTTATTATTTAAATGCCTTTGTCTATGCCTTTGTCTTTTGTTTCTCAAGCAGAATGCCTCTCCTGTGACTAAGTTCCAGGGGATTTGAGAGCAGAGATGGGAAAACAAATGCAGACACCTTGCAGGGCCTAGAAGAGATGCGTGCTCTGCCATGGAACCGTGGGCCAGGGACCACCAGTAACCTCTGCTAACCTTACCTTTTCTTCCAGTTGGAAAGGGGAAAATGTGGCCACCACTGAAGTCGCTGATATCGTAGGACTGGTTGATTTTGTCCAGGAAGTAAACGTTTATGGAGTGTCTGTGCCAGGTACACATAAGTCTCTGAGTAAACCTATACAGTAACTGAACATCATTTTAACCCCATGGCAAAGTTTGTCATCACTTTTGCCTCCCTGCTGGAGAACCAGTCTCTTTCAGCCACCTGGGAGTAAGGGGCTGATGTCTGGTTTATATTCCATTATAAATCAGCCAACTCAGCACATCTGAACTTGGCCTTCCTCTGTGGCTCAGCTCCCCAGCTGTTCTTGGGCTCTCAGGCAAGCCAGATCTCTGCAAGATGCAGGGTCCCATGCTACATTTGGCATGCCTCGAGAAAAGACGTGTCAGGCTTGATAGCTGGGAAATGGTATCTTGGCCTCGGAGCCGAGTATCACAAGTAACAGCAAGTATATTTGCTAGGAGAAAAAACTGAAAAGGAGCTGCCTTTGTCCAGACTTCTTTTAAAACAGATCCTTGACCCCAGCTCACCCCAGTGAGTTTCAGAATCATCACACAGAGTGGTGTCACCAAGCCTTCATCTGCAGATCTGCCTCTGCCAGCAGAGTGGGGAGAGCTGAGGTCTGACTTCAGGTCCTTGGCTCCAGTACCTGGGGCTGTTTGACTTCAGGCAAATCACTAAAATTAGGGGTAATATCAGCCCTGACGTTGAGATTGTTAAGAGAACTCATTCGCTTCAATTATGTAAACACTAAACATACACCTACCAGACGTATACTGAAGTCTGTCATTGGAAGAAATCGTTTTAATTATATAGATGAGAGAGGATTAAAACTTCCAAATCACTGTCCAACTCTAAGGTGCTAGGGATATTAGTATTCCCCCAGAACTCAGTATTTGGGATTCTCACCTATATTCAAAATAGAAATCCAAGAGTCTCTCTTTCCTAAGCTGTGAGCGTGACCTGAGTGCACGCTGCTCATGTTGGAACGTGGGCTGAATTAACACGAAAGCCCATGGCAAGGTTGTCAGTAATCACGCTGCGCTGGGCTCTCACAGACCCCACCTGGCGTGTTGTGTGCACCTCTAAATGCTGGATTTAGGTAGCAACACAAAAGAATGTGTATGAGAAGGTGAGAGAATCTGGGGGAATGGATTGGAAGGATCGAGTCCACTGCTCTTCAGAGTGGGGCCCCTGGCCCAGCACCACTGGGGAGCTTGTGAAACAACATGATTTCTCAGGCCAACCCCAACCCTTACTGAATCAGAATCTCTGGGGTGGGGCCCAGGGACCTGTGTTTTAACAAGACCTCCAGTGATTCTTAAAAGCAATGAAGTTTGACTTGGGGGTGATGAAAATGTTCTAGAACTAGATACTGGTGATAGTTACACAACATTGTGAATGTATCAAATACCACTGAATTGGGCACTTTAAAATGGTTAAGATGATGAATTTTATGCTATGTGTGTGTTACCACAAATTTTTAAAAGATACTAAATTTTGAGAAGCACTGAAGCCTCGTCTGACCAATCATCAGAATCATCTGGGAAACTTTCATTTTTTTTAAGTTATTGAAATTCAAATTAATTAACCTGCAGTGCAATTTTAGTCTCAGGTCTAGAGTACAGTGATTCAGTCTGGGAGAGTGTTTAAAGCCTAGATCTAATGGATCAGAACCTCTGGGGTTTGGGACTCAGACACTTCATGTCTTGTTTTAGTCCCCAGGTGACTCTAACAACCAGTAAAGTTTGGGAGTCACCGATCTAGAACAAAAAGAAGAGGAGATTAATGGTTTTCACATGGTTGGAAGGCAGTCAAAGTAGAACAAGGAGCAGGTGTGCTTGCCATACCCACAGCGAGCAGAACGAGAGCCAAGGGATTGAAATGACCAGGGAGCAAATTTTAGCCTGAGATGTCTCCTATAACCAGAGAGATTAACAACACAAAAGTCTATCTCCTGAGGTGGGGAATGGCCCACCAGCTGGGGCGTATAGAGAGGCTGGATGTCCACTCAAGATCCTGTGAGAATTCTTGCTGCATTGAAATATTAGAGATAGGGGCACCTTGGTGGCTCAGTCAGTTGAGCATCCAACTCTGGATTTTGGCTCAGCTCATGATCTCAGGGTCCTGGGATGGAGCCCCGAGTCAGGGTCTGCACTGAGCATGGAGCCTGCTTGAGAGTCTCTCTCTCTCTCCCTCTGCCCCTCCCCTGCTTGCTCGCTCTCTCTCTCTCTCTCTCTCAAATAAGATGGAAAAAAAAAAAGATTAAAGATAAACTGAGAAGTGTCTCTCAGCTTTTAGATTCTGTGATTCTCAATGCCATGCCAGCCGCTGGCTGGCCTGACAGGCACACAGCCAGCCTTGCTGCAGCCCAGAAATGTGGCAGGTCTATCTAGAAGGCAATCTACCAGGGTGAATTTCAGTATCAAAGGGCTCAGCAAGGCCTTCACAGATCTCAGCTTTGGACCAGGAAGGTACACCAAAGTGTAAGCCCAGTTGACTGTTATTAGATGTCACACCAGAACTTCCCAACTACTCTCTAGAACTTTTGGTTCTCAACAGAACTTTCTGCAGTGATGCAAATGTTCTATATGTGCACTCTCCACTATGGTAGCCAATAACCACTACATGGCTATTAAGGACTTGAAATTGTGGCTAGTACAACTGAGGAATTGAACTTTTTTTTAGTTTGTGTTTTTATAATTTTTTTTAACGTTTATTTTTGAGACAGAGAAAGAGCATGAACGGGGGAGGGGCAGAGAGAGAGGGAGACACAGAATCGGAAGCAGGCTCCAGGTTCTGAGCCATCAGCCCAGAGCCCGACGCAGGGCTCGAACTCACGGACCGCGAGATCGTGACCTGAGCTGAAGTCGGACGCTTAACCGACTGAGCCACCCAGGCGCCCCTAGTTTGTGTTTTTAGAATTAATTTTGATAGCCAAATGAAACCAGTGGCTACCATACTGGACAGTGCAGCGCTAGAGAAACTCTGGCCAGAACAGTTGTAAACTGGAACCTCCCCCCTGGAGCTAAACTAGCCCCAAACCAACCCCTGGGAACTGGGGCAGAGATCTGAGACTCAATAGGCCTATTCGTCTCTCAGTTGGGCATTGTCTCTGTCAGAGCAAGAGGCAAGGAGCCAGTCAGTGCTGAAGATTTCTGTTGCATCAGCCTCTGCCTTGATTGGAAAAGAAGCTTATTGGAGACATTTGAGATTCCTAAGATGGTTGCTTTTGAGCAAGCTACCAGGGACCCCTAGAGAAAGAGGGTCCTGTGCCCTGTCTCCCTCCTTCAGATATGAGGCAAATCGTAGAGGCGTGCATTTCCTTTCTCTTAATGTTTCCTCTTGTTTCCTGCCTTCTTTGGAGCCACAGGTAAACATACAATCACCATGGGAGAGGTTTCAAAAGCTGGGGCCCAGGTGACAAAGGGCACAAGGCGGCCCCTTCCCCTCTCTGATTACAGCTAGGTAGTTCAGCAAAATGGATCTCAGTGGATCTCAACTCCCACCCAGTCTGCTGGATCAGGCAAAAGATGTACTAATACCTAATTATTGCTGTCTTTACAAGAAAACAGTGTAGTAATTGTGCTTAACTCCTCCCCACTTACCTTGCTGCCCAGACAGGAAGGAGCTGCTGGATCCTGGTCTCTGTGGAGACACAGCCTTGGGGAATATAGCTCATCAATGGGAGGGCCCACAGCCGCTTGCCTTTGCACCTCCCATCACTCTCCGGACCCCCAGCTTCTCTGAAATGCAGAAAGGCAAAATCTCAAAGGTGGTATTTGTGTCTGGATGCACAACAGACCTGACACTACACCCTAAAGAACAACCCGAGCCCAATTGTTCATGACTGTGGAACAAGGACTTCTCACTGGAGTCCAAAAAAAAAAAAAAAAAAAAAAAAAAAAAAAATTCCCTTGGCCACCAGTAGGGCCTGTTTTCTACTCTGGTGTTTTCATTTAGGCTGCTGAGAAGGATGACTGTTGATTGCCTCAGTCTGGTTTCCAACTTTGTCTATTGTTTGCTGTGTGAACTTGAACAAGTCTCGTACTGTATCTTTAAGCCTTAGTATTTTCATCTGTAAAATGGAGATAATATTTATACCTTTTCAGAAGGTTGTTGTGAGGGTTGAATGAAATAGTCCATAAAACACACTTAGTATAGGGTCTGGCATATAATGAAGATTTAATCAGCATATAGCTCTTGTTATTGTTGTTATAGTCACTTTAGAATAACTTCCACATATACCTGAAATAAAAATTCCGACTATCCAAAAGAAACCCATGTCAATGTTCTCAGCCCACTTTGAACTAGGAAAACATCATAAATAGTATAACACGTCTAATTTTTTCTCTTTATTTCTAGGTCATGAGGGTCGAATTGGCATGGCCTCTGTCAAAATGCAGGAAAACCACGAATTTGATGGAAAAAAACTCTTTAACCATGTTGTCGATTACCTGCCCAGTTATGCAAGGCCCCGGTTTCTAAGAATACAGGTGAGACTTCTTGTTGTTGAGTTCAATTATCCTCTCTCTCTCTTGGAGACCGCTGAGTCTTAGGGAACAACTCCCTTCTACCACGGTGACCATATTGGCCAGATTGTCACTACCCTTGCCAGGAAGCTCCACAAGGAAGCAGAAGTATCAGAAAATAGAGCTAGCAGAAGCCAAATCCTGATCCCCTTTTCCCTAAAATGACAGACCAGATCATTCAGCAGTAGTATTAGCAAATAACTCACAAAGTCTATGGTTTGATGAAGTATGACAGATACTTAAAATGTTTCCAGTTTTAAAGGATGGAAAAATCCACTGAAGCTCTACACCTTCCTACGGTGTGAAACTTAGTTGGGAAGCATTAGCCAGTTGGAGCTGTCAAATGTTTAACTGTCACCACTAGAGGGATGTGTTTTTTCGCAAACATTAATCCATGTTAGCCTAACATTCTCTCACTTTTGGACTCTGAGCAATATGATTCTGTAGCTGAAGACTTGAGAAAAGAAATGTTAGGCTACCAGCTATTGTGGAAGTTGTGTGTTATTTCTGTTGATGTTCATAAAGCATGGACGTTTATAATGAGATGGTGGAGAGACGTGAAAATTGAAATACGCTCAGATCATCCATCACCTATCAATTGAAGGAAAAAAGCTTCAGCCTAGTGGACAAACAGGCTGAGAAAATAGAGTGGTCTGTGTGTAGATTATCCCTAACCTCACCCCACCCTAAATCAGGATATTTTAGTAAAACCAGAAGCTCACTAAGCAACAGACTGCCCTACAGGGGAGGGGTAGAGGGAGAGAATCCCAAGCAGGCTCCATGCCTGCAGTGCAAAGCCAGATGTGGGGCTCAAACTCATGGACCATGAGATGATGATCCGAGCCAAAATCAAGAGTCGGACACTTAACGGACTAAGCCACCTAGGCACCCCTGCTCTGCTCTGCATTTCACCCTCCACAGCCCCTCCCTCCCCACAGGTGATCTTAAAGCCTCAGAGGAATGAAAAGCTACCTGCACAAAGGGCCCCCTAGTGGAGCTTCTGTAAACAGGAGGTATTGAACTAGCTTCCCCAACCTCTCTCAGGAGCCAGAGCTACCAGACACCCCACCCTCTGCCGTTTGCCCGAACCCTAATCTGTCCACAAAACACTGCAACAGTGTGAATTGTTTGATGTTTTCCAGGACACCATTGAGATCACTGGAACTTTTAAACACCGCAAAGTGACCCTCGTGGAGGAGGGCTTTAATCCTGCAGTCATCAAAGATGCCTTATATTTCTTGGATGACAAAGCAGAAATGTATGTGCCTATGACTGAGGACATTTACAATGCCATAAATGATAAAACTCTGAAACTCTGAATATTCCTAGGAGGATAACTCATATTTCCAGAAAGAAATTAAAAGGACCTAGTGCAACCACTTGATATAATCCAACCTTAATTTGATTGAAGATTGTAACATGCCATTTTTTATGCATTCCAATAATGGGAGACTTTTAAAAATTATACCCGAGCCATTGCACGTGAAAATATTTAGAGATGATTAGTTTTCAGTTTGCACCTACTGTTTGTATTTGCAGACTAAGCTTGTTAGAGGGTGCATTATTTTTTAAATATGTAATAAAATAGATGAATGCTAACATATGAGATGGCATTGTCTCTTTCCTGACTTTACTCTAAATGCAAATCCTGAGCCTAAGAGCCTCATTGGCATCTTTTCATAGGTGTCCTACTCATAATGATAATGGCATCCTAGGTTTAAAAAAAAAAAAAAGGCAAGAAATTGAAAGGTGAGGGGGATGCAACACCAATGAACTCCAATGAACACCAATGAACAGTCCAGCTCTACTGTGAAGCCAACTCTCCCCTCATATCTGGGCCACTGTCTACAAATTGCGTTGTCCAGCAGGTGAGAATGCCAACTATAGTTTTTGAAGGAGCCTAAGTCAACAGCATCAGAATTCTATATATAGAAGGTGTCAGTAGATATTTTTTAACTCCATCAAGGCTTGTAGGCTCGAGTGTCTTCAGGAATCACATGAGTAATGTGGACGAGAGAAACAGGTCACAAATGAATGTGGCAAACGTGAGGGTACTACTTAGCTTCAGTTGGCTGATTATTGTCATGTGGGAATACAGTTTAGGTACTTCCAAGATCTGATTATTTAGAAAACAGAAACCCAGATATTCATGTGAATCTCCCAGTCTTTTAAATTTGTGAAGTTTCAAATTTTATAAGACTTCCATGCACCCAACAAAATGGATGTGTGGACCAGATAAGTCCCAGATCTCCAGTGAGTACCCCCAGTCCCACATACTCCTCCAACCTGAGCTGGTTTCACTCCACACCCAGTCTCCTATCAAACAGCCTGTTTATTTAAGGACCCAGGGCCCTTTGACATGATGCAGGTGGGTTTGGGAACTTCAAGGAGCTCCTTCAGACAGGCTGTTTCTTCTTACACTCAGCTGGCTCCCTTCCTCAACAGAACTCCTTAACCTCTGCATGTGTTAGCTACAGACAGTTTCAGGAATAGGTCCTCAGTAGCAGCAATAAAGACATGTTTACTAGAGTTTTTCCTAGGAAACAGGAATGTCATGGTCACTAAGTCCATGTCAAGGAAGTATAATCCAAGTTTACCCCAGCCTCCTTAAAAGAAGTGGAGTTTCCTTCCCTAAAGGACATCCTCCGATGACCAGGAGCTGGCAAGGGGCCCCAATTCTCCCTCAATGTAATCCCCATAAGGCCCCGGGAAAACATATCTAGGGATCCTTAATGATAGATACAGGAGAGGTTGCCGCTCTCACCCCCCACACAGTACTAGAAGTATTTTTTAAACTCTCATTCTTTCAAGTGACTACCAAGAAGAGTCATGACCAGAATCCCTGCCCCCACTCATTATGCCCAATGATGACCATTTCTGAGTGCTTAATATGTATAAGGGACTTGAGCATGGCCTCAGGAAAACTCTGGATACCCTTGTGTCTTTGCGAATTTTGCCAATAATTTAGAACATTGTTTATGAGTTAGCACTTAAGAATGTTTGCAAAATTCTAAGTATCTCTGCCTTCGCTATATTGATCTCCCAGCGAGAATTGAACCCAAGTGATGGGAAAGAGCATGACTTCTGTTTTCGGAAGTATCACATTGTGCAGTTGTGTCACTTGTGATCGTGTTACAGTGGATCTGGTGGTAAGCAGAGGTCATCTCAAAGGGCATGTTCTCAGATGAGACACCAGCACTTACACTGTTAGCCAGAACATTAGTGTGCCTGTAACCAGAGCCTACTGGAGCCTGACCACCTTTAAGCCACATTTTACATTTTCCAGTTAGAAACTCTCTCACAGCCTGATGGCTTCCTCAGCCTCCACTTTCTCCAAACTTCTGTGATTCTGGCCAGGAACCACAGGTCCACTCTGGCGGATAGAGACACCAGCACAATATCCTCAATACCTGGGTTCACATGTGTGTGCATAAAAGTAAGCCCATGACAGATCATCAATTTTAAATACTAATTTTTCTCTTTTAAAAGGGTCACAAATTGTGGCTGTAGACATACCTGCACAAATCATCAGGTACAAATGGATATTTTTAAAAAATATAAGCTGATATCTGTGTAAATCATTCAACAGGTCTGATTTTAAATGTATTGTTTGGAAACGTAGTCAGTGCATAGATAGGATGCTATAGACTCCCAAATAATTTGGGGATAAAACTAAGAAATGTCAGCATCTGAAATGGAAGCTAATGAGAATCACTATAAAAATGATTAAGATTAACCAAGTGCAGTGACCTACCTAATAGATGATTTGTTAATGTGTTACTCATTTGCACATCCACTCAATAGGCATTTAGTGGGTGCCTGCTCTGGACCAAGAGATGAGATGAGCACTAGCGTGATAGAGTTTTCCAAGCCTCTATTTAGGAAGTCAGGTCAGACCTTCAAGGAAAGCTGACTAGAATGATCACTGGAAGGAAATGTCAACATGAAACTGCGCTCTTGACAAAGACTATCTCCTTGACCAGACTCCTGCCAGGTTCCTCCAAGCCATCTTGTCGACCTTGGCCACAAGGCCAAGATGGGCCTCTGTCTCCCAGCCTCTGTGGGAGGGTAGGAGTCTAACTTCAATGCATACCAGTTAACAAACCCAGATGGATTTCACATGAACCAATGCTGTCTTCTTGCCTTTTGTCATTTTTCAGTTCCTTGACTCTACCAAGTCCCTACTTGCCTCCTTCTCTACCCCTCATTCTCCCTTTAAAATGCCCAGTCACCTCTGTATAAATCAAAGTTGAGTCCAGTTTATCTTGGACTCTTTTCCCTATTGCAATAGCATATTACTGATTAAAATCTGTCCTTACCACTTTAACTAGTATCCAGCTTTGTTTGTTTACCATTTATGCTGTTAAAATAACCAATTTCAGAGCTATCTCGTATGGAAAGAAAATGGTTCTTGGCATATAAATTAACCATAGTCAGGTTGCCTGTGAGCACAACTTTTATTTGACCACAGCGTCCAGAAGAAGAGAAAATGTACAAATTCCAAACCTACAGAGGGAACATTTAAATGTACTGAAGGACCGGGGGCCTGCTAGACTGGGAGCTTCTGATCAAGTACAAGCCTGAACAGCACAGTATGGTGGAAATGGCATGGGCATTATTGAAGACAAGGAGACCTGGCTTTCCCCACTTACAAGCTTTTGTGACCCAGAGCCTTAGTTTCCTCATTTGTCAACTGGAAGTCACAGTGCCTGACTCAAACTGCCTGCCTTCTTCATACCAAGGGCTCCTCCAAAGTCATTTTTTCACAGTTAAATCCAAATCTTTAGCATCCTGCAAAGTAGAATCCATTAAGTACATGCATTTAGGCTCCAGGATAATCTCTTATTAACTAATCAATGTTTCAATGGTCAATTAAGTCACACAGGATACTTTTTTTAAAGACAAGTACAATTTATTTCTATGTTATATTTCATATCACAAGCTGAACCACAGAAGCTGCCTGTCAGTACACTACCTTGGGTCCTTTCTCTCTGACCAGACTGCTAGAACATTCTGTACCATGCTGGCTTAAACTCCCCATTTGTATCCTGTTGTGGGTCATGAAACTCTGTGCGAATCTGATAAAATTATAGGCTCTGTTAAGAAGAATGCACATACACATAATAAGCACACAAATTCAGCACACAATTTTGAGGAGTGCAGAGACTCCCTGAAACACATTCTTGGGTTCTGGCCGAAAACCCTGATCTAAACCATTGCCTGCAGAGGGCAACAGGGCAACTGGAGCCCACACTGAGAACTGCATTCGGGAAAGCTGGGGACACTGTAAAACTTGATTAGTTTTTTGAAGGCACTTTTCTTTAGCATCATCATTTCTTCTGGAAACCTAGAGAAGATTCTGGCCCTAGAAGAGCCCTTCACAGAGCCATCTGTGGGCAGTGGCTTCTGAGAACTGACAGGCATGCTGTTGCAACTGAAGGAACGCACTGCCCTCTTCTTATTTTGCACGGACAAATAATTGAACAGGAAGGAGGACAGCTTGTGCTTGGTGACATCCGGGGCCTCTTCTGAAAAGCAGTCGTCGTCAAGTGGGTCCAGCGGGGTTTCAAGATGGCAGCTGTCTTCCTTTCTCACAGGACTGGCTTCCACATGCTGAGGCTGCTTGATGATCTTCCTGGCCTGGGCTGGGTCATATCCGGCCCCATTGACAGACTGAAGGGACATCCCATTGGCCAAGGCTCTGGGTCCCATGGTTTGGCAGATGAGGTTCCCAACCTGAGGGCTAGGTTGGGAAGTACAGTGCTGACTCATGATAAGAGTGGCAGCATCTCGAATGAGATTCCAGTCTCTCAGGATGTCATCTCTGGTGGTGAACTGGGATGTCACAGTGAAACGAATAATCAGTTTGTCCTGGATAGTAGCCGGAATGAGGAAGAGACGACCATCTCTAGCTAATTCCTTTAATACACTTTCTGTGAGACAATTAGGACCCTGTTTGAAAAATACAGAGAAGTGAAATCTATATTACATCCCCAATAAGCATCCCCAGAAGCCCAGCATTTATATTTCCAAGAGGCTAACCAGCCAATTAATTAACCAGCTTATTAATCATAAGCCATAGAAGATGGCATTACCTTTAGACGAAAAACCACCAGGCCAAGGTGCCTCTTGGCAGGAATTTCAAAGAAAGGGTCATTTCTGACCAGAGATTCAAAATATTTTGCCATTTCAGTTCCCTAGAAGTATAAGTAGAGAACAGAGTTTAATAATCAGACAAGGGACAGTTCCGCATAAACTTTCATTCTGCTAAATGGGTTTACACCAGTGACACCTTTGAACTGAAGAGTTCTGAAAGTCTTCTGCCTGAGTTTCTTCTCCATTTGATTTTGTTCATAGTCCAAGCTAGAAAACCTCCAATGGCTCCCTATTACTTGTCACATCAGATTCATCTCAAGAAATCACTTCTGAGGGCTCTTTTTCAACTCGCCCCCAGAACAAGAAGGCATCAATGCAATCTGGCCTCATATCTTGGTTTCACAGCTTTTTGACTGGTTGAGGCGGCAAGCAAGGGCAAAAACCCAACCTATTCTCTGCATTCCCAGCCACGTACCTCGTGTACTAGCTGTATCTGCCCAAAGGAAGACATCCTTGTTTTTACGGTATGTAGAGGCACCATGGGGCTGTCAACAGCTGTGCCCTCACCCTAAGCCTACATCTTTCCCTCACCTCTCAAACCTTTTCAAATCTTATACCTCAAATGCTATTTCATTTCCCCCTCTTTTTTTTTTATATTACACAGGGTACATATTTTTACATATCCTCCCCACATACGTCACAGAAAACTGAACCAGTTTATCAAGTATAGAATTTCTATTTGAGATGATGGAAGAAGTTCTAGAAATAGTAATGATGGTTGCACACGTTGTGTGTGTACTTAATGTTACTGAATTGTACACTTAAAAATGGTTAAAGTGAAATTTTTATGTTAGGTATATTTTACCACAATAAAAAAATGGAAAGCTTTGTACCATATTAACCTTTCATTGAAGTTTATGTCATTTTTTTTTAAGTTTCCTTTTTTTTTAACGTAGGATTATTAACCAAACAAAGGCAGGTCTTAACTTTTCTTTCATTTTAAAAAAATTTCTTCAAGCATCCGGAAGGATCTCAATAAAATATTTGCTAAGTAATTGCTATCACCTGGTTCTCATTGAATCACCTGGTTTTCGGACTTGATACTTGATTTCAAGAGAACTCAAAAAATTCAGCTAAGCACATGTTTGACCATGTTGAAGCAAGTTGCTGCAAACCTCATCCAGACCCCTTTCTTTCTGGGAGAGACCACTGTGTAGTCTATTTAAAATGGTCTCCAATCACTGCCCAAGAACTTTTCATTTTCAAGTCCTAAAGCTCTAAGAGAAGGCACCCTTCTAAATGTTTTCTAACTATTTTATACTTTTGCAATTCATGTTCTAATTTCGCCAGGATTCTCCCATCTCCTTCCCCTCCAGGCCAACTTCCACCCACCTGCCCTACCAATTTTGATCTTTCCAAGTAAATGTTTCTTAACTCTACATGAGTACCATTAAGACATCTCAGGTAACAGACCTAGAGTCAGGCTAGGTAAGGACCATGAAGCTGACACTTTTGAGTAAAGAGACCCAGAAGTCATCTTTGTCCAACCTCTTCATTTTCCTAGGAGGGGCTGAGAGAAAGTGACTTCCCCAAGGTACAAGTGGCAGAATGCAGGTCTCCTGGTCACCAAGCACATGCTCCTCCCACCATGCTCTGCTGCTTCCTACAACATAAGCTGTTTGCAACAAGGTAGAAACAGGGGCCAAGGGAAAAGGGAAACCACACAGCATCCCTGCCACCATAAACCACCTTTATGGACGAATAAAAAAACTGCTGCTCCCAGTGCCCTGAACCACTCTAGGTCAAGGGTGGGCAAACTATAGTCCCAGGCCAAATACAGCATCCCCCAACCTGTTTTTGTAAATAAAGTTTTGCTGAAACATAGCCATGCCCCTTTGTTTATGTATTGTCTATGGTGGCTTTTGGGCTAAAATGGCAGAGTTGAGTAGTTGCAACAGAAATAGTATGGCCTACAAGGCCAAAAATATTTAGTGTCTGTCTTTTACAGAAAAAGTTTACTAATCCCAATTCTAGGTGACAGTAAATGATTGGTGATGATGATGATGATGATGACAATGATCTGTTGTCATTAGAAGAAGGGGGAAATGGAAGAGGAAGGGAGAGAAGGAAGAGGAAGTAGGAGAAGGAGGAGGAAGGGAAGAAAAAAATATTCATCGACTGTTAGCTGAGCATTAGGCCCTGTACTATAAATAAGGTCTGTATATGTATTATCTCATTTAATCATCACCATAAACCACTGAGAGAGGTATTACCATTTCCCATTTTATAAATTAGAAAGCCAAACACAGAAAGTTTAATTGTCTAAGATCACCAAATAGTAGGTAAAACTAAAACACCAAACCCAGATTCCATTTTCTAAAGCATTACTGTATTACAGAGGGATACACAACTTGGTTTTCTATAACCTTCAAGAGCTCACATAGTAGAAGATAGCCCAAAATTGTGAAGAGAGAAGGCCTTCCACTCTTGAGCAGGGCAGTATGGGGCCAGTCTGGGTGACCACCCCAAGCATTGTTGTAAGAATCTAATAAAACACTATAAGGTATTTTTAAAATTTAAGATGCTATGCAAGTCATAATTGTGAGCACAGTCAAGTTGAAGAAATAAAATTAACTCACATCAAACAACTCTGTTTTAGTTCCACCTCTTACTGTTGTGGGACATTGGTAATCTTTGAGCCCAGTTTTGTAAGTACGCTTGAATAGGTGATCTTAGGAATGACAAGGAAGCAGTGACTGGGACAGATGGAATAGTCAGGAAAGCTCCTGGGAGAAATGGAACCTAAACCATTAATAACATACGGAGAAGAGAGAGCAATCCAGGAGGGCAAAGTGAAGGTGAAGGTGCAGAGGCAGGCTGAGGATACAGCTGAAATGGGTCATTGAGAAGCCTGAGCTAAAATAAAGGCTGATAACCAGGTCCTTGAAAGCCAGGCCTAGGAGTGTGGGGGAGCTGATGGGAATTCAGAGCTTTGACTTGTAAGAGGAGCGTCAGGGGAGTTGACCAGCACCTACACATTGAATACCCAGTCCTAAGAGTTTTCCTGATGCCTTGTAACCTCCACCGTCTTCATTCCTCAGCCACTACCTCCAATCATGGGTCTGAGGATTTAGAGTACAAAGTGCCTAACATCCCTCAATATCCTAGGTGACAGTCACTCATTGATAAATGTCCAGTTGACAAATACCTTGACGTTTATTACAAATGTAAAATTACCAACAGTAAGCCAGTCTTTGTTACTGCTTCAAACATCTTATTTGGTTTTGTGTTTACTTAATGAAGACAGAATTCCTAAAGGAAAGGTAGGTGGACAGAGTAATAAAGGACAATGTCTTTGGATTTATCTAATGCCATGGCTTTTACCAATGGTTTTGTCTTACTCATAGGCACTCAGAGAAATGAGAGAAAAACACTGCTGGCCAAAGTTCTCAGTGAAGTCCCACCCCTTTCATGAAGAATATGACAGAGAGACAATGCCTGTCTCACCTCTGGGTCTTGTTTCTAGCGCAATGATTTTTTTGTTGCTGTTGTCGAATTGAGTCAAAATAAATTGTACCAAATAGACTTTCAGTAAATACCTACTGACACGATGCAGAGATGTTTGTTCCAGACTTGGTAGGTCTACCTCTCACAGCCAGAAGAGCCATGTCTCAGGTGTAACCATAATAGGGACTCAAATTTTCAGACTGCTGTGATAATCGGAAAATTCTTAAAAGGATATACTCCTACCGTAGACACACTAGCTGCCCTGTGATTTATTTTCTCTTTCTCTCTCTGCAAACCAGGCACTGGGAGCATCACTCCCAGGTGCTTGATGATAGCAGAAGGAATAATGAGACACTTATTCAAGGGGACAGACAGCAGATAGCCCTTGGTGTCATGTTCTGCTCAGTGTCCCTCTAACTAACAAAGAAGTGGCTACCCTAAATAATCAAGTCCCAGGAGTCCAAGAACAGGCTCAGACACCTGAGCCAACACCACAGGTCCTCTGGGCAGAAACCAGCCTTCCTCCCCATGAGGACACATAGCAAGACTACATACATGTCTGACGTGTGCTTGAAGATTCTTCACCCCAAAGGACCGAATCACGAACCAGAGTTTAATAGAGCGAAACCGCCGGCTCAGGGGGATCTGCCAGTGCTAGAACAAAGGAACACAGTGCTCATGGTTAGAGGCAAGGGCACTGCTCCCTCATGCACTCCTCAGCTTTATCATCCCCTGCCTGCCCAGACCTCCAGGGACAGAAAGTGTCACCATGATTCCCAAAGCTGTTGCTAAGGAGAAGCTAAGGCAAATTATCCCAAGGCTGCCCTGTCATGTGACCAAGTCATGGTGAAGGCGCCCAGTAGTTACCCTTGTCCAAGAGCAGGACAAGTGGAAACCAAGCCCATGGCCCTGAACAAAGGAGAAGGCATTTTGCTTCAAACGCTGCTTTAAACATTTCATCTCAGGCTGAAATTCAAGATAGGGGCAATACATGTTTTCTCTAAAAGAACCTAAGTTTCTTGAAGTGCAGAGAATAAAGTTCTATTTCTATTCCCCCCTGTAAAATGTAAAGTATAGTGGTCAAGAGCTGGGATGCAAGAGCCCCACAGACCTGGGTTTCTCCTCCAGCTCTGCTAGTTACTATCTGTGACCTTGGGCATTGCTGCCTCACTGGCTCCTGGTGAGACATAGAATGGACAGCACTTCCGAAGGCAGGAAAAGAACCAATGCAAAGAGCCTCGCAGGAAGTTGTCAGCAAGTGTTGGCTTTTTAGATGATAAAAACGTGAGCTACAAATCACAGCAGGATTTCTGCCTAGGACCAAGATAATCAGTATTTAACCTCTCTGTCTTGTCCTGACTTCATCCTGTGACACCCCTGTGCCCACAAGAGGCATCACTCCAGCTTTCAGATTTGAAATGAACATCCACATCTCGGCCTCTGTTTAACCAAAATTGACCCTTTGTTCCTGGTGACCAATTCAACAGAGCTCAAAGTTCAAGGTTCGGGGGGCACCATAGATCTAAACATTACCAAACCAATTTCAAACTGATTTCGCAGATCTGAAAACAGACCAATGGGTTTGGAAAACATTGGAAGTTAACCTGATGAGTAAGGTGGTTTCTAATGACCTCTTCCTCCGATGGTCAGAAAGTAAATGTCCGAATACTTCACCATAATTTCTATTGACTAAAAATAAATATTTGTCCCACTGAGTATTTATCTACTCATCCACAGGATTGCCAAATCCTCAAAACTGTACTCACCTTCACCGTTCACCCTTATTTCCTGACCCGGCACGCTCCCTTTGGGGACATTCCCCCTTTGTTGATGGACAAGGTTCTCCTACATCAAATACTAAGCCTTTTGTTTTTTAAGCAAAACATTCTAGTGGTGAGGACTGGCTTGGGGACTCATTCACCAGAAAAGGGCATCAAAACCTGGACACAGGACAAAATTTCTGTGACAGAGAAAGCAGTCAACTCTACCCCTTGTTAGATGAACACTCTAGGAGAATAATGAATGGATAATAGGAGCCTTCTCTAAAAATATGGTTTCTCAAATTGTTATGGCCAATTGACTGCTTTATCTCACCAGCAAATTAAAATGAGAGGCAGAGGGGCACCTAGATGTCTCCATTGGTTGAGCATCCAACTTCGGCTCAGGTCATGATCTCCCAGTTCTTGGGTTCGAGACCCGCGTCGGGCTCTGTGCTGACAGAGCTTTGGATTCTGTGTGTCTCCCTCTCTACCTCTCCCCCATTCACGTTCTGTCTCTCAAAAATAAATAAATATTAAAATAATAATAATAATAATTTTTAATGAGAGGCAGAGATTATTTTTTATTTCTTCATACTCTTTCGTATACCTGGTTTTTCCTCTGGCCATTATTCCAAACCCAATCCATGCTGACCCAGCAGGGTGGTTCTAGCTGATATTTTCTGTTAGAGCAGGAAATTTGGACTTACAAAGAATGACATGGATCTTCTTGAACTCGAGACATCCCCAAGCCTCCTCTGTGTCCTTGCAAGGTTTTGCAGGTCTCCCCTGCCAAAGGAAGATAATGCCCCATCCACTAGTGGGAGCTGGATGTCAGAAAATCTAGCCCTAATTTTAGGTGGTGCCAGGGCCTAAGGATGAAGTCCCTAAGTCTTCTCTCCCAGGAAGGTGCTCTGTTTCTGGCTTATCTCAAACATGACTGGCCTTCAATTTAAAGCTACAGCAACCTGAATGAAAAGGAGTTTGGGTCAGAACAGCAGTGAAGACTCCCAGGATCACAACAAACAGAAGCTTCAATTTCCTAGGACTTTCTTTGAGACTTGAAAATTAAATCCATATAGTTAGAGGTGGGGGAAGGAAAAGGATACAGCAGTACCTTCTGGATGTAGAAATATAAATAATAAGGCTAAGAAATATAAATAACCAGTGCTAAGAAAAGTTTAATTCAATATTTTTATAAGTTATCTGGAATAGAGAGAGCACCATTAAATCTCCAAACTGATGGGAATGAACCACAGGAACATCTTGAGATACTGGTGTGAACAAACAGACAAAACAAAACAAAAAAAGTAACACGAGATCCAAAGTGGGCCGAGGTAAGATAATACTCTACAATTATGATCCAAATTCACTTATAGGAGGATGGGCACCATTTCACACTCAAGAAAGAAACAACTTAGAATTACCCTTAAAGATACCTGCCCCTTAGGATGCTGGGGGAAAAAAAAATTTGTTAATTAAAATTTTCTGAAAACCTACCAGACAGGGCAATGGAGATGAAAGAACCATTATTTGTCTATTTTTATCAACTTCTACAGGGTCTGTAAGCTTACTACCTGCAATGGCAATCAATAGTCTCAAAAATCTAAAGGAAGTGTAAACTGGCCTGAAGGAGAATAACCAATAAAAATCAAGAGATGACAGAGCTATTAATTTAGGACTAAATGGGCAAGACATCTCAGCTGCCCAAGAAGACAAGACAGAACCATCTCTTTACAAACTAAATCTCACAGACATCAGGCATTGCTCTCTCTGCCTCACTGCATTAATTCATTTAATCCTCACAACAAGCCTAAGAAGCCAATATTATCATCATCCTCATTTTACAGATAAGGAAACCCAGAGAGAGAAGTTAAGTCATTTGACTAAGGCCACACAAGTTAACAAATGGAGGAACAAGGAGGAATAAGGAGGAACACAGGCCATCACCCTTTAGCACCTAAATGCTTAACCATTTTGCTATAGCAAATCTCTACAGCTTAAGAGTTTTTAGGAATATTAGCCCTACCGTTTATTGAGCATTTGGTACGTTCCCAGTACTGTGTTAAGTGATCTACATGTACATTCCCATTTCAGCCTCATGATACCGTATCAAATCCGTGCCAGTGTGCCCTTTTTACAGATGAGGAAGCCACAGCTCAGAGAGGGCCGTTAAGTTTCTCAAAGGCCCACTGCTGGCATGGCATTTCAAACCAAGCTCATCTCTCTCTGCTCTGCTGCCTCCCGTTGGCCACGGATATATAACTGGTTTACATCTCTGTCTTCCCTACAATTAAAGGAAAGGCTTGTCTTCAAACTGAGGAGTAAATCTGAAAAGATTGTTTCCACAAGAGTCAGTACAGGCTGAAACTGTGGGCAGGTTCAAGAGACCGAGCAAGTTGGGATGGCCAGGACTGCTCAGAGGCGTCCAGAAGCTCAAGAAGTTTGGTCCCTGTGCCCCATCACCTCCCATGGAGCCTCCCACCTTTTCTCTGAGGGGACAAGAGATAAAAACGATTTAAGCAAGGATCCTCTTTCCCTACCCAAGGAAACTCTCCACCCTTCCCCGATGCTGGGCAGAAAAGATTATCCAAGATGGAGACAGAAGGGAACTGATCCACTCATGATAGAAAAGACATTTCTGGGAATTAAGGAATGCCACACATACTCAAGAAATGTGCATACTGCCTCAGAGGTTGGTCTCATTTTCTAGGCTTTTTAACAATTTTCTGGGTTTCATTGCATATACTTAGAAACCAAAGGCATACAGCAGTATATTAGGGGATGGGCTCACAGTGTGCTAATTTCAGATAGGAGCCAACATAAAAAAGACCCTCTGGGGCCAGGTGCAGCCAGTTTCCATCTCAGAGGCCACCATTCCTGGCCACTCACCATGAAGTCAGTGGCCATGCCCGAGTCGGCATGCCTGAGGTAGATGGGGTTCACGCTGAAGGTCTGCTGCAGCTTGTACTTGTCCTTGACCCTGTGGGTTTCCAAATGGGATTAGTGGCTGAGGCCTCTGCAGAGGAAGGAAGGCTTGCCCATGGGCTAGAAGCTTGGCTGTCACACTCACCAGAACCCAGTACAGTCAAAGTGCACCATCATCCACTTGGAAGGATTAAAGGTGAAGGAATCGGCATACTCGATGCCCTTCAGAAACCCCCGGAACTCGGGGCACAGGAAGGCAGTGCCTGCGTAGGCAGCATCGATGTGGAGCCACAGCCCCTCACTGGCACCTGGAGAAGCAAATGTCACCCGGCTGGGAGGCAGGACTGGGGGTGGGAGTAGGGGTTGCCACCAGCCAGCTCAAAGGCATCTCTCTCCCTGTGCAGTGGCTGGTGGGCTTCAAAAGAAGAGAAGAAGGGATGGTTCACTATGGCTGGAGGATGTGGAGATGGGAGCAGGGGGGCACATCAATGGGAGTGGAGCCTCCTAAAGGGAAAGTCCACAGAGCCATACCTGGCCTTTCTTTCTAACTGGCCAGAGGGTTGACATCTTCTTGGCATCAACCTAGAAGTTCCTGGCACAGAAACTAACTTCCCACCAGCCCAAATGTTAACGCATCTAACACCAACTTTAGAGAGGGGACGTCTCTCTTTCCTAGTGGATTTCTTGCTTGGGGAGTTTAAACAATCTGCTTTGGGTCTCTTCTCTGCCTTTATCTTCTCCTATGGCTTCCCCTAGCCTACCATTTTCCTTTCCTTAGCCTAGAAGAGAAAATATTTCACTGTGCCTCATTTACCCTGGGTTTTGCATATAGTTTACTTTGAGTAGATTTCAGCATACAACTGAGAGGGCAAGAAAACCTGGAGACCTCCCAGTGTTGTCTCCTGACAGGATGCAGGGCAGGGGCCGAGGGGCGGCTCTCTAACCCCTCGCCCACCACTGGGAAAAGCTGTGACCTGACTGCCTAGGAGAAGGCATTTGTGAGCTGTGGTGGCTCTTCTTACTCTCTCTGCAATGACCAAGGAGGATCATTCCACAGAGCTAGTTTTGGGTTCTTGCTCTAGGGAACATTCTGAAGTTCATTACTTGTCTTCCTAGCCAGACAAGGCAGACACTTACAGATGGGGCCCAGCTCTGACAGGCAGTCAAATGCACAGACCCCTGTGGTCCCCAGCGTTGCACACACCTGAAGGAAAATAAAGGAAGTTAACGTGGGAGGGTGGGCTTGTGTGACACATTTGGCCTGAAACAAAGATTCTAACCACAGGTATTCTCTACCCCACCCATCCCACCTCAACAGTATGTATTTCACGTTACACTTTACCAAGACCCACAGTGAGAAATATATTTTATAAAGCAATCTAGTACATATATATGTGTGTATTTGAAATAAAAGTCTCACCAAACAATACATACTCTGGCTACAGATAGTCTCTATTCTACTTATTTTTTCTTATGCGGGTTATGATCCACAGAATTTATTTCCTAACACACCAACAAACAATAACTCATAATTTGTAAAACATTGTATTTGACAACATCTCTGTTTTTCTTTGCAGCAGGTTACTTGCCTGAATTCTGCCCATACTCCTTCCTCACCTCCAGGTTCTAAAATTCTAAGCTTAGAACACATTCTGACTTACAAAGACAGGCACCAAGCCCCTCTCCTTGTCCTCTTTGATGGCTTTCTGAAGAGCTTCCCCTCGGAGTGAGAAGTTGTCATCCACAGGCAGAAATTTCATCTTCACAAGAGAAATCAAACCAGCTTTTTCTACTGATGAGTGAGCCTAGGACCATGGACACCTGTTAGCAGTGTCATCCTGGGATGAGCAGCCCCCTGTCCCCCCGCCAAAAAACATACTGCTGAAGCCAGACTAAAGAAATCAAAACTAACATTTGTGTGTCTTCCCCTTCGGTTCCTGGAGATTACCTCCAAGGCCTGCACTGCCCTGAGCTCCAGCATACTCATGTCTAGAAAAAAATTACTCAAGAGCTAAGACTCCAGAAGCCAAGCCCTAACCCCAAGGTTTGGCCTGTATTGGGCAACTCACCTGGTCAGAGGCATAGGCAATGAGCCGGGCGTTCAGGGAGGACTCGTCTGCCCCAGGTTCAGAAGCTTTCATTTCTAGGATTTTGTTCTTCCTTGCTGCCAGCAAGGCAATCAAGGTGGACTCACTGACTGTGCTCTGTAGTGGAAAAAGGATTACCAGTGGCAGCCTCTCCTTGAGTTCTCTAGGCATATTCCCCAGGCTTCTAGGTGTGGTGTGGTGGTGGTGGTGGGGTGTGTGTGTGTGTGTGTGTGTGTGTGTGTGTGATAGCCATTCCTAAGAAGGGGCTCCTGCCAAAGGGGCTGTCCTTCCTCCTGACTCTCAGGCCTATTCCACATTCTCCCTTCACAACACCTTGTGCACTCCTAGGACACCTCCCTCTCCTCTCATTTTCTAGGGAGGTAATGAAAGCACATTTTCACCTAATACCAACCTCTTTATTCAGAGGCCACAGAGACCAACAGGAGAATGTTCGGCCTCAGCTAGGTACAAATTTGCTTACAGATATGTTTGCTCCCCACTTAAAACTTGCTGAACATAAAGAACTTTCAGTTTCTTAGGAATGGCAACAGTTTGTTTCTAAAGGCATAATCCAGAGAGAGAGGTCCTGGCCTATGTGAGAGGCTAGTCACTTCAGCCTTGATTCTGTTGCCAATGGCTCTCGTGACCTTGGGTTAACATTGCCTCTCTGGAAGATTCTTTTCCATTTATAAAATGGAAAGCATCCCTCTGGCTGCCTCCCAGAGTGGGAGGATTGATCATCCAAATGAGGGTTGAATAGGATTTCATTCTGGCCACACAATTATGGGAATCCTGTGGGCCCCCTCAGCAACCTTACAGAAATCTTGGTTTCTCATCATTCATTCACTCAGTCTTTGGTGCCTTTGCTTCTTGAAATCTTGAGGTGATCAACATCTGATAGCTCCTTGTTAAAAAGCCTGGCAGACAGTGTCATGGGGAGTGGTAGAGATCAGATCCCATTAGAAATTCAGTAACTGGAAATTACTCTGCAACAAGGAAGTCAGCAGAATAGTAATACTAATAATAATGCCACCTTCCATCTACATTGCTATTCGTAGTTTACAAAACTTTCTGTGGTCCCTTCGGCTCCTCATAAAACCCCTCTGAGGTTATTGTGACTCCTGTCTACAGATGAGGATAGCAATGCTCAGAGATGTTACAGGACAGAATCAAGTTCACACGGCTGATGAATACAGGAGAAAGCAGAGTTTGTATTTAGACAGGCGGGGGGTCAAATCCTCACTCTTCTACTTATCAGCTGAGCAAGTGGGACAAGTTTTTAATATCTCTGAGTTTCAGGGCTCTTATCTCAAAAATTATCGATGATAGTATTTACCTATGGAGTTCTTGAGATAATTAAATGAAAAGCAAGATCGTGTACAGCAGACATTTAGCATGTCTCCCAGATAGAATACCTGAAGCTGTAACTATTTTTGCAAACAATACAGAAGGTCCACAACATGCAGTAATTTGTCTTCCTTGTGAGGATTTTAATCTTGCTGCAAGACTGGAGAGAGAGAGGGAGTCACTTAGCTAGCAAATGAGCCCAGCAACCTTTCTGGTTCTCAGCTCAGGGCACCATGGCTGGTTTTATTTTAAAGAAGAGCTCATTGAATGTCCATATCCACTCTGTGAGGAAAACATTATTGTTATTATTATTAATTATTATTATCATCTCTATCTTATAGAATATAAAAGCAGGAAAATTACATACTACAGTGGAATTTAAGAATCTGAGAATTCTCGGGGCATCTGGGTGGCTCAGTCGTTTCAGTGTCTGACTCTTGATTTTAGCTCAGGTCATGACCTCATGGTTCGTGAGTTCAAGCCCTGCATCAGGCTCTGCGTTGATATTGTGGTACCTGCCTGGGATTTTCTCTCTCCCTCTCCCTCTGACCCTCCCCTGCTCATGTTCTCTGTCAGTCAATCTCTCTCTCTCTCTCTCTCTCTCTCTCTCTCAAAATAAATAAACATTAAAAATAGCTTTAAAGAAAAAAGAATCTGAGGGTTCTCAAAGGTCTCAGAACCAAGCCCTCCTGAATATCCAAGGTTTATAGATGCAAAAGAACCTAGCAATGTGCACGGTCTGTGGGAGGCACTCAGCAAGCTCCATTATGCTGATTGCTCTTGACAAAAAAAGAAATATTTGAGGAACTATCATCGACAGATATCCAAATGATAGGGTTATATGATAAAATAAATCGATTTATGTCATTAATTTTTCTTACTACCAAGGGTCTCCTGGACCCAGGAGGGAGGGAAAGAAGTTTCTACTTGCCTTTTTTTTTTTTTTTTTTTTTTGCCCATTGGCCATAAGATGTTAAATAAGACAAGGAAGGGGAGTTGTCAGTTCATAAACTAGGAAACCTGAATCAAGCAATACTGGAAATGTGATAATGTGTTGATTTCTCAATCTTTTTCAAACGAAAATGAAAGGAAGTGTGGAGGCGGCAGCAGTGTTAGTGGCAGAGGTGGCAGCCATGACAGTGGTGGCATCAGTGATACTGGCGGCAATCAGGACAGTGATGATAGTAAAGGCAAGAGCGGTGGCAGCAATAGTAGGGCAGTAGATGACATAGGGGAACCTCCATGGAGAACAGGAGAATTGCCTGGGCAAGGGTTCAGCTGATCTTTCACTACTCAGCCCTCAAGCTGGGAGGAGCTTTGCCAATGGAGGCACCTGCAAGACGCCGCCTCCCTGACTGCCAGGTTGGTGATGCAGGAAGTGCTCTGGGAGTCCCAGCATTTTTGCCAGCCAGTCCATGACGTTCATCTCCAGCTCCGTGCATGCAGGGCTGGAAGCCTGAAAGAGGGAAAGCAACTTCATCCAGACAGCTCCAGGACACCAAATGCAACTCCACACCGGCCCCAGAAACACATCTGTCTCTGCCCTGGCCCTCCCCGGGTCCCTGCACTACCAGTGAGAACCTGACCTATGTTCCCCCTGGAGAAGGGGTCAATGTCAGTCCCTGGGCCCCATTCCCACCTCATCCTTTACCAAACCAAAAAGGGAAGAGAATGTAGGGCTTTGGATTGATGCCACCCTCAGTGAAGCGGAGTCTTTCCTAACTCCAAAGCTCTATGGAGAAACAGCCCTAAAAATGATTGCTTCCATTTGGCCTCCCTAGTCTCCCAAATATCCAGCCAAGCGGCTTTCTGAAGGCCAGGGACAAGTTTTAGGACTAAGAAAGAAAGCACTCCTTCCTGGAAAAGACATCAACACTCCCCCCTCACTCCTCTCAGCCTTCCCTCCCCACAACACACCCTTCAGGCTTAAAATATAAAGCTGTTCTAGGAGGCTTCTGGCACAGTTTAAAGCTGTTTGGTGCTTAGGGGGTTATTAAGGGAAGTCTGAGGCTATATCCCTCACCCCTCAAAGACAAGAACACAGGGAAAGTTGTACCCACAGGCACCAAAGTGCTTAGTTAGGATCACAAACCGTGGGAATAACCGGATCTCGGTCCAAATCTCATCTCTGCCTCTATGAGCTGTGTGAGCTTGGGGAGATAAGTTACTTAAGCCTCAATTTCTTCATCTACAAAATGGGTCACTATTCATGATTCCACAGGGTTAAAGGATAAGATGAGGTAATTTATATAGAGCTTAAGACCAAAGAATGTAGCCATTGTTAACATTTAACTCGGAACCCACTTCAGAGATCAGGACAAAACATGTCTGCCTCAGGATGTCACTTTCTGCCAGTTGCCACTGGTTAGAGCTACTGCCATCGTTACTCACCCAGGTGAATCCCAAGCAGTTGATGGCATCGGCCAGCATGTCTCCCAGCAGTGATGGCCACGAGGTAAGAGCCGGGTAGTAGGCGTGCATGTGGGGGCTCTGCCAGTGTACCACCTGGAGGCAGAGCACATACATGTGTGGCACCAGGAGGCTCATCTGGGAGGCTTTCCTCTACCAGACACCCTCTCTGGAAAGGGGAAGCACCCACTCTAGAGATGGGCTGACACTTTTAAGACAGTCCAGTAAATGACACAACTCCGTAAAAATAAAACAGACTCATGGTGTTCTTGCCACCCATATTCCTCATAGTCTAAGCTGCTTCCTCAGTGGAGCATTTGTGCAAAGACCAGAAGGGAATATGCAAAATGAAAACAGGTATAGTAATTAGGGTTGTGGATTCTGGATAGTGTGCACATTAGTCTCCAGTGCTTGTCCCCCATGCCACCCTGCCCGGTAATAAAGAGGAAGAGGAGACTATGAGCTCCAGAAGAATAGGCTACCTGCCTCATCCAGTTTCTTGTGAAAAAAACAAAAAAAAAAAAACAAAAAAACACCCTTTGTTCTATGGACGCTGAGCTCCCTGGGCACACAGCTCCTGCAGAGGATCAGGATGCAGAGATTCAAAGCTGTCCTTAGCTTCCCAGTGGGGATGGTGAAAGGAGAGAAAAGGGCAGGGGAAGTGCCAGCCCAAGGGCATGGGACCCCCACCTCCAAGTTAACCCCTGAGCCCACAATCAGGTCGAAGAACCAGATGGAAGCAGGAGCCAGGTGGAAAGACAGGGCCCCACATTAGACTCATTGATTATCTAATCTGACTTCATCTCCCTGTTTTATGAACATGCCCTTTTCATTTCATGTTTTTGAGCAATACTGTGTCCCCTGACAGGAAGACACTTCCCCTACTGACAGAACCTTCCAAAACCTATTAATTCTTAGAAAGGTACTGAATACCCATTTCCTCCACAAACCCTTCCCCAGTTTCCCAGCCCCCTTTGATCCTTTCCCTGAACCCATGGAACATTCTCATTCTAGATAGATGTTCCACCCTACTGAGAACTCATTAGTCAACATCTTAGTGTATCATCGAGCTATTTGGTATGCACAAATTCTTTTTATCCCTCACTAGCAAGGGTAGTGTCCTAGACAGTGCAGGTGGTAGGAGGAGCATACGATTAAAGTCCAAGGACACAGGTTTCAGTCTTTCCGTAGTCCCTAACCAGCTGTGTGAGTTTGTAGTTTATTGTGAAGCTAAGGAGCTTAAGCTCCACGGCCCCATGTTTGCATGGGTCTTTTCCAAGAACCACACTTAATTTTATTTTCTTACAGGGGATCTCAAAATTTATATGTGATTCAGACCCCATAAAAACAAGATAGTCCTCTACACCTTTCTTGACATCAGTTTTTCATCATAAAATAAATCTTGTTTCCTGGGGCTATCATGTGGATTGGTCTAGGAAGGAATTTGCCAAATGAAAAGCACTAATGTTCATGGTAAGTCAGTCATACGGTAATAGGCACATCATTTATCCTGACTTGACTCAGATAATCAGACCTCTTCCTCCGATTTTTGCCAGACAAAATGTGTTCTACCTAACAATATCTCCCCCTTTCCATGCTTTATCTTGTTTAATCCTCACAAAACCCCTATGAGGTAAATTCTACCATTACCCCTGTTTTACAGATGAGAATGAGGGCTGGCTAGTGCGAAGCAGCATCCACATGATCACACCCACCTCACAGACACAGATAACTGTGCCAAGACAGAAATCCAAGGCTGTCTAACCCCACAGCCCAAGCTCCTAAGCAGGATGGTGTCCTGCCTTCTCCCACTGTGCTGCTTTCTCTCCCATATGAAGAGAAGAGGTTTTCCTTTCTTTTTTTTTTTTTTTTAATGTTTATTTACTTATTTTGAGAGAGAGCACACAAGCATGCGCTCAAGCTGTGAAGGAGCAGAGAGAGAGGGAGAGACAGAGAGAATCCCTAGCAGGCTCCATGTTGTTGGCACAGAGCCCAACACAGGGCTCAAACCCACAAACCGTGAGATCCTGACCTGAGCGAAAATCAGGAGTTGGACGCTTAACCAACCGAGCCACCCAGGCGTCCCTAGTAGAGGAAGTTTTTCTAAAGCAGAAGGACAGTTATTGTTTGTGTCGCGGCATGGAGAGAAAAATCAATCCAGTCTTCAACGAGGGGCTGGTCAGAATGAGAAAGCAAAGGGCCAACTGCTTTCACGCCATCTCTCAGAGGCTGGTACGGCCTGTGAGATTAGATGGAAGACGGGGCCCTCATTATCAGTGTCCTTAGTGACGGTATTTTGGAAACCCCAGAGAAGGGCTTCCATCCCCTCGCCCTATCAAGAGCCAATTATCTGTCCTTGCAAGATAAATATGATAAGATAGGCTAGAGGAACACTTATCAAAAACAGGCAGACCTCTGGGTCCAGAAGTGAGTCTCTTTGACCACACACCCCCAGCAACTGCTGGAATTGCAATCAAACAAATCAGCTCACTTCCGCCTCTTCTGACAGTTGCTCTCAGTCTCACTACGAAACTACAGTTGGCCCCTCAGGAGATTACACTTTACAGAATGAAATCCATGAGATAATCTTATCGGGGAGCTAGCTTCCTTGGTAAAGCTTTACGATAGGGAAATTTTCAAAAGATGCTTATGAAATAGGCTGAGTGGTCAGACAGAGCTGTGTATTTGGCTTTGTACAAACTTGCCAACCAATACGTTTGTAGACACTTATTCTGAGTTTAAATAATTTAGCATCCCTGCCTCCAGGCACATTTCTGTCACATCTAAATCTCTTAGAGGATGATGGTTGTAAATCTCAAGTCAGCCTCAGAAAGTCTCTAGACACATGTGGTTCAGGGGCCCCTGGGTGGGTCAGTCTGTTAAACGTACAACTTCAGGTCAGGTCATGATCTCATGGTTCGTTGAGTTTGAGCCCCACACCAGGTTCTATGCTGACAATCCAGAGCCAGGCCACTTCAGATCCTCTGTCTCCCAATCTCTTTGCCCCTCCTCCTGCACTCTCTCTTTCTCCCTCTCAAAAATAAACAAACATGAAAGGAAGGAAGGAAGGAAGGAAGGAAGGAAGGAAGGAAGGGAGGAAGGAAGGAAAGAAGGAAAGAAAGAAGGAAGGAAGAAAGGAAGGAAGGAAGGAAGGAAGGAAGGAAGGAAGGAAGGAAGAGACTAGACACGTGTGGTTCAGGATATCAGTGTCCCCAGCAGGCAGAGTGAGGACAGCCGCTTGTTGGGGTGCTGCTGAAAGGCAGTGCCTGGGTGCGCAGGCTCAGGCTGGAGCACTCTGTCACACACTAGTAGGGATACTAGTACAGGAGAAAGAGCAGAGCTTTTGGACTACGACTGCCCTCGGCTAAAATCTTGGATCTGCCAGCCACGAATTCTGTAACTTTGAGAAAACAATGAATATCCCTGAGCCTCAGTTTCCTCATTTCTAAAACAGGGATTGTAGGATCACTGTGGGATAAAACAGGCTAGCCTGTAATGGGGCTCATCCAGTGTCTGGCATGTGGCACGGAGCTCAGTATAGGCAGCCCTTCTGTGGGAGGGGGACTGGTACACCTTAACACAAGCACCTTGGCACGGCTCCTCGCCCCTGGTGGCCAGGGATGGCTCACAACCCACAGAGGCGGGCTCCAGCTCAAGCACCAGCCAGCCTCTGTCTGTTTCCTGGCCCTGCCAGTGCTGTCACCAGCCTGTGCTCTTTGTCACTGGAAAGCTCCTTCCTACTCTTGAAAAGCACCTCAATCACGAGATCTCCCTTGGTAGGGAACGACACGGTTCCAGCCTCACTCAGCATCCTGGGCCTCCCTCCCTGACAGGGTGCCCTCTGAAGGTGTATTCTGGGCCTCCTTCCCTCCCTTCAGTGAGTCACAGCATTCTGTAGGAGAGTCCCTGGCTCTCCCAGCTGGGGCTTCAGGGACTGTCTCCAGCCTCCTCTCTCTGTCATGCTATCCACATCGGCCTTTCCCCTCAGACCCAATTTTCATTCTCATCTCATCCGATTAGATTTCCACACATCTGTCAGGCCAGGCCCTGGGGTGTCAGCCTCCTACCCAGCATACAGGTCAGCCATCGCATCAGAAACCTAATTTCGGTCACAGTCCTGGCCCTCTACAGCCCACAGGTCAGGCTTGTGTGTTGGTGTACAAGGGGCAGGCATCCCAGGCTTACCCAAGGCAGGCCTCTCTTCAGGCCTACTGCCCCCCCCCCACCTCCTCTGCTCTAAAACCCAGAATCATCTTTGTGGCGACTGTATCTCACCCCAGGCATGATGATTCGCTCAATATCCCCAAAGATGCTGTCCCAGCTGTCAGGTTCCTCGGGAGCACTGTCAGGCAGCTGGGCTCGCAAGTAACCAGGACGCACGTCTGGAGTCACCCGCCGCTCCCGCACGGTGCTCAGGTACTGGCAGATGTAATCCACCATCTCTTTTCCTACAAGGGGGGAGTAGAAACCAGCCTCATGTCCCCCGACTGGGCCCGGCCAATTCATGCCTGACCCCCTTGGCTCACAGCCAACAGACTTGGTGAAGACGGAGATGGGTTCATGGGCTGATGGGGAGAGGGTCTGATCCCCAGCATCAGCCTTGTCTTCAGAATTTAAGAAAATAAGTGAGGGTGGGGCGCCTGGCTGGCTCAGTCAGCACAGTGTGTGACATCTGATCTTGGGGTCGTGGGTTCAAGCCCCATAT
The DNA here is from genome assembly GCF_018350195.1 of Panthera tigris. Lineage (NCBI taxonomy): Eukaryota > Metazoa > Chordata > Mammalia > Carnivora > Felidae > Panthera > Panthera tigris. The sequence continues at coordinate 53,629,311 of NC_056665.1, read as the reverse complement.
CAGGTGTGGAGATTACTTAAAATAATAATTTTTAAAAAGAGTGAAAAAATAAGTAAGGGGATGAATGAATGGTGGGGGGAGTGTATGAGTGAACAAATGAAGAAGACGGAAAATCTTGAAGTGTAAAACTCTAGCACTGAAGTAAAATATTTCTTTTTCCTCCCTCTTCCATTATCTATACCAATCTTGATTGTCTCTCCTACCTTTCTTTTCTTCTCAAAAACAGAACATCTAATTAATTCACTACCTTGCAGGTTTAGTAGAAACTCTGTGGCTCTTTCTATCCAAAAATTGTTACACACACACACACACACACACACACACACACACCCTAAATTCCTATGCCATGTTCTGATCCAAGCTGAAAAATCTGCTTGCTCACTATTCCCATTGGACCAGTAATTCCTCACTTTTGGACTCATGGGCTTCTTTGAGAATCTGATGAAAACGGTGAGCTTGCACACACAAAAAATATGGTATATAATTTCTGTGGTTCAGGGAATCCTGAAAGCACAACCACACCCAGACTGAGAACGGGGCACTAGCCTGAAGTCTTGGGGAAATGCAAAACCATGTCTTAATCACTCAACTTCTCTCCCTCTGTTTGCACCAATACCTCAATGCCTGGGGCATTTCTTGGATACTCAAAAAAAAAAAAAAATTGTCAAACATATGAACAAATAAATAAGGAAGAAAAAGAGTCAACTCAAATACTCTGGAGCCACTGTAAATTATTTCCTTTTTCTCCCAGACAGTGCCTCTGTCTCTTGCTCTAAGTCTCTCTCTCTCTCTCTGCTTCTCTCCCTTTCTGTGTCTGTCTCCCTCCCTCTGTCTCTCTCAATATCTAAAATTCCTCCTTAGTACTCCTTAAGCTTTTCTCTCCCTGAAAAAAATAAAACAGAGAAAAGGAGAGGGACCCCTATTTCTTGTCTCTGCACCAGCTCTGCAAAAATTCTCATGTGCAGGACCAGCTCCAGAAAAAACTGTGAAGGAGACCAAGTGGGATTTCGACACCCTCCTCTCTTCCCTTTGTGCTCTCCTCCAAACCTCCCACAGCTGATGCCTCTTGTGACTGTAGTGGCACCCCAGCAGAGCTCTGAGAGCACTAGACCTTGCCCGCCACTTGTCCAGGGGCGGGCGGAGATGTATTTGTGTTCTCTGCACAGGATACATGTCTACGGGAACCTGCTGATGACTTTTGGGAAGCGATGGAGTAAGCCAGCGCGGGCAGACAGGTAGAGGCTGAGGTGAGTTACGTCTGGGTGGAGGAGAGAGAGGAAAAGTTGCATTTCACATGGGACAACAGCTTACAGCAAACACATTTTAGACGATATAACCTACCAGCGGGGATGAGGACAGAAAAAGCTACGGAGAGAAAAATGGTTAGCAGCTGTCCACTGCTCCCCTTAGCCAGCCACGCCTGAAAACGGGTTAACCATGGCTTCCTTCTCACCACACAAGGGCTCCAGACAGAGTAGCTGCTCACTAAACATTTAGGAAATGAGGGACTACATGAAAGAACAGTGCTGACACATCCACGCAGAGAGAAACGAATATAAAGAAAGGCTTTTGCAGCGACGACAGAATATTGGGGGAAATTTTTGTTGCCACTGCAGAATATGAATTCTTTTCCCCTTTTGCGGATCAGGAATCCGAACCCTGTGTCTGTGGGACCCTGGACCAGAAAAGCGCGACACACGGGAGAGTGGACGGAGAGGAGACCAGGCGTGTGAGGGGCAGGGGGAAAGCCAGGTTGAGAAGTTTTAATTTCCCATCCTGCATTCTTTCCTCAGGAAAAAGCTGCGCGGAAGCCAGCTCGCAGAGGGCAAGTCTGATGCTCCAGTCAAATGACACCCCCAAAACCTAAGGGCGGACCACCAGCACCAGCTGCTGCACGGCATCAGGGTGCCCGTCGCTCACCTCTCTGCCTGTACTCCTCGGGCTCCATCGTGTCCCTCGGGCTGCGGGCCGCGACTCCTTCTCACAGACAGACACGGAGGAGGTGGAGGATGGGCTCCTGGGCAGCCAGTGTGGGCCCTTTATTTAAAGTGTTCTTTCTTCCACCTTGGCTCCACCCTTCAGAGGCCCTTCCTCTAGGCCTGATTAACTCCACCCCTCCTCCCCCCAGGGCTGGTCAAGAGATCCAGGATAAAAGGCGCTTCTAGATTAAACAGGCCACTTAGCAACCCAGGCCCTCGCGTCAGTCCCCGTCAGTTCTTTCCGCCCCTCCATTCCGACCACAGAGCCCCCGCCTGGGACACAGCACAGCAACAAAGCCGAGGGGAGGCAGAATAAGCCGCACAAGTTATCCGTTATTCCTCCCGCTACTGCTTCTCTGTCAGCAGCGGGCAGGGAGGAACGGGCACCCCTCAGAAAGGCCGGCCGGCCGGCCGCAGGGCGCTTGGGGACACGCAGATATATATTATCATCTCACGCGATGGGCTTTTTAAATTGCCACATAACACACTTACCGTTGCAGATGAGAAAACACAGAGAGGCAAAAAGAAAAGAAATGGAAGCCTCACCCAGACTTCATGGCTTTTAGCACTTGACAGGGTGCGTGCGTCTGCACGTGTGTGTGTGAAAGGGCAGGCCGCCTCTGCCGCGAGGAGAACAGCGCCTCTCTCCGAGCTTACTTCTGAGGGAAAAGTGATCAGATGCACGCTCTGGTTTCTCTTCAGATAGCATAAATCTTTTGCCATTTCCTAAAGATTTCTGTGGAGAGGTAAAGATTGAAAGGTGATCAAATGCTGCGAAATTGCCACATAGGGGCGCCTGTCAGTTAAGCGTCGGACCTCGGCTGGGGTCATGATCTCACGGTTCTGTGAGTTGGTGAGTTCCAGTCCGGCGTTGGGCTCTGTGCCGACAGCTCAGTCTGGAGCCTGCCTGCTTCGGATTCTGTGTCTCCCTCTGTCTCTGCCCCTCCCCCGCTCATGTTTCTCTCTCTCTCTCTCTCTCTCTCTCTCTCTCTCAAAAAATGAATAAACATTAAAAAAAAATTGCCAAATAGAATAGACTTGTTTTGTTTTGTTTTGTTTCCTGTCTTCATCTTTCTTGTCCTCTCGATGGTATTAGACAGATACTACTTCCTTGTCCTTGAGGCACACAGTCTCTCTGGGCTTCCAGGAAATGGCTTGTCCCGCTCTCCCATCTACCTCTGTGCTGTCTGTCCCCTCCAATCAGGCTGTGGACGTTGGCACGCATACAGGTTTAAAGCTCGCATCAAATTTATACCATGAGGCCCTCCCAGTTTCTGAGCTCCAAAATCTTTTATCCAACTGCTTCCTTGACAAATCCCTTTGCGTGGTGTCAGCCAACTCTGTGTCTGATGAGAACCCTCTCCCTGGTTTGCAGATGGCTGCACTCTTGCTGTATCTTCACATGATAGAGAAAGAGAGCACTAGTATCTTCCTCTTCTTATAAGACACTAATCCCGTTAGGAAGGCTCCACCTTCAGAAAGTTACCTAAACCTAATTTTCTCCTAATACTATCACTTTGGGTGTTGGACTTCAACATGATGAATTTGGCTGGGGGACAGAAACATGCAGTTCATAACAGAGTGCATCGTAAATCTGGTGAAATCTGAATCAGACCTAATTAATAGTATTGTACTGATGTCAATTCCCTAGTTTTCACGTTTTACTAAAGTTTTGTAAGATGTTTTCCATTGGGAGAAACTGGTAACAGAATGATTCATGGACTCTGTACTATTTGTGCAACTTCTTCTGAATTTATAATTATTTTGAAATAATAAGGTTTTTTTTTTGTTAATTGCTACTGAAAAATTTACACCTACTAAGATGGCTATAATCAAAAAGACCAATGGGACTCCTGGCTTGCTCAGTCAGTAGAGCATGTGACTCTTGATCTCAGTCAGGGTGGTGAGTTCAAGCCCCATTTTGGATGTAGAGGGTACTTGAAAAAGAAGGAAAAAAGACAGATAATAACAGATGTTGGTGAGGGTGTGGAGCAATTGGAGCCCTCATATATTGCTGGTGGGAATGTAAAAATAATGTAGCCATTTTGGAAAACAGGTGGTTCTTCAAAAACCTACACATAAAATTCCTTTATGAATCACCAATTCCACTAGGGGGTATACAGTTAAGAAAAATGAAAATTTATGTCCACACAAAAATTTATACATGAATGTTCATAGCAGCATTATTCATAATTGCCAAAAAATGGAAACAACCCAAATGTCCATCAACAGATGAATAGATAAATAAAACGTGGTATGTCCATACAAGTATTATTTCACAATAAAAAGGAATGAAGTACTGATACATGCTACAACATGGATGAGCCTTGAAAACATGCTAAGTGAAAGAAGCCAGTCACAAAGGACCATATATTGTATTTATATGAAATGTCCAGAAGAGTCAGATCTATAGAGACAGAAAGTAGCTTACTGGTTACCAGGGGCTGGGGCAGGGGAGAAGGAGTTCGAAGTTGACAGCTACGGGGGATAAGGTTTTTTAGGGGGAAGGGGTGATAAAAATGTTGTAAAATTGATTATTTTGATGGTTGCACAACTCTGCAAATATGCTAAAAACATTGAATTATTCATTTTAAATGGGGAATTTTATAGTATGGGAACAGCTCAAAAAAGCTGTTGATTAAAAATTTAAAAAAACAGTTGAGGAGAATAAGTATGCCTGAGGAACATAAGGTCTTTGAGGAAAAATGGTCTAGTGGATTTGGACTCCAGTGATATGACCAATAGTATAAATCTTTTATAGGACCAGGGGTAGAAAAATAATATTGACAGTGATAATAGCCGACGTTTATTGAGCACATAAAAAGTACCAACCACCAAGTTCAGTATTTTAAATAGAAAAGTTTCAGTTTAGGGGTGCCTGAGTGGCTCAGTTGATTTAGTGTCCAACTCTTGACTTTGGCTCAGGTCACGATCTCACAGTTTGGGGGATCAAGCCCCACATCAGGCTCTGGGCTGATGGCGCTGAGCCTGCTTGGGATTCTCCTTCTCCCTCTCTCTCTGCCCCTCCCCTGCTTGCATGCTTTCTAAATAAATAAATAAATAAATAAACAGTAAAAACAATTTTTTTAAGTTTCAGTTTATTTTCTCTTCAAGTGTTACTTCTGCTCCATTATCTCTCTTCTATTCTTCTGCAACTCCAGTTATGCTATGTTAAAATTTTTTACCTTATCTCATAAATATAATATATATAGTATTTATGTGTGTGTTATGTATTTTATATAAGTTATATAAATTACATATAATATATATGTTTTATATATATATATATAGTCTTTTCTTTATTTTTCATCTTCTCGTCTCTCAGAGTTTCAGTTTGAAATGTTTTGTGACCTATCTTCGAGTTCTGTCTTCAGATGTATCTAATATGATAATAAACCTGGTTATTGATTTCTTAATATGTTAAGAACTTTTTTTCAGTTGTAAAATTTTCATTTGGTTCTTTTTTTACACTTTTCAATTTCTTACCAAATCTTTTAATCTTGACTATTAAGTCCTAGAACATAATAAACTTTTTTTAAAAAATTGCCACTAAACAATGTAAAACACCTGTATAAATGGAAAGACATACCACATTCTCAGAGAGTAAGACTCACCATCACAAAGATATCATTTTTCCTAAGTTAATTTATAAATTTAACACAATCCCAGTGAAAACCCCAGCAAGAATTTTGGGTATTCTGTTTTGGAATTCAGTAGCTAGTTTTACAGTTCAAAGGAAAAACAAATAAACTAGGATTGTAAGGAAAACTGTAAAGTAAAAAAAAAAAAAAAAAAAGGAACTAGAAGATTCTGTTTCCTACCAAGAAGGTATTAAAATATATTATGAATCCTCAAGAATTAAAAGAATGAGAAACTGATATATGAACAGACCAAAGGAAAAACAAAGTCACCTTTTTAGTTAGGTTTATTCCTAGGTATCTTATTGTTTTGGGTGCAATTACAAATGGGATAGATTCCTTGATTTCTTTTTCTGCTGCATTTCTGTGTATAGAAATGCAACAGATTTCTGCATGTTCATTTTATACCCTGTGACTTTGCTAAGTTTATATATTAGTTCTAGCAATTTTTTTCTTTGGTGGAGTCTTTTGGGTTTTCTACATAGAGTATCATGTCATAGTAAAAGTTTGACTTCTTCCTTGCTGATTTGTATGCCTTTATTTCTTTTTGTTTTCTGATTGCTGAGGCTGACTTCCAGTGCTATGTTAAATAGTAATGGTGAGAATGAACATCTTTATCTTGTTCCTGACCATAAGGGAAAGGTTCTCAGTTTTTCCCCATTGAGGATGGTATTAGCTGTGAGTCTTTTCTATATGACCTTTATGATGTTGAGGTATGTTCCATCTATACCTACTTTGTTGAGGGTTTTTATCAAGAACGGATGCTATATTTTGTCAAATGTTTTTTCTGCATCTATTGAGAGGATCATATAGTTCTTATCCTTTCTTTTATTATGTGGTGTATCACGTTGATTGATTTGTGAATATTGAACCAGACCTGCAGCCCAGGAATAAATCCTACTTGATCATGGTGAATAATTATTTTAATGTACTGTTGAATTCAATTTGCTAGTATCTTGTTGAGAATATTTGCATCCACATTCACCAGGGATATTGGCCTGTAATTCTCCTTTTTAGTGAGGTCTTCATCTGGTTTTGGGATCAAGGTAATTCTGGCTTTGTAGAATGAGTTTGGAAGCTTCCTTTACGTTTCTATTTTTTGGAAAAATTTGAGAAGAATAGATATTAATTCTTCTTTGAATGTCTGGTAGAATTCCCCTGGGAAGCCATCTGGCCCAGGACTCATTTGTTGGGAGATTTTTGATTACTGATTCAACTTCTTTGCTGGCTCTGGGTCTATTCAAATTTCTATTTCTTCCTATTCCAATTTTGATAGTTTGTGAGTTTCTAGGAATTTGTCCATTTATTACAGAATGCCCAGTTTGTTGGCATATAATTTTTCATAGTATTCTCTGATAATTGTTTATATTTATGTAGTGTTAGTTGTTATCTCTCCTCTTTCACTAGTGAGTTTCCCTATTTGGGTCCTTTCTCTTTTCTTTTTGTTAAGTCTGGCTAAGGGTTTATCAATTTTGTTAATTCTTTCAAAGAACCAGCTCTTAGTTTCATTGATCCATTCTATTGTGTTTTTTTCCATATCATTTATTTCTGCTCTAGTCTTTATTAATTCCCTTTTTCTGCTGGCTTTAGGCTTTATTTGCTCTTCCTTATCTAGCTCCTTTAGGTGTAGGTTAGGTTGTGCATTTGGGACCTTTCTTGCTTCTTAAGATGGGCCTGAATTTCAATACACTATACCTCTTTCTTAGAACTGCCTTTGCTGCATCCCAAAGGTTCTAGACTGCCCTGTTTTCATTTTCATTTGTTTCCATGTATTTTTTTATTTCTTCTTTAATTTCCTGGTAAACCCATTCATTATTTCTTTTTTAATATTTATTTATTTTTGAGAGAGAGGGAGTGAGAAAACACAAACATAGGGCAGAGAGAGGGGGAGAATACAGAAGATCCTAAACAGACTCTGTGCTGACAGCAGAGAGCCCAACATGGGACTCAAACCCATGAACGGTGAGATCATGACTGAGACTAACTGACTGAGCCACCCATGTGCCCCAAACTCATTCATTCTTTAGTAGGATATTCTTTAACCTCCATGTATTTGAGGGCTTTCCAAATTTTTTCTTGTAGTTGACTTCAAGTCTCATGGTGTTCTGATCCAAAGATATGTATTGTCTGATCTCAACCTTTTTGTACTTATTGAGGGCTGATTTGTGGCCCAGTATGTGCTCTATTCTGGAGAATGTCCCATGTGCACTCAAGAAGAATGTGTATTCTGCTGCATTAAGATGAAATGTTCTGAATTCATCTGTTAAGGTAAAAGATCTGTACTCTAAAAACTATAGAACACTTATGAAAGAAATTGAAGAAGACACAAAGAAATGGAAAAATATTCCATGCTCATGGATTGGAAGAACAGACATTGTCAAAATGTCTATATTACCCAAAGCAATCTACACATGTAATGCAATCCCTACCCAAATACCACCAGCATTCCTCACAGAGCTAAAACAAATAATCCTAAAACTTGTATGGAACCACAAAAGACACCCAATAGCCAAAGTAATCCTGAAAATAAAAAACAAAACTGGAGGTATTACAATTCCAGATTTCAACTATATTAAAAGTCATCAAGCTAGTATGTAACTGGCCCAAAAACAGACACATAGATCAGTGGAACAGAATAGAAAACCCAGAAATGGACCCACAACTATATGGTCATATAGTATTTGGCAAAGCAGCAAAGAATATCCAGTGGAGAAAAGACAGTCTCTTCAACAAATGGTGTTGGGAAAACTGAACAGCAACATGTGGAAGAATGAAACTGGATTACTTTCTTACACCATATACAAAAATAAATTCAGGAGCTCCTGGGTGGCTCAGTCAGTTAAGCGTCCAACTCTTGATTTTGGCTCAGGTCATGATCTCACGGTTCGTGAGTTCAAGCCTCATATCAGGCTCTGCACTGACAACATGGAGCCTACTTTAGATTCTCTCTCCCTCTCTCTCTTCCCCTCTCCCACTCATGTTCTTTCTCTCTCTCTCTCTCTTTCTCAAAAATAAATAAAAATTTAAAAAAATAAATTCAAAATGGATGAAAGACCTAAATGTGAGACAGGAAACCATCAAAATCCTAGAGGAGAACACAGGCAGCAACCTCTTTGACCTTAGCCACAGCAAGTTCTTACCAGACACATCACCAAAGGCAAGGGAAACAAAAGCAAACACTAACTATTGGAACTTTATCAAGACAAATACCTCCTGAACACCCAAGGAAATAATTAACAAACCAAAAGGCAACTGACAGAATGGGAGAAAATATTTGCAAATGACATATCTGATAAAAGGGCTAGTATCCAAAATCTATAAAGAACTTATCAAACTCAACACCCCCCCCCAAAAAAAAAAAAACCCAGTTAAGAAATGGGCAGAAAACATGAATAGACGCTTTTCCAAAGAAGACATACAGATGGCTATAGACACATGAAAAGATGCTCAACATCACTCATTATTAGGGAAATACAAATCAAAACCACACGAGATACACCTGTCAAAATGGTTAAAATTAACAACTCAAGAAGCAACAGGTGTTGGCAAGGATGCAGAGAAAATGTAACCCTCTTGCACTGTTAGTGGGAATGCAAACTGGTGTGGCCACTCTGGAGAATAGTATAGAGGTTCCTTAAAAAGTTAAAAATAGAACTGCTGTACAACCCAGCAATTGCACTAGTAGGTATTTACCCAAAGGATACAAAAATACAAATTTGAAGGTGTACATGCACCCCAATGTTTATAGCAGCATTATCAACAATAGCCAAACTATGGAGAGAGCTCAAATGACCATAGACTGATGAATGAATAAAGAAGATACACACACACACACACACACACACACACACACACACACCACACACTGGAATATTACTCAGCCATCAAAAAGAATGAAATCTTGCCATTTTTAACAACATGGATGGAGCTAGAATGTATTATGCTAAGTGAAATAAGTCAATCAGAGAAAGACAAATATCATATGATTTCACTCATATGAGGAATTTAAGAAATGAAACAGATGAACATATGGGAAGGTAGGAGAAGAGGAGAGAGGGAAACAAACCACAAGAGACTCTTAACATAGAGAACGAAATGAGGGTTGATAGAGGGCAGTGGGTGGGAAATGGGCCAGATGAGTGATAGGTACTAAGGAGGGCACTTGTTGTGATGAGCACTGGGTGTTGAATGTAAGTGATGAATCACTGAATTCTACTCCTGAAACCAATATTGCACTGTATGTTAACAAACTAAAATTTAAATTAAAAAACAAAAATACAAGTAAATTCAAATATATACAGGAACTTAGCATATAATAAAAATGGCATCTCAGATCAAAGGGAAAAAGATGAACTACTTAATAAATAGTGCTGGAACAAGGATAACCATCTGGAAAAAAGTAAGTTGTATTCCTCACACCCAGAACTTAGATAATATTTTTAAATCAAATTTTTAAATTTTAAAAATAAAAGCATACAATTACATGAAACCATCACCATAATTAAGATAATAGTTTCACAGATGTATGCATATGTCCAACTCATCAGATTATATGCATTAAATATGGAGCAATTTTTCATCTATCAATCATACCTCAATAAAGCTGTTAAAAAAATAAAGATGAAAATTCCACGGAGGAAATTTAGGAGCTTTGCTCAGCAACCTTAAAGTGAAGAATATATTATAACTATGGCGCAAAATCCAAAATCATTAATTTAATCACATTAACATATGTGCACACATGCACACATACACATACATGCACACCTACACAGAAGGAAAGTCAAAAGATAATGATAAACCGAGAAAAAAAATATTTACAACACACAGTACAAGGGCATGAAGAAAAAGACCATCACCCTAATAAAAAATCGGACAAAGAATAGTCAGAGAAATGAGCAGAAAGGGAAATATAAAACCCATAACTGAGAAAATCAACTTAAATCTACACTGAACTATCAAGTTTTACTTAATGGATTAGCAAAAGACCAGTTTGATCATACATTCTGCATGTGAGGCTGTAGGGAAACAAGTGTTCTCAAGCAAAGGCCTTGGCATGGCATTCTAGAAGCACCTACCCAAACTGCAACTGTACCTGCCTTTTGACCCAGCTATTCCACTTTTGGATATGTTTGGACTGGTGTGACAGGACAAGAACACCGGGTTTTTCTCTGCAGCATGGTATATAATAAAAAAAGACTGGTAACAACCCAAATATCTGTGGCTAGGAGACTAAACAAATCATAGCACAAGCACACAACACACCACACAAAAGAATGAGCACAATCTGTTAAAAAAGAGACAACAGGCCCAAATTAGAGTCCCTAATGCTAAGCTGCACATCACAAAATGAGACTTAACACCAAATTTAATTACGGTTTCAGCCTCTGAGGAATGGGATCTTAAACCAGTCGATGTAGAATGACAGTGCTCACTTAGCACTAGTCAGGTAATCTATGTGGCAGACCCCTGCCATACCCTTAAAGGAAGGTGACCTTGCCACAACCAATTCACTTTTTGCCAGTATACTGTCCTTATTCCACTGCCTTTTGCCTATAAAAGTTTCGTTTTGTAGAGTTCCTCAGAGCTCCTATCTCTTTGCCAGAAGGGATGCTGCCCAATTCATGAATTGTTCAATAAAGCCAGACAGATCTTTAAACTTTACTCAGTTGAACTTTACTTTTGTACAGCTCCAAGGAACATTAAGGAAAATACCAAGATGCTGAACAGCGTGTGCCTTTTGTGTAAAGAAACAGGGAGAAAATGAGAATGCAGCATGTATTTGTTTTTATGTCCCCAGAAAATCTACTGTAATATTAGTAAGCCACTAATAATGGTAGTTACCTAGAATAGGATATTTATTTATTTATATTAAATTTTCTTATTTACTTATTTAATGATCACTTACTACCTATTAAAATTGAATCATGGGGCAGCTTGGTGGCTCAGTCTGTTAAGCATCTGACTTCAGCTCAGGTCATGATCTCACAGTTCCTGAGTTTGAGCCCCGCATCAGGCTCTCTGCTGTCAGTGCAGAGATCCTCTGTCCCTCCTCTCTCCCTGCCCCTCCCCCCTCTCAAAAATAAACATTTTTAAAAATAAAAACAAAATTGAATCAAATAATTTTTAATATTATAATTATAATAAAATCTAACTTTCTTAAAAAGGCTTTCAAGGGCTTGCATAGACTGACCCCTTCTCCCCTCCATCCCTTCCCCCTCCATCCCTACCCCCTCCACACACACACACCCTGCTCACTTTGCCACAGCCTCCAGGATCTGCTTTCACCGTCTCAAATAGGTCAATTTATTTCCAACTTCAAGGACTCTGTTGTCTAAAAGGCGCAACTCGAAATTCAGCTTAAAAATCTCTCCTCGGTTTTTTTCTTGACTTCCTCCATCTAAATTTTACATCACCATTCCTACTATTGTCATCCTTTCCTTTCCCTTTTTTCTCCCCTTAACACCACTTAGTATAATTTTCAATTAAAGATTTCTTTAATGGCTCTCTCCACATCTTCAGTTCTATCCATTCCACAAGAGGGAGGCCCATACGGCTTTGTTCACCATCCCAGCACCTGTCAACTTGCACACAGTAGGTGCCTATAAATATCAGTTGAATGGAAAATTTTAAAATCCTGGTTGGAGGTGGAGAGTAGAGAATGGGAAGAAGGGCAGGGACAAGGACAAGAACTGTTATTTCTAGAAGGTGGAGGTTGAATTGGCTTCCCACAGCTCAATCCTTTGTTACATGATTACTCAAATGTGCCATTTAGTTTCACACAAGAACAATAAAGACCTTCAGAAATGAATTTGAATGTTTTCTGAGTAAAAGTGGGAAAGGTTGCAAAAAGTCAGCCTCCAATGGAAAAAGTCTGTCGATCGTCTCAGAAAAATAAATCCCCCGTGTCTGGATTTAGACCTCCAGAAGCACAGACATAGCCAATTTGCTCTTGAATGTGTTCACATTCAAAGAGTCACCGGTGGTCTGCAGGGAGTGTGGAGTGGAGGTCTCTGGGGATTGCAGGCAAGAGAGGACAGAAGCACACTCCATTCTACCTCACACTGGAGGGAAAGACAGGAAAGAACCCGGACTGGCCTGGGGCCAGCTCACTTCAATATGACCCTGGCTATGCCTCCCTCAGGGGTTTTGGAGACTGAGCAACCAAACTTTGGGAAATCTGAAGATACTGGACTATTATGAAATTTCCCTGGAGGAAGCAAACCCACTCCTGGGGGTAGACGGTGGGGCTACCCTTGGATGCAGTGGAAATTCTCCTGAAGAAAGGAAATTAGGATCTAGGGAGGTAGGTTTTAGACTAGAGGGGGATGAACATGGGTCTGCAGAGGTTGTTGGCTTGCTCAAGGGACATGCTCCCAATGTGGGAAGGTAGATCAGCCCCTGGCACTGGATGGCTGGGACCAGAAATATGGGCACAGCCATGGGACTCCCTGGTAAGTTTCGATACAACAGGGGCCACATCTGGTAGCAATGAGAAGTTTTCTCTGTGTGTGTGTGTGTGTCTGTCTCTGTATCCCTTGTCTCTCCATTTCTCTCTCTGTCTCCCTGCCCCCCTACTCCACCACCCCACCCGACCCCCACCCTGCTCTGTCTCCCTGTCTCCCTACATAATGCTTCTCTTCCAAAACCCCAAGCCTCCAGAAAAATATTGTTGTACAAGGTACAGCTTGGGTTTAGCTGTGTGGTGGGAAACGGAGAAGGGCTATAGAGAGCAAGAGAGGAGAACCGCCTATAAGAAGAAAAACCTGGCCCCAGAATGTCATCTAAAGCAGCAGATAGCAGGTTAGCTGAGGTCAGCACTTCGCAGCCAGCAGGAGGTAAGTGATAACCAGCACAGATTTATGGAATATGAAACTAGAGCATACTCTTTTCCAAAAACATGTGTACTTGCAGGGAGTGGAGAGAAGAAAGTCAGGTGACAGACTGGATTTGGGGTGGGGTGGGGATAGAGGTTGGGGGTGTGATTAAAGATGGGGATGTAAACCATTTGAATGCGGGCATTAAAAGTTATATGTGCAGTAATAGGCACAAGAATTGTTCATCGTAGCATGTTTGTAATAGCCAAATGCTGGAAATAACCTAAAATCTTAGAATGGACACATTGCAGGTATCATACAGAGAGCAATACCACACAGCAATGAAATTGAGTCAGAGGCATAAGCAACAACACGGATAAATCTCCAACATGATGTTGAGTCAAGTCAGCAAATTACTAAAGAATCGTTCCACTTAAATAAAATTCAGAAATAAATAAAACTATTACTTAGAGGTGACATACATGTGCTAAAAATATATAGAAAAAGCAAGGAAATGGTCATCACAAAGTCAGAAAACTCAGAGAGAAGTATATAGTTGAGGTGGGCAGGGATATTTCTTCTGGAAGTTTGGGAATCTATTTTTTAACCTGGGTGTCAAACTATCCATGTATGTACATGATTTTGAAAAAAAAAAAAGTGATTACTGTTCTATACCCATAAGTTAGCGCACCAGACTGGATATACCAAATGTGTCATGTTTTGTAAACCTATTTACTTAAATACTTATTTATATAGAATATCTTTTGCTATCAATGATATTCTTCAGCAACATCTTTTTTAATAGCCAAAATCTATTTAGCCAATCCCTATTTTGAGCATTTAGGTGGTTCCAAGTATTTTACTGCTATAAGTTATGCAGCAGTGAACATTCTTGTAGTTTGATTTTTGTACATATCTTTCAAAATGATGATAGAAAAAATGCAAAGATTTAGTTTGAGTGTGATGTTGCGGAAAAAGAAATTAGAGCAATTCTTGCATACAGCAATTTCCTGGGTTGCATGTTTGGAGGCCTGAATAAGGGGAAGTCATGTTAGACATGACTGATATCTGGAAAGGGCTTACCTGGCACAGGCAAGTCCTGTGTAATTGTTAGTACTGTCACCGGTTTTGGTACGAAATAGAGGCACGTTTATTATTATTTCAATTCCTATCACCTCTTTTTTTCCCAGCTTCATAAATATAACTGACATATAACATTGTGTAAGTTTAAGGTGTGCAATGTGATGATTTGATACATGTACATATTGTGAAATGATTACGACAGCAAGGCTAATAAACCCATCCGTCACCTCACACTGTTACGTTTTGTTGTTATATGAGAACATGAACGCTGTCCTCTCATAGCAGCTTACAAGTATACAATCCAGTATGTTAACTGCGATCACCTGTACACTAGATCCCCAGAACTTACTCATCTTCTACCCTTGACCCTTGAACAGCTTGAATTTGAACTACATGGGTCCACTTTACGTGGATGTTTTTTTTTTTTTCCAATAAATATGGTACAGGACCATAAATGTATTTTCTCTTCCTTATTTTTTTTTAATATCTTATTTATTTTTGAGAGAGAGAAAGAGCATGAGCAAGGGCGGGCAGAGAGAGAGACAGACACAGAATCCAAAGCAAGCTCCAGGCTCTGAGCTGTCAGCACAGAGCCCGACACGGGGCTCAAATTCATGAACTGTGAGTTCATGACCTGAGCGAAAGTAAAGGTCAGATACCTAGCCAACTCCTGTCCTTTCCCTCCCCCTCTCCCCTTTTCTTCCCTTCCTTCCCTGTCCGTTTTTAGAGAAAGCGTGCACATGAGCGGGGGAGAGGAGCAGAGAGAGAAAGAGATAATCCTAAGCAGGCTCCATGCTCAGTGTGGAGCCCGACACAGGGCTTGGTCCCATGACCCCGGGATCATGACCTAGCCAAAAATCAAGAATCAGATGCTCCATCAACTGAGCCACCCAGGTGCCCCTCTTCCTTATGATTTCTTAATGTCATGTAGCCTTCCAAATATTTTTCTATTTGGAGCGCTCATATTTTATTCCCCATTCATCTCTCTTCATATGCCTACTTTCCCTCCCTACCTTACCTCACCTACCACACTCATACTTACTGTGTAACCCCCCCCCCACCGCCATGATTTCCTCTCTATAAACACATCACACACACCTCACCTGTAGACATGTACATACACATGTGCATAAACTTTTTAAAAATTTAATTATACTGTACTCCAGAAAAAGAATCTGTTTAACATGTTAATGGTTGCAGAGTATTCTATATATTGCAATTATTGCATATACTGCAATCTTCAACCAATCCTGCATTTGGACAAGTAAGTTTTTTGTTGTGTTTTGTTGTTAGTAAGAATGAGATAGGCTAATTCTGCCACCTTAGATATTTCCCTAAAATATATTCCTCAAAGTAGAACTTCTGGGTGAAAGAGTTTTGATCCATTTACAAAATACCCTCCAAAAAGATTGTATCAGTTTCCCCATCTCTCCACACATGGGGATAATGAGCTCTGTTCCCTCTGTTTTTGGAGATGTGAACAGATTAAATAAAAGTTCTAGCAACAATTCTTTATTTTTATGAAATTAGCTGTTTTGAATGCTTAGGGAAAAAAATGAGATGTAAAGTCTTCCACGTCTGGTCTATCCTTCCTGCTTATAACTGAATTAAGAAATTAGTGGGGTGTTCCTTAAAGCCAGGCAATAACAGAAATAAGAGCCTGGAACTCCAACTTCACTGAGAAACTCCCAAAGATGTATTATGCTTGCCTGATTAATGGGGAATATGTGAACTGGAAATGAAGTTTGGGCTATTGTTACCAATGAAACAAGATTTAGTGGAAACAGAAGGATTTATTAGGACTTGAGAGAGGGGAGCTATGTCATTCAAGAGTTGCTTAGAACTGAGGAATTTATTTCATTTTCCACCACATATTGAAAGATTTTTGTGCCCATAGCAATGGTATTTTGCCCCCAAAATATGCACTGGGTACAGATGTGAGCCAGGGTCAGTCTATAAGAGGTTACATGGTGGGGAGGAAAAGCAAGTCCATCTTCGTTCAGGGAGGAGCCAGCTGTGCCAAGAGTAATCAATCAGGCTTAAGAGCTCACTTGGGAAAGTAGCATAAGGATAGAGTGGATAGAATACTGCCCTAGGACAGCAGAAAATCATACCTGTTTGTCCAAAGGGAGAGTGTAGGGCTAGAACGAGTGCCCTTTACATACTTTCAATGGAGTTCTGCCCCTTCTACGTATTTCCTCAAAATATAATTAACAAATGCTTACTAAGTACTAACCATTATGCCTTGTGGCTTTTATGCATACTATGTGATTCAGTCTTCATAACAACCTTATGAAAGCCATCTTCTAGCTCATCTTTGAGAGACTGAGTCTCAAGGTAATTAAAATGTTTTGCTAAAATTACACACAATAATAACTGAAGGAGTCAAAATTCGAACACAGCACTATCTGTCCAATACTCATGTTCTTTCCATCACAGCAAGATGTCTCTCTCAATGTTGTTATCTGAGATTCTCTTTTAATTTTTTTAATGTTTATTCATTAAATAACATTAATTTGAGAGAGAGAGACAGAGCATGAGTAGGGGAGGGAGAGAGGGAGACACAGAATCTGAAGCAGGTTCCAGGCTCTGAGCTGTTAGCACAGAGCCCGATGCACAGAGTCCAAACTCATGAACCATGAAATCATGACCTGGCCGAAGTTGGATGCTTAAGCCACCCAGGCACCCCATGTTATCTGCAACTCTTAAGACACCAGACCTCGAGGAGCAGGAGGCTAGTGAAATTCTAATTTTTGGAGACTATTAAATGCTCCCCAAAACTTTATTAAACATGATGTGCAATAATCCAAACACTCATTGTCCTTTCAAATATAACTTGAAATAGACTTTTATAAAATATACAAATATAAATAAATATATCAAATGTTAGAGCAAGAATTGAAAAAAAATTATCTTAGGTAATATATTACATCTCTTAAAAATGATACAAGTAAAAACCAAATCTGTTCCTTACTGCATACATTATAAAAAGGAAATCATGTTGAACTAAAATGAGAAGGATCAAATTATAAATTAAAATTTCATCCCACCTTTAATTACACACTTGAGTGTTAGACTCATATGAAACTTGGGAATCTCCCTCAGCCTGGTGGCATTGAGAATCGCATATAGTAAATATGTACTAATTGAGACAATATAAGCAAATTTTTTAAACAATGGGACACTAGGGACATCTGGGGGGCACAGTCGTTTAAGCATCCACTCTTGATTTGGGCTCAGGTCATGATCTCATGGTTCCAATCCTGCCTCAGGCTCTGCACTAACAACGTGGAGTCTGCTTGGGATTCTCTCTGTCCTTCTCTACTTCTCACCTTCTTGCACATGTGTGCTTTGCTCTCTCTCAAGATAAACTTAAAAAAAAAAAAATCAGACACTGGGAGAAGATATTTGCAACTCATACAACCAACAAAAGATGAGTTTCCAGAAAAATATTAAGCTACAACAAAGCAATTTGAAAAACTACCCAATTAAAAATTCAGCCATGACCTGGCAATTCACAGAAGAATAAACACTAATGAACAAGAAAGAACAGGATGAAAATGTTCAGCCTCACTCATAATAGGAAACTGCAAATATTGAGAACAATTTTATACCAATGAGGGTTGGTAAAAATATTAAAGTGTGACAGTATCATGTGTTGGTGAGATGTGGGAAAATGAGAATTCTCATCACTTTTCACTATTCACAGCCACCTTAGAAAGGAATTTGACAATATTGGTAAAATTGACCACCCTAGACTAACAATTCCACCTTCTGGGGAAACTTAGCACATGTTAGCGCATAGTTCACAGAGTACTATTTGTAATGGCAAAAAGTTGGAAGTGACATATCTATACATAGAACAAAAAATAAATCAATTATGGTGTATTTTTACTTAATTTTATATAATAGTCAAAATGAAAAAGTATTCAAGTATCAATATGAATAAATGTCTAAAATTCTGATGAATTGTAGCACCTGGGTGGCTCAGTCAGTTAAGCGTCTGGCTCTTGGTTTTGGCTCAGGTCATGATGTCATGGTTTTGTGAGTTCGAGCCCCGCATTGGGCTCTGTACTGACAGGGTGGAGCCTGCTTGGGATTCTTTCTCTCCCTTTCTCACTGCCCCTCCCCTGCTCATGCTATGTCTCTCTCAAAATTAAACTTTAAAAAATAAAATGAAGGGGCGCCTGGATGGCTCAGTCGGTTAAGCGTCCGACTTCGGCTCAGGTCATGATCTCGCAGTCTGTGGGTTCGAGCCCCGCATCGGGTTCTGTGCTGACAGCTTGGAGCCTGGAGCCTGTTTCGGATTCTGTGTCTCCCTCTTTCTCTGACCTTCCCCTGTTCATGCTCTCTCTGTCTCAAAAATAAATAAATGTTAAAAAAAAAATTTTAAATAAAAAAATGAAATAAAATTCTGATGAATTGAAAAAATCGAAATGCAGAATGGCATATGTATAGAATGACAGCTTTACTAAAGTTTAAAAACCACACAAAACTCTACCAAGTATTTACAAAATCCAGTGTGTAGTAAAAGCAAGAAAATGTGGGTAGACTGAAAGATCTCAACCTCAAGGAAGTGGCTGCCTTTTGGTGGGGGTGGAGAATGGGATGAGGAAGGGAAACAAACTGACTTCAACTACATCTAGAACATTCTGTCTCTAAAAAGATTTGAAACAAACAAGATAAACTTAAGATTTATTAAACTTGGGTAGTAGGTACATGAATGTTTGCTATATTGTTGTTTTGTGCCCTTCTACATGTTTTTTAGTTTTCATTAAACCAACAACAGAACTAATGAGTATTGAATTATACCTAACAAAGATAGTAAACACACTTAACAATATGCTTCAGGGTTTGATGTCAAAAGTCTCTGATACTGAGCAGAAATGTTTGTAAGTAGTCAGTACTTTGGCAAACCAACAATTTTTTTAAAAAAGAGACTAGGTTCACTAAGTATGAGCTTTTTAAAAAATGTTTATTTCTTTTGAGAGAGAGAGCACATACATGAGCAGGGGAGAGGCAGAGAGAGAGAGAGAGAGAGAGAGAGAGAGAGAGAGATCTCAAGCAGGATCCACATGGTCAGCACAGAGCCCGACTTGGGGCTCCATCTCACGAACCGTGAGATCATGACCTGAGCCAAAAGCGAGAGTCAGATGCTTAACCAACTGAGCCATCCAGGCGCCCCTAAGCTTTCTTAATGGCAAATCAGGAGTAATTATGAAAAAATGGTAATACAAAAATAAATGCTTTACTTTTACCTGACACACAAAAAATATATAAGAAAATAATTTTCTTACAGAAAAGATCAAAGATATTTAAGTAATCTAGAAAACATATTACATATCAACTGTGCACATGAGATCTAAGCTATTCAAATGAAAAAACTACATAAACAATTAATAAAGCATAATGGACAGAATCACAGAGACGTCAAAATTTTTCCAGGAAGCAAATTGTAGTTTTTTGGAAGTTATAGCCTTTATCTAAAAGTGAAGAGTCCTCAATGATTTATACCCAAACTATATTCATTCATATTTGATTATTCTTAAACTGAAATATTTTTGAAGGTGCTCAGGGTATCAAAATGATCAAAAACTATTAAGACCACTTATCTGTATATCTCTACCCTTGGAAAATAGTTTTAACAAGTCACAAAAGTATTGATATCGCAATTTTGATTTGGAACCAGAAGCATATTTCCAGTGATAATACTGCATTTTCCATAATGGGTTCAACAGAGTAATCTAAGAATGAATTCAGGGAGCTTACGTCAAACTGAATCCATGTGCACTGAGATGTTCTCACCTAACACAGAGAAAGCAAATAGCAAACATCATTCACAACTACAACAAACTAGCTATCTATAATGAAGTCCAAGTACAGTAAATATTACTTAATGAAATAACAAATCTGTTAGTTCATTCCTAAGTTGATCTGACATGCTGGAGGAGTTATTTACTCAATAGAAGCTAGGTGAATAGAAAAGGGTTTTTTTCTATTTGCTATATAAGCCTGAGTGCTAATGCCTTGGGAACCCACCCATATGGGTTCCATATGGAGCTCATCCACAAAGGTTCCTTCAATTGTTTTGTGATTTTATCTGAAAAGGTTTTTCTTCTTGGTATATTTTGAGTTAGTCCTCAAGGTCTTTCAGGTATTAAAGCACAAAGAAAACTATAGATTTTATCAGGAAGACGCTATGTATAGAGTAAACAGAAAAAAAAGATCAGTCATATTAGCACAAAGCATCCATGAATAGGTCTATCAACTCACCAATTCCTGTTATAGGCAATGGTTTCTTCTAATGTTCAATAAATAACATCATAAACAATCATGTTGAAGAAAAATATGCTGGCATAGATTTTCATTAGCAATATGCTTTGGATAAAAATATTTATACACATATCTTTTGGTCATAAACAAAAATGGCATGGGATTTCACATTTATTCCCTCTTCCATTTAGCTTTGTTCTTTTGAATGTCACAGGAGAAAACTCCCCAACTCCCAGCCCTCCAGCACCACAAAGAAATAGAGCAATCCAGCGTCAAAGTAAAAGAACGGAGTACTACTCTGCCATTCATGGCATGAAAGATTGACGTAAGAAAACTTTTTCTAAAGCAAATTAAAACAAATGACATCACAAGCCCTTACAGAAGCGATTAGGATATAAATAAAATAGGTAACAATAAATGAAAGTTAGTTGAGAAGCACGGTCCCCGCAGATACTACTTGCCAGAGGATGCTTTCTTAAAGCATCACAGACCCAACTTAGATTTGTAATCCTCAAATTCCAGTGACTGGACACAGGGAAGTATTAAATCTGAACCAAGTAATGAAGCAATTAAGACATCAAATGAGCTCAGTGTCTAGATAGTACATAGCCAGTACTATTCTAGATGCACAAGGAAGAAACTAATTCATTAAAAGATATTAATTCATTAGGCCCAATACTTAGGGCACTAGGGCTTGATTCTCTCACAGAACCCTGGAGTAAGGCTGCTCTAAAAGGTGTTTGTTCACACATTGATATGGTAACCAAATGACCTTTAACTGCAAATCCATCATTAGGTAGTGGAAACACATTAAGTATGGATTCCTGAAAACTTTTATATTATTTTATTCTGTCAGTTCCTTTAATCCTCTGCTCAAAACACAGAATGAGAATGCAAAGCTTTTTCAGCCCAACTGAAAACAAGCTAAAAAGAAAAAAAAAATTTTTTTTTAATTTGTTATACATTCTTGCCTAACTATTGATTTCACAGCACACTGAATCAGATATAGATGACTGAGGAATTATACAAGGTCAATGGAACACTCTGAAAAAAGTGAACTTCTCCCAAAGACATCTGAGTATTAACCTGATACTATCATAGACTTACTCCTTTTAAGTACCAATTGTTTTCCCCCATCTATGTCAAATGTTATTATAAATCAAAATTCCTTCTTGTCCCAGGTCAAGTCTCTAGCACAACAGGAGACTAGAAGTCAAAAAACATATTAAATTAGCTTTCAGGAGTTGATTTCCAACACTGTCTCAAGGCTCTTTGGGGCCAATCTGGTCTGGAAGCAAAGTCTACAGTGGTTTGCACCCTGGGGTGTACATAGTGGTCCTTCTCCACTCCAATATTGCAGATGTCAAAGGCACCCTGCTTAACAAAGCCATAAATGCATTAAAGCGATTAAAAAAAAAAAAAAACATAGAAAAAGTAGCTTCATGCTATTGAAAATATGGCCGAGCATTTGTTAAATCTATAGGTGTAGATCATTTAAAACATATGTTAAATTTAGTGGAAAACTGAAAAGGTTTTTTCTCTTCTATTTGGAGTTCTCAAACCTTTCTAAGTTTCCAAACAGCAACTATCAGGCCGATAGTTCACAGATCCTTTTATTACCTTAATAACTATAATAACTCCAGTGAGAGAACTAACAAATTCCCAAGAAATTACCTCCAGGATTTATAAGACACAGTGTGAAGAATATATAATATTTTCATTCTGGTGGAATATAGCTATAAGATACAGAACAAAATTTTTAATGTGGGGTTAAAATATCAGTCTACACTAAACATATGTGGAAAAGATATTTAATTGTAAAATAGAAAAGTAGGCCAGAGTACAGTTTTAAGGGTAATTGCTTCTTTATACAGATAGGTAATCTAGGAGGGTATTAGGGTTAAACATTTTCATAAAGCAATAAAACATTAAAAAATAAAGCAAGAAAAAAAGAGCTTGAAGTTATGTTTTACAAAAAAAGAATGAACAGTATGTCAGAGTTTAATGTCCATACACTGTGGAATTCAACAATATTGTGATGAGAGCAAGTCACAGCACAGACATACGGCTTTCACAGGGAAAAGTAAAAGTTATGTTAGACATATCTATAGCATCACTAGTACAAAAAGTTCTTGTTCTACATACAAAAGCAATTTTTTTTTCCATAAGAATAATTTCCTGGGGAGAAATGAGTCCATGAAATACTTCAGAAACCCATATGCTTTGAGTATCCCAAAAACATTATCTTAAAATCCAGTGCCTTAAAGTGCTTTCATGTGGAAATCATGATGGAAGGCACAGAATAGTTTCACGTCCCCACTATGAAATTTTCAAAAAAGCATAGATTTTGCAGTTTGCAAATTCAAGTTTTCTTGTAAGCTGCTCCTTCTAAGAACATTGTCATTCCAATAAAACCAGCTGCTAGCTTACTCACTCTCAATGACCTACTAAATAAAAGGATTTTTTTTCTCCTAGTAACTTTCATCATCTTTATGGGAAAAATACTTATGCAAGTGATGCATTTTGAAATTATAAAACATGCAGAATATGTACAAACAGAAAGTTTAAAAAATATTTGCTTCATATACATGTAAATCTACTTGGGTATAGCTGAAATTGAACAAATATAAAAATTTGCTTTCTAAAAAATGTTTTCAGAGAATCTGAGACAACTTAAAGCTGTACAAAGATTTCCTGGGAGAAATCTTCTCTTCAGATAGAAGTTTATACCTACAGGAGTAATTCCAGCATCAGTCCACCACATAATTATTACATAACATTTGGTCTAATCAACAATGATCACCCTTAAAACTGTTCTGTTTCTGAGAAATTAAGGTTCATACTAAAATCAAAAAGAATTCACAAAAACAGTGGCTTATTGTGTTTTTGGATCTCTTCAACAATCTTTATAACTCATTTGGAACTGTAAAAAAACAAAAACTATTTACAGAATTCAGTTTTAAATACATCTCACAACTTCTAAAGTTTTATGTTACAAGAATTCAAAGCTCATGGCTTAAGTCCAGTCATCAATCCGTAGTCTCTTCTGTTCTCCTCGCTTCCTGCGACTGCACCTTTTATGTACAGTTCAAGACTGGGTTCTTTCTTAACCAAAAGTAAATCCAAACTACATGTTCATTTCAATTAAACAGCTTCTTTATTAGTCTGAAGGCGAGTCATAGCTTCTAATTTTTGTCTGTAGGCCTCTGCTTCCTGTTCTTTCTTTAGAAGCTGCTGTCGATATTTTTGTGCTTCCCGATTTGCTTCATCCAGCTGTTTCTGAAGAGCTTCTCTCTCCTAATTAAAAAAAAAGGTGTTTGTTTTTTCAATTTTTGCACAAATACATTAGGAACATATACAAGCATGCATCCTTCAAATAGAAAAATCTGTAGTAGCTAGATGTAGTCACCACCTATTGACATTTCCTAGGCATCTTGCCTTTTCAGTCAATTCATTAGTAATTAAAGCCCCTAATCCTGTGCTCCACGCTGATACAGATTAGTTTCTGACCTCAAGAAATTACTCCGCTTAAAAATAAGATTCACATAATGAACCCAGACCGTGTACCTGTACTTTTATATATACTACAAAAACTAATGAAGACTTTAAGACAGAAATATACCTCTTCACACCTCTGTGATGTTTCTATGTAAAGGTACAATAAACTATAACAGTTAATATTTACTGAGCACCTATTATGTGACTAAACAAGGCGATTTCCAATAACAAGCCTCTAGGATAAAGATTATGCCCATTTTACAGATGAGCAAAATGGTATTCAGAGAGGACATAGCTTTTCCCTCGTAACACAGTTGAGTTTACAAGATTCTAATGTTACTGCTTTTGAAACTATCTTCCTCTATGGTAACAAGCAAGACTCCTCATCTCTAAAATCAAGGGGTGCTGGTCTAGATTAGTTCTTCCTAAATTATACCATTTTTACAAACCAATAAAATACTAACTTCTCTATGGTGATTCATTAAATTGTCCAAATATAAAATATATGCATTCAATTCTAAATGCTAAACACAAATCTAGCCCAATGAAAATGATATTCTTTCTCCTCCTCACTCTGCCCCTATTCAGTTGCCTAAGGGAAAGCATTTCAAAGACTCCTTTCTCATGCCTCTAGTATGCGCATGGACAAAAGCTCAACCTGCACAGGCCCATACACAACCTCATCACAGAGGGTAGGACCTCTCAGTGGGATGAAGGCCGAGGGTAGGACTATTATTAATCTAAGAAATGCCAGGTTCATACTGGACAAGACACTTGACCAGAGGGAACCGGAGGTGAGGGTCAGCAACCTACTGGGGGAGAGGGCAGTATGAGGGTCTCTTCCACTGCCCCTTTGACTCCTGTCCATTGTGAACACCAAAAGATTCCCTCCCCTTCACTAGTCATACATGGTCTCCAAGGAGGAGCATATTTAATACTCCTTCCTTTGATCCCATTCCCTTCCTCATACTGGGAATGAAGTCCAACATGTATTTTTTCCCCTGGGTCCACCAAATGTAGGAATGATAGATTATACAAGTAGGCTTCCATTTACACAAAACGTACAAGAAACACATGCACCCTTCATCTCCATTTAACAAATGCCCACCCCCTTCCCTGCTACCTTTTTCTTACCCTTTTCTTACCCTTCCTCCAGGCAAAATGGCAGAGTAGGAACAAGTCAGAAAGGACACCCAAGAGTCAAGCCTCGGGCAAGAAATCAACACCACTACCTTGGCAGTGAACTATGAAGAACTTTGAGCACGCCAATGAAAAAGGTGGGAGAGGGGTGCTGCTTCTCCAGGAACTAGACCCCCACCACTGGCAGGAGCACTCATGGTCGTGCATAAGTGTTTTAAAATTTTACATGTGTTAGGGTACCTGGGTGGCTCAGTCAGTTAAGTGTCCGACTTCAGCTCAGGTCATGATCTCCCAGCTTGTGAGTTTGAACCCCACATCAGGCTCTGTGCTGACAGCTCAGCCTACTTTGGATTCTGTGTCTCTGTCTCTCTCTCTCTGCCCCTCCCCTGCTCATGCTCTGTCTCTCTCAAAAATAAATAAACATTAAAATTTAAAAAAAAATTTTTGACATGTGTTAAGAAATAAAATCCTTTGGTAACCAAAGTTTTGAATTATTGGTAGGAAATATTGGGACAGATTCTCTAACTCTAAGGTATCTTCTAATACTAGCTATTCATTAACATTTAGAAACAGCAAGGGATTCACAATTACTTCGGAAGATGAAAGCAAATTAAGCGAGGTAGTCTAACAGTAAGTACAGTTTGTTTTTATTCAATTAGTAAAATGTACCTTAATATAAATGAAAAGACAGCTCCCTTCTGTCTACTAGGCCAAATAAAAGATTCATTTACACTGCATTTCTTAACTATATCTGTAAAGTCTGAAAGGTAAAGGTCATTGCGCTACACTTAATCCTCAAGACTGAAAGCAGTTAACATTATTAAAGTTTTTTTTAAGTGTTTCCATTTTTTAGTTCTCAGGAGTGTAGGTATTTAGGAAAACTTTTTGCCATCTCACTTTTCAAAGCAAATAAAAATCTCTTAAAAAGTGGAAAATATCACTTCTTACTTTACTCAAAGAGATCCTTTGTTTCCAAATTTATTTGTTAAATGTTTATTGAACATATATTATATGCAAGACACTTCCTTAATGTAAACAGTAATTTGGTTGTTTCACACATGAACAATGCATCACACTGACATTCGAGATTTATATTTAAATAGAAATGCCAAGGGGCACCTGGGTGGCTCAGTCAGTTGAGCGTCTGACTTCAGCTCAGGTCATAATATTGCGGTTTGAGTTTGAGCCCTGCATCAGGCTCTGTGCTGACAGCTCAGAGCCCGGAGTCTGCTTCAGATTCTGTGTCTCCCTCTCTCTCTCTGCCCCTCCCTTGCTCACACTCCATCTCTCTCTCTCTCTCTCTCTCTCTCTCTCTCTCTCTCAATCTCAAAAATAATAAACATTTAAAAAACTCTTTAAAAATAAATAGAAATGCCAGGTGCCTGGGTGGCTCAGTCGGTTGAGTGTCTGACTTCAGCTCAGGTCATGATCTCACAGTCTGTGAGTTCAAGCCTCACGTCGGGCTCTGTGCTGACAGCTCAAAGCCTGGAGCCTGCTTTGAATTCTGTGTCTCCCTCTCTCTCTGCCCCTCCCCCACTCATGCTCTGTCTACAAAAAAAAATTTGAATAAATAGAAATGCCAAGGCTATGGCTTTGACCTTTTGCAATAAAAGCACAATAAAAAGGACTTTGACATGTGTAAATAAATATACCTTAGTCTATTAATATGTAATACTCAAGTATTTTTCCTTTAACAGTATAATATGGAAGAATTCCAAAAAAGTAAATTCGGATAATAGTCACAGTTTGGCTGCAATAGAGAAGCTATTTCTCTTACACTACAACTCCAAACCCAGGCAATGGATTAATAGGGCAAAGACTTGAGTTTGCTTTTTTATTTTCAAACAAAGTTCTTGAATTCTGCTTCAGCTGGTAGCAATGATCTCATAACCATTTTATTTTTAATTTTCTAATATTCAAATTTATTTTACCTTAGCTATTATAGAGCAAAAAAAATCATTCTACTCATTTATCTTCTACTTCTATATGTATTTTAGAAGATAATTTTAATAGCAGCTAACATTTACTGAGCATTTATCACATGCCCATCATCGTCCTAGTCTTTTACATGCATTCTCATTTATACTTTGTAACCATCTGATAACGTAGGTGCTGTTATTTTCCGCTGTTATTTTCCACCTAGTTACTGATGGGGAAATCAAGCCTTATAAGGTTAAACAACTTGATCAAGATAACACAATCAGAAAATGATAAAATATACCCATATTCTTAACCATTAAATATTTGCTTAAAAAGAAAGAAACTGGGCAGGGTGTGTGAGCTGCCTGTTTCCTTGTGTATAAACATCAATTTTCCAAGTGCCATGAGCCACATATGAGCCTGTTTTTATAAACAAAGTTTTACTGAAATATCTACTCATTTCCAAAGTGTCCGTGGCTGCTTTCCCACTACGATGGCAAAGATAAGTGGTGAAGCACAGACTATAAAGCCCATAAAGCCAAAAATATTCACTATCAGGCCCTTCACAGAAAAAAAAACTTTGCCTACCCCAGCCCTAGAGAAAAAACTTACCAAAAAGAGAGACTGCAGGAAATCTTAAACTGTGGTGGATCAAAAGAATATCAATAAAGGAAAAGAGATTGAAAAAACTGCATCAAATAAAACACTGTGTAAAGTTTACAGAAATCAAATTTTAAAAGAACACTAAGGATCCCAGTCTATCACTGGTTACAAGACACAAATATTTCATTAAAAATAAAAAAAAAAACTTGCTAATAAACATATTCATCTCTAACCTCCATAGCAATGAAAAGGTAAAGGTATTTCCTGAATTCACACAACTAAATAATAGAAGAATCTGTTATTTCTAATGCACTAATTATATTTCCTCCCTCCCACATTACAAAAGAATAGTTTTAATTTCAATTCAGAATAGCCTAATGTTTATTTATGGAAGAAATTCACAAATATCACACCTCTCCCCAAAAATACCTTTAATGCAGTAGTATGGAGGGCGTGATATGATATACATTATTGCAATTTGGTGTCTTATTCAGACCTCCCTTTCAAAAAACAAACCTATTTCATTTCCTTTATTGCTATAATGCAAATATAAAAGCTTCACCATTTACAATACATTTCCTACAATTTAAGCTAATTTTGTAGAGATTATTAATAAACCTCTCCAACGTTAGTTGGGAAATTGTAAATTCTTAGCACTTGACTTATAAACAGTCACTCTGGTAGTTGTGGACACAAACATACAGAGAAACCCCAAATATGTTAGATTCTGTATAATGAGTTAATTTTTTTAAATGTTTATTTATTTTGAGAGAAAGAGAGTATGCACGCAAGAACAGGAGAGGGCAGAGAGAGAATCCAAAGCAGGCTCCATGCTGACAGCAGGGAGCCCGAAACCGGGCTCAAACTCACAAACCGTGAAATCATGACCTGAGCCCAAGTCAGATGCTTAACCAGCTGAGCCACGCAGGCGCCCATAATTTTTAATTGCTGTAGAGCAGAGATCCTCAATCTCAGCATGGATAATTTTGAACCAGATGATTCTTTACTATGGAGGCTGTCCTGTGCATTGTAGGATGTTTAGCAACATGTCCTGCCTCTACCCCCTACATGTCAGTGGCCAACCTAGTTGTGACAACCCTAAATGTCTCCAGACATTGCCAAGTGTCCTCTGGGGTCAAAAACGTCCCAGATGAGAACCACTGCTTGTGAGAAACTTTTCCGGTTAAAGGCTAAGCTGTCACTTAGAGTATAAAAGTCTGCCCCCAAGACAACTCCATTGGTCATTTAAGAAAATAAGTTCAAAAGAACAACTCCAGGTATTATAAGGAAATGAGTGCCTGGTTTGATGAAAACAATGGACGCCACTCTTCATTCTATATCCTCAGCCCACCTCTACCACCTATACTGACCACATACTTCAAGGTCTCTCTGTAATAGCTCTAGAGAGATCATGCAATGTTGGCATTAACATTTCTGGTGATGGAGAATGAGGTTTCCATTACCAGACAGCTCTAATTACTAAAAACAAAACACAACAAACAACAACAACAAAAACCCACTTCTTTATACCAAGCTAAAACTCCATCTCCCTGAAGTTCTATCTCCTTGGTTCCAGTTAATTTCTATACCTCAATTCATACTTTCCTATTATTTGAAATTATTCTCCCTGGTCTCTGAAAGACCATAAGAGGGGAATCAGGCTGAACCTTGAAGAAAACAGCAACTCTCATTGGTTATTAGGTGAATAAAGGCACAGGCTGCACATTCACTGTTTTAAACACATGATTTGTTGAATTCAGTAAGTTTATGTTCAATAAAATTCAAAGAATTTAAAAAATGTTTTATTAGTTAAAGCAAAGTACATGACAAAACTTTTTAACCTTATGTGCCAGAAATGATAGTCAACATCAAAAAAAACATATTTAAAAGATTACAAAATAAGTATACTAATACTGTTCAATGGAATAAACTGTTTGTAAGAACGTCCATGTACTGAATATCATTTTAAATTTTGAAGAAACAAAGCAATTTACCCTCGATAATTAAAGTCATACTGTTACAAAACATTCTGGTTAAAGTATGAATCAGATTCTTTTTAACTCAATAATATGTCCTTTGTGACTGTGGTTAAAGATGTATCAGCATTACACTTAGATGCACTGGAGCAAAGAAATATTCTAGTTGTCCTCAGTCAGAATCACGTTGCCTTTTAGTGACTTTTTAAAAAATTCTCTTTTCAGGGCACCTGGCTGGCTCAGTTGGTACAGTATGTGACCTCTGATCTCAGGGTTGTGAGTTCAAGCCCACATTGAATATGGAGACTACTTTTAAAAAACAGTAATAAAGTAAAATCCTGAGGGACGCCTGGGTGGCTTAGTCGGTTGAGCGTCCAACTCTTGATTTCGACTCAGGTCATGATCTCACAGTTTGTGAAATTGAGCCCAGCATCAGACTCTCCTCTGACAGCTCAGAGCCTGCTTGGGATTCTCTCTCTCCCTCTCTTTCTGCCTCTTCCCAACTCATTCTCTCTAAGTCTCTCAAAATAAAAAAAACATTTTTGGGGCACATGGGTGGCTCAGTCAGTTGACTGTCTGCTTCAGATTCTGTTCCTCTTTCTCTCTCTCTCTCCCTCTCTCTGCCTCTCCCCTGCTCACACTCTGTCTCCCTCTCTCTCTCTAAAAATAAATATTAAAAAAAAATGTTTTAATAATAAACATTTTTAAAACAGTAATATTAAAAATAAATAAAATCCTGAGTGCCCCCTTCAAAATAAAATAATCCTCTTTTCTATGGATAAGAACCTTCAGAATTCCTATTCACCAACAATATTTAAGATATTCGGCAACACTTACTACTTACATATACCAGATATTACAAATATGAGTATAATGAGTATGCTGACTTCTTCAATTCTGATAAGATGTCCAAAATACAGATACCATTACCCAAAACTCTCATATGAGCGAAAATAAGACTGAAACTCAGAAAGGTAAGATAATGTGCCTCCAAGCTAATAGGGGCAAGAGGTGTAATTCAAATCTAACGCATTTAATTTCAAGTCCAATGTTCTTTACACTGCAGTTGATCTTTCAAAGTTATTCCAGAATAACTTTACTTACACTTTATATGAGTTAATATCAAATTCAAGGGACACAGTTTTATTTACAGTCATGCAAGAAAAAAACCCGGGAGGCATCTATGGTTTTTGGTTGTACTTCCAAACTAGAAGGAGAAAGACTGAATCCTTTCAACAGCTAGCTCAAATTTAAATTCCTTTTTAAAGAACTTAACAGTGAAATAAGCAGTTACCTATGGCTTTTTAAAAATAACCTAGTCAAGGGGCGCCTGGGTGGCGCAGTCGGTTAAGCGTCCGACTTCAGCCAGGTCACGATCTCGCGGTCCGTGAGTTCGAGCCCCGCGTCAGGCTCTGGGCTGATGGCTCGGAGCCTGGAGCCTGTTTCCGATTCTGTGTCTCCCTCTCTCTCTGCCCCTCCCCCGTTCATGCTCTGTCTCTCTCTGTCCCAAAAATAAATAAAAAACGTTGAAAAAAAAAAATTTTAAATAACCTAGTCAACAAACATCAACCTTCTTAAAAAGGATCCTCCAGCCCAAATAGGCCTTTGAATTTCACTTTTGAAAGAAAAGAATGTTTTTCATCAATACACAGTGACATTTCCTTTAGTGACTTGTGAGAATGATGTATGTAAATATAAAAGAAAATAAAGGATGAAGTGCAAGAACCAAAGACATTCCAATGTTATCACGATGACAGACTTTGTTATAAACAAATTCTTCACTCATTCATTCATTCATTCAATATTTATTTATTGAGGGCTTGCTATATGTATTAGCAAATAACTAGACAAAATAATACTATGTACTTTCATTCTGTATCAAGACAACACTGTCAGTAATAAATATAAAAGACCAAAAGGAAATTAAAAATAAAGAAAAGCAAATTGAGTTTATTTTGGATGACTGCAGCAAAACACACCGGGTAAAAGACTCCTTACTTCTATTTCTGCAGATTCCACCCGGTTTTCAATTATTTCGATACATTGTCTCTTAGCTGGTGGTTCTTCGCTTATAACAGTTTCTTCAGCAATGTCGGTTGCTGGTACTGTTAACACTGAAATGAAAAAAATGTATACATTAATTCATTTTCAGATAGGTTTAGTAGAAATAAAACTATCTGTGACATTGTTGACATAACTCCTCTAAAATAAGTATGTTCCAAAATACTATTTTCAAAGCACTGATTTGCTTTCTATGAGGATATCCATATCTGTCTTTGTGGTGCATTTTTAATGAACTTGTTGTTTAACACACCTACTTATTTTTTTTAAATTTTACAGATAACATATTCATTGTATGGCTGAAAATCAAAAAAAATGTTTAATAAGCCTAACAGATAATCACTTTTATTGATTTATTATTGTTGTGTTAATTTATACAAAAACATGAATATACATTCTCATTTTTCTTTCTTATACAAAAGGTACCATACATTCAAATGCACATATAATAGATACATTGCTCTGCCTTTGCTTTTTTCATGCCATGTATCTAGGTTATCTTTCGTCAGTATACACAGAGCTTTCTTTTATTTAGCTGCATAATATTCCAATGTGTGGACACATCATTATGAACACTGTCTGTTTATAAACTTTGCCTGTTTTTCTTTTAGGTTGTTGGACTTTGTCCCTAATTTTTAGTATTTTTTATACATATGTAAATACACAGAGAGAGAGAGAGAAGCTGTCCTTGCTTTGCATAGCAAGCAGTGTGGGACCATAGAAATGACTGTGAGCTGGAACCACACAATTTTGATAATCAATGGGGGAAATCACAATTGTTTTAGAGTCTTTGAAGTTTTTTGTCAAAATATTAAAAATTCTGTCATTTACAAATGCAAACAGAAATGAAAAAAAGTAAAATATTTATTTAGTACACTGTAATTTAAAACATTAGAGATATTGAGATTTAAGTGTTTTATTTCTTTTAACTCATATCACATTACACTTATAAATTAACTCAAGAAGAATCGAGAGCCTTGTATCTGCTTCACTGGACTGTCTGCATAGTCCGTATATATTCATATGTCAGTTACACATTTTTAAATTATGGGGGCTTTAAAAATTTATTTTAATATTTAGTAAGCTCTTCTCATTGCTCTTCTTTCCCAAAGTTTTCTTATTCTTCTTCCCTCCTCCTCCCACTAATATAAACTTCAGAATCTATCTGGCCAGTTTCAGGAAAAAAACCTGTTAGTCTCTGTTATGGGATGAATTGTGTCCTCCTCAAAATTCAAATGCTTAAGTCCTAAACCCCAGTACCTCACCATATGACTGTATTTGGAGACTGGGCCTTCAAAGAGGTAAATCAGGTAAAATGAGGTCATGTGGGTAGGCCTTAATCCAATAGGACTGGTGTCCTTTTAAGAAGCAGAGATTAAGGTACAGACAACACACAGAAGGAGGGCTGACCACATGAGGACACAGTGAGAAGGCGGCCATCTGCAAGCCAAGGAGAAAGGCCTCAGAAGAAACCAAATTTGCCAAACCTTGATCTTGGACTTCAGACCTCCAGCGTTGTGAGAAGATAAACTTTTGCTGAGTCGCTCAGTCTGTGGTAATTTGGTATGGCAGCCGGAGCAAACTAAAATAGTCCTTTTTTTTTTTTTTCATATCACCCTACATTTATAAATTAACTCAGGAAGAATGGAGAGCTTTATGACAGTGAATCTTCCTATCCCAAAACATGACATTTCTTCCATTTGTTCATGGGATGAGATTAGTCTCTATAATGTCAGGTTTTAGAAACACTATATCTGCTCGATATAAGCAAATACTGTGAAAGTTTTCTTATTTCTATATAATTAGAATTAGTTCTGTGAAGCTTTGTGAAAGTATCTTGGATGAGCCATCAACAGATTTCTGCAGAATTGGAAAGATCTCTGCAGGCTTCACAAGTCAATGGTTTCCTCTTCTGTTACAGTGACAAACTTTTTTCCTGAGACGTGGTGGCTCTACAGTGCTATACTTCCTCTGTCACTCTAAACCAAACCTGGTTTAGGAGAACTTCTAGCTCCAGCCTTTCCCTTCCCTAATTCCTTCACTGACCATGAATGAGCACAGTCTGTGCAATCCTAATCATTGTCTAAAAGGTTATGCGTGTGCACACATGTTTTTGTATGTATTGGGGAGGGGATGCTGGGTACATGGCAATGCTTGCTCAGATAGGAATTTTCTGAACCTTCTCTTTCTGCTTCCTTCAGCATTCATGCACTCCTCTGCCTCAGCCCTGCTTATGGCACCTCCTACACAGACTGAGCCCTGTCTTGCTGGGAGTGTATATTTATGCTAATGCCTGAGCTCAATCCCTTTTCTTTTCTTGATGCACCTCTGTGAGTTTCCATGGCTCTAATGGTCTTAGATGTTTTTGGCAGCATTTAAAATATGGAATTTGTGGTTTTCTCAGCCTTTTAGCGTCCCTGAAAATGTAGTCGGGGCTTTTGTTGAATCTTACTACTCTCAGAGGTTTCCAAGGGGAAAAAATGGGAAATTACAAACAAAGATGCTAAAAGTGGCCACCACATTCCTACTACATGTCCTAAGTCCAACTTCTTTGTAAGGAGCCTTTTCTTACATGGTATGATATGTGAATTGCAATAAATGACATAAGAAATTATTGTCCAAAGCATATTCTGAACTATTTATTTAAGCTCTTTTTCCAACGGGAATACTTTGGAGCCAGTTCCTCTTTCCACCTCTTATATACTCAGAGAAAGCAAGCTAATTTCAATAGTAGCCTAAAAAGCAGATAAAATTAACCAATCAAGTCTACTTCAAAAGGTTGCAAAAATATACTTTAAGGCAAAAATAAATGCTTTGAAAAACATATCACAATTTCCCGAGCCTTGAGAATAAACTCAAACTTTAGGCAAATGTCTACTACCAACCTTGCTGTCCATCTGGCATGGTCACAATGATGGGCTGACCTATCCCACTGGTCGGGATGGAGTGCAAGTTTCCAAGCTGGATGCCATCTGTAACTATTGTGATGACTTGCTGGCCCCCCGAGCTAACTACTTGCTGAATTGCACCATCCACAGATTCTGCGGTAACTACCTCCTCCGTAGCCACTACTGGAACAAAATATATATGTAAAGATCATTGAGCATATACAAAAGTACAGATAGAAGTTTATTTTTCTTTGCTACTTTGGCTTTCCCTGTTCTCTTACACAGAAACACTGTTACATGGTTTTTCTTAAAGGCAGTCTCCAGTGGTGCTGTGCATACCTATATTAACAACAGACTACAAGCCCCACAATTTATAACTAAATGAGTTCTGACTATGCATATGTATATTTAAATAAGTAATATCTCTTCATTTAGTTATATGAGGCACAAAATTTATAAAATCCTCTGAGGTCACAGATATAACAAAGGTTATGCTTGCTTAATAAAATTCTACAATCCAAAAGAGAATTTTGTATGTGGTTATACTCCATTTACGTTTACGTATGAGACGATATGCATTTCCATATTCAAAGAAACATGGAAATTTGTATTTTTCAAGTAAACAGAATAAGCATTATTCCCTTTCTGGATTGTGTGAGCAAGGGTTGCCTTGGTAGCAATGGCCTACAGATCTAGTACTGCATGACAGTAAATAATACAATACGTTAACATTTATATAAGTAAAATCCAACACTATGTTCTTAATAGAGGCTCAGAGAGGATTCTGACATCTGAAAGCAGCACCCCTGGCCTTGCTTGGGTAAAGAAATCACAAGTTAATGCTGCCAAAATCCTTTCCCACAGGTAATCCTATGCCCAACTACTGATCCCAAACAACATACACAGGAACATTCATAGCAGCTTTACTCACAATAGTCAAAAACTTGAAACCAACCAGATATCCATCAAAAGCAGAATGGATAAAAAGACTGTGGTAGATTCATGCACTGGAATACTACACAGCAATTAAAATGACTAAATGCAAAACATGGATAAATATGACAAAAACCATGCTCAGTGATATAAATCAGATGCAAAATATATACTGTGGAATTTAAGAAACAACAGATGAACATAGGGGAAGGAAAAAACAAAAAAAAAAGAGAGGGAGGCAAACCATAAGAGACTCCTAACTTGAAGGATCAAACTGAGGGTTGCCGGAGAGAGGTGGGTGGGGGATGGGCTAGATGGGGGGATGGGTAATAAGAAGGGCACTTATGATGAGCATTGGGTGTTGTATGTAAGTGATGAATCACTAAATTCCACTCCTCAAACCAGCATTACACTACCTGGTAACTAACTAAAATTTAAATTAAAACTTGAAACATGAAAAAAATAAAAATTAAAGTTAAATGAGAAAAGAGCAGAGCCCAAATTAGGACAACTGCCTGGTACACAATCTTAAGAAGAGAATTTTCCAGGAAAGGAATATTTGATGAAGGGTTATATATATTTATCATAAGGAAGGATACTCCATAAAGCTACAGACTTTATCTTATGTTTTTCATACATGCAAGGCTCTGTGACTTTAATCTTATGGGATCCAAGGGGATCGTTTTTTTTTCCTTTATGCTTGGAATGCTCCTTTTTGGTTATTGTTTTTTAATGAAGCAGATGTACAATGTGTGATTGAGGCAGAAATAGAGCCCATGATTTGAGATTTTTCTCAGTCATTTTGACATCAGCAAATGTTAAAGTATAGCTTCCTTGACAGTCTAGGAAGAGGCACTACATACATTAAAAGTTGAAAATTTCCTTTACCACTGGAGCATGTTAGACATGTTGAGTCCCACACTGACCTTACAAGTCCCTACCTGTGGCCACAATAATTGGTACAATCCACCACGAACCTGGAGTAGAACCCAGGGTTCTGGCTTTGAAGTCTGAGCGGCCAAGCCCACACTCCTCCCCTGCTTTGGATTTTGTGCTGTGTGGCCTTCCGGATTACTGCACTGGACCAGTGTGTAGGGTGCACCAGCCAGGCCAGCAGGCCACATCCCCAGGTCTGTGGGGTGTGCAGCACCATCCTACTGCCACAACGAGGGAAAGGTGGTGTGAGAGAGGGAAAACTGCCTGCCGTGCTCACTTTTTTAGGTCTCGATTTCCTTACGGAGCCACTGCGGGCATGTAATAAAACTTTGGGTTTTTTTCTCCTTTTAATCGTTCTCATATAAATTTAATTCTTACTCCAGCTGGAAGATCCTAAGGGGTAGAAAAGAATTTTCCCCTCCCTTCTCCTACATGGTATTTTAAGTTCATCAAAATATACAATACTACTTTAAGACTGATGATCCCCAGAGGGGAAATAGATTGGGGCACAGCAAAATGGGTAAAGGGGGTCAGTTTTATAGTGATGGGTGGTAACTAGCCTTTTGGCAGTGATCACTCTGTGGTGTTTACAGATGTTGAACTATAATGTTGTACACTTGCAGCATTTATAAAGTTATATCCCAGTATTACCTCAATAATAAAAAAAAATAGGTAATACTGTTTTAAAACTCAGTAACACAGTTTGGATCAGTCTTTTTTTTTTTTTACTTTTTTTTTTAAATGTTGATTTATTTTTGAGAGAGAGAGAGAAACAGGAGCACGAGTAGGGGAGGGGCAGAGAGAGGGAGACACAGAATCAGAAGCAGGCTCCAGGCTCTGACCTGTCAGCACAGCGCCTGACACGGGGCTCAAACCCACAAACTGTGAGATCATGACCTGAGCTGAAGTCGGACACTTAACTGACTGAGCCACCCAGGCGCCCCTGGATCAGTCTTTATAGATTCTAAGAGTTGCTCAAAAAGCTCTGACAAACCTAAGGCTAAGGCTATACTATGCAAAAAGAGTAACGATTCACATTATGTGGCTATCAAGCAACTGAAATGTGGTGGTCTGAAGTGAGATGCTACTGTTAGTATGAAATTCACACTGAATCTCAAAGGCAGTATGAAAAAAAGAAAGTAATATATCTTACTAATAATTTTTATTGATTTCTTATAGAAATATTTTGGATATTTTGGGTTAAATAAAATATATTATTTAAAAAACAAAAAATATATATTGTGTACTTCCCATTTTTGAACTAAACAGTGATTACACAGGAGTAGTCACTTTGAGATAATTCAATAAACTGTAAACTTATGATATATGCACTTTTCTGTATGCATATTACATTTCAATAGAGAAGCATCAAAAGGAAAAATGACACTAATGGATTACAACACAATGAATCTTTAAAAATCCGTTTCTCCTTCATGAAAAAGGAGAGAAAGGGAGAAAGAAGAAATATCTTGATAGAAGAATGACATCTAATTAACAAAACAAGAAAAATTATCATTGTAACCTCCAATGTAATAATTGACTCAAGCAAGGGTCACTAACGGATGTTAAAACCACTGAAATGTTCTGAGAAACAAGATATTCATATGTTCTCAAAGTATCACACCGAAGATTAGTAAGAGGAAAATGTGCCTATAAGGACCTGGCAGTAACCACTCTCACCAAGTGGTCATTATCAGGATGGCCTGACATGTACCTCCTGACATGATGCAATGGGAGATTACAAAATATCACTTGTGTTCTTCCTGGAAATGTTTGACCTGCATCTACTTATTAAGAAACAAATGAATCCGGAATGTGAATGATCTTCCAGACAATGGGCATAGACTCTACAAGGATTTCAATGTCAAAAAGAAAATGGAGGGGCACCTGGCTGGCTCAGGTGGTTGTTCAGGTCATGAACTTGTGGTTAGTAATTTCGAGTCCCAAGTCGAGCTCTGTGCTGACAGCTCAGAGCCTGGAACCTACTTCAGATTCTGTGTCTCCTTATCTCTCTGCCCCTGTCCCACTAGCGTTCTGTCTCTGTCTCTCTCTCTCAAAAATAAACAAACATTAAAAAAAA
The DNA here is from genome assembly GCF_018350195.1 of Panthera tigris. NCBI lineage: Eukaryota > Metazoa > Chordata > Mammalia > Carnivora > Felidae > Panthera > Panthera tigris. The sequence continues at coordinate 53,590,486 of NC_056665.1, read as the reverse complement.
AAAAAAGAAAGAAAAGGGAGGCAGCAGGACTGTCCTAGGTTTGGGGAGAATAAAGAGACACAACAACCAAATACAATATGTGAAATTTGGATCCTGGAGGAAAATAAACAAATACTTACAAAGGACATTTTGGGGACAACTGAGAAAACTTGAATGTGGACCGCATGTCAGATAATGTTACTACATTAATGTTGATGTTTTTAGGAAATATAATGGAGCTATGAATATGTAGCAGGCTATCCTTGTTCTTGGGAGATATATGATGAAGTATTTAAAGGTGAAGTGTCATGATATCTGCAGCCTACTTTCAGATAATGTGGTAAAATAAAAGTGTGTGTGTGTGTGTGTGTGTGTGTGTGTGTGTGTACACATGCAGGTGTGGCAAGATTTTAACAGTTGGTGAGTACAGGTGAAAGATACAAAGTTTATCCCCCAATTTTTCTATGGGTTTGAAAACTGTCAACCTAAAAACTGTTCTAACATAACTAATTCTGAAAAGAGAAATCACACAAAAACTATTCCTTAACGATACAGGGTTTTTTCATGTATTATTTGAGGCAACACTTTATAAAAAGAGTAATTAAATAAAACCATTCTCTCCTGAAGTCATGTTACCTACCATTCAGATGCAGAGTTGCTCTAAAACATGCTAAGTTGCTACCAACTCCCAGTAGAACATCATGGGTTATCAATGAGCTCCTTTTTTAGAAAAGGCAAGGTAAGTTATTGGGACCCCAGTTTTCAAAGATGTACTCATGGCAGGGTGACAGACTTGGCTGCCACCCTGTTACTCTGTTACTTGGTAATCAAGGGTCACGATACAAACTGCAGAAGATAATACTGAAAACACAAAAAACCTTTATGTTTTGAGTTCTCTCATTTTTGTTTCTCTTAAACTATAATTAGGCTTTATCACCAAGCACTTAAGAAAATTTCAGGAAGAGAATTATAAAATGAAATGTAGGCCACAGTAATATATTCAAAAGAACAACTACTAAGGTTTTCAAACACATTAACTATTGCTTTGATTTTTTAAAAAAATATATCCATATGAAAAAGAAATGTTCACTCTGGTTGAATGCTAACTACAAGTAGTAAATGCTTTAAAGCGTAATCATCTCTAAGAAATTTCTGAGATCACACACAATCAAGGCACAATTCAAGAACTTTCATCTTTGCACTATTCGCAATGACTGTCATTAAAATAATAGAGTTCCTCCCTTTCATCTGAAAAGTTTTCTTTTTTAAGTTGTACTATAGTAAGGAATTTAAGAAAAAATTATAAGAAAACCAATTACGTAAGAAGACAAAGTGTCCCTCAGAAACCCTATGAACAACACAATAGTGAAATGTTGAAACATGTAAGAATAAAAGAGAAACCCTAAAAACTTTAAGAGTGTTAATTAAAATACATACAGGGGCACCTGGGTGGCTCAGTTGGTTGAGCATCTGACCTTGGCTCAGGTCATGATCTCACGGTTTGTGACTTTAAGCCCCACATCTGGCTCTCTGCTGTCAGTGCAGAACCCACTTCAGATCCTCTGTCTCCCCACCCCCCACCTCTGCCCCTCCTCCACTTACACTCTCCCAAAAATAAATACATCTAAAAAAAATAAATACATACATACACACACCTCTAAATGTTAAAACACCTCTAAAGGATAAAAAAAATTAGTGTACTATTTACTGGTCTAAATCAAAAGTCAGATTGTTATATACAAAGAGAGCCTAGATAACCTGCAGCATCTTTGAAAATATCTGAGATCTCTTGTTCAACAAAACTTCTTAATTATAACACCATAAAAGCCTAATAAGACAGAGAAAAACCCACTTTTAAGATGTTCTAGGGATTGAAAATTCTACATATAAATATTTCAACACTAGAAACTTATGCTCACTAAAAACATTTCAAAGGTATTGTGCTTACAATTGAACCTGAAATTAAAAACAAAAAAGCAAAACCAAAACAATCTTATAAAGTCCAGTAACTTATCCCTTAAAGCCAATTAATTCACTTTTACAGATCTAGTTTAGGAACAGCAAAAAAACAATGTGCAAAGGGGACCTGATTCAAATTTCACTCTTAGGAGAAAGGAAGAAAAGAGCCACCAGGTGCATTATACCTCTAGAAAAACATCTTAATAAAAATGAACAGAAGTTGCTCTAAAGAAAAAAAGAAGGGTGGTCATAGATGTCTATTTAATCAAGAGATTATGTAGTTGGGCTGCAAAAAAGAATAAGGCTAAGCAAAGCAAAATCAATATAGGACCTCACGCTACAGCCAAAAATTAGTGTTTCATGAAAGTTTATTTTAAAAGGACCAGACAAACTACACTACAGCTGTAAGGCTTACATCCAACCAATCAAAACTTCCAATTCTACATCCCAAATAATTCTCAAATCTATTTGCTTCTTATCTCTTTGCCAAATCCTAACCCATGCTACCATTATCTCTTCCCCAGCTGACTGCATTAGACTCCTAACTGAACTTCCTTTCAGAGTGTGCCAAAGTAATAATCACTTTAAAGGTCCTTTATTTATTTTTTTTAAGTTTATTGATCCATTCTTAGAGAAAAAGAGAGAGAGAAAGAGAGCATGCAGCATGGAGAGGGGGAAGGGGCAGAGAGAGAAGGAGAAAAAGAATCCCAAGCAGGCTCCATGTTGTCACCACAGAGCCCGACGCAGGGCTCGAACCCACAAACAGTGAGACCATGACCTAGGCCGAAATCAAGAGTCAGATGCTTAACCAATTGAGCCATCTATGTGTCCCAAAAGTCCTTTATAATCTTACTTTCAACCACCAGGAGTTACTCTCCCATTTGCCGGGCTTAGCCACACTGGCCTCTGAAGTCCCCTTACAAGCTCTTTCCTGCCTCAAAAGCTTTACACATGTCCTCTTCCTCAAATACTCTTCCCCCAATGTTTGCTTACTAATTCCTACTTAATCTTTAGTTTAAATATCTCCTTCTAGGAAGATTCTCTGGCCCACCAGACTAGGTTAAAATCCTGCATTCTTTGTATGTACCACTAATGACAGTTATTTTATCTGATTAATATCTTGTTCTACCAAAAGACTACATGTTCCATAAAGGTTGGGATTGTATCTGATTGTTTACCATTTTCTCTCTAGCACCAAGCAGAGTAATGAGGTCAAAAGAGATGTTCAACAAAAACCTGTTCAATGCATGAATAAATATTTTCTCATTAAAAATGAATGGCTGTTTATAAACAACAAGTGGAAATTTGAGCACAAAAACAGTTTTCAGTGTCCATCACAAAACATGATCTATCCCTCCATGAATTTTTATTGTTTGTACATTTTTGTTTTGTTTTAAAGCAGAGAGAAAGAGGGAGTGAGGATGTGAGTTGCCTGAAGTTTTGATTTTTTTAATAGAAAATACCTATAAGAGTGGCCTGTAAGCTTTGGTAGAAAGACAGGATAATATAGCTGCCTCTGCTTATTAATAAATACAGCATACTACATGGCGGTGGTTTTCTTCATGGGGCAAAAGGCAGCTGCAACCTCCAAAAGAAAACCTTTTCACTTTTTTGTATCTTCATTTTGGAATAATTTCCAAAATGGAATGAACTGGAATGGAGTTCTTATCTACCTAAATCCCTAAATCCCCATCCATTAAAGAAGGACAGAGGAGCAAAACACTCCTCTGCTTCAACAGACACACCTCAGGAGTAAAAGCAAGAATGGTGATGCTTTTGTTTGATATAAGACAAAATGATAATCACAGAAATAGTTATTCCTATCACAAGCCAAATTATACACATTCTAGAAGAGACAAGTCCACTGATACCAAAAAACTGCAGTATATTATAGTTGTCACAGACATACATACAACTTGGGAATCAATCAGACCCTGAGCACAGAACTTTTTTACCACTTAATGACCATGCTGTTTAGGGCAAAATTATTTAATCTCATGAATCTCAGTTTCATCATATATAAAATACAAGCACTACTTTATTTCCCAGATCCTAACTAGGATGTCCTTGAAAAAAAGTACACATAAACATTTCCTAAAATCGAGATGAGTCTGACAATTGATGTTAAAAGAAATTGAACAGTCAAGAAATAATTAGCCTGAGCATGTAGAAATTGAGTGGTGAGAAGATATTTCTTTATCTGATTTCACACCTCAGCTGAGTTATTTACACTGGTGGCAATGTACTCACCTGAACTTTAACTTAATTCAAGCTCTTAAAATATCTTCAGAAAGATTCCACTATGATGTAGCATTAAAATGAAAAACTACTGCGCTCAGAAGATTGTATGCCACATGCAATAAAAGTCAACTGAAATTCCTAATCTCTCAGACTAGACCATATATAACATTTTCAAAAGTAGAAGTTAGAGAAGTTGGTATGACTAACTCATGGAGCCAAATATCTAAGTGTCGAAATTTCAGATGACCTTCAAGAATACCTGCTTAATTTTCAGAGATATATACTTTAAGACAAAACATTTAAAGTTTAACCAAATAGAAACCACCAATGAAATTAATGTTCTTTGCTATGCTTATGCAATGACAAAGATGCTAAGGAGATCTAGGTATAGGCTATAAAAGCAGCATATCAACAGGGATTCTGAAAAATCTTAAGACTCCCAAATAAAAAGGAGTAGATTCAAACACTGATTATGATGCTGAAACTGGAGAATAGATAAATGTTTATTAGCACTAGTTAGTAAAAAAACAGAGAGAGAGAAGAGAGAGGTAGGTACATTTTTCCCCCTGAAAAAAATACACTTTTCAATCAGAACACCATAATGAGTCAAATCCAGTAATGAAGACCTTCAAGCTTTTGGGTGAGGATTCAATGAGATCATAAGTAAAACATTTACCATGGTGCACAGCATACACAGTAAGCATTCAATGACCTGTTGTTGTTATTTTTATTATTGATCACAATTTGAAAACACACTAATTTAAATAATGAATGACAACAAATTATACCCCCTTACCCTGGCCCCCTGCCTTCACATGGCCATAATCTGAAATCTGCTCACTTTAGCCCTTTATATTATCTTCCTAGCCTTGTAAATATTTGAGTCTCCAACCTTTTAATGTACGCATTTGACTTGTTTTTCTAACCTGGAGTTTCTGAAGAATTGGACAATGGAGCAGATGCTTCAGCTAAGGCAGCTAACGTAGCTAATACTGATGTGGAGGAGTTTCCAAACTGAACAGCTGATACACCTGTTTCATCTACGAGAAAAGAGAAAATAGATTTAAAAATTTTTTAATTTTAAAGGAGCTTAATTCTGCATTTTTCTGATATTCTATTTTGCTTTATTCAATTCTTAAATGAAGCTTGGATAATAGTTTTGTGAAAAACAAGCTTTGATAGCATTAGTTTTTGAAAGATAATATTGTAGCTCATTTTGCAATATCATCTTTCTTGATATTGTCTCATAAAAATCTTTTTTTGCCAATACAAAAGAAAACCAAGTGACTGATATAATCTTACCCTCATTCTCCAACAGTCCTTTCATAAAAGGAGGAACACCTACTAAAGCATAAAATCCCAACAGCTATCCTATATGCATCTCAATACCTGTTGCCTTGGATGAATTTTCTGAAGATACCAGACCTGTTAGGTTCACCACCCCTCCAGGTCCGATGATAAACTGTGGTGTGGCAGCATGTATCGTCACAGTGTCAGGACTCTCAGGGTTTGTGTTGATTTGGTTCTGCATAGCAATCTAGGGGCCAAATCAACACAGTGTTTTCAGAATTACAACCAGAACATAGGGCACAGATTCTCAATGCAGTACAAACACAAAGGAAATTCTAAAATTTAAGAAGAATCCTATAATACAAATGAAAATCTTTGTATACAGTCTACTGAGAGCGTAGTGGTAAATCAGAGACAGGAATTTACATCCTAATTCCCTGTTAGGTAAAGCAGTAAAATCCCATGAGAAAAGATATCTGAAAGGCTTTCATAGAACACAGTTGGATATTTTGCTGCCCTGTGGCTATAGAAATTATATTACTTAAATTATTTCCTCTACTATATTCAGCAATATATAACACTATACATACAAAGCATGTCCTTCGCAGGGCACTTGTTATGATGAGCACTGGGTGTTTTACGTAAGTGAATGAATCATTGAATTCTACTCCTGAAACCAATATTGCACTGGATGTTAACTAAATATAATTTAACTAAAAATTTGAAGGGAAAAAATAAATAAATAAAGCATGTCCTCCCCAATTAATTCTTTTCTATCTTCAACCCTGGCCCCCAAATTGCACTCCTAGGAGTAAAAGAATTCCAAGAGGCACCACAAAATCCATCTTCCTGAACATATAACATCTTTTCAGTAGAGTCAGAAGTGTCTTAAAGAAAAGTTCTACTGGGAAGGAGAACAAGAAGATAGGCAAGAGGTTGTGAGTAAAGATAATTTACATCAATGTTGTGTAGCTAAAAAAAAGAGAGGCAATACTGGTTATTTAAAAAACCTGTCTCAGGGCGCCTGGGTGGCTCAGTCGGGTAAGCACCCAACTTTAGCTCTGGTTGTGCTCTCAAAAGTTGAGTTCGAGCCCCACGTCGGGTTCTGTGCTGACAGCTCAGAGCCTGAAGCCTGCTTCAGATTCTGTGTCTCCTTCTCTCTGCTCCTCCCCCATTTGTGCTTGGTCTCTCTCTCTCTCTCTCTCTCAATCTCTCTTTCAAAAATAAACATGAAAAAAAAAAAAAAAAAAAAACCTTGCCCAAAAGCCATAAGTAACTAGGCTCATAAACAGATTTTTTTTTGAGGATGATGAAAAATAAAAGAAACCAATCAAAATTATAAAGACTGCATCAATTACTCAGAGGGCAATTTTATAGTTGCTAAAGGAAATTTTTAGTGGAAGTTTAACATATTTTGAAAAACCACATTGTATCCAAATATGCAACAAAAATAATTAATATAATAAAATGTCTAGAAGGGGAATTCAGGAACTTAAAAACACAGAAAGTAATCACCTTATTTAATCTTCTAATGTTACATGTAAAGACTATGGTCTCAGAAAAATGAATAGCAATGAACAAAGAGTAAGTGAAAGAGGAAAGGACTGTCCAAAATAACGAAATCCAAAATGAAAAGCTAGAAGCTAAATAGCTCAAATCACCCCAAGACAGAGATCCTTTTATTTTCTCAAATTAAAGCCAAAGGTTACCTGTAATATCTCTGCCAAATCTTCATTCCCGTTGTCTATTGAAATATCAAACGCAGTTTTACAAAATTTACTTTGCGTGTGTACATCAGCACCATATTTGATTAAAAGTTCCACCACCTCTTGATGATTGTGTTCTGTGGCCCAGTGCAGAGCTGTCATCTTCAACATGTCCTTTGCATTAACATCAGCACCATGCTATAAATATATTGCAAAATAAGATATTTCTACAATATGAAATATAAAGAATTCCAAATAGGAAAATACTAGCCACTATGCTTTAAAGCAATAATGTGCTACTAACATGATCGGCTATTTTTTGTGTTGAATAATCTGTATGTTCCACAAATCTCCACACATCTGTCACTTAATCAGTTTTCTATCATGCTAACTTTGCCAACTGTTTTCCTTCTAATTTCTTAAGAGTGCAGCAATGATTTTTTCACTCACCCGGAGGTGAGCATCATGACATAAAATGGCATAAGAAGTGAAGGACTGCTATGAGCACTCCTCCAAAACCCTCTTTAATTCTACTCCCTTATTTATACAGAGATAGCCTCTGCTTTCAAAACCAGTATAATATAAAAAATAAAAGGAGCTATCCTTTTATATAAATAAAATATATATATGTATAAAATATATATATAATATATAAATATAAAATATATATATTTATATATAAATAAAATAAAATATATCCTTTATATAAATAAAAAAGGAGCTATCAGGGATGTACTGTCCAATGTGGCAGCCACTACACACATGTGGTTAAGCACATGAAATATGGCTAGTCCCAATCGAAATGTACTAAGTATGTAAACACACACTGGAATTCAAAGACTTAACACCAAAAAAAAAGGATGTAAAATATCTCATTAACAATTTTTACATTGACTTCATGTTGAAATGACAATATTTATATATATGAGGTTGAATAAAATATAATATTAAAATTAGTTTTTACTTTTTTAATGTAGGTAATAGAAAATCTAGAATTACATGTGTTCACATTTGTGGCTTACACATTGTATGTCTGATCTAAAGGTTATAATAAAAATCCTTATTTGTATTATTTATTTGTTAATCATCCAAGCCTTATGTTTCCTTCCATATTTTAACTGTGTCAAGTAAGACAAAGCCATAGTCCCTCATCATAATGGAAACCAAGGTCTCAGAAATCAACTGTCTGACTTAACTAAGAACATACCTAGAGGAAGTTCTTCTTCTCCCACAAAGAAAGCTTTAAGATAATTTTCATTTGATGGAATTACATACAAAAAAAATGAGGTAACATAGAAAAAAAAAAGTAGATATTTAATAAAACTAGTTCCCTTCTCCCTCTTACAAAACCATAAATCCTTTGAAGGCTGACTTTCAAAAGCAAAGTGCAAAAAGAAAACACATACCTTAAGTAAAACCTCTACTATGCTGGCATGGCCCTCAGAAGCTGCCATATGTAATGGCGTTCGGTCCACTTTGGTTCTCGCATCCCTACTTACACCAGCTCGGAGTAGTACTTCTGTGGTGGAGTAATGCCCATACTGTGCTGCCAGATGAAGTGGAGAGGTTCCCAGCTATACCGCAAGAAAAAAAAATCCACATTTATAATTGTGGTTTGTTTTTTTTTTTTTATATTTATTTTTGAGAGAGAGCAAGTGAGAGAGAGAGAGAGAGAGAGAGAGAGAGTGTGTGAGCAGGGGAGGGGCAAAGAGAGAGGGAAACACAGAATCCGAAGCAGGCTCCAGGCTCTGAGCTGCCAGCACAGAGCCCAACACAGGGCTCGAACTCACGGACCACGAGATCATGACCTGAGCCAAAGTCAGGCACTTAACTGACCGAGCCACCCAGGCTCCCCTATAACCGTTTTTTAACACACTTCTATTACTACCTTCTAGTTTATATTTTCTGTTTACATAGCAAACAGATTATATTATCTGTTTACAGAGTAACTCAAAACTCAAGAAAATAATTTATGCTTACCACATATTCGTCCTAGAGAAATTCCCATACATTTCTCAATGAGGAAGAAAAGTCAGTATTTTATTTAATTCAAACTTGCTTTTTTATTTAACAGATAAATAGCATGAACAAAATTAATTGCATCATAAATTAGAGATAATTAGGGTTTGAGAAATTTTTCTAAGTACTGGAATGTTTTCCCCATATCAGTCACACAAAACTAATTTTCATCTATGAAATTCATATCAAATAAATATAATAGTGTAGATTTTGCATTAAATTGTTTTTGAAGCACTTAAAAAAATAAATTTATTAAAGCAACTCAGTGATCTTTTTAAAGAAGTTCATATAATCATTTTTCAAGGGAAAAACCTGCTGAGGTATACTTGCCAAAGGTGAGTCAGGACAGACCCAAACAGAGCCCAGTTCTCCTGAAACTCTTGCATGTGGTATAGCCACTATAATAACATTAAATTCACAGTATGCAGGGGAAGTAGTAAAATGTAAGTTAGGAAGAACCTTATCAGAGGCATATACTTTAATAGGTGAAACTCAGAATTAAGTTACACACATTTAGAGGCATAGAAAGTCCCTATTAACTCTGATTACCAAAGGCACTGATGTTCCAAAGAACCAAGATAGTTCACTAGAACATGAAATTTGTTAAGATCACTACTATAATGATAGCAAGTAAGATTTCTGTTAAAGCACTTTCCATGGCAAGCACTATTCAAGAGTTTCTTTGGGGAACATTCTTTTTTTATTTTTATTTTTAGAAAGAGAGAGAGAGCATGCACACGAGTGGGTACAGGGGCAGAGAGGGAAAGAGAATCCCAAGCAGGATTCAGTGTGAATCCAGACGTGGGGCTCAATCCCTCAATCCTGGGATCATGACTTGAGCTGAAATCAAGAGTCAGGCGCTCAACTGACTGAGTCACCCGGGTACCCCAATTTGGGAAGTATTCTTGTAAGTTCAATTGTTGCCTCATAGATCATGTACATGTTCAAATTTACTAGGAACTGCCAAACTCCTCCACAATGTTTATAGCAATTTACACATATCCTCACCAATGTCTGAGACTGCTAAGCTTTTTTTGGCAAATCTGGTAGATATGCAATAGCATTTCATGATTTTACTTTGCATTTGCCCAATTATTAATGTAGTTGAGCATCTTTTCACATTTATTGGTCATTTGAACTTTCTCTTTCATTTGACCGTAACAAGTCATTTGCCCAGTCTTCTTTGCCTTGTGTGTCTTTTTTATTGCTGTCATGGGAATTCATTATGTGTTATTGATACTAACCCTTGTTAAGATCCTTTTGTCTGGGGGGTGCCTGGGTGCCTCAGTTGGTTGAATCTGACTCTTGATTTCAGCTCAGGTCATGATCCGACAGTTCGTGGGTTCGAGTCCCACATTAGGCTCCACACTGACAGTGTGGAGCTTGCTTGGTATTCTCTCTCCCTTTCTCTCTGCTCCTCCCCTACTCCCATGCATGCACCCACTCTATCTCCCTCAAAAATAAACATTAAAAAATTTTTTTTCTAAGATCCTTTTGTCTTGATACACTATAGTATCACTGTGATATGTTTAGATATAGATTTGTTTTTTAATTGTTCCTCCTATAGATTAGCTGGGCTACTTGAATCTGAGCTGCTCTCTTTCACCAGTTCTGGAAAAAATCCCACCCATTATCTCTTAAAATTATTTCATCCCTCTTCTCACTATCCTTGTGGATTTTTTATTAGATACATTAGACTTTCGCATACCAGCCTTCATGACTTCTGAGATCTTAAATTTTCTATTTTTCTGTATTCTGGATTTTTTTTCATACCTTTCAGTTTATTAACTTTCTCTTTAGCTGTTCCTAATCTATTAAAATCTTATCTAGAGGGGCACCTGGGTGGCTCAGTTGGTTAACTACCTGACTTCAACTCAGATCATGATCTCACGGTTTGTCGGTTCAAGCCCCACGTCAGGCTCTGTGCTGACAGCTTGGAGCTTGAAGCCTGTTTCAGATTCTGTGTCTTCCTCTCTCTCTGCCTCTCCTTCACTCCTACTCTGTCTCTCTCTCTCTCTCTCTCTCTCTCTCTCTCTCAAAATAAACATTAAAAAATTATTTTAAATAAAAATAAAGAAACAAATAAATAAAGCTCAGGTCATGATCTCACAGTTCGTGAGATAGAGCCCTGCATCAGGCTCCAAGCTAACAGCACAGAGCCTGCTTGGGATTCTTTCTCTTCCTCTCTCTCTCTGCCCCCCTCCTGCTCACATGGGTGCATTCTCTCTCTCTCTCTCTCTCTCTCTCTCTCTCTCTCTCTCTCTCTCTCAAAATAAATAAATAAATAAACTTAAAATCCTTGTCAATCTGCTCTGGTGCTAGTTGTTCCAGTGAGTTATTTTCCAAGTTGCTTTGTGTCCTTGTGCATTTAGTCATTTTTGACTGTTCATTTTCCTTGAAATTTCATTTGTGGATACTGTGATGAAGGCAGGTCCCCCGGGAAGAATATTAATTTGCTTCTTCCAGGAACCTGGGGTAACCTCAATCCAAAGACTATTTTAAATTCATTTTTCAGTGTACAGTTTTTCAGAATGCACAAGAATTTATGAGTTCAGGTGACAAATGTGTCCAGGGATGGCTTGTGACTCCAAATCCTCATCAATAATTTTTTTCTTTCCATTTGGTGACTTGTTTCAAGTCAGTTCATTTTCCTTGCAGTGCCCTAACAACAGGGCAAGCAAGGGCAGGGACAGAAGTAGGTAGGAAGAGGGAAAGGGCATTTCTGGTTTACGCTTACACAGAAGGTGCATCTCTTTGGGATTCCAGAATTATGAGGAAAGGATTTCTTAGGAGGCTTCTATGAGCAGTCTCAGGTCTCTGTCTCCAGTAACCCATGCCAGTGAGGTGGGCAAACAACAGGCAAATTCACTGAGTTCAGCAAATATTCTTAGGGTCAAAATTCTCTGGATTCTGGTTGTTTGCTTAGTTTTGCAAGTTAATAATTCCTTATTTTCTTTCTAACTCATTAGTGCAGTAAAGAAGATTTTTTTAAATAGTTAATCAAAAAACGCTTTATCTTTTAGAAAGACAAATGCTGAAATATTTATGGATGAAATAAAATATTTCATAGAATTTGCTTTAAAATAATACAGAACAAAAAGTGGATGAAGTTATAGAGGAAACAAGATTCATCATTTTTTGGCATATTTGGTAATTTTTGAAGCTGGCTGAAGGGTATGCAGGGTTGATAGATACTTGAAATATTCCATAATAAAAAATTTTTTGTTTTTAATGAAAAACAAAAAAGAGCATAGGACAAGTATACCAGAAACAACAAAATCAAAAATCTAGAATTTTTAGTTGTTCTCAGTTAGGCAGGTTAATCCAGATTCCTAACCCTTCACACTCCCAAGACCATCTCTTTTGACTTACCCCAGGAATTAAGTACAATTATGGTTTTTATCTTCCTCACAATTGCCTTCTGTAGTTACTAGGAACATGTTCCCATTCCTTTCTTCCTCTTTGATCATGTTTGCAATAGTGTTACAAGTATCAATTGAAATATGAATATATTTCCTTTTTAGGAGCAATTATCACCTTAACCTCAATCTTTATCTGTTATTTTCTGAATTATAAATTCTACCTGTGCCATTTATCAGCTTTAAATTAAATTCCAAGCGCTACATTTTATATTCACCCTAAAATATTGAACTCCATAGTTTAAAAGAAAAACCCTTTTGTAGACAGAATATCTAGATAAGGTTGTCATATATACATGACATAAAGATACAAATCATTTCCTTTAAAAGTCAGCTATAATTCTAAAACTACAAATTTGCAAAAAAAAATTTTTGTTGTATATAAATACAATACTGACTTTATCTGAAAAAACTAAACAGAAGAAGAAAGAAAAAAAAAAGAGTACAACATTAAAATCATTCTTTACCCAGTCTGTAGTAAAAGGAGCTCCATTTGCCATCAAAATACGAACTTCATCATCTTGACCTGCTCGAGCCGCTTCTAAAAGCTTCTTCCCCAAATCTACCAGGGACATCTAAACAAAACAAAGATGAATTTAACATCTCTCTTCATACATTATGACATGATTATTTTTCTTGTATCTTTATTAATACCAATTCTCAAATATCCCTCTAAAAGTTTGTGAAATGGTTAATCTGCAACTACAGATCACACAAAAGCAATTTATATTTGAATTTTTGGAACAGATATTCCCTTTTTCATTAAGTTTTTACCTAGCATAATAAAATTAGTTTGAATTCTCCAAATATAGCTAGTAAACACAGATGAGGTAAGCAGCAGAGAAGGCTTGTCTAATATTTAGGAGTGATAAGAAACTGTTTTCACTGGAGTAGTTGCAGCAATAGTTTTTCATAAAAGTAAACAGAAATAAGGTACAAGATACTGTCCTCTGTAGTTGATGAAAATTAAAATAAATATATCATAACAGCTTTTTGCAATGGTAAATCAGTAGATGTACTCAGAACGTAAAAATAATACTTTGAATGATTGCACAGTCAATATACATTCAAGTTCTTCCAGAAAAGGACACAATTCACATTCAAAGAAAATGCTGAAAAGAAAGTTGAACAGTATTATCAAAAGACTACATGTCTCACTAAGAACCTAGAAAGTTAAGTATACTTCATATCTTGTATTCAAGATACCTGAAAACACTAATGTCACAGGCCAGAGTTGTAAAAGTGTGTGGGAGTGGGGGTGTGGAGGTAAGTGGGGAGTGTATCTTCTTGAATAAGAAATACTGAAATATATGTTAGGGAACGATCATGAAAGGGTACACAAGTGAAGAAAGATTTGAATGTATCAGAGATGCTCAAATTCAAGAGATGATAGTTTTGAGGAGAAAAAAGGTCCCAAATTCAGAAAGACTATTCAACTGGAAAGCTATTCAATGATATTATATAGTATCCTTGAGGAAAGGCAAACAGGTACGGTTTGAGGCCTGGGAGGAAGGGAAGATACTGAATCCCTGAGATTTCCACGGGGAAAAATGTGCCCGTGTTATGAATTTGCCTCAATAAGTGAATACCCTTTGAGAATTCAGTAGTCAAGGGGAAAGAAGTTCTAAGAAGGGGATGTGAGGTTGATTAGTGTATTCTAATCTTGTATGAAGAGGTATTATTCAAGAAGGAGGGTAGAGGACTATGTATGTATGTATATATGTATGCACGTACATATGTACATACTTACGCGAGAAGGGAGTTGACAGAGCTTAGAGAGGTTATTTATACCAGGAAGGACAGACTTCATTACATAATTAGAAGAGATGTTAGGGAATGTAAAAAGATTGATTAAAAGATGTCCCTTGAAAGAACAGATTTATGCTTACATTACTGTATTTTTTAGTAGATTCTACAACATGAGAATAACCAAACACAGAAGGAGTAAGCAGAAACAGGTACTAATGCTGGGAGGCTTGCACAATGATTAAGTGAGATGAACATGTCCAAAACAGGTATTTGTCACAAGGCAGGAAAGAACTTCTTATAATTATTCAATTTATAAGGATAAAAATAATTTAGAATATATTCCATGGTGAAGAAGAAAAACAATCACATGAATTTATGTGTTTGATGTGGGGGTTTTTGCATGCTTTTTTTGTGTGTTACATTTTCACCCCTGAATTTCTGATTTCCTTTCTGTTTTCTTCCCATTCTCTCATACCTCAATGGAGTCACTGGAACCCAAGATACAAATTAATCCTGTTAAAGACACTATGATCTAAAGAGATTACTGATCTCTTATGAAGGATTCTTCCCAGGAAATATGTAGCAGGTGGATAGTAAAAATTTACATTACACTCAATAAGCAAAGAACCTGCAATCATTTCCTACAAAAGGCAGGGTAAGGCAAAAAGAAACTGACCTCTCTTCCAAAAAACTACAGTAAAATCTAAACTGGCCACACTAACACAGTGACTCCACTTGTATCACCAAAACTTAATATAAATGTGGTTTTATAATGAAATAAATCTTCACCCAAAATATACCCTTTTGAGTATGTCTACACAGGTAATATAAAATCAGTTTGAATTCATTCAGCATGCACACTTCCAGATGACTTAGACATCTGGGTATAGGGATTTTTCTCATTTTTGGAAGCTGGGTTGTCTGCCTTTTTCTTAATGTTTGTAAGCATTCATAACATACATTCTGAATATGAGTTCTTTGTCAGATACAATATTATAAATATCTCCCTCCAGAACCTGATTTCTTGACTCTCCACCCCTTTCTTTGATATCACATATTATTTTCTATGGGTAGATAATGAAACCTCAATGTACTAAAAAATTAAAATAAAATAAAATAATAAAATAAAATAAAATAAAATAAAATAAAATAAAATAAAATAAAATAAAATACAGCAAAGGAAAGTTTGCCATAAAAATGAATGTAAGAAACATCAATGTTTTAATTACACAAAATTTTGGTCTGATTCAAAATGAAAAGGGAAAAAAAAAAAACCACCATGAACCCAACATAACAACAATCAAAGGACATGACCATATATTTTCCAAAAGAGAAAACAAATAATTCATAAGCATAAAAAATGTTCAGTGTCATAACAGTCAAATAAATGTAAATAAAAGTAATTTCTGATGCAGTCAAGAATGAGTTGAGACTCTCACTTCCATATATAGTGACATAATGTTGATAGCAGTATAAAGGGATCAGATTTAAAATTTTTTTAATGTTTATTTATTTTTGAGAGACAGAGACAGAGCGCAAGAGGGGGAGGGGCAGAGAGAGAGGGAGACACACAATCCGAAGCAGGCTCCAGGCTCTGAGCTGTCAGCACAGAGCCCAATGTGGGGCTTGAACTCTTGAACTGTGAGATCATGACCTGAGCCGAAGTCAGACATTTAACTGACTGAGCCACCCAGGTGCCCCAGGATCAGCTTTTTTAGAATGTAAATTTGGCAATACATAAAGTTACCAAAATGTTCAAGTTTAATGACTTAATAAATGATCCTACTTCTGAGAAAAAATAATATACTGAAACAGATCTATCAATACACATATATACAAATAGATCTACATACATATTATTACATTTTTACCATGTGAACAAAGTAGGAAAATTGTGGAATCTGAGAATATGCAGTAGCTTAAAATATAGTTGGAAGTTACATAATAACATTAAAAAGTTATGCCACATTAAGTTAAAAGATACAAAACTAATTTTTGAATGTCAAAATATACACACAGAGAACAAAACACTGGAGAATATGTCAGTGATACGCTTACAGGAAATTTTGCTTTTATTTTACAAAGTTTCTATAATGTTACTATATTATCTTCCTAAATCAAAAGTGGGTTTTTTGTGATGCCTCAGTGACTCAGTCAGTTGAGCATCAGACTCTTGATTTTGGCTCAGGTCATGATCTCATGGGTTCATGAGATCCAGCCCAGCATCAGGCTCTGCACTGACAGCACAGAACCTGCCTGGGATTCTCTCTCTCTTTCTTTCTCTCTCTCTCTCTCCCTCCCTC
This sequence comes from Panthera tigris, assembly GCF_018350195.1. NCBI lineage: Eukaryota > Metazoa > Chordata > Mammalia > Carnivora > Felidae > Panthera > Panthera tigris. The sequence continues at coordinate 53,573,821 of NC_056665.1, read as the reverse complement.
CCTCTTTCCTCCTCCTCCTCTACTCACACATGCATGGTGTTCTCTCTCTCAAAATAAATAAACATTAAAAAAAATAAAAAGATTTCTTTAAGGGACAAATTACATTGTATGACTATCAACTAACTAAATGCGGACATTAAAGAAAGTTATATACTACTGACTTACTAAACAGGAAAAGTGGAAAAAATAAAAATGCTGGTATTGGGTACTTAAAGTAGTAAACTTACTGATCTGCTTACAAGAATTACAATGAAACAGTGATGCGTTTGAATGAATCAACTTCTCCCATAATTCATAATTCTGTAGTTGTCTTAGTTATTCAAAACATGACATATTTAAGGACTCAGGATACTTAAGTTATTGTAGTTTTAAGATCCCACGAATGGGGCACCTGGGTGGCTCAGTTGGTTAAGCCCCCGACTTCGGTTCAGGTCATGATCTCACAGTTCGTAAGTTCAAGCCTCACATCTGGCTCTGTGCTAACATCTCGGAGCCTGGAGCCTGCTTCAAATTCTGTGTCTCCCTTGCTCTGCTGCTCTCCCCCACTCGCATTCTCTCTCTCTTTCTCGCTCTCTTTCAGAAATAAATAAATGTTAAAAATTTTTTAATAAAATAAAATTCCATGAGCAACATAGCCATATAGTAGATATATGTAGCTGGATACTCTAAAACCATTAGGTCTCAAAATGGTAGCAGCACTGCCACCTAGAGGGCCCTTTGGATATATGTGAAGGCATTTTGGGGACTGATGCAGGACACAGTAAGGTGAAAGCTCTACTACCATTTAATGGGCAAGTGTCAGGGATATTAGAAGTCTAGCAATGCAGGAAACAATTCAGTATGGCAAAGAATTGTCACATGTTCTGGGTGGCTTCCAAAGGCTCCAATGAATATACCTAAGACTAGAACTTAATATGTAAACAAAATGTATTTTTCCATAGTTGTTAATGTATCCCAAATTTCTCAGAAGGCAACCATACAATAAATCTGTTTTGTTCAGAACTTTACTAAAAATTGTTCACTATTTTGGAAAATCACATCACCCATGTCAATGCCACTTGGTTATCTGGAATCACCAATATAAAACACTATCAATCAGGTTTCACAGCTATCATTCATAGTGACTCTACAAATGACTCTACGGGGCAAGCATTTGACAACTTCTTGTCTCATCTAGAGTAGTCTGCCTGAGTATTTACATACTGAAATATACATTTTATTATAAATTGCTTTCCTTCCATTTCTTCATTATAATTAGGTATTATAATGACCTTTTGAAATTATGTAGATATGTAATATTAACCATAATTTTCACTTCAAGTTAGCAAAAGGCACAATACAAAACATTTTTTTATAGAAAGACAGCAATGGATCTAAATAAGATTGGAAAATCATTGGAAGAAAATACATAGGAGATCAAGTAAGACCAAACTCAAAGGCACTCTTAATTTTTTTGTAGACAATTAGTAAAACTTAAAACAATGACAATACCAAAATGTAGCAATTTCATTTCTGATTCTCACCTGAGGTGAAACACACACATCACAGAGTAATTCTAACCTTCAGAGGATCTCAAATACATTAAGACAACAAACTGACTGAGGGGCCATAGCTCCAGAGAGCCCCCTCAATTTACTTTGTTCATTATTTATCTATTAAATCCCCACAGATAGAGTGTTAAATTTACATAAAATCATTTAAGGACCTAGCAACAAATGTTGCTTTTTTGGTATGGCAAATAACTTTCCCCCAAGCAAATAAAGAAGCATAATTCAATTCAGTAAATTTTAATTAATGTTAAATATACTTTCTGAAAATACACTGAATGTATGGTACTGAATGCCATCCAGGTTAATACCCCTTTCCTCTCAAAAAGAAACGTAATCTAAAAACCCACTGCAATAAATTCCATCCTTAGTTTTTTTTACTACTTCTGAAAAAGTTGATCACAATCCAATACAAACCATTATTTTTTTTAACTTTAATAATATGAATTTTAATAAGATCTATAAAAGAACTTCAAAATGTCTACTAGTTACTTTTTGCTCAAAACTACATGCTGAGAGAGCCATCTAGTGGTAATAGGAATTACTAACTCCATTGTTAAAGCTTAAAGTCTATTTTGTTTTAAATTTCTGTAATTCATAGCTCATAGAGATATTTTGAGGATTAAAACATCTACTGGATGTGAAAACTCTATGAAACTGTAAAGTAATAGCTCCATGTGAACTGTTACTAGCATTAAAAAAGAATATGAAAGCACTTAGAAAATAAAATCCCATCACAATATACTTAATAATAAACCTTGACTGCCTAATTAAAAACTTCAGAGTAAATTTACAATATCACACCTATGCCCAATGAAAACAATTATAAATCCAATAAAATTTTTCTAAAGTTTTTCGTCCAAGCAATTTAGTACTGTGTATGAAAATGATCATACTCTTTGACCAAATAATCCCACTCATGAACCTAACACAAGGAAACTATCTGAAACATAAATATATTAATAATAATGTTATTTAAAATAGATAAAAACTGGAATGCCTTACTACAATCAATAGTTAAAGAAATTAAGATAGATCATAATGGAATATTGCAAGCGTTTATTTTTTTTTACTTTTTATTATGGGAAATTTTGAGCAAATACAAGAATAGACACAATAATATAATGAATAGCCATCAACTAGCTTCAATATTATCAATTTATGGCCAGCCTATTTCCCACGCACACATATTATTTTGGAGCAAATGTCAGACATCATACCATTTTATCTGTAATATTTCAGTATGTATGTCTAAAAAATAAAGACACCTCTTAACACAGTACTATAGTCATTTAAGACTATTACTTATAAATAATATGCAACAGTTAAAGCATGTAAAATGTGACTCTAAGTAAAATTAAGTAATTACAGTCATGTGTATAACTATATGTAGGAAAATATCCTTGGGCATGAGAATTTAGTTCCCTACATTCTCATAAGAAAATAATACTGATGATAAAAGTAGCACCTGGCATCTTGCTAAATCTTTATCTACATTGTCTCAGGTAACTAAATAGCCTTACCACAATAGTCATGGTCTCCATTTTGCAAAGGAGACAAACAAAAAGTTAAAGGATTTACCAAAGAGCACTAGTTTTAGTCTAAAGAGAAGACCCGTATTTCTTAACTCTTGCGTTCTAAATTAGAGAACACTGGGAATCTGCTGGGATATAAAAGAACATGCCCTTTAAGTCTTTCTCTGTGCAATTCCTTTGAAGAAAACTAATCATATGAACTCTGGTATATTTGGATTTTTCTCCCTTTCCCATTTTGTAGAGTGTTTTGGTTTTTTTTACTTTTTTTTTAACTTAAAAATAAAATGACACTTTCAAACATAAAACATCTAAAGAAAAATCATCTCCCACAGACCCTTATTTCAGAAAGCCACTAGAAGACGTAGTCCTCCAAGACCAGGAGTAAACCAGAAACAAGAATCAAGGAAATAAGGGATCTAACATAAATAGGGTGAAGAGGATCCTCAAGATAATGGTAAAGGAGACCCCAAGATGTGCTGGACCAGAGACCCGGAAAGTAAATCCAGACTGGAGCCAGAGGACAGAGGTTCCAGAAGAAGGTCTTCAAGGAAAAGATAAGCTAGTAAGACTGCCAGGAAAAGAATGAGATTTCCTGTGGGGAATTTGAGATGGGTTAATGATGGATACAAGAAAAGTAAGGCAAAAGAAAAAACTACACAATTTGTTTTTCAGAGGGAAGAAAACAAAAACCTATAGAAGAAAGAAAATGTAATCCCAATATGGCATGGGTTAGTAAAAAATGGTAGTTCCAGGATTATAATAACCATTGAACACTAATCCAGGAAAATTTTTGGTGCACTTCTATTAAGAAGATGAAGAGTGAGGAAAAATATGCTTAGAGGTGGTTTGGTTTAAGATAGCCAAAGCTTCATCTTCATAAGTAGGAAGTCAAAGATACCTAAAACAGAAAAATCAATTAATAGCATAAGCTTGTTATTTAGAAATATGGAGGGAAATACTAGGGGGAAAAAGCGAAAAGAAAGAATGGATACCTCTGGGAAGGAGGGTTCTGGGGTGAGAAGGAATAACACAAGGGACTCAGGGTTATTGTTTTCTGTTTGTGTGTGGTTTTTTGTTTTCACTATAAAACCTTGTATTTTTTACTTTTTCAACTATGTACATGTATACTTTCATAAAAATTGTAATAAATACATTTTCACTGTATATTAAAAATGTAACATTCAAATTCAAAGTCATCCCCACACTTCCCTGTGGTCTTATTCCCCAAAAGTTACAACAATTTAAATGTTTAGTGTGTAGCCTTCCAGATCTTTTCTATGCCTACAGAAACACACATAGGCACAAGACTTCTTTTTAAACAAACAAAAAACATAAAAAGGGATCATACTACATGGTTTTGCAACTTGCTTCTTTCCACTTAACAGGGATCCTCTTGTTTTATCAGTGACATCTAAGTGCACACAGATAAAAACATTCTTTTTACTGGCTGCACAGTTTTACGAAGGGTGGTAGGCTGAATAATGCTCCCCACAAAGATGTCTAGATCTTAATTCCCAGAATCTGTGAATGTTAGCTGTTAGCTTACATGGCAAAAAGGACTTTCTGGGTATGATTAAATTAAAGATCTTGATATAGGAAGATCCTGGATTATCTAGATGGGCCTAATGCAATCAGAAGAGTCCTTATACGAGGAAGGTTGGAGGGTCAGGATCAAAGAGAAGGTTGCAGAGAAGAGAGAGAAGAGACACAGAGATTTGAGGCTGCTATAGGTGCTAGCCTTGAAGATGGTGGGAGGGGGGTGCTGCACCAGCCAAGAAATGCAGGCAGTCTTTAAAAACTAGAAAAGGAAAGAAAACAGATTCTCCCCTGGAGCCTCCAGAAGGAACACAACCCTGCTAAAATCTTAATTCTGAGTCTTCAGACCTCCATAACTGTAAAATAATAAATTTGTGTCGTTTTAAGGCACTAAGTTTATGGTAATTTGTTACAGGAAATAGGAAACTATTACACTACAGAAATAAGAAACAAATATATGGAATATGAATACATTAATTATTCAATCCACTTTCATTTTTCATCTTTACAAATAGTGCTGTAACAAACCCATACACTTGGGTTAGCACTTTTATGAAAAACTATTCTAGAAAGCATAATTTTGCCAGGACCGCGTGGGTGGCTCAGTTGGTTGAGTGTCCAACTCTTGGTTTCAGCTCAGGTCAAGATCTCACAGTTATAGGATTGGGCCCCACATCAGGCACCTTGCTGAGTGCAGAGCATGGAGCCTGCTTGGGATTCTCGCTCTTTCTCTTTCTCTCCCTCTGCCCCTCTCCCCCACTCATGCTCTCTCTCTCTCTCTCTAAAATAAAAAAATAATCTTTAAAAAATGTTTTACAAAAGAAGTATAATTGCTACATTTTTAACATCACATTAAAAAAATTATTGTAGGGTCGCCTGGGTGGCTCAGTCAGTTAAGCGTCCGACTTCGGCTCAGGTCATGATCTCACACTCCGTGAGTTCGAGCCCCGTGTCGGGCTCTGTGCTGACAGCTCAGAGCCTGGAGCCTGCTTCAGATTTCTGTGTCTCCCTCTCTCTCTGCCCCTCCCCTGTTCATGCTCTGTCCCTCTCTGTCTCAAAAATAAATAAACATTCAAAAAAAAAAATTTTTTTTTAAATTATTGTAATCTTTATTTTTGAGAGAGAGACAGACAGACAGAGAGACAGAGCATGAGTGGGGAAGGGGCAGAGAGAAAGGGAGACACAGAACCCAAAGCAGGCTCCAGGCCCCAAGCTGTTAGCACAGAGCCCCACGCAGGGCTCAAACTCACGAAATGTGAGATCATGACCTGAGCTGAAATCAGATGCGTAACCAACTGAGCCACCCATGTGCCCCTACATTCACATTTTAATTGTGATAGACACTACCAAATTATCACCAAAAGATTATGCCAATTTACACTCCCACTATCAGTATAAAATAATGACTGCTGCTCCACAAGGTTCCCAATCCCCAAAGCCAGAACTTTGATTCCAGATCTAGATTTTCCCAAAGTTAAAGCCAAGGATCCAGTGAACTCATACTCACAAAGCTGATGAAAAACTTCCTTCCAGAATAACTTTTCTTGAGAAAATATGGCCTGAGGAAATCCCACTACCACACAGGGATAACATTACACACAAAGGCTTTAACATCTTTAAAGCCTTCTATTAAAAGGGCATTCTTTGGGGCGCCTGGGTGGCGCAGTCGGTTAAGCGTCCGACTTCAGCCAGGTCACGATCTCACGCTCCGTGGGTTCGAGCCCCGCGTCGGGCTCTGTGCTGACTGCTCGGGGCCTGGAGCCTGTTTCCGATTCTGTGTCTCCCTCTCTCTCTGTCCCTCCCCCGTTCATGCTCTGTCTCTCTCTGTCCCAAAAATAAAATAAACGTTGAAAAAAAAAAAAAAAAAAAAAAAAAAAAGGGCATTCTTTGCTTCCAACTGGGAATCAGAAGGAAAGGGGATTCTCATACCATTTTTTCACCCACTTTACCAGTGAAAGCCTGTTTAAAAACCATGTATGTTTACATTAAGTTTCATAGAGGGAACATTTCTTCTCTGGTGCCTACCTATCCTGTCCAAATCATGAGCCCTCATCAGACACGCCATTTATTAAATGATGATAATTCCTAACATGTATATAATACTACATATACACATATAGTGGGTGTAACATAGTAAAGTATAACACAGCCATCCATGTATGTGTATGTACATATAGAGAGAGAAAACAACAAGACAGATTGTGCCAGACACAGTCTAAGAATTTACACATACTAACTCATATAATTTCACAATACCTTCAAGTCAGAATTATCATCATCATCATTGTATTGCTGAGAAAAATGAGTCATAGAAAGTTACATGCCCAAGGTCATACTGCTAGTGGAGAATAACCAAGGCTGAATGGCTCCAGAGTCCACATTCACAACACAGGCAATACACATACTATGCAATATACCATCATCTGAGTCCTTCTAGTGACCACAGGCTAGATGTCCCCACTGAATGCATGCACTACCAATGCTACTCCCTGGCCTAAATACTAACCACTTCCTTTATACACTTAACTTCATTTCACATAAAATACAAGAGGTGGTACAATAAAAGTTGGCATCAAATTAGACTCTGACTTGCACTGGTCACCAAATGATTCATTTTTATGTGTCTCACTTAAATTATAAAATGCTTAGAGGCAAGGATGGTAGCTTATGTGTCTTTCAACTGGATCCCTTTTCTCTTCCCCTTAAATATTGGCAGTTTCTCAGTGTGTCATTTTTCAGCCCTCTTTTTCATTCTCTACATTCTCTCCTCTAGAAAGTTTATCTTTCTTAGCCAAGATTACCTGATGACTTCCAAATCTATCTTCAGTCCTAGACTCTGTCCAAGCACTAGACTCAAATGTTCAACTGGATAGATGCCTCCACCTATAGATTCGAAGGTACTTTAAAAATCAAGCTGGGGTGCCCGGGTGGCTCAGTCAGTTAAGTATCTGACTTTGGCCCCGGTCACGATCTTGTGGTTCACAGGTTTGAGCCCCATGTTGGGCTCTGTGCTGACAGCTCAGAGCCTGGGGCCTGCTTCATGGATTCTCCCTCTCTCCCTGCCCCTCCCCCGCTCATTCTCTCTCTCCCCCTCTCTCTCTCAAAAGTAAATAAAACATTAAAAAAAATTTTTTTAAAAAAAGTCAATCTGTCCAAGTAGTGGCTTGTTTTGTAGATCAGAAACTTTGGAATCGTCCTTGACCCCTTTCTTCTACCCATTTCAATTCCAATCAATCATTAAGACCTGCCACTTTTACCTCCTAAATGTCTCTTAAATTCTTCTACCTCTTTCCAATGCTAGAAAGTAGGCCTTCAATAAATATATGTTGACAGTCTTGTCTCTCTGCCTCAATCTTTGCTCATCTCCATCCTTTCTCTCCTAGGACACCTCTAAATTAGTGTCTATGCCTCAGTCTTGTCTTCCTCTAATTTATTCTCCATTCTAATACCAAACTTCTTAGTCATCCTTAAATGAAATCACGTTCTTCCTCAGTTAACTCAGTTAAAGTCAAACTCTCTGGGGCACCTAGGTGGCTCAGTCGGTTAAGCATTGGACTCGGTTTTGGCTCCGGTCATGATCTCATGATTCGTGAGATCGAGGTCCACACTGGGCTCTGTGCCGACAGCTCAAAGCCTGCTTGAGATTCTCTCTGCACCTCCTCAGTTTGTGTGTGCGCAAGAGTGCTCTCTCAACAACAACAACAACAACAAAATGTCAAACTCTGCCATAAGAGTCCAGGCCTTTCACATTTGGGATCTGTTGCCACCATCCCATATACACTACTCACTACCTCTCACACTGAATTCTGTATTACAGGAAAAATGTTGTACTTGGTTCTTTTTCTCACTGTTGGATATCTATAAAAAATATTCCCTCTGCCAGGAAGAATCTTCTCTTCTCCACACCCACGATTGCCATATTTATTCCTACCTGTCCTTCAGAGTTCAGCTTATCTCCTCAGAGAAGCCATTCCTGATGCCCCAAAATTAACTGAAGTGTCCTTCCTTGTTTTCTCCTAGCATATGAAGTTTCTATCATAGCATTTATCAGACCACACTAAATGTGCCTGTTTACTTGGCTACAAGTTGTCACTGTGCCTAAAGTATGGTAAATGCTCAAAAACATTCATTGAATAAACATTTAGCACACAGTAGAAACTCCAGAAATACCTCAGATAACCAAGAGTCATAACGTTTGACTTTAAAAATGCAAACAAGGCTGACAGTGTCACAAATTCTAAGAAATACCACAATCAATAAAATGCTTGCTGAATTCCTGTCAGCCTTGTAACTAAAATCCTTACAAATGAATGAGATTAGAACTCGCCTGAATATTCTTTTTATTGGCAGCAACTCAAATTGACAGATTTGTTTCAAAACAGTCCAAGGTCAGTTCTAGGTTTTCTGAGGCAAAAGGGAAAAGTGTGAATATAATCAGTAAATCTGGATAATGGCTTTGTCTGGGACCCTCAAAATCACTCTTGGACAGGAAGATTTGGACAGGAAGCCAGAACTTATCTAATAACCAGCAACAGGTCTATGAAGCAAGATCAGCTCATGGCCACCCTCAATGACAGTGGGTCAAATCAGCACCCAACTGAGTTCAAACGTTTCAACTGAGTATGTTCTAGAACTGAGCTGTCCAATACAGTAGCCACTAGCCATAATTATAGTGGGCACTGAAATGTAGCTACTCCAAATGGAACTGTGCTATAAGTATAACACAACAGATTCTGAAGACTTAGTACCAAAAAAGAATGCAAAATATCTCATTAATAACATATCAATTACATGTTAAAATGGTAATATTTTGGATATATGGGATTAAATGTAATATATTATTCAAATTAATTTCATTTTTTTTAATGTGGCTGCTCTAAAATTTTAAATATGCTCCTCACATTATATTTCTGTTGGACAAAGCTATTCTAGAACCATTAATCAAAACTTCTTGAAGGCACCAACTTTACAATTTACAAAAAGTTGCAACATTTTAAAACAAGATATAGGACATTCTCTTAGAAAAAACTACATCTGATTAATTACCTCTGTTATAACACTGGATAAACTTTCCCCTTAAAAACTACAGGAAGATATCCTCTGTCCTAGGAAGACTTCACAAACTGACTTGGGGATGAAGCTACCCACAAATTCTACCCATATTACTACATAAATTCTTCCATCTTTGCAACCCACTGCCCCTTTACCCCATTCAACTACTAGTCTCTTTTAAATCAATATCTTTATCCCAGGAAAAGACTGAGGCTTAAAAAGAGTGCAAGCAGAGGATGAAGAAAAGGCTAGAACTCTACTAGAACTAGGTCAGTAGATGGTTTTGAGTTAATAGGGAAGCATAACTTACCTGTTTTACTATAAAGTGAAGCCAACAAACTACTGGGTATTAGAAGTCACAACAGTGAATCATCAATATCCTACCTGACAATAAAAGCACATATACTTCAATCCTTTCTCTCCAAGATTTCTAATATTCATCCCTTCCTCTCTACTACCTCCAGTCTTACACACTCACTGCCTCATACCTTAAACATCACAATACCCTCTTAGCTGACCTAATCCTAATTTCTCATCCTGCTAAAATACAGTTCGTCCCACTAAAATACAATTTCGTTCAACTCAAACATTTCTATATGAGTCTCTACATGGTACCTACCCTCAAAGAATTCATCATCTAATAGGGAAGACATACATTTCATAATTCTCTTGTCTAAAAACCTCATCAATACAACCATTTGAAGAACAAATTATCAGTATTTAGCAGAGTTGAAGGTACATCTACCCTGATCCAGAATTCCACTACTAGAAAGTTGCCGTATCTCCTTAACATGTACACAAGGAAAGGAAGCATGTATAGGAACGTTTACAGAAACATTATTTGTAATTGAAGAAAAAGAAACTACAAACAACTTAAGTGTCCATAAACAGAAAAATATTTTTAAGTTTTTATTATGAAATCTTTTAAATATAGAAAAGTGTATATGTATGCATATAAATGAATATATGTGTGTATATACACAAACACACACACCCATATGCCCATCACCCACATTCTAAATTAAAAGTTGGCCATCTTGCTTCATCCTACTCCTTTCTAAAAAAAATGTACTTTACAGCTGGCACATACTGCATTTGGTTGTTATATCTCTAGATTAATTATATGCTCGGACAGTTTCCTCCTCCCCGCCCCACCCCCCCCCACCCTTGTTTTCCTCTCCTATGACATTAAATGGCCAGTTCATCTATATCTCACATTCTGTATTTTTCTCATTGCTTCATCTAAGGTGGTGTTTAATTTCTTTCATCTCCCATATTACTTATAAACTGAAAGTCTGAAAAGTCCGACTAAATTCAGATTTTAAATGTTCTACAAAATTACCTCAGGTGTGCCTGGGTGGTTTAGCCTGTCAAGCATCCAATTCTTGATTTCAGCTGAGTTCATGATCTCATGATTAGTGGGATCGAGCCCCATGTCAGGCTCTGTGCAGACAGTGCAGAATGTGCTTGAGATTCTCTCTCTCTCTCTCTCTCTCTCTCTCTCTCTCTCTCTCTCCCTCTCTCTCCCTCTCTGCCCTCCACTGCTCTCTCTCTCTCTCAAAATAAATAAATAAACATTAAAAAAATACTTCAGTTGATGCAGTTTATTTGATATTGAATCACATCAGGATGCACATATTTTTTGGCTCATTGTTAGTGATGCCAAGATTAATAACAAAGCTGGTAATAAGCCTGATCCTTCCACTGTAAAGTTTTATTGTTTTGAGACCAACTAGTATTCTGTGGAGTGTTACTTTGGCACCATGCAAATTTCTACCAAAAAAGACAATTCAATTGTTAAATTACCAATCTTCAGAGTAAAGAATAGGTAATAGCCATCTCCATTTGTTTTTTTATTATATATTGTTTCAAATTATTCTCCTTATTCTTTTTTATGTTCAAATTGTCTCAATTTTGGCCAAAAAGAGCCTCTTCAGGTAGGCTTTTCTTGTGTCTTTGAAAGGTTTCTTGCTTCTGGCACAAATTGTCCTAGGTTCACTATGTACGTTCCCTGCCTCAGTCCTGGAACCAGTCATTTCTTCAATAAAGTATTTAAAGAACAAAACTGAGGTAATACAAGTACTTATTATCTACGAAAGTGATGCACTTTCAAGATCCTTTCAGAGGACACATCTAAGAAAGAAATATACATATGGATGGAATTAAGAAATATGGATATTTCGGGGTGCCTGGGTGGCTCAGTCAGTTAAACGTCTGACCGGCTCAGGTCATGATCTCATGGTTGGTGAGTTCGAGCCCCATGTCAGACTCTGTGCTGACAACTCACAGCCTGGATCCTCTTTCAGATTCTGTGTCTCCCTCTCTCTCTGCCCCTCCTCCATTCATGCTCTATCTCTCTATGTCTCTCAAAAATGAATAAACATTTTAAAAATTTTAAAAATAAAGAAATATACATATTTTAAATCCTGAATTCATACTGACATTTATAATTCAAGTTCAACATTATAAACATCCTTTTTTGCCTAGCTCCTTTGATTTTGTATTTCTACTGACTTCTAACATATAAGCATACAATCTTATTTATTGGCTTTAACCTAAACATGTATCCAATGGTATCAGAATAAAAACATCAACATTACAACTAGCAATAAAATGAATGAGGTTTAAGATTTCTCTGCAGTTCTTTTTGTCCTTAGCATATATGCCATTTGATATAGAGCTCAAAAGTCACTTGAGAGTGTGTTTTTCTCCATGTATTTAAAGAACTATTTTGATATACAATAGGTTCATTTTTTTAAGTTTGTGTTCAATTTTAGAGATTGTTTTTATTTTCATTTAATTGTAAATTTTGAATGTGTAAAATATTTACATAATTCAAAAGTCAAAACTAAACAGGAATCTCACTTCCATTCCTATTTCCTTCACATCATTCCCTCTCCCTCCCTCTTCCCCACCCAAGGTAACCATTTTATTAATTTCTGGTTTGGCTTTTCAGTTTTTCTTTTTGAAACATAAACAAATTAGTATATATATTCTTACTCGCACACACACACTTCATATACCAAGAGAGTATACTACATACACTGTTCTGCACTTAGCTTTTTTTTTTCCACTTAATATATTTCCCAGAAAATTCTCCAGACATTTACCTCATTCTATTTTACGCCTGCATAATACTATGTGAAAATACCACAGTTTATTTTTAATTAAAAAAAAAAAAACACTAGTCATCTTTTACTCTCTAGCAAGTAAAAGACCACCTTATTATTAGTTCAAGGCCCTCTATCACCTGCTGTAACCTCACACCTTCACCTTGTCCACTTTTCTCAATTCCCACCTCATAAAGGACCCTGATAGCCATCAGATTCTAAACAATTCTTATTCGATACGTGTCCACCTTACTCCATACCCAATGCCTTCCCTCATGCTATTTGCCCATTTTAGATAGCTACCTTCCTTCTCTCCAAATCTTCCAAAGCCCATTTCAAAAATTTCTCTTCTCCAATGAACTTTCTTTTAAAATTTTTTTAATGTTCATTTATTCTTGAGAGAAGGTGGGAGAATGAGCCGGGAAGGGACAGAGAGAGAGGGAGACACAGAATCTGAAGCAGGCTCCAGGCTCCGAACTGTCAGCACAGAGCCCAATGTGGGGCTCAACTCAAAACTGCGAGATCATGACCTGAGCCAAAGTCGAAGTCAGATGCTCAACCAACTGAGCTACCCAAGCATCCCTCCAATAAACCTTCCTTAAATGAGCTAATTCCTCAATAATCCTTCCCTTTAAATTTTCTCAGGTATTTATAACATTCTCTATGTTTTCCCTTCACTCATTAAACAAATGTTTACTAAGCATATATGTGCCAACAGAAAGATAAACAAAAACAAGTCCCTACCCTCATGGAGCTTGTGTTCCTGGGGAAGAGGCTAGCAATTAATCAATCAGTAACAGTGGTACTATGAAGAAAATGTAAGGCTGAATAAGAAAAGAGAAAATACTGGATTAGAGATGGGAAATCACCATCTTAGACAAAGTCTAAGGAAAGGCCTCTTCGAGGAGAGGACATTTGAGTAGAAATGTGAATTAAGGGAGGAAGCAAAGCAAGGAAGGATTCCAGAGAAAAGCATCATAAAGGACAGGACACTCTTGGCTCAGCATCAAAACATCTTCATATGTCCAAGGAATTCCCTTCTGATGAGTCCTGAAAGAAGCCAGAAACTTCTACCTACTAGTGAAGCTAAATATTTGCTTTTCCAGCTTTCCACGCAGCTAGGATGCAGTTACATGACCTCCACTCCAATAAAGAAGCGTCCAGGATGGACTATAACTTAGGAAATAAATGCATAAAAAAGCAGCAAGTATATAGAATCCATTATGGCAAGAATGGAAGCAGATTCCATTGACAGTGGTGGTTTCTTCCGGTGACAAATTCCTTTTCTGCTCAATTAACCAGAGGTGGTTTCTGGTTTTTAGAACTAAGCTGCTTTTTTTTAAGAACTAAGAATTCTGACTGCTCCTGGTGATCCAGGGAGATGGCACAGCAAGTTTAAGGGCCCTAAGCTTGAGTGAAAAATGATAGCAGGATATGCAGTCACAGAGACAGAAATGGACCACATCATGTAGGGTGTTATAGGCACTACTAAGTACGGACTTCACTGAATTTACCAGGAAGTTGTTGGAATGTTTTCAAGAGGAGAGTGTTATGATATGATTTATATGCATGCGTATGTATGTGTATATATATGGTCCATTGAGGCATTTTATTTGCACATATGTATTATATCCCTAGAAAAAAATCCCAGGATATTCCCTCCGGTGTGTTTCGTCTTCCTTTTTCATGGTCCATGATGCCAGCTGAGGTTAGTACAATGAAAGCAAATTGGCTAGACAGGAGATTATTCTGCCATTTTTCTACATCTTTGAGTTGCCCATCAAATCTGGGGCTGATCACTCCACAGTTTAACCTGCCCATGAAGTTCCCAACAATTTTCCCAGCTCTGTGATCATCAATGATTTCAAAATCGCCAGCATAACCATGCCTCATCATCACAGCTATGACTTTGGAGCATGGCCTGATAAGAACCTGGTGTTTGCCTCTCTTTTTGGCATTGTTAATACTCTTGAGAGAATCTGCCAAGACATTTATGTGCATCATTACGGTGGCACAGAAAGATGGCAGAAAAGAGCTGATTTATATTTTTTAAAAACTACTCCTGTTATTATATGGGTAGTACATAGAGGGAGGCAAGAATTGAGGCGGGAATACTACGTAGGAAATTATTGGAGGCAACAGCTGATGATGCCTTAGGCTAGGAAGATACCTGTGCAATTATTTACTTCTTACCTTTAACTATTATATACCTAGGTTTAAATCTAGCATCTAATTTTGTGCTCTCTCCATTTGTTACCTGTTCAGTTTCTTTTCTCTGTCTTCTTTTGGACTGATTCTTTTTTAACATTTTATCTATTTCTTCTACTGATTTGGAAGTTACAGCCTCTATTTTTGTTCTTGCAGTGGTTCCCTAAGAATTATACCATGCATTAAAAGTCTAGAGTTAACCAAAATCTTGCTTTAAAAGACCTAAGCAGGGGCA
The DNA here is from genome assembly GCF_018350195.1 of Panthera tigris. Taxonomy (NCBI): domain Eukaryota; kingdom Metazoa; phylum Chordata; class Mammalia; order Carnivora; family Felidae; genus Panthera; species Panthera tigris. The sequence goes on along the minus strand of NC_056665.1, from coordinate 53,558,598 downwards.
CCTAAACGGCTCAGTCGGTTAAGAGTCTGACTCTTGACTTCAGCTCAGATCATGCCGTTCCTGCACTTGAGCCCGACATCAGGCTCTCTGCTGTATGCTAGGAGCCTGCTTCTAATCCTCTGTCCCGCTTGCACTCTCTCAGTAATAAAACATTAAAGGGGCGCCTGGGTGGCTCAGTCAGTTGGGCGTCCAACTTCGGCTCAGGTCATGATCTTGCAGTCCATGAGTTCGAGCCCTGCATCGGGCTCTGTGCTGACAGCATAGAACCTGGAGCCCGCTGCTGAGTCTGTGACTTCCTCTCTCTCTCTGCCCCTCCCCCGCTCAAGATCTATCTCAAAAATAAATGTTAAAAAAAAATTTTTTTTAAGAAATAAACATTAAAAAAATAAATAAAGACCTAAGCAAGCATCAGTCAATGGCAATGTGTGGACCCTGTTTGGATTACAATTTGAAGAGACTAAATGTAAATTTTTAAAATCTTTTTTTTATGGAGCAGTAAAAATACTCAGTATAGTACCATGATGATGAACACATGTCATTATACATTTGCCCAAATGCATAGAACATACAACATTAGTATGAATCATAATGTAAACTATGGACTTTGGGTGACAATGATGTGTCAGTGTAGGTTCATCAATTGTAACAAATGTACCACTCTGGTGGGGATACTGATAATGGGGGAGGTTATGCAATATATGGGGGCAGATGGTGTATGGAAAATACTTTCCCCTCAAGTTTGCTGTGAACCTAAAACTGACCTAAAAAAATTATTATGACCGAAAAAATTAAGTTGGTAAAAAAAAAAAAAATCATTTTGGATAAAGAAATACCTGAGAAAGTTTCCAGTTGTTAGATGTTCAGTACTCCCCTTTTTTGTTCCATAAGATATTTCAATAAATGTGAATGTTGCATTAAAAAAACAAAACCAGGGGCGCCTGGGTGGCTCAGTCGGTTGAGCGCCAACTTCGGCTCAGGTCACGATCTCGCCGTCCGTGAGTTCGAGCCCCGCATCGGGCCCCTGTGCTGACGGCTCGGAGCCCGGAGCCTGTTTCGGATTCTGTGTCTCCCTCTCTCTGACCCTCCCCCATTCATGCCCTGTCTCTCTCTGTCTCCAAAATAAATAAACGTTAAAAAAATAAATAAATAAATAATAAAAAAACAAAACCATCAGCAGTTGTGGGGAGCCTGGGAGGCTTAGTTGGCTAAATGTCTGACTCTTGATTTAGCTCAGGTCATAATCATTGGGATCTGCACTGGGTGTGGAGCCTGCTTGAGATTCATACTCTCTCTCTTTCTCTCTCTCTCTCCCTCCCTCCTTCTACCCTCCCCCAACTCAAGCTCACTCTCTCTAAAAAAGAAAAGAAAAAACATCATTTTGGAGATGGAGGAAATGTTAACACTGCCTAAATACGTAATGATATTAAGGAATTATGTTTATATTTTTCTGGATAATTGTATTATAGTTTAAGTTTATATATTTTTAGAGATAAAGACAATATATTTATAGATTAAATAATGTGATACTTGGGATCACTTTTAAAATAATGAGGGAGACAACCGGGTGGCTCAGTCAGGTAAGCGTCCAATTCTTGGTTTTTGCTCAGGGCATGGTCTCATTGTTTGTGGGTTCAAGCCCCACATTGGGCTCCACACTGATGGTGAGGAGCCTGCTTGGGATTTCCTCTCTCTCTCTCCCCCCACCCACTAGTAAGCTTGCTCTCTCAAAATAAAATAAAAAAATAAAATAAAATAAAATAAAATAAAATAATAAAATAAAACAAAGAGGAATATGTAAGAAACCATTTTAGTCTTGAGTTGATCATCATTGGCCAATGAATACATAAATACATGGAGGTTTCATTATACTCTCCTTTGCTTTTACATATTTAAAGTTTCCCATACAAAGGATATTTTTAAAACTGACCCTCCTTCTATATAATACAAAGACCTCAGAACCTAGAACCCTTTATTCCCCTTCTGCTATTGCCTTGTCTTTTAATCCATTAGACGGTCTCACTGTTTTATGCAGTTAAGATTCATTTTTATTTTCCAAGTATGTGTCACTTTACTTTTCAGCCCTTCATACGTTTCTTTCCTGCCATGTGATATCAATTTCATTCTGCCCAAGTATGTCCTATAGAACTGCACTACTATGATGCATATGGCTATTTAATTAAAACTTCAGGGGTGCCTGCGTGCCTCAGCACGTTGAGTCCGACTCTTGATTTTGGCTCAGGTCATGACCTCACAGTTTGTGAGTTCAAGCCCCACATCAGGCTCTGCACTGAGTGCGTAGAGCCTGCTTGAGATTCTCTCTCCCTCTCTCTCCGCCCTTACCCTGCTCATGCTCTCTTTCAAAACAAACAAACAAACAAACAAACAAACACACACTTCAGTACCCTGGGGAACCTGGGTGGCTCCATCAGTTGAGCCTCCGACTTCAGCTCAGGTCATGATCTCACCGTTGATGAGCACAAGCCCTCCTTCGGGCTTGCGGCTGTCAGCGCAAAGCCGGATTTGGATCCTCTGTCCCCCTCTGCCTCTCCCCCATTCACATTTCCTCTCTCTCTCTCAAAACAAACAAACAAACAAACAAACAAACAAACCAAACTTCAGTACCTCAATCACACTAGCCACATTTCAAGTGTTCAATGGCCCGATGTGGCTTAAGACTATAATACTGGACAGCACAGATAAAGAGTATTTCCTGGGGCGCCTTAGTGGCTCAGTTGGTTAAGCGTCTGTCTTCAGCTCAGGTCATGATCTCACAGATCCTGAGTTTGAGCTCTGCGTCAGGCTCTGTGTGACAGCTCAGAGCCTGGAGCCTACTTCAGATTCTGTGTCTCCCTCTCTCTCTTCCCCTCCCCTGCTTGCGCTCTGTCTCTGTCTCTCTTACTCTCTCAAAAATAAATTTACATTAAAAAATATTTTTAAGAGTTTGGCCACAAACTTACTAAGTTTAAGATGTTTTAGCTAGGTTATAAGGTTCTTGTGGATATAGACAAGGTTTTCTTTTAGTGCCATTTGCACCCATAAGTACTTTGTGTAACAGTGTTACATACATAGGTGGTATTCAACTAACCAAGGATTTCTCTCAGTACTACTGACATACTGTGACTTTGTCACAGATTTTTCTATGCATTGTATGACATTTAGCAGCATCCCTGGTCTCTACCCATCAGATGCCAGTAACACCACCCTGTCCCCCATTTTATGACATCAAAAAAAAAGTCTCTACACATTGCTGAATGTCCCCTGGAGGTAAAATATACTTGATTGAGAACCACTAATGCTTAATTTCTATATACTGGGATATTACCATCCTTTCACTCAACTGGACACATCAAAGTTATATGAGAAATACAGAACCCAGAAATGGACCCACAAATGTAATGGCCAACTAATCTTCAACAAAGCAGGAAAGAATATCCAATGGAAAAAAGACAGTCTCTTCAGAAAATGGTGCTGGGAAAACTGGACACCAACATGCAGAAGAATGAAACTGAACCACTTTCTTATACCACACACAAAAATAAATTCAAAATGGATGAAAGACCTATAAATATGAGACAGGAAACCATCAAAATCCTACAGGAGAAAACAGGTAGCAACCTCTTTGACTTCAGCCACAGCAAGTTCTTACTAGACCAGTCTCTGGAGGCAAGGGAAATAAAAGCAAAAATGGAACTACTGGGACCTCAGCAAGATGAAAAGCTTCTGCACAGCAAAGGAAACAATCAACAAAACTAAAAGGCAATGGATGGAATGGGAGAAGATATTTGCAGATAACATATTGGATAAAGAGTATCCAAAATTTATAAAAAACTCATCACACTCAAAATACAAAAAACAAATAATCCAGTGAAGAAATGGGCATAAGACATGAATAAACATTTTTCCAAAGAAGACATCCAGAGGGCTAACAGACATGAAAAGATGCTCATCATCACTCATCATCCGGAAATACGAATCAAAACCACAACGAGATACCACCTCACACCTGTCAGAATGGCTACAATTAACAACTCAGGAAACAACAGATGTTGGTGAGGATGCAGAAAAAGAACTTATGCACTGTTGGTGGGAATGCAAACTTATGCAGCCACTCTGGAAAACAATATGGGGGTTCATCAAAAAAATTAAAAATAGAAATACTCTACAACCCAGCAACTGCACTACTAGGTATTTATGCAAAGGATACAAAAATGCTGATGTGCAGAGGCACATGCACCCCAATGTTTATAACATTGTCAACAATAGTCAAATTATTTAACTATCACTATCAACAATAGTCAAATTATTTAAAGAGCCCAAAGGTCCATTGACAGATGAATGGATAAAGATGTGTGTGCATTGCAAATGGCAAGATTTCATTCTTTTTGATCGCCAAGTAACATTCTAGTGTGTGTGTGTGTGTGTGTGTGTGTGTGTGTGTGTGTGTGTATGCACACGTGCATATACACACACTGGAATATTACTCAGCAATTGAAAAGAATGAAATCTTGGCATTTGCAACAACGTGGATGGAACTAGAGTGTATTATGCTATGTGAAATAAGTCAGAGAAAGACAAATATATGATTTCACTCATATGTGGAAGTTAAACAAAACATGAACATCGAGGAAAGAAAGGAAAAATAAGATAAAAACGGGGAGGCAAATCATAAGACTCTTAAATACAGAGAACAAACTGAGGGTTGCTGTGGGGGGTGGGGGGAGGTGGGGGGGAGGGCTAACGGGTGATGGTCATTAAGGAAGGCGCTTGTTGGAATGAGCACTGGGTATTATATGTTAAGTGATGAACCACTAAATTCTACCCCTGAAACCAATACTACACTATATGCTAACTTGGATTTAAATAAGTTTTTAAAAAAATGAGTAGACAGACGTGCCACTTATAGAGATGGTACTCTAGAAATAGGATCCGCTTTAGGTGGAAAAATAAGAGTTAAGTTTTGGCTTGTAAGTCGTCCGGGTGAAAATGTCCAATGACAACTTGGCTGTACAAAAAGAATGGTCATTGGGGCGCATGGGTGGCTCAGGTGATTGAACATCTGACTTCAGCTCAGGTCATGATCTTGTGGTTAATGAGTTCAAGCCCCACACTGGGCTCTGTGCTGACAGCTCAGAGCCTGGAGCCTGCTTAGGGTTCTGTGCCTCCCCGCCCTTGCCCTCTCTCTGCCCCTCCCCCACTTGCACTTGGTCTCTCTCAAAAATAAATGAACATTTTTTTTTTTTTTTTTAAAGAGAGGTCAGAGCTATAAGTACACTTTTGGGACTCATCAGCATATAAAATGGCATTAAAAGCCAAAGGAGTGGATGAGATCTTTGAGGCTTAAGAGAAAAATGTATACTGAATTAATGTACAAAGAATTGGTTTATTTATAACTTCAAACTTACCATCTAGGAACATCTTACATCTATTCATGTATTCCTAACTTTTACTCTATGAATAAAATTGTGTTGTGTGCTAAAAACAAAACAAACAAACAAACATATACAAAGTAAGAATCCATCCATGCCCAAACTGTAGCCCACCCCAATCCAGCATTTCTCAAATTGTGTTTCCTAAAGCTCCAGAGGACTGTGGTGCTGAGAAAGGCAAGGGGTTAAGGAGTAAGCATAGGTTGGAGGTGACAGAACAGTTTCACCCTCACTAAAGCAAAACCATCTCCAAGTGTTACAGGATTATATAGAGAACATTATTTATTTTTAAAAGATGTCTTTTCTTCAGATATAAAACGGTTAAATTTTTAAATCTCAAGTAAGAATTACTTAGCAGCTCTATTGTACTGCTATTCCACACCCAAGTCCTTATTAACATAAACCTAGAGAAGATTTACTACATTCATCTGCAAGTCCTGGCATGCATGTGATTTACCTGTGCTCCTGTCTTGTTTTTTTACTCTAGCCAAACAGAAATCAGGTAAAAGGTGTATGGATAAATTAGGGCCTCAAAATTAGATTCTGAAATATAACTCATTCAAATAAATTTTAAATACCAAATTACATAGCATGAACTTGTTTTAGGCAGTACCCAGAATGTTGTGACTCCCTTTCTCCATTAGGGTTAAACTTCCTTGTCTTACATAACATACATTTACTCCCAAGCATGCTATATAAAAAATAACTTTCATGCTCTACTATAAACTTGTCTAAACCAGTTTTAATATTGTTTTAAATATTACAGTATAATCTCAGGTACCCTAAAGATCACATCCTTATACAAAGCTATGTTTATTTCTTTGAATTTCTGATACCAAAAGATGTGATTAAATCAGAACCATGCTAATAAATTAAATTCCTAATTCCCATAGAAGCTTTGTATTTATCAGATCTACATTCCCTATTTCTCTGTCTACATTCTATCTGTGCATCCCAGTGTCCCTATTTAACTGTAAAATTATGAAGTCATTACAAAGCTGTTCTCCATAAAACCTAAAACAGAAATGTAATCTAAGGATAAAAAATATTTATTGATGATTATTTAATATTCATGTTTAAAATAAGCTCAAGTTCCTTATCTAAAGCACATAAATTACACACACAAATACATACACAAACACTAAACTAAGAAGTAGTAAGGATTCATCTGGATATTAAGTCCAGAACTTCCCATGCACAGGCCAAACCCTAATCTTCCTCCTATACTCCCTGATGTTGCTATGACCTTTTTTTACCTCCCTGAATTAGAAATGTGAGAGCTACCCTTAACTTCCTCCTTCCCTCATGTCTCTACATACAATTGGTCATCAAAGACTATAGGGTCTACTTCACATCTCTTTTTCTCTTAATTTCTTTTTTCTCAAATAGGCAACAGTTTTATATAGCTCAAAAATCCAAACACAGAAATGTATGCATTGAAAGTCTCAATGGAAGCACTTACACTATTACCCTTCCCCACAGCCACAAATAATCACCTTTACTAGTTTCATGAGTATCCTTCCACTATTTCTATTATTACCAAATGGTAGCATTACTACATACACTGTTCTCCACTGGCTTTTTTACTTAACACATCCAGGAGATCTTTTCCCATTAGTCCATAGACAGCTTCCTCATTTTTTGTACAGATGCTTAGTATGCTGTTGTGTGGATAGGTCTTAGTTTATTATGGCTGGACACTATCACTATTACAAACAACACTGCAACTAAGAACTGTGTAAATATATCACTTCATTTCATATAACTGTAGGATAAATTCCCTCAAGTAGGATTGAGACAAAAGTAAATACAATTGTAATGTTGATACACATTGTGAAATTACCTTCACATCATTTATAAATTAGTCCTCTTCTCTCCACTGTCTTTGCCACTGCATTCTCATGCCTACTTTAAAAAAATTTTTTTAATCTTTATTCATTTTTGAGAGACCGAGTATGAGCAGGAGATAGGCAGAGAGAGAGGGAGACAAAGAATCCAAAGCAGGCTCCAGGCTCTAAGCTGGCAGCACAGAGCCTGATGTGGGGCTCCAACCAACAAACTGTGAGATCATGACCTAAGCCGAAGTCAGAGGCTTATCGGACTAAGCCACCCAGGTGCCCCTCTCATGCCTATGTTAAATCAAGTACCCTTTTAACTGGTTTCCTTCCATCCCAACTATTGTCAATCCTATTGTCAACTGATCATTATTTTAATGATTTTTTAAATATACACTATAATATTCTAATTTTTAAGTTCCAAAGATTACTGAAAAACTCCCTTCAATTTCCCTCCTTATTTCTACTGTCCAAACCCAATCCTCTATCCATCACCCAAGAGTTAAGCACTTTACTACCAGTTCGGGATTTACCTTACCAGACCATATTCTTCACATTTACACGCATATATACCTACCCGCCCCTCCAAAATACAGCACTGTTCTGGTTTTTTTCCTTATGTGTATATTTAATAACATAGTATATATACTGTTCTACAACTTATCGCTCAGTATATGCCATGTTCATTTCTTCAAATGACATTTTATCCCATAGTATGAATATACCAATTACTTGGTTATTTTACTATTATGACCAGTTTTATTTTTCCAGATTTTTTATCATTATAAACTGCTGCAATGAGCAAACTTGTATATGCCTCCTTATGCACATATAATAGTGTTCCTCTAGTGCAGACAACAGGCAATAGACTTGTTGGGAATACCATTTTAAATTAATAGATACTAACAAATTGCCCACATCAATTTACATCCCCAAACCAACTTATATTCCCAACAGTTTATATAATACTATTTCCTCACAATAGTCAATTTTAGTATTAGCAAGCTTTTAAAATTTTGCCTAACTTTAATATGTAGCTCTCATATTACTAATGAGATTGCATAACTTACCAAATATTTATTGGCCACTTACGTCTTCTCGTCTGAAACTGTCAGTTTGTATTCCTTGTTTTTCTATGTCACTGTTTCTTTTTAAGAGTGCATTATATATATATATTTCTTGTTTATTATATACATTACAAATATTCTTCCCAGTTTATTTGAACTTTCTGTATTTTGGACATTGTCATAAAGTCTTAAATTGGGGTTTGGCTCAATTTATCAAAATATCTTCCTAAAACATACAGTCATGTATTCCAATCACCTATCAAATACAGACTTTAATTATATGTATATTTAACTTGAAGTGAAAAATAAATAGTTGGCCACCTACCATTCCACTTCATAAACATAAAGCCCAGAATTACCCTGAAATGGGAATCTCCCATCTCCTCAGTGGGTCTCTGTTCTCAAATGCTTCTTATAGAGTCAATTTAACATTGCAATGGGTGAAAATTTAATGTTTAAAAAACTTTATTTGGTACAACATAACCCATAAATGTAGGTCAACTTCCACTAGGGCACAATTGAGGAAACAGCAATATATTTCATCACTTGGGGAAAAACTGGCTGTATTGGACTTACTGAGAGATGATATCTCTACTTCCCATGTAGCAACTTCCTACAAAGCATTTCAGACTTCTCTGGATCTGGCCCGTGCATCACTGTGGCTTCGTCAACTCACCACTTCCTACTTGCATTTATACTCCAATAATACAGTTACCTATAATTACCCCTACATACTATTCTGTCTTGGGACATCATTCCTTTATATGTTATTTTACCTAAGAAGTCTCCTTACCCCAAATTACCTCACCATGTATTCATATTCTTTCTTCAAAACTCAGTTCAGACATTACCTCCTCCAACAAGCTCCTGTTGCCCTTCTCAGCAAAAAGAATTAATCATTTCTCTATTTTCTCATTGTGCCCTGAACCTACTTCCATAAATATATGGATTCCACTCTATTACAAGGATTTGTTTATAAGCTCTCCTCTCCTGTAAGCCTTAGGAAGTCAGGAAGCGTTTATCTCATTCTTATGTGTATTTTAGTATTCAGCAGTTTCTAGTATCCCACTCAATAGCTATTTGCCAAATTAAACAAGTCCTCTCTATTCAGCAGTACAACAAACACTAAAAACACATACACAAAATAATTGAAACCATGTTCTTTAACTGAAGATATTTCATAACCTGAAAGGATATGTGGATTATAATAAGAGTGGTTGTGATTCTTTTTCTTAAGTGGGCTTATACCGTAGATCACTGTTTTCCAAGCTGTAGGTCATGACCCTTTAGCAGACTGTGAAATCATTTAGCAGGTTAAAGTCAACATTTTTAAAAGTATCACCATATAGCAAATACAGTAAAAGTAAGCCATGTTTCATGAAATTGTTGTTCCAGTCATAAATATGCACACAGAACACACACAACATGTACGCAAAATACATTTATTGATGTATTGATTATTGATGCAAAATACATTTTTTACTCTGGGTCACAATAAAAAAATAATTGGAAAGCAACTTCCATAGTCGCTATACAGGTTCAGAGAAGCTTTAAATCAACAAACAAAGTGATGTAGTCGAGGAAGGCCTCTTCAATGAAAGACATTTGTTTGGAGCACAGTCTAGCTCCCCACTACCTCTCTAATCTATCACTCCTCCTTACTCATTCTGCTCTAGGCACACAAGTCTTCTTCATCATTCAAACAAGCCAAACATGTTCCCACCTCAGGGTCTTGCACACGTTGTTTCTTCTGCCCAGAAAGCTCTTCACTTCTATAACTGCATGGTTTACTCCCTCGTTCTAGGACACCCAAAGAGATCTTTCCCTGACCACCTAAAATAGCAACCACCTTCCACCATTCTCACCCCTTATCCAGTTTTATTCCTTTTCATTCCACTCACTACCACCTGGTAATTTATTTACTGTGCTTTTCCTCCCCTCTCATCCTGAATGTCAGCTCCAAGAAAACAGAGACTGTCTTCTGTTTTTATTACCATACCACCAAAGATTAGGACAGGGCCCAGCTAAAAGCAAACATGTCAATAGGCTCTGACAAGACTATCAAGGAAAAGGAAAAGGAAGAACATGCAGAATTGTGCCTGAGCATGGTAAACTACAGAGGAAACAAGGTTGAAGTAAGGTTGAAGATGCACAACGTGAAAGGTTTGAAAGCCAGAAAGCAGAGTTTGGACTTTATCCTGCAGACAATTGGAAGTCATTCAATGTTTTGAGCAAACGGTGATCCATTCAAACATTTATTCAGCACAAGTTCAATTCACTTTGCTTGGCACAATGCAGAGTGCAAAGGCCAATAGCACATGCTCTCTCCTCCACTGTTTAGGTTTAATAGCAGTGGATTCAAAAAAAGTTTTAGGAAAATTATTCTGGCAGCCGTATGTAGGATAGATTGGACGAACAGACTCTAAAGCTAGAAAGGGAAATAATAGGCAAAGCAGAGCCTCAGGACAAAGTGAGATCCAGTAAAGAGTAATCTAAAGAATTGTGCTGACTAATGGGTATAAATAATAAATTAGAAACATGTATTATAAACAACTTTAAGACTTAAGTATGATGATGATAAAGCTTACAAAGAAAAACTGAGCAATTTCCATCACTTTTAGATTTATTACCCAACCACTCCACTTAACAATCAAAGTGATCCAAGACAAAAAGTTGTGTGGAAGCAAGATTCCTAGAAAAGCAAAAAGAATTCACTTCCATTCAGTTCACAAAATAAGATGAAAGAATAGATTCATCATGGTGACAATGAAAAAAAAAATGTGCAAGCTCGTACTCTATTTTTTTTTTTTTTTTTGAGAGACTGAGAGAGGGCACAAGCAGGGATGGGGTGGGAGGGGAGGGGAGGCAGGGAAGAGAGAGAGACCCTTAAGCAGGCTCCAGGCTCAGTAGAGCCCAATGCAGGGTCTCGTTCCCACAACCCTAGGATCATGACCTGAGCTGAAATCAAGAGTCAGACACTAACCAAATGAACCACCCAGGCACCCCTCTATTCACTTTTTCAATTAAGTAGAAATCAAATCAATGTTATCTTTTGAAAAAGAGAAAGAAGACATATCAGAAAACAGAAAAATGTGAGATTAATAAAACAATGGCCAAGTAACAAAGGCCCATTGGGAATTGTTCAGCATAAATTCAGTGGCCAAGAAATCGTCATTACCCACCTTCCCCCATAAATATGCTGTGACTGTGAAGAAAAACAGAGGAGATAGTGGAAAGATTTAACAACAGGTAAATATGAAAGAAGTGACTGGTGTTAAGTTCAGGCTATTATCTAATGCATACAGGAATAAACTAAGACAGAGAAATTGAGAGTCTGTATGAAAGGAATGGCTGAAGACACAGGTGGAACAATCACAGGGGCAAAATTTAAGACTTCACACAAGCCAGGATATAAGGGAAATTTTTCAGATCATTCACTTAAACACCATACCATCTGCTATGGTCTGAATGCCTGTGTGTCTCTCCCTCGCCCCCAAATTTATATGCCAAAGTGATGCTATTAGGGAGGTGGAATGTTTGGGAGGTGATTAGGTCATGAGGAAGGATCATGAGTAAAGTTTACGTCCTTCTAAAAAAAGCACCCAGAGAGCTCCCTTGCTCCTTCCAGCACATGAGAATACAATGGACAAGTCTGCAACTGGAAAAGGGTCCTCCCCAGACCCCAACCATGCTAGCACCTTGATCTTGGACCTCCCAGTCTTCAGAACTGTGAGAAATAAAGTTCTGTTGTTTATAAGCTACCAAGTCTGTGTTTATTATAGCAGCTCAGACTAAGGCACAGTTTAAATTTTTTCCCTCTGTTTAGATACATGGTAAGTGTTGTAGACACAAAAGAGTACAGGAATCAAAGACTGGACAACCAATTTTATAAGAGGAAATGACCTAATTCCAGTGTACAGTTCTACAATTAATAATATTATGACTTAGGGGGTAAATATCCATCCACAGCTGCAGAATGGAAGGGCATATTAAAAGAAAAGTACCATAGCGGCCTCTACTCACCTCCTTTAAAAGAATTACTACTGTAGTAAACCAAGTTACAACAATCACACTCCTGGGTATTTACCCAAAGAAAACAAAAACACTAATTCAAAGCAATACATGCACCCCTATGTTTATAGCAGCATTATTTACAATAGCCAAAGTATGGAAGCAGCCCAAGTGTCCACTGATTGATGAAATGGATAAAGATGTGATGTGATATATATATATACACACACACACACACACACACATATATATATATACACACACACATATATATGCAAAATATATATATATGCAAATATATATGCGTGATGAAATATTATTCAGCCACAAGAAAGAATGAAATCTTGCCATTTACAACAACATATGGCTAGAGAGTATAATGCTAAACAAAATCAGTCAGAGAAAGACAAATACCATATGATTTCACTCACATGTGGAATTTAAGAAACAAAACAAGGGGGAAAAATGAAAGTCAAAGCAAGAAACAGACTCTTAATTATAGAGAACTATCTGATGGTTAACGCGGGGGGGGGGGGGGTGATGGGTAAAATAGGTGATGGAGATTAAAGAGTACACTTGATGTAATGAACATAGGGTGATGTACGTTACTATTAAATTACTATATTATACATCTGAAACTAATATAACACTGTATGTTAACTGGAATTAAAAAGCAAAATAAATAAAATAGAAAAATAAATAAATTAATGTCTTATCCCTCAAGTATAAAACAGAAAAAAGGTAACTGGGTTAGAGGTTAGTCTCTTCTAGAAGATTCTACACAATGTAATAGAATCAACAATATTGGTGGAGATCTAGCATATTTTATCATCAAAGGAAATAAACGTGAACATTTTGTTTTCTTTTTAATTGTTTAATTTTTAAATTCATGGATTATAAAGCTATACAATAACATGAAAAGGTGTATGTTTTAATATTAAAATAGGACTCAAAACTGAATAAATATTCTACGGGTTCCTTAACTGCAATTCCAAAATACAAAAACTCTTTTGATGGTAAAACCTTACCTGAACTGACATGAAGCTATTTATAGCCTTTACCCCATTTGGTAAAAATGTTCATACATCTTGCTACAGAAATAGTAATATGTCTGAAGAGGACTGGACTCTGTTGAAAGATTATTACCTTGCCTGTATCCAAAAAATTCTTTTAATTCCCAAACCTATTAGACCCCAAGGGTTTTAGTGGGCTATGATCCTATAATACTAATGGCTAACATTTGCTGAGCTATTAAATGTGTCAGACACTGTTCTGATCACTTTATATGCAGTAAATCATTTAATCCTACCAACCACCATGACATACGTATTATAATCATCCCTGATTTACAAAGTGGCAAACTGAGGCACAAAGAGATTAAGTAAATTGTCTGAAGTCACAAAGCTAGAGAGTGACTAAACTGGGATGAGTACATTTAAAATATTACATGTAAGAGGGAGAAAACACAAAATAGAGAACTGATTATGATAGAATGGTAGGATTCAGTGATTGTTTTCTCTATTCAATTAATGTATTACTATTAGAATAGTAAAGAATCAAACTTAAAAAAATACAAGACTTCATTAACCTACAAAGTCCCATTTATGTGCAATTCCTAAGTCAAATTGCATAAACTGCACAGTATAAAACCCAGGCTCCTCAGTTTATGCTAATCATCTTCAATTTTTTATTGAAATACAACATTTTAATACGCTTTTCACTACAAGAAATACACAAAAACATGTATTCATTTTAGTAATCAGAAAACCTGAATAAACAAAAAGAAAATAATCACTTTTAAAACTACACTCAGAAAAAATCAATTACAATTTGGTACATACCCTTCCAGATGTCAATACAATTTTTCCTTGAACAATGCAGGGCTTAGGGGCACACATACACCCCCCCCCATACACACACACAGCTGAAAATCTTGAGTATAACTTTTCTCTCCCCAGAAACTATTAATAGCCTACTACTGACATGAAGCATAATTATGGATAACATAAACAGTCAATATACGTATTTTGTATATGTTATATACTGTATTCTTACAGCAAAGCAAGCTATAGGAAAGAAAATATTAAGAAAATCATGAGAAAATACAGTACAGTACTGTACAACACAAACAAAAACCTGTGTATAAGTGGACCCAAGTAGTTCAAAGCCCTACGGTTCAAGGATCAAGTGTATTATTTGTTTTTTAACCAAAATGGAATTGCTTTTAAACCTACTTTTTCACTTAACATATGTCAAGACATCTCTTCATGACTTTACCTTCTTCTAACATATTTTAATAGCTAGGCAGTACCCCACTGTGAATATGTACCCTAACAATCACTGTTAAACATTCAGGTTGTGTACAATTTTACAGTACAGTGATCAAGAGTTACTGACTCTGGAATCAAACTGCTTGGATCCAAGTCCTGGTTCTACCACATACTAACTCTGCTCCTTTAGACAAGCTACCTCACTTCTCTATGCCTGTTTTCTCTTCTGAAAAATGAAGGTATTTTCTACTTCATATAATTAATGTGGGACGGGGGGGTCAAATGTTAATACACAGCTTTTACTATCAACAGTGCTGCAATTAGTATGCTCAGAGCTAAATCTTTGCACACACCCTTATTCTTATTACATCAAGAAAAATTCCCTTAAATGAAAATTCCCATGTCAGAAGGTATGACCATTCTTAAGGCTTTGAGTCTGCCAAATTACAGCTGGGTTTAAAGCCCTCATCAAATAGCTCTCTCACTTAATACTCATTTCTCTTCATCCAAGAAGGTGAAAACTGTGATCCACTTAACAGCTGTTTCACTCAATTAGTTTTCGCTCTTCTACTTCTGTACCGCAAACCTAGACCTGTATCATAAAAACTTAAAACTTTGTAGGAAACTTTAGGACGCCTAGCCCAAATCCTCATTCAGCATATTAATTCCTCCACCCTAGAATCCCTAACTGAACATCATCAGTGAAAGCAGAGAGCCTACCACCCAAACCAACCCATTATATTTTTACTGTTTCATGGAAATTTGTCTTGAAAGAATGTTGAAACCTGCCTCCTCCTACTACTCACTGATCCTAGTTCTTTCTACGCAGATCAAATCTGATCTTTCTGTGTGATAGACCTTTAAGTATTTACAGATAGCTATCATTTCTTAGATGAGCTGCTTTTTCTTCTTTGAGCCAAACAGGGCATTTTTCAGCCTTTTCTCCTTTCCTCATGTCCATTTCCTCCATGATCAAGGTCCTCTGGATATGCTGTATAGCTCACTGGTTTATAAACTTGAGTGTCTACCACCTGGGGAACTTGAAAAAAATACAGTGGCCCAGGTCCTATCCTACTTAAGCTTGGGCTTCCATGTTTCTGCTCTCCAGGTGATGTAATATGAAGTCTGAGAACTGATGCAAGGGTCACGCGTATTGTGACAGTATTCTACCTAAAAAACTGACACAATATCCCAGGTATAATACAACCAATACAAGTAAAGCAGAGATAACACCTGCTCTTTCTACGTTGTTCTACCAACTCCAAAATGACATTTACTTTAAAAAATATTATACCATAGTGTTGACTCACGGTAAACATACAGTTAAAATGATCCGACTCTTTTCCACATTCTCTATTTGTGCACTAGCACCTTGGGCTCTAACTGCCAGCCTTTCCAATTATTCCCATTAAAAGATTAAGAGAACCAGGACAAAGAGTTTTAGACTCCCATTTCTTAATGTATCAATGACTGCATATGGATTCACCTTCAGTGGAGAAATCATTTCATGCTTTAGCCTCTACACTTCCATCATGGACATACTTAGTCTAAATTCAAGTATACTAGCCCATCAACAACTGAACTGACAGCTGATTGCAACAACACATCTACTCTGTGCAAAACACTGTTATGAACAAGGTGGGAAAACATACAGGCCTTAATACTAGTACACAGACCGTCTGGAGAGCATGATGGAATAACACCTTCAAAAAAGTTAAGTCTAATACCAAGATAGACACGTTAATGCTATAGAAATTAATGACTACTAGTTGGAAAGCTCTGGGGCCAAAGAAATACTAGAAAACTAAGTTACCCTGAACTTTAATGTTTCATTTCCTTTTTTTTTTTTTTTTAATATTTACAAGACAGAGAGGAGATGGACCATCAGTGAATTCATCCACACTTAGGCTACTTTCAAAGGGACACTGCACCCTCAAAAATACACACTCAAAATAAATTCATGATTCAACATTTCATATGAATTCTGAATTCGTGATTTGTTTGCCTTACCTGTCCCTAACTTATGAGGTACTCAAGAGGAGGAAGAAAAAAAAAAAAAAAAAAAAGGCCATTCTACAGATGAGGCCCATTATAAATACATCTTAGAGATGCTGGGTGAGGGGGAGATCCCATCTGATATTTATTTTCATTTGCATGGCAAACATCAAAAATATACCTGGCATTTTCAAACAATTATGTCAGGAATGACCAGATGCTTCCTGTTGATGGAACAGTAGAGAACTACAGCCTGACAGAATCAAACTAGAGTTCACAGAAACAACTGGAAATGAATTTAGCTTCATTTCAAAACCATTAAACCAAAGTATGGCCTTACATTTTCGCACATTTACAGCATAACTGGCCCCCAACCTAAAATACCCAGATTGAGAGAAAGAGACAGAGAACTCAAACTCTAAGTTAGGAGACTTAACTCTAAATATATGTATCTGCATTACAAAAGTATTGTTTGACCAAATGTTTCACTGCAGGATTCCTTTTAAATGGAGAGGTCCTGCAGTGCTTTGACAGTGTCCCTTCTTCAAATATTACATTTACACACAAGTTTTCACAGGTACATCTAATATGGAATTTATATTTTACTTCCATAGATTAAGATGTGGAACTAAAAATTAAGGTTACTCACTTAAAATATTTTCCTGAGTCTCCAGGATATGTACATTAAGCAAACTTTACTCTTGATACTGTTTATATATCTAAATACCAAATTAAAAAACTTAGAACCCAAGACAAAAGTATAGGAATCAATCTTCCTAACCATATTTTTTAAACTTATCTTGTTTAATATACTCATTTGACATGTATGGTGACAGAATAAAAATGACAAATTTCTCAGTTAAAAAAAAAAGTGATAAGCATACAGTGGGGTTCTGGGAGTTTTCAGAAGTTACATGGTGTGATACCACAACAGACTGAATGCAGATTTAAAAATCTAGCTGTCTTGTATTAAAGCAGACATTTAAAAGACTTGCAGAAATGCAAAACAATGTCAACTCTTGCCAATATGTGACTTGTGTTAACATGTAATGGAATTTTATTGCTGTTATTTTGGGGGAAATACTTAAAAAGACAGAATTTTTAAAACGCATAAAGCCATCTTTAATTTCCTTAAATTCAAAGTCTGACCCTGAAAGTGGAAGTGTCAAGGCTGACGTTATGGGTCACTGCGAACACATTTAAACCAAGCTGGGTGGGCCTACAAGTGAAATAAAGTATCTGCAAAAAGAATTTTCGACTACTAACATCTGCATAATAAATTACAGCGCATCTTTAATTCTGGAATGGAAAATTACTTTACAAGGATTATTTACGGACTACATCAAAAACATTTTCCAGATAAAAACTATACTTCAGGGGGGAAAAAATGTACTTCAGAAAGTAACTTGCCTGAATCCAGACAGCAAATCAGTCTTCGGAGAGAGTACTTAAAATACTTCCACATTACCAAGCCCCCTTCAAAAGTACTGTGGTCGCTACCCGTCCTTTGAGCAGACGTCTGCTCGCCACAGTCCAATCAGGTTTAAAACAAGAGTATGTGTACAGAAAACAAGCTTAAAGTGGGGAAACACACACAAAGCAGGCCTCTATAATTCCTTCGGTTTCAGTTTTCACGATGCACCCCTGAGGCTACGCACGCTGATTCAACACGGCAGCACAGCTTCAACGAAGCACACTAAATACACACTGATTTCACTGTGTCCAGGCAAAAATGACCTGGCAAAATTCTCAACTTCTTTTCCGAAGCAGTGCACCCGCCCGGCGGCCAAGTCCCAAGAGCAGAAGTCTCAAGCATCCAGAACCGCGGGCTTTGTCCCCTCAGGGACTTGAGTCCCCGAGGTCGTGGCAGTAGCCGCGATCGTCCCCGCGCGGGCTGGGCCCGGCCCTCTGGTTAACCCTGTCCGGGCCGGCCGCTCCCGCGGCGGCCCGAGCGCCTCCCGGTCCCGCAGGCCCCGCAGCACACCGCGCCCCGGACCGGCCGCCCCCGCCGCCCCTTCCTCGCTCCGGGTAGGCTGGCGGGGCCGCCAGGCGGCCGAGACAAAGAGGCCGGCAGTTCCCGGGGCGGCGGGCGCCGAGGCCCGGCCGGGCCGCGCCAGCCTGCCTCCCTTCCTCTGCCGCCAACCGCCCGCCTCCCGGCGCCCGCAGAGCCCCCACCGCCCCGGCTCGACCCCATCCCCGCCCCGGGGCCGCCGGCCGGGATCCGGCCGGCTGTGAGGCCGCGGCGCGCCGGGGCCGAGGAGGGGGCGGCGGCCGCCACCATGTCTGCCCGCCCCTCCCAGAAGCGGGGTGCCCAGCGGACAAAGCGCGGCTGCGGCGCGGGCGGAGCGGGCGTCCAGGCCGACCCCGCCGACCCCCGCGGAATAAGCGGGGCCAGGAGCCCCGGAAACCCGGCGCCTTAATGCAATAAACAGGAAATCGCGGGGATGATCTGGGTTCCGGGGGAAGTGGAATTATTTTTTACCAGCGAAGAGATCAACTTCCACATCCGGTGGTAACAGGGCCCTACACAGACCCGCACTGACCTGGAAAAGCTTCGGGAGCGGCGACGGGGGAGCAGCAGGAGGTGGTGCGGGGACCCGAGGCGCCTCGTACCCGGCCGGGCTGACGCGGCCCCGCTACACACAAAGCGCTTCAGCTGCACAGGGCGCTATTTTCCGAAAATGCCGCGTCTGGTCGGCGCCCAAAATCCCCACCGAAAAGTCCCCCGTGCTGCGCGCGGAGGGACACATGGTGTGCGAGTGAGTCAAAGCTCCCAGCATCCCTCCCGGACTCGGCCCTTGTCAAGCCCTCGCCTGAGCCTTTCCGCCCCTGCCTTTGGCCGCAGATCGCTCCCCCACTCACTCCCTGACCCCATTCTAGCAGGAGGAAAGGGACGACAGGTCTGATATTTCTTTTTAACGGTCGAGAGGGAAATATGCCATTTGTGGAGCCCGAGCCACACAAAGAAAGCGGCGGAATGATCCGCTCTCGGGGACCGCAAGTCCCGGCTCGCCCGGCGCCTGCGCGGCACGGGGGTGGGAGCTGCGGCCGGCCATGTGCGCGGTGGAGCAGCCCGGCTGGTGGCCGAGTCTTCCCGCCTCTTTCTGCGGGGGCTGGCGGTTGGGATACTAAAGTGCGTGTACCTACCTTCTTTTCTCTCTGACAAGACCGCCGAGACGGGGAATCCCCACTCCGAGGTTAACCAGAGTCGCCAGCAGAGTCCTGGGAGACGGAAGAGCAGCCAGCAGGCTAGGATTTAACTTAAAGTGGCCCTAGATTCAACTAGCCAGATTGGGACAGGAGTAGCGGTTGAGGTACAAGAGGAGGAACGAAGGATGGTCCTTCTCCACTTCCATAAACTGAGCAGTCAGGTTCATGACGAAGACGTACTTATTTCTATAGCCTTTTTTTGTTTGTTTGTTTGTTTGTTTGTTTAACATACCTTTGGTGTCACAGGCGTCTCGTACTGAAGAGACCCTAAAATAATTGCTTGCTAATTTTCCTTGGATTACTGTCACCTCGCAGGTAGAGGTCTGTGTTTCCGTGGCTGGAATGTCAAGATTTTTGTTGTGTTGTATTTTATTAAGAAAGTAGCAAAAGTTTATTTGGAGGTTGTAATTTACAAAGTAAAAGTCTTTGGAAGTTAATTTACTTGTGATGATTTGCTAAGAAATCCAACACACCGGTATGTTTTTAACAGATGAGCTTAAGAATGACTTTCCTACGTGGCTTTCCCAAGTTGCTAACGTGCAAATTTTGGCTTCCTATATTTAGGAGTTGGTAATATCTGAGACAGCGCCAAGAGTTCAATCCAGGAGAGTTTACAAGCTTAAATGAAATCCATATTACTTTTTGATTTTGTGATTACTTCAGATAAGTAATTTATCTCCAGTTATCCTTTTGTGATATTGACGTGGTAAAGGCTTGTAAGTCTTTAACATATTAAAACATTTTGCCTAAAACAGAAGCAAAGTAAGTGGCATAGGAGCCACATTGTTTTCTTTTGATGTAATGTTTTCAAGGCTTCAGTTGATAAAAACTTGTCAAGTTTTTTATATCATATGCTTTAACATTGAGTTGATTTGAGTAAACGTTGAACTAATGATTGTTACGGAATCCTTGCCCTCCTTGATCTGCCATAGAGCGCAGACAAGTAAATAGGAAACATCAGTAGTAAATGAGGGTAAACTGCTGAATACTGCAAAATCCCATACAGGAGAAATCCTTTACTCACCTGGGAGGGAGGTGAGTAAATTAGCTTTAATAAGAATTGGGGAAGAGTCTTCCAGGCAGAGGAAGCAATGCATGCAAAGTTAGGAGACAAACTGAAGAGAGTGTTGAGTAAAGAAGATAATGCTGTTTTAGGAGTGCCTAGAGATGTTCTTGAAGACGTTTAATCGTGAAGACCTTGAGTGGTATGTGCAGAGATTAGCTTTTGAGAGCAAAGAGGAACCTGCTAAGTAAAAGTGTCATAGAAATGGATTTGCATGGTAGGCAGATCAGACTTATGCAAAACTCAGAGGCATGGAAAACAGTTTGGAAAAAACAGTAATATGTGAGAGAGTAATGCCTTGGACTGAGATAGTGACAACTAGTGTAAAGAGTGTGGCCAAAGTAGTTATTGAGAGTTTGGTGATTTAGTTGAGCGGGTAAGGGAATGACAGAGGGAGATGTCAAAGATGACTCCCAGGTGTGTTGGGGAGCAGTTGGAAAGATGGTCCTGTCTTCACTGAGATTAGAAACAGGGAAGAAGAGTAACATGTTATAAGGTTCTGTTTTGACCTGGTTGAATTTGAAGTGTTTGTGAGACAGCCAAGCAGATATGTCTGGCAGGCAATTAGATATTCATTGAAGTTGTTTCATGAACACCCTTCTGTAACTGGCACTGTTGTAAATACTGGAATAGACTAAGCAGCAACAAAACCAACAAGGTTCCTGCTTCTGTTGCTAGTGCAAGGAACAGACCATAAATAAGTTTTACAAAAGGAAAGATAGTATCTTATAATATGCTCCATTAAGAAAATAAAAGGGTATTTGAATAAAGCGTTTCTCTAGGGGAGTGAACAGGCAAAATTTTGGAGGTTGATCAAGAAGTAGCTTCTTGGTTGATCAAGAGAAGGTATTCTCTGAACTAAGACCTAAATGGGAATAAGTTAAGGGCAGTATTTGAGACTAAAGGGAATAGCAGAGCAAAATCCTAAGGTGAGAAAGAGTTTGTTGTGCATAGCAAGGAGGCCAATGTAACAAGTTTAGAAAGCAAGAATGGTAGAAGCAGTCGGCTGCCTTGGTAAGTTTAAGCGCAGTAGAAGGCATTGAAGGGTTTTAGGAAAGGAGTAACATGGTTAGTAGCAATAGAGAAAAGGTGGATAATTTGAAGATATATTTGGTGATTAGACCTGACCTGTATTGCTAATGAGTTGACATGAGTGAGGGAACGGGAAGAATCCAGAGTTATTCTTAGGTTTGGGCATGATTATCTAGGCTAGCGCTGTCCAATATAAATATAAAACCACATATGTAAGTTTATAGTAGCCAGACACATTAAAAAAAGAAACCATTGCAGTTAATGTTAATTTAATTTTAATCCAGTATAGTCAAAATAGTATCATTTCATATGTGATCAATATTTAAAAATATTAAATGTTTTTAAATGTTTTGCAGTCTTTTTCTCATTACTAAATATGTGTTCAAAATCTGGTGTGTATTTTATGTTTAAACATACCTCAATACTTGATTCCATAAAATTTACAGTTGAAAAAGTAGATTAACATGCCCAGTCATTCTGAACATACTTAAAAGTATTGCAGTATTTGAATTATGTATCATTCGTTATTTAATTTTAAATTAAAGATTAAAATTTTAATTCCTAAATTAGTCACATTTTAAGTGCTCAATAGCCACATGGCTAGTAGCTACTATATTGGACAGTGCAGTCTAGTGGAAAATCAGAGTAAAAAAGTTGTGTGGAACCAGCCTGGAAGGCCTTGGATGCCATGTTAAAGGATAGGGATTTTATCTTAGATACAAGGGGAATAATAGATGGTTTTTGAGCTAGAGTGACTCAATGTTGTACTTAAGGCTAGAAAAAAACAGTAGGGGGCGCCTGTGTGGCTCAGTCAGTTAAGCGCCCAAATGTTGGTTTTGGTTCAGGTGGTGATCTCAGGGTTTCCTGGGTTTAAGCCCCACGTGAGGCTCTACAGTGCAGAGCCTACTTGGGATTTTCTCTCCCTCTCTCTGCCCCTCTCTGACTCGTGCTGTCTTGGTCTCTCTCAAAATAAATAAATAAATAAACAAACTTTAAAAAAGAAAAAAAAAAAAAAAACAGTAGGTGTCTAGCTGGTGACTCAGGAACAAGAGCAACCCTTCAGTTCAGTCCCACTTTCCAGGCTCTAACTTCAGCCCTTCAGATTCAGAAGTCTGATTTTTGTCAGTGCTCCAGAGCAGTGCTACCAAAGTATGGTCCACAGGGTAATGCCAGTCTGCAAACCCTCTGCTATTGTTCCTAGACAAGGCATTTACAAAAAGTGAATAAGAATTTGGGAACTTACAGTAATTGAAGACTAGTTTTATGTCTGTGGATCTGCATTGTTTTATATGTCTTTGTTTAAATAGCTTTTTCTAGTAATTCATATTTAATAGAGGTACCTATGATCTTTCACCAGAGAGAAATTTTTTTTTTTTTTTTTTTGATGATGAGAGGTTTTGGGTTTGGTTTTTTCCCCCAGATATGCAAACTGTGTGTCCTCTATGCCATTAAGATCATCTTTTTTTCTCTTACGTTACTGTTAAATAATGCCTTTTTTTCTAGGTGTCAGTGAAAGCCAACTCCTTTCTTTTTATTTCATATCTTCACACTTCTGAATCACAGATTTAAGCGCACTGACTTGATCACATGTCACTTGGCCCTTATCCACATAGTTATGCTCCCCCACTGTACTGTTTGTTGTTTGCAGACCTCTTTGATTCATTGGGTTTTCAGAATGACTTCAACTGTTAGGCATTTTTCTATATGAACAGGGTGATAAGGAGACTCTCGTTCTGCACCATCTGCCTCCTGAGCATGCTCCAGGGCCATCACCATCAGCCTCTGCATCTCCTGGTTGACCAGGTTTAATATAAATTCACAAATTTGATTACCCATATTTTTTCTTCTTATGGTCCCTCAGTTTGTTGTGCAACAGTTACCTAATCTTCACTGCACCATAGGTAATTTGTGAAGCCCTGCTCTAGAGGTACTGAGACAGAGTCACAAGAACCAAATTCCCAGATTACCTAAAACAAATGCTTTTTTTTTTTAACTTTATAGTGAGAACTATAGCAGCTAAGAAAGGAATGGACATCTATCTGCTCATTTTCTCCCTCCATAGAGAAATGTAAGGCTACAAAGAAATAACCCAAATTTATAATAGCTACCACTTATTAAATGTTACTGTTTGCCAGCCACTGTGCAAAATCGGTTATATATGTTGTCTTGTGTCACATTTAACCCTCACAACAACACTAAAAAGGTATTATTAACCCCATTTTTCCAGTAAGGTAACAGAGGCCAAAATAGTCTAAATAACTTGCCTAAAGTCACAAAGCTGATAAATGTTAGGCAGGATTCCAATACAGGTCTCATTTCAAAACCATTGTCTCTAGCAAATTCCCTAGCACAATGATTCTGTTTTGTTTTAGCGATAGTACATGAAGTTGACTACATTACCTCCGAGAGAGTTCATTAGTGAATTTGGGCCAGAATAAGGGGAGTTTGTGGTATTTTAATGCCACCAGACAAATGTGTTCAACAGTAGAAAAGTGTCTGCTTTGCTCCTATTTAGAATTTATAGTTTTCCACAAATCAATAAAAAAAAAGCCCAGGGCACCTGGATGGCTCCGTCAGTTAAGCGTCCAACTCTTGATTTTGGCCCAGGTCAGAATCTCACGGTTTGTGAGATCGAGGCCTGCATCGGGTTCTACACTGACAGCATGGAGCCTGCTTGAGATTCTCTCCCTTTGCCCCTCTCCCCTGCTCGTGCTCACTCTCTCTCAAAATTAATAAATACTTAAAAAAAAAAAAAAAAGACAACCCAATAGTAAAGGGGGTAAAAGACTTGAACAATTTACCAAAGAGGGTATCTAAATGGCCAATAAACATGTAAAGGCACCCAACTTTTACAATCAGGGAAATGAAAATTAAAACCACAATGAAATACTGCTGCACATTCACAATAATGGCTACAATAGACACTACAGTAAATGCCAAATGTGGCCAAGAATTGGAACAACTGAAACTGTACATTGCTAGTTGGAATGTATATTGATATAGCCACTTTGGAAAGTTCAAAAACCAGACAAAACCAAACTAGATTTAAGGATTTATGTTTAGGTAGTAAAAACTATAAAAAGAAAGGAAATAGTATGCTTTGGGTAAGGCAGTAATATTTGGGAGGAGGGCACAAGGGAGCTTCTGGGGTGCTGGCAACATTTGGTTTCTTGACCTAAGTGCTGGTTACGTGGGTATTCACTTTGTGATTCATTGTGCTGTAGGTTCGGGGGTTGGTGACTTCTCAGTATGTGTATTATATATATATATATATATATATATATATATATATATATATATATATAATACACATATATATATATGTATGTATATATATGTGTGTGTGTGTGTACATATATATATATATATATATATCTCATGGTTTTAAAAAATTTGTTGGGAGGAGTGCTTGGGTGGTTCAGTCGGTTGAACGTCTGACTTCAGCTCAGGTCATGATCTAACAGTGAGTTCAAGTCCCACATCGGGATCTGTGCTGACCGTGCAGAGCCTAGAGCCTGCTTTAGATGTGTCTCCCTTTCTGTCTCTCTGCCCCTCCCCTGCTCACACTCCCTCTCTGTCTCTCAAAAATAAACATTAAAAAAATTTTTTTAATTTTGTTGGAATTAACAAGTAGGGAAAAAAACTTTTGTGGGCAATTCTGAGATACACATTACCAACTATCACTTCACTGACTGAGCCAGTCTTTTCATCTGTACATTATAAACGTGAAAGATAAGTTAGGGCTGAATTATGGGAGAGGCAGTGGTTAAAAAAAAAAAAGAGAGAGAGAGACAGATGCAAAAACTACCGCAGAACTTGAGGCAATATGGGAAGGTGAAAGACCATGGCAGTTGGAGTGAGGAGCCCCAAGTTCAAGTCTTAACTGGTTTCTAACCTAGACTCTAACCACTCTAGGCATGTGACCTGGGCGTGTCTCCTAACTTCAGGTTTTGTACTCTGAAAACAAATTCAGTATTGCTAGCAGAAAATTAGAAGTTATTCACATCAAGGTAGTAATTGAAGCTATGGGAGTGAATGAGATCATTTGGAGACAATATAGAAAAAAGAGAAGTAAAGAGGAGGGGAAATCAGCATTTAACCTGCATACCGTTTGCTCTACGTGTGTTATCATTTATTCCTCTCAGATTCCAAGGTAGCCAATTTGTCCTTATTTGGTAGATTGACTATGGACTCACAGCAAAAATAAGTAGCATTGAGAACCAGTTTGACTCCAGTTTATATGGTGCACTATACAATTCCTGGATAGCTAAGTGTTTTAAGAAGCCCATGGGGTGAATTTGAGTCAAGGAAAGTTAGGCCCTGAGAAAAGACATTTGGATTTTTGTGATTTGTAACCTGAAACTTATGTAACAGCACCTGCACTTCTGTTTGTTGTGCTTCAATGAGCGTGGATAATCCAGACAGTCATTTGTGCCCCAGATCTCTGGCAATAAGAAAAAATGTCTAGGGTACCTGTGTGGCTCAGTCAGTTAAGCATCTGACTTCAGCTCAGGTCATGATCTCATGGTTCATGAGTTCAAGTCCCACATCAGGTGAACAAGAGCACTGCTTAGGGTGAGCCCCATTTCTCTTTCTTCCTCTCTCTCTGCCCTCGCTCACTTGCACCCTCTCTCTAAAACAGAAATTATATATCTAAAAATTAATATAATGAAAACAAAGTCAATTATTAAGACCTAGCTAAACACTCTTTCCAGCCAAGTGCTTGAACAAGAAACAATAATAACTCACTATATGATATGACGTTGTTTGCTGCTTTGTTCGTATACTACCTAGAACCATGAGTATCGCTTGTGGTATGGGTAATTCACATTGGGAAACATTGGAATGTTATTTAATAGCGTTCACTGGTATTGTGCATTTTGGTCACCTGAAATTCTTAGGGAAAAGATCAAGATGGCTTTGTAAGCCAAGGTCACTAAAACTTGCAATGAAAGATAATTAAGACTGGTGGTGAACACATGCCTTTTGGAAAGCAGCAATATCTACTCAAAATTGAGTAATCTATAATCAGTAAGGAAGGCTTTCCCCTACTAGGTTTACTAAAACCTTATTTACTCTTAGGGTAGCATTTTAACATTAGAGAAAAGTAAGAGAAAGATGTTCTACCACAATACAATTACTGGTTTCTCCCTGCACGTTTTTAGATTTACAGAAGAATAATGTGCATTTTTGGCAGACTACTGAAGAATTTTAAATTGATTGCAGAAGCATGAGGTCTTCTGTCTTTATCTAACCCGTTTCTGAGTTGTAGACAAGACATCCAGTAAGTTAGTGACATCCTTTGGTAAAATCAATGATCTCAGCATTCCCCAGAAGCACCAAGAACTTTGATTTCCAGGAACAGGTTAGGAGCAGCCACTTCACTCAACCTTATATTTTATATATTTTACATTTGGGAAACCTTATTTTCTCACTATATTTTAAGGCAGTGGGCATTTAATAATTGTTGGTTATGGTTTCAAATGATTTTAAAAATTACTTGAATCCATCCACTGGTGCAGAATACTTTTTAAACATCTTCACTGTCTTTCATTCATACAATTCCCACCCTCAGAATAACCTCTGCTCTTACTTTTTTTTTATTTTTCCAGAATTTCTTCATGCCTATACATGTAAGAAAGAATATTATTCCCAATTTTTATGTAAAAGGGAGGCTGCCATATATATTTTTCTACACTTTGCACTCAAGACATCTTTTTCATATGAATACATAAGATACATATTTTTCTTACCCCTGCAGATTATTTAACCAGTCATCATCCAATTGAGAGACATAGAGTTTCTAAATTGTTATATTCTAATTAATGCTTGGACGAATATCTTTGTACACATACCTTCTTGTATATTTAAGTACATCTCATCTCCGTTCTCAGAGGAATTGCTCTGCAAAAGGGCATGTATGTATTTTTAATTTTGATAGGTTCAGCCATGTTGTCCTCCATGTACCGGATGTTTCTCCACAGCATTGTCAATAGGTTAGAGTGGGAGCAAAGTTTTGGATTTTTCCCTGCCAACTTTTGAAGGACAGATTATTTCAAGTCCTACCTAATATTTTCAGGATCAACAACAAAATCATTTGGTTAAATTGAGAGAGATGGGGTTTGATTTTCAGAATTTCTTTAGGATACAGAAATTCTTTGCTGCAGCTCCTGCAGCTACACCCACAGCTAGTGAAAACATGGTTGCTTATGCAGTCATAGCAGCCAGCAAACCTGGAGAAGGGCCAAGGATGACTACAAGCAGCCCCATCTACACTTTTTTTTTTTTTTTTGGCAAATTTGCAAGTTTAGCAGGATTTAAAAAGATCCTTCAGCTTTTGTTTGAATTACAGAGAACCTAGGAAGAGAGGAAAAATTGTTCATTTCATGAAAAAATTCCCCTGATAGGAGCTAAAAAAGGACTTTTACTTAATTTTGCCTTGGTACTGAGGTGGCACATGGAGAGAGAAAGTAGGGATATTAGGCTCTGGGTTCCACCTGCACTGGGGATTATATTAGGGCAGAAAGAAAAATTTCCAGGAATGATGATCTCAGTTTCTTAGAGCCAGAATAATTTAGGGAGAGAAAAGGAGTTAGATGTGGCATTCTAGCTTACTGACTTAAATTTGGTAGTCATTTTATAAATGTGTAGGTGTGTTATGGACTGAATGTGTCCCCCCAAAATCCATGACCTCTAACCCCTAATGTGATAGTATTTGGAGATTATGCCTTTGGGAGGTAATTAGGGTTCAGTTCAATCCTGAGAGTGGAATTCTCATGATGGGATTAGTAGTAACCTTATAAGAAGAGGAAGAAGAGCAAGAGAGATCTCTCAGCTTGGGCAAGAGGAAAGGCCATGTGAGGACACAATGAGGAAGCCATCTGCAAGCCAGGAAGAGAACTCTCACCAAATTAGCCAGCACCTTGATCTTGGACTTCCCAGCCTCTAGAACTGTGAGGAACAAATTTCTGCTGTTTAAACCACCCAGCCTAGAGTACTTTGTTATGGCAGCTCGACTTGAGTAAGACAAAGTATTTCTGGTTTTCCACAGATTCATAAAAGTCCATTAAAACAAGTTGTCATAACTATTAATAGTGTCTTTCTTCACATTTACAACCAACGTATTGTTTGTGTTTCCTGCACAATTTGGAAATGATTACATCTTCACGCATGGCAAGTGACTATTGGGAGGTCTTTCAATTTAATACCCCTAAATTTTAATTTGCATCTCAGGAATGGCTTGGAATTTGGAGTCTTTCTCTTTCTTGAATTGAGCTATAGGAGTGCATGGGTGGTTGGTTAAGCCTGAGACTCCTGATTTCTACTCAGGTCATGATCTTGGTTGTGAGATCAAGCCCCACATCAGGCTCCGTGCTGAGCATGGAGCCTGCTTAGGATTCTCTCTCTGCCTCTCCTGTGCTCCCACTCTCTTTCTCTCAAAATAAATAAACATAAAAAAAAGAGGTATATAAATGCAGTTATAAATTCATTAACTAAATGGGCTATGTGTGTTGCACACTGGTGATTGGATATTTGATGGTACCAAGGAATCCTACTACTTTTGTTGAGTTACGATGTTTTGTTATGATTAAGTTTTTTAAACAATCTCTTTTTAAAAAGTTTTAATGTTAATTTTTGAGAGAGAGTGTGAGCAGGGGAGGGGCAGAGAGAGATTGGGACTGAAATCTGAAGCGGGCTCTGTGCTGACAGCAGAGAGCTCTATGTGGGGCTTGAACTCGTGAAGCCAAAAGTCAGACACAACTGAATGAGCCACCCAGGTGCCCCTAAACAAGAATCTTTTAGAGAGCTGTTGAAATTGAAGAGGAAATAATATTTTATCTAGCATTTGTTTCAGAATAATCTGGAGTGGCAACAGGGTATAAATTTTTGGCAATATCAAGGAAACAGAGGATGATAATTAAGAAGCTGGATGATGGATATGTGAGGGTTCTTTATATATTTTTTTCTTTATATGTTCTATACTAAAAAGATTAAAATAATTTTTGATTGTGTATAACTAGTGACTACAATTATGCTTTCATTTTCTTACCTTCTATTCTGGGTGATTCTGATAACCGCTGAAATTAACATACAAAGAATTTTCAACTTAAATGTCTTACCAAGCGTACAAATGAAAATGCTGGGCATTAGTACACATTGAACTAAATTTACCACGCATGTATTTAGCAACTATTAAATGTATTCAAGTAGATTTCCTCATTTAATCTCTGCAAAAGTAGGTGCTATCCCCATTTTACAAAGGAGAAAATACAGACTCTAGATAAGTGATACACAGGTAGAAAATAGAATTCAGATTTTTTTCCCCCAGTTGGTCTGCCTCCCAAGATCCATGTTTTATTTCTACTATGCCATACTGCTTTTCAGACATGACCAACTACCCTTTCTTCCATGCTGTTTTTTCTTTCAGGAGTGAAAGTCTGGCACAACAGGTAAACAAACTCACGTGTGAAAATGTGAAAGATTTTGGAGGTCTCGTTGTCCTCTCCTTTCCTGTTAAGTCAACTACGGTCCCAAGACAAGAGTTAAAGGTGTACTATACCTTAAGGAAACCATGAAAACTGAATTGATAAAATTCTAGACCTAACTCACCAAGCTTTGGTTCTCCAAGAATTCTTTTGACCATTATTACGTGTATTTGTGTTGGTTACTGTTCAAGATACGGAACTGGTCCTCTCATCTTACTTTCAGAACATAAATTAAGAGCTCAACCTTGATGGCTTTATGCTAACCTTAAGGACATTACACTAAGTAAAATAACTCAGAAAAAAGCAAATACTGTATGACCTCACATATATCAAATCTAAAAAAAACAACCTCAGGAGCGGTTGGATGGCTCAGTCAATAGAGCATGTGACTCTTGATCTTAGGGTCGTGAGTTTAAGCCCCACATTGGGTGTGGAGCCTACTTAAAAGAAGAAAAGATTTTTTTTTTTTTCATCAACCGTATAGAAACAGATTTATGGTTGCCAGGGTTGGGGTGGGGAGAAGGCAGGGGAATGGGGGAAGGTTGTCAAAGGGCACAAACTTCTAGTTATAAGATGAACAAGTTCTGGTGATCTAATATACAGCATAGTGACTATAACTACTGTATTCTTAAAAGTTACTAAAAGAGTAGATCTTAAAAGTTCTCACCACAAAAAAAATGTAGGATGATGGATGTGTTTGTTAACTGTCCTTATTGTAATCATTTCTCAGTATGTATGTATATCAAACCATATTGTACACCTTAAACTTACACAATCTTATATGGCAGTTATATCTCAGAAAAGTGGAGGGGTGGGGTGGGCACACTTAACCTGACACACTTAACCGTGTCCTTCCTCCTGCAGCCCACTCTACTCTGTCGACTACATCCCCTCAATTAAAAGCCATACCAGTGCAGCTCAGGAAATGGAGTAAGTGCAAAGTAGAAATATCGCCCAACTAACACTGAGCAGCCAGTCCTTTCTTTCTCTTCCCAAAGACCTGCCACGTTTGTAATATAAGGAGGCTTGGGACTTCTCCCTACTCCTAAGCTGGTCATAACAATGGAACTTTAAAAATGCTTATGTATAGTGTGGCAGAGCTTCACAAATCTCCACCCAGATTTTATAAGCGCTATTGGTTAAAGCAAGACTTGAATCTAAGAAAAGGATCTATTCATTGAGGCCTTACATGGGATTGGGTATTTTTATTCCCCCTCACCCATCTCTCCCTCCAAATAAGAAGCACCATACTTTGGTAAGTCTAGACTCAACTATGCTTAAAACAATTCCTCACTGACTAGACTGCAGAGTGGGTCATATGGGATAGACTTGAAGCTCCTTGGTACACTTGCCTTGCCCCTGGATTCCTGCATCTCCAGGCCAAGGAAAGATAAAATGAAGAGTTAATAACAGCACAAACTCCACACTTTTGTCTGGAGATATTCTTTGGTGAAGCAAAAAAGGATTATTAGTGAAGTTATATCACATTTGATTATATATTAAAACAAGTTTAATACTTGATCCCGAAGAGAAAAAAAAAAAAAAAACCCAGGAAATGAGAAATAGAGAGCTTTAAGTTTGAGCAAGAGAATACCTACAGGGTACTTAAGGGCATAAACTTCAAAATGCTTCTGGTATGGCTTCTGCCCTTTGAGAAGGCTTTCATTAAGATGGAAAGCTGAAAGTTGCCTTTTCCCCTTTGCTAACCCAACTCTCCTTGGCAGTAGGCAACAATACGTGGGGTAATATATTATTTACTAAAATGGTGAAACCCAAAGTTTTGGGTTAAATTTAGATTTTTGTGCTAAAAACTGGTTTGTCCTTTTGCCAACTGCATGCACTTTGCTTACATACAGGACCTAGAAGGAACTTGAGTATCCCACTTCCCTTTAAGCTCTTCAGATGAAATTGTTTTGCTTTCCTCTCCCCAACTTCTTTATCTTTACCAAGGTACCACTTTTCTCCAATAGTCCAGGCTCAAAACAGTCTTCATTTTTCTTTAGTTTTCCTTTCATCATCATAAACCTAATGCTGCAATTCAGCTGGACTTGGAGGAGAATAAGAAAAATATGGAGCCAAAGAACTTCAGTGAGAGCACAAAGATTATAGGTTATAGTGAGCCAGGTGAGGGTGGCAAGGTGTTCTCTTGAGCTCAGAAGGAATGAGCTGGAGGTCAAGGTAAAACAGAAGTCAAATTTGTTGGTGTTGTTGACAGCAATAGTGAACTTCTTGGTGGTCCTGCCATTCCTGGACCCAAGCAGTCCATGGCATCCACAATATTCATTCCCCCTCCCACTTAGCCAAAGACCACATTTGCCATCCAGCCACTTGGTCTCGGCAGCATACATGAAAATCCGGGCACTGTTTTTGTTGGGTCCAGCATTTACCATGGACAAGATGCAAGGATCCATATGCTTCAGGATGAAACATCAAATTTCTCCCAGGTGAACTTGCCACCAGGGCCACTATGGTGTATGAAGTCACCACCCTGGCACATAGGCCCCAGGATAGTTCTATGAAAACAGGAAAATTTATAACCAAATCCTTTGTCTTCAGTGCTCAGAGCATGAAAGTTTTATGCTGTCTTTGAAACTTTGTCTGCAAACAGCTCAATGGAGAGCTGGCCCAAGGGCTCACCATAGACAGCAGTGTCAAAGAACACAGTGGAGTTGACTGTGTCTGGGCTGCATTGGCATCTGCAAAGCCATACTTTAATTCTTCAGTTGAACTTGCTTGTTCTCCCTGATAAGAAATCTCCTTTGTATTTATACATTTATCTCCACAGCAAGGACTTCACCCTAAGTAAGGCTTTGTCACTTTTCTTTCAGATTACTGAGTCTTGCTGCCCTCTGAATTTAACTTTTCCTTTCCATTCCCAGACTATTCTGTCTCACTGCCGCTGCAATTGTCCTCAAATACTGCTTTCATCTTGATACTCCTCTGAGCATTACCCTACAGAGTATCTGGTGGACCTCTAGGCTCATCCTTGATCTGGCCCCATCCAGCCCTAGGTTTGGGCAGCTCTGCAGTCAAGTATGATAGAATGTGAAAAATCCGTAGCATTGTTCCTGAAACATAGCAGGCACTGTTAGCTTCTTTTCCCTCCTCTTACCAAGTTAGTCTCTTTGCTGCCCCCAAACTACCAATAATCGTATGTGCCTCATAGATTATTCTCCCTCCAAAAAAATGTATTCACTCTAATTTTCTGCCTCTCCAAATCTAGCAAACATGAACAAATTCAAATTCTACCTTTAAATTTTAACACTATCTTTTAGGTCACAAGAGTAGTAACAAATAGAAACCATGCTTTGTTCTTGGCTAAGAAATTCAACATCATAAAAATATTGTTTCTATATTTAACATGTCAAAATACTAATAAGGGTTCTTGAGGAGCAAAGGAAATGAGAGAAGGGGAGCCATCCAAGCTGATTATAAAGCTCATATGGGAAAAATATACATGCAAAAATAGCCAGAAAACCCTGGCAAAGAAGAGTGGTAAGGAGACTGACATATGCTAGATATTAGTGCCTCAATAAGGGCACTAATCTGCCCTCATAACCTAAACACCTCTCAGAGGACCCTCCTCCAAATGCCTATAATTTGGGGATTAGGTTTCAACATGAATTTTGGAGAAATACATTCAATGTATAGTCCATCTACAGGGGAAAAAAATTATAAGTACTGATAAGGAAACATCTCCAGCTTAATATATCATTAAGTTTAAAAAGGAAAGTTCTGAAAGTGTGTTTAGTGTGCTGCCTTTTAATAAAGGGAGAAGATATAAATATGTGTTTGTATTTTGAAAACCATCAAAGGATCCCTGAGATTGTAATAAAAGTGGTTACCCATAAAGGTTAGCCCATTGGACGGTGATGGGAGCAGAACTTTTCAATGTACCAATTGATAATTGTGGTGGTGGTGTTTTGTTTTGTTTTGTTTTTTTAACCACATGAATTAAATGTATGTCCTTTAAAAAGGAGGGAGTCCCCCATCTAGAAATAGAAACATAAAAATTAAGAGTTGGAAAGGTCTTCAGAGATCACTGAAAGTTTCCTCATTGTAAAAGTGAGAAAAGGAAGGAATACAAGGGGGAAATGTTCAATACAGGGTGACATAGCTAGTTTCTGAAAGAACGAGAATACAGGTCTCTTGATCAACACTTTTCCTTCTCTCTCTGTTTCTTTCTCTTCAGTCTCTTGATAGGTGCTGTCTGCCCTAGCCCTTGCTAATCTCCCTTTTTCCTAACTCACAGACATCTTAGCTTGTTTGCTGATTATTTCATGTCTTAATTTCTTCTCATAAATGTTTACATCTTCAAAGTATATCTTTGTATTTTTGATAGCACTTCACACAGTGGCTCATAACTGCTTTGTTCATTTGTTCAATAATGTATTAAATGCTCACTAAATGACTGGCCCATTGGTAGGTTTCATGAATGCATAACTGTCAATTGGAATACTGGAAAAGGAAGTAGAAGTTTTAATCCTTGTTCTAAGCATTGAACATAAAAGCAATAAGGCCTCTAATTCAGTCACCTAAAGCCATATTTAAATTTACTTTGTTAATTATTTTTCTTTGAGTAGGGCCTAAGCAGGGGGCAACATATATCCTGCTGCTCATACGTAGGTGCTAGGTGGACAAGACTACTGATCATCAATCCCAGTTTTAGGTAAAGAGAGAAACTTTGGCCTGCCTGCTCTTAATAACCCATAGATTACCCTTCTAGGCCACTTCTGGGATCACTATAGGTTTTCAGAAACCTTCTAGAAAAGACTCCCCAGCACTCTGTCTCCTATTTCTATCAACTGACTTCCCCATGCCAGTGTCTTGAAGGCAGGAACCATTTGTTCCTTTGTATTCCTAGCACCTGTTACAGTACCCAGCACATTTAATGTAACTGAACTGAACCAAACGTGTAGGGCCACGCACATGCTATACTTAAGATCCAAATGTGTCCTCTCCAATGTTTCCCACTAGAGTGAGTTTCGCCTGATTTCGAATTTTCTAATGTTTCTGATTCCCAGTTATAAATCCTGTAGCCTCTATTTCCTTACCCCACAACTATAACTACCATGTGGCCTCTATCCCTTCTGGGAATGTTTCTGTTCCCTAATCCTAAACCTAGTGGGAAGCAGTTATTTCCCTGGTTCTCCAGATAAAATTTGACAAGTTTATTTGTGTTCCTCAGGATTTCCTCAATACAAGGTTTGATATAACTCTGACCTTTGATTCTGGCAGATTGTACTCCCCCTTGGTTCAAGGGTTTCTCCAGTTGTTTCTCCAGAAACCTGAGTATATGGCATGAGGAGGAGGAAAAGAGCTTACACTTGAGTGTCTCACATGCCTGCTAAAGCACTTTGAGTCTTGTTTTCCTTATTTATAAATTTAGAATAATAGTGCTCATCTCATAATGTCATTATAGTGATTTGGAGATAAGTATGTGAAAATCCCTGGCATATAGTTACTGTTCTAGACACATCCCCCTTCTTCTCCACGAAGTGGTTTACGAATTAATGAAAAATCAAATGAATGGTTCCTGCAAGCAGCAATACTTAGCGTATTCATAGAAACCTGCACTACCTGTTCCTGAAGACAGGGGTAAATCCCATCTCAGTAGCTTGCGTTGGCCTGTCTCTAACATTGTGCTCTTCAGGTGTGTCACAGTACGTCCTGATCAAAAGCCAAGTCTCGTTGTGCCAATGATGTAGGTAAGTAATGGTTCCTTTTACTAGGCTCCATGAGGCCCTTGATATGATAAGGCAGAATCTCTGGCCTTTCAGTGATAACCATCTATCAGAGAATATAAGCTATCTACATAGATAACAATTACACATGGTAGAAAGTGATGCTATGACATAAGAGATGTATATAGAAAATGCTATGTCAGTTTAATAAGCAAAAATTACAGCTACAGATCAAAAATAGTTTCAGGGGCGCCTGGGTGGCTCATTTGGTTAAGAGTCCAACTCTTGATTTAGGCTCAGGTCATGATCCCACGGTTCATGGGTTCAAGCCCTGCATCAGGCTCTGTGCTATCAGCAATTCTATCTCTCTGCCCTTTCCCTGCTCATGCTCTCTCTTTCTCTCTCTCAATCAAAATAAATGAACTTTTAAAAAAGTGTTTTCAGTCATTCAGTCAATAGAGATTTATCATAGATGTCTCTGTGCAGGGTATTAGACTAGACACTGAGGATGTAAAAATTAAGATTATATTTGCTTTTGAGACTCAGTAGTTTAATGAGAAAATAATTGCAGTACTATGTGGTAGGGACTTTTGTTTTTATAATTGTATGTTCAATGTGCTTTGGAAACAGAGATCAAGAGTGATTAACTTAGTTTTACAGATAGTATAAGGAAGAAATTATGTTTGAGCTGTGTCTTGAAGTATAAAGAGGAGTTTACCAGATAGAGAAGATGGGAAAGGATATTCATTAGGAGTTGGCTTTTCACCTTGAAAAAGTGGGAAGAATTTCAACATTCAGAAGTGAGGGGAATCTAGAATTACATCAACAAAGTTAGCAAAGTAGAAGACATGAAGTGAAATTGTTCTTACTGTAGTGTGGGTGAAGAAGAATTAATGAATTTGATGCAGTTTGTGGTGGGATTTAATACAATGGGAAAAACTATTAAAGATCTTTAAACTAGGACATGATATGGTTAGAACCTTAAGAAGACTAATTCCAGTTTTGTACAGGATAGGTTGGATAAGGGCACATTAGGAACAAAGAGGGCAGTCAGACCATTAAAATAGCTAGGTGAGAGGGAAGGAGACCACGCAGAAGATGGCAAGAGGAATGGAAAGGAGAGGTCAAATGGGAGAAATGTTACAGACATGGGTGTAAGTTATTGGCAGCCTGAGTGTCTGAGAGCATGGTGTACTATTAACAGCAATAAACATAAAAGATAAGGCTTGGGGGAAGTGAAAAAATTCAGCTTGGACACACTAATTTTGAGAATCTGCAAGAGAGCAGTTTCTACCGATTGGTAGAAACAGTAGGCAAAGTGGTACAAGTTGTTAAGGAGAAATGGGAAGTGAGAAAATAGGGGCAGGAAATGTGACTACTTTTTTGTGAAGTTTGGCAATGAAGGAGAAGCCTGAATGAGGAAAGGTTTGCAGTTTCCAGTGTATGATGGACTGAGGAGACTGAGATTGTAGAGTGAAAGGGAAAACAAAAGAGCAGACCAGAAACTGACGGAGAAAGAGGAGGGCATAAATGAGGGAGCAAGGTCATGGTATTAGAGGTATTAGTGGAGGGAAAGATATGAAATACCTCTGTGACAAGAATTTCCAGGCATAAGAGATAATGAATCTCAGATTCTACTTCAGATGGTCTCAAGGGTTTATTTTCCTGTGTGGAAAAATCTCACACTGTTTTATTTTTTTTTTTCCAGTCCCTTTGCAATTAAACTAATTTCTGACTAGCTTGTAGCGTGGCCTAGTTAGTAAGAGACACTTTGCTGAAGTAGAGTGGGAGTTGTGTAATTGCTTTCCCTAGTATTCTTACTGCAGAGGGCTGCTTGTTCAACTACTTCAGATTTTATATCACAATACTCTGTGACTGGTTCTTCAAAAATAGCTCTTCAGTTTGGATAGATGTTGATTTTCACAACTTTCCCAACTCAGGAATTTTAAAATTCCAGAGTTGGGGTGCTTGAGTGGCTCAGTTAGTTAACTTGATTTTTGGCTCAGGTCACAATCGTATGGTTTGTGGGATCCAGCCCCGCATTGGGCTCTGCACTGCGAGCACAGAGCCTGCTTGGGATTCTTTCTTTCCCTGTCCCTCTGCTCCTCCCCCACTCACATGCATGTGCTCTCTCTCAAAATAAAGTAAACATTAAAAAGAATAAATAAATAAATAAATAAATAAATAAATAAATAAATAAATAATCAGGAGTGAAACAATAAAGCCTCTAGAAGAAAATATATGAGAATAACTTCTTGACCAAAGATTTCTTAAATAGGACATAAAAAATACTAACCATAAAGAGGGGTGGGGAATGTGATAGATTGGGACTATTAAACAATTACAAATTTTTCACCAAAAGACACCAATAAGACAAAAAAAAAGCTGAGACAGAGGGAAAGATATTCTAAATATGTAAATAAAAAAGACTCACAGCCAAATTACATTAAAAAAATGCCTACAATAAGAAAAAGATAGCTCCATCATAAAATGGGCACAGAATTTAAATAGGCATTTCCTAAAAGAGACTATACTATCCAAAGGACCAATAAACATCTTGAAAGGTACTCAACTTCTTTAGTCACCAAAGAAATGTATATTAAAACCACAACAAGATATTCTAGTCATCAAAATGGCTAAAATGGAAAGAACAGAAAACATCAGGTGTTTGCAATATTTGGAGCAAATAAAACTCTCATACATGGCTGGTGAAATTATAAACTGCTACAACCACCTTGGAAAATTGGTTGTATCTACTAAAGCTGAACAAATGCATACTGTTACCCAACAATTCCAATTCTAGGTATGTACCCAGCAGAAACTACTGGATTCTATCCAAATGTCCTACAGTAGAATAAACAAATAATTGTAGTAAATTGTTCTATTGTTGTATTATTCTACAATAAGAATTAACGAACCACAACTACACACACCACTATGGGTGAATTACACAACATGATGAGCAAAAGAGGCTGGTGACAAAAGAGTTCATACTGCAGAATCCATTTGTATACAATTGAAAAATAAGCAAAGATAATCTATTCTGTTTAGAAAAGAGGATAGTGGTTATTCTGGGGTGTATGTATGAGGAGGGAGCAATGTAGTAGCTGGACAGGGGAGCAAGAGAGTTATCAAGGGGATACATAACATTATCTTTCTTGATCTGATAGTCATTATGCAGGTGCATTCAATTTGTAAAAACTCATTGAGATATACATTCATGATTTGTGCACTTTTCTGTATGCATGCAAGATTTTTTTTAAGTCAGAGGTCTAAAGTCTGTCAACCTTGTTTTCATATTAGGTTTAAATGAAGACAAGACCAAGATTGTAAGTTACTAGCTTCTCTGTGATTTATCTATTAAAACTGTCCATGCTTCTCATTAGTTTCTACCTTCCAAATATCTCACTGCCCAGTTCTTCACATTTGGGAACTCTTTAATGATTTCCACACAAGAGAATATTATACCAGGTTCTGGACTTTGTGGTCTTTGCTTCTGTGTTATAGAGCACAGGGTATCTCCCTTAAAATCCACAACACTGGGGAGCCTGGGTGGCTCAGTCGGTTAAGCGTCCGACTTCAGCTCAGGTCACGATCTCGTGGTCCGTGAGTTCCAGCCCCGTGTCGGGCTCTGGGCTGATGGCTCAGAGCCTGGAGCCTGCTTCCGATTCTGTGTCTCCCTCTCTCTCTGCCCCTCCCCGTTCATGCTCTGTCTCTCTCTGTCTCAAAAATAAATAAAAATGTTAAAAAAAATTTTTTAAAATCCACAACACTAATGAAATTGCTCAAATAACTAGACAGATAATAACCTCCATTTAGTTTGAAGTTCACAACTGTAAAGTCCAGCACTATTCTAATTATGGACATCTACATTTGGTCAGTACATTGCCGCATTCTAGTCTTCCAACCACCTTGAAGACATTTGGACAATATCATCAAGTTCAAGAGGATGTGATGATAGTGAAAGGAGATTGAAGTCAGGAATTCCTTGTTTAGGGCAGCATCCTTGTTAATAAATTATTCACCATTCAAGAGTGATAATTATACAAAAATACCTTCAATATGGACATCTGAGTACTAGAGAAAACAAGAAATAAGAAAAAAATTAAATGAGAACTAAGTTTTTAAGAGTAAAAATAAGCTTAACATCATGGAGTTTTTGGTTTTTTTTACAAAGTATATTGCTGGTTCAGAAGATATGCAACTTTTTATTGGTATAGCATTTCACCCAAAATGTGATTTGGATAGAATTGGTATTTTCAATAATGTTCTGTTCTGTAATCCAAGAATATGATATATCTTTTCATTTATTCTCCTATGTAAAGTTTTAAACATTTCTCATTCAGACCCAGCCCATTTCTTATTAGGTTAATTAATTTCTAAGTAAACGTAAGTGAAGACTGAAATTCCTGGGACTCTGTTCCCAAAGGAGCCCAAGTGGGCAGAGAGTGCGTCCTTTTTCCTCTTTAAATTGTGCATCTCCTAGTACAGTTCAGGGAGGAACAAGCTCTCCATATAACCTTAGATATATCTGTATTTTTTATTTTGATGAGGCAAAAGCAAGAAAGGAACATGTGGACGTGTTTTACCATTTTTGTGGTTGGGGTAAAAATACGAATATCTCCAGTCAACCAATTTTCTCATTATTATTGCTCTTCTACAATATTACCATTAGGTCCAGGGAACAGGGGTCATTGCTGTGTGCTCCATCCTGAAGAGGGCCCCATATTATCACAACCACAAAAAATAAATTATTAAAGTGCCTCTGACACCCAGGATCAGATGAAACCCTCAACAGCCAGTCCCATAATTAATCTCATTTAGTTCTCAGGAAAGTATTGCTCACCTGTCTCTGAAATAAAGGCCACTTTGTTCAAATGCCACAAAGCAGAGTTCTCAAGACACTCCACACTTTAAAATTTAGGGCCCTAAAGAGCTTTTGTTTATGTTGGTTTTACCTATTGACATTCACTGAAATTTAAATTAAAACTGAAAAAAATAAGTTATTTAGAAACTTAACCAATTGCATGTTAATATAAATTATGTATTTTTATGAAAAATAATCACATTTTCCCAAACCAAAAAAAAAAAAATTAAGAGTGACATCGTTTTACATTTTTCGCAAATCTCAATGTCTGGCTTAATAGAAGACAGATGGATTCTCATCTGCTTCTATATTCAATTTGTTAGAATATCACACACCATGCAGCCTCTGGAAAATTCCACTATACATTTGTAAGAAAATGAAAGTGAAAGCACAAATGATGTCTTAGCATTATTGTGAAAATAGTTTTGACCTTGTGGCCCCCCAAAACAGAATTGAGAACTTCCTGAGATCCCAGACCACAATTTGAGAACCACTATCACATAGGGTTGGCAATTTCACATGGTTCAATTTAATATCCGCTCCTCCCTCAAGATGCTCATTGCCCAGGTGCCTGGGTGGCTCAGTAGGTTGGGTGTCTCACTTTGGCTCAGGTCCTGATCTCACAGTTGGTTCTGTTTGTGAGTTTGAGCCCGCGTTGGGTTCTGTGCAGCCCGAAGACTAAAGCCTGCTTCGAACTCTGTGTCTCCCTCTTTCTCTGTCCCTCCCCCACTCATGCTCTCTCTCTCTCTCTCAAAAATAAATAAACATTAAAAAAAAAGATATTCATTGCCAATAAATCAAATAAATACATTTCTTTAAATATGGTATGATTGCATCTTAAAAATTGCCTTTTTTATACTTTCAGTAATGTCTGAGTAGTATGATACATATCTTCATCTTTTATCCAAAAAAATTTCTCAAATCACAAAAATATGGCAGTGTAAGAGTGCTAAAGGATAAATGATACATGTGGGAAATTCAGGAAGAATGACTAATATACATATAAAAACATTTTTCACTTTGCTACTCAAAGAAACCCAAATAAAGCAACATTGGGTACTATTTTTTAATACTCAAAGTGACAAAATGTTGGGGTTTTTTGTTTTAAAAAATATGAAATCATATCCTTCATCATCACATTTAATGGTACCATATTTTTGGGAGAATGAACAAAAGTCTAATGGGGTATGAACCCGTTCAACGTCACCAAAGGCAATTTGGTAACAGGTGTAAAAAAAAGCTTGGGATTTGCTGTGCCATTTGTTGCAGGAATTTCGTTCCTGAAAATTTATTCCAAGAAGTTTAATCATGGATGTGTACTAATAGTTATGTGACAAATACATAAGGATATGTATTTTTATACTCAGGGCTTTTTATAATATATAATATGCATAGGACTGCATATAGCCAAGGAAAGGAGAACCTTTTTCTGAATTGTTCAAAAGCATCAATTGGACTACTGGGAGCCCTGCTGGAAGGGCTGAAATTGTGATCAGTATGTATTTTCTTCTGCCTAATCTGTATTTTCTATATTTTCACCAATGAATAAGTATTACTTTTGCAAAAGAAAAAACAATCATTTTAAAAATACACCTTTTACAAGCAATTGATGGGAGTTGAAGCTAGATGATGGATACATGGGTATTGATTGTACTACTCTACTTTTTTGTGTTTGAGATTTTCTACAATAAAAGGATTTCTTCTGATATCCATATGGACACAATATTTTATATAGCTTGCTCTTTCTTGAAATATGAATCCATATCTTTTTTTCACATGTGTGCTTATTCAGCTTTATTGAGCTATAATTGGCAAAATTGTAATATATTTAAAGCATATAAGGTGATTTGATATATGCAAACATTGTGAAAGGATTCCCACATTGACTTGACTTTTTTCTTTCTTTTTAATATAATTTATTGTCAATTGGCTTATGTACAACACCCAGTGCTCATCCCAACAAGTGCCTACCTCAATGCCCATCACCCATTTTCCCTCTCCCTTCTGCCCTTCCCCCCCCCACCCCGTCCCCCCTCAGTTTGTTCTTAAGAATCTCTTATGGTTTGTCTTCCAATCAATGGCAGGAAGAAAGAAGGGAGGAAAGAGGGGAAAAAAGGGTCGGGGGGAGTGAAAGAGCTCTCTGCCTATGCATGTCAACTTGCAGACTCTAGTTGATTTCTGTCTTCTAAGCTTGAGATTTTCTCTTATGATTGGCCAAAGATTTAATTTCTCCAGCTTGACACCATTTGCACAGGAAAGATATTTCCTGGAAGGCCTAAGGGCATAAGAAGAAACACTGAGTGCACAAGATACCATTATGTGACAAGAAATAGTTGGCAGGGACACATTTAATTTGAAGGTGTTTTTAGTAAATGTTATGAAATTCTTGTGGACTATGCAGAGCACTTTTGTGTCCCAGTGGAGGAGCATGCACCTTGTGGCAAAACACAGACGTTATTAATGCGGTCTGATTCAAAGACAATGTTTTTCAAGTTTTTCAGAGGATCATCCATTAATATTTTGAAAGATCATCAGATCTGGCTGATAGGCTGGGGTAGAGATATTCATTTTATGGGAGTATGGATTCTCAAAGGTCCATGAAGAGGAAAGGCCTTGGGGATGGAAAGTAAGAAGGTAGGCTGATAGACAGTCAGGGTGGCAGCATGGATGCAGAAAGTGCCTGTGGGAGAAAGGAGCTGCAGAAGGGGTATGTGGTCAGAAGAAAGAAGGAATGATTTCAGTCCCTTCATTGCTCCCCCCCACATCAAGTTTAAAACCAAAATCTTTCAAAGACATCCTGTGGTTTTTTTAATCTTTCTATATATGTTTACTTAGATTACAATACAGAATTATTTCTGAAATGCTGAAACTTGTTAAACCTTGCTGCATGGCTGCAAGATAATCAACATTGTTGAAAAACAGCATTTGCTGGGTATTTTTCTTTTCTCTTTTATTTTATTTTCTTTTTTTGGGAGTGAGAGCAAGCTGGAGAGAGGCAGAGAGAGAGGAAGAAAGAATCTCAAGCAGTCTCCACACCCAGCACAGAGCCCAACATAGGGCTCAATCTCACAAGCGTGAGATTATGACCTGAGCCAAAATCAAGAAGTCTGATGCTTAGCCAACTGAGCCACCCAGAGGTGACCTTCTGCCCTCCAACCACCACTGAGTATTTCTTAAGGCAAATATCTCATCTTCAGAGAAATGGCCTACAAAGCAAGACTTCAGCAAACTGTGTAGTAAGGGAACTGTCTTCAGCAGAACTCTTCCACTTTGCTTTCTCTCTTCTACTCTTGGGAACTCCACATCTCTC
Source organism: Panthera tigris (assembly GCF_018350195.1). NCBI lineage: Eukaryota > Metazoa > Chordata > Mammalia > Carnivora > Felidae > Panthera > Panthera tigris. The sequence goes on along the minus strand of NC_056665.1, from coordinate 53,514,342 downwards.
AACTCCATTCCAATGCAACACAGTGGGGTTATATTCGTTCTCAAGGAGCTGCACAATAGTGGGGGAGACATAGACTGTGATTTAGACTGCAACTGATAGACAAAGAAGCAAGTCATACACTAAGTAGGGTAAGTACACAGTGCTAAGGAACACAGAGAAACAAGTAAGGCAGGGATGAGATTAGAGTTCACAGGAGAGAGAAAACTTGAGGTGAAGATTAAAAGGACAATGGAAATTGCCAAATGGTGTGTGTGTGTCGAGGGCATGTTTCAGGAATAGAAGTAAATGCAAGGAAGGTAAGCTTGTTGTAAGAACTGCAACTAGTTTGGGGCGCCTGGGTAGCTCAGTTGGTTGAAGATCCTACTTTGGCTCAGGTCATGATTTCGCAGCTCGTGAATTCTAGCCCCTGTGCTGGCAGCATAGAGCCTGGAGCCTTCTTCGGATTCTGTGTCTCCATGTTTCTCTCCCTCTGCCCCTCCACTGCTCATGCATGCTCTCTCTCAAAAATGAACGTTAAAAAAATTATTTTAATAAAAAAAAGAACCACAACTAGTTCAGCATGACTAGGAATTCAGTTGCTGTGGAGGCCTGCTAGGAGATGACACTGGAGAGGGAAATAGGAAAACCCTGTATGCTGCATTGAAGAGACTTTATCTTGAAAGTGATGGGCAGCTATTTAATATCTTAAGGAGAGAGGCTTTACCTGTCAATTAATCAGTTTTTTATTGATTGCCAGTTGTCTACCATGTAACAGATACTATACTAGATGCTAGATGCTTGCTAAAAACAGGATTTTTCAAAGAAGGGGGGAAAAAAGATGTATAAGGAATAATTTCATAAATGTGACTCATGGTTAAAGGAATCATGTGTGTGCAAGGTGCAATAGGGTCATAGAAGAAGCTGCTTGTTCTGCCTACCTCCTTCACAGAGCCTAGGGTAAAGCTTGAGCTGTGTTCTGAAGGATGAAAAATGTTCTAGGTATACAGATAGTGCAAAGGCAAAGGTACAAAAGAGTGGCAAGCTCCGGAAATGACCAAGGAGTCAGTATGAAAGGAGAGGAAGATAGACGTATTTAAAAAGGCAGGTGAGGCTGGATAAATTGATGACAGCCAGCTCATGAAGATCCTTGTAAGTATGCTAAGGGATTTGGACATGATGTATAGATGACAGGTGTATTTGTCAGGGTCCTGTAGAAAAACAGAACCAATAGGAAGGAGATGGATAGAGAGATAGAGAGATTTTAAGGAAGTGGGTCATGCAATTGTGAGGGCTGGCAATCCAAAAGCTGAAATACAAGATGGCAGCCTAGAGATTCAGGTATGATTTGATATCATTGTCTTGAGTATGAAGACTGGAAACTCCAGCAGAAGTCCTGTGCTTCAGTCTGGAGGCAGAATTTCTTTGAGATTCTTTGGGGGAACTTCAATCTTTTGCACTTAAGACCTTCAAATGATTGGATAAAGCCTATTCACCTTATAGAGGGTAATTTGTTTTACTTAAAGTCAACTGACTGTAAATGTTATCACATCTGGACAAATACTGCATGACACCACTTGTATAAGGAATCTAAAATAGTCAAACTCATTGAAGCAGAGAGTAGAATGGTGGTTGCCAGGGGCTTGGGAAGGGAGGAAGCAAAGAGGTACAGGATACCTTGTACTTCTTTAGTCAAAGGGTACAAGGTTTTGGTTATGGAAGATGAATAGGTCCTAGAGATCTACTGCACAGTATATCATATACTTAAAATTTTGCTAAGAGGTTAAATCTTATAAATGTTATCACACACTCACAGAAAATTAATAGGTAAGAGGGTAAGAAACTTTTTGAGGTGATGGGTATATTTATGGCATAGATTGTGGTGATAGCTTCATAGGCATATACTTCACTCCAAACTCATCAAGCTGTACACATTAAATATGTATGGCTTTTTGCATGCCAGTCATACCTCAGTAAAGTTGTTCAAAAAAAAATAAAAATTAGAAAATGTTAATCACATCTAAAAAATCCATAATCTAGCCAAGGTAATACACAAAATTAAATATCACAGGTAATACATAAAATTAAATATCCCAATGGATAAAGAAGTTGTGGCATATATGCACAATGGACTATTACTCAGCCATAAAAAAGAATGAAATCCAGCCATCTGCAACAACATGGATGGATAGAGGGCATAATGCTAAATGAAATAAGTCAGTCAGAGAAAGACAAATACCATATGATTTCACTCATATGTGGAATTTAAGGAAAAAAATACAAATGGTCAAAGAAAAACAGAGACCATAAAAACCAAGCTCTTAAATATCGAGAACAAGCTGGTGGTTACCAGAGGGGAGGTGGGGGGGGGGGGACCTGGGAAGTAGGTGAAGGGGATTAGGAGTACACTTATCATGATGAGTAGTGTGTAGATTTGTTGAACCATTATACTGTATGCTTGGAACTAATATAACTGTATATTATTATAATATCAGATTATATTAAATTATATTCAAATATAATTAACATAAGATCTGGAAGGAGGAATGGGCTGAATAACTTGAGAGCCAAGTGAATAAGTGGTCATTGAAGTTATGAGATAAATTAAATACCCTCTAAAGAACAATAGTGTGAGATAGGGAGAACACTGAGGGTGGTGGAAGACATCAACATCTTTGGGATGGGGTGGATGAGGAAAGTAACATCTTTGAAGGAGACCAAGAGGACACTGTCCACAAAGCTGGAGAGGTACCAAGGAAGGAAAGAATTGCAACAGATGCTAGAGAAAGACCAAGGGAGATAAGGACTGAAATGCCACCATTGGATCTTGCATTTAGGAGGTCCCTGGCACCCTCAGCAAGAAGAGCTACCCCTGAGAGAAAGGTGAGAAAAAAGAGAATGTCTGAATTTAGGCATTCTTCTAAGAAAGTTGGCTATGAATGGAAGAGAGTGAGACAGTGATGGTAAAGGGGGACGTGGGGTGGAAAAGTTTGGGTTTTGTGTTGTGTGTGTGTATGTGGGGTGGGGGTAGTTAAGGTAGAAGAACATGTTCGTGTTCAGAGAAGAAAGGACAATAAGAGAGACAGAGATACAAGTTACAAGGGGGAAATGGGGGACTAATTGACAAAACAGAGCCCCCAAAAAGGCAGGACAGTTTGAGATCTAGAACACAAGTATCCTAAGGGCACCTATGTGGCTCAGTTGGTTAAGCATCTGACTTCAGCTCAGGTTATTATCTCATGGTTTGTCAGTTCAAGTCCCATGTCAGGCCTGCTTGGGATTCTCTCTCCCTTTTTCTCTGCCCTTTGTACTCTCGCTCTCCCTCTCTCTCAAAAATAAATAAATAAACTTAAAGAAAAAAAACACAAGTATCCTAGAACTACAAGACAGATGCGTGGTGATAGATAACAATTCTCAGAGGAGGACAAGGTTCTATGAGCATAGTAGAATAATAAGTTGGAATGGACTTTAGAATGTCCTTAGCTTTAGTGAGGTAGTGTGTTCATGTCTCCACTTGATAAATAAGATGGCCATGGCCCAGAGAAGTTCAGTTTGCCTACTCATATGACATTATCTTCACAACCTTATTTTAAGCCTTTGGTTAATAAGATTTCCAACTTATGCCTTCCAGGAGGAACATTACTGCCTAACAGTAATCTGTGATAATAACCAGCTATACCTTATTTTGCTATTCTTCTGATTCCCTGTGGGAGAACCCACTACTGCTTGTAGTCACTACTGATTCTTTGGCTGTATTTAAAATAAAAGGCTAATAAAGAATTTACTCTTCACTGGGCATCATATGTAAGAGATGAATCACTGGGTTCTACTCCTGACACCCAGACGACACTGTATGTTAACTAACTTGAGAATAAATAAATACATACATACATACATACATACATACATACATACATAAATAGTTTTTGCTTTTACATTAGATGGAAGATGTATACTTTCTTGTTATGTATTACTTGAAAAAATATTTTAATTTTTCAAATATTCATTTATTTTTGAAAGAGAGAGACAGAGCATGAGCAGGGGAGGAGCAGAGAAAGAAGGAGACACAGAATCCGAAGCAGGCTCCAGGCTCTGAGCTGTCAGCACAGAGCCCAATCCGGGGCTCAAATCCATGAGCTGTGAGATCATGACCTGAGCTGAAGTCAGAGGCTTAACTGACTGAGCCACCCAGATGCCCCTAAAAATATTATTTTAATCAGAAATAATAACCCCTTTAAAATATTTTTATAGAACCATGGCTATGACCAGTTTCTATTTTGACAAAAAGTTAAATGTCCTTAAGTCTGTTCCTGAGAGATAAATACAGAAAAGTGACAAATGGAACTCAAGGTGTCCTTCAAAATTAAAAGTGTAATATTCTGTGTGGACTTTCTATTATTCTAACAGGACTTTCTTCCCTTTAAAATGCTGTAAGTGATGTGAATCCCCTTCCAATGCGGCATTTTTTATGAGGGTTAGAGAAGTTTTGAGCTAGACCATGACCATCTCATACCTATAGACAAAGAATTTTACCCAGCAAATTGTAGATTATCAGCTGTAGACTCTAATATGTCCCTAATGACTGTGTAAGCAACAATTATATAACCTTCAAGTGAGACCATCTGTGAATTGATCATTATCCTGCTCAGCCTTCATGGGCTATAGTTTTTTTGGAGTTTGTTTCCAAGTCTTACCCACATTTCAGTTTCTAAATCTGTGTTCTAAATTATGCTTTCAATTAGACATTGCTCAGGGGTGGATGACTTCACAGAGAATAGCCAACTAAAGACACATTCTTTTTTTGATGTCATAGACTTTCTGCACAAGGTGCTGCTTTGGAAAAACTGTTGTCATCCAGGAGAGTTTTGTTGTGCACAAGAGACTTTCAGAGTATGTGGCTTAAGGATGGGGGTTCGGGTAGGAATAAAAACAAGCAAGGAGACACTGAGAGAGAAACACAGAAGTTCTACCTCTCTGTGGCGCATTGCTCCTAGAATATTATAAAATGCTTATTCACATGCTAGTATGTGACTTACAAAACAGCAACAGCTGAGGTGCACAAGGACATGGGCTCCCTTTCTTTAATATCTGTTCCCCTGACATCACTGAAATGATGTGATTTTGATGACATGCCTTGCAGTATGTCCCGCTGTGAGAGGAAGGCAGCTGTCTGTGCTGGGATAATAGCTTACCCTTGTCTTAGGGTCTCTGGACAGATCTGACTCTGAAACCTGATGTTCTCTCCTTGGCCTTGATGCCCAGTCCCCATGTATCCCACTGGCTCTTGTATTAACCCAAGAATACTTCACTTGTTTCTTTGCATTTAGCTGGGAACTTGCCCATGATAAACTAAATAAATTGATTATAAGCAAAAGCAAAACAAAACAAAACAAAAACAAACTTGGGGAGCTTTAGCATGGGTCCTTTCCCTCGTGCACCTGTATTCTTATTAGGTAGGGAGGAGCTTATATATTCAGATCCCTTCATGCTGCCTCTCAGGGTTTCCTCAGGGATATTACATTTTCATATGAAGAAATGAGTCTTTAATGATGACATTTCAGATACCATGATAAGTCAAAGGAAGAGATTTGGAGATATAAGGATTAAAAGTGACCTTGTCTGCCTCTCTGCCTAGTCTTGCTACTGAACAGAAGAACAGAAGAACAAATTAATTGGGGGAAAACAAATAAATTATGGAAAGAAAGCAAGATTATTTCAAAGGCAACACATGCCAGTGAGTCAGAAAGCCAATTGTAGTTCCATGATTTACATATAGAAATGGCTCATTGTAGGGCACCTGGGTGGCTCAGTCGGTTAAACCTCTGACTTCGGCTTAGGTCATGATCTCACAGTTTGTGGGTTCGAGCCCCACATTGGGCTCTGTGCTGACAGTTCAGAGCCTGGAGCCTGCTTCAAATTCTGTGTCTCCCTATCTCTCTATCCCCACCACCACTTGTGCGCTCTCTCTCTCTCTCTCTCAAAAATATATAAACATTAAAAAAAAAAGAAATGGCTTGTTGGAATGCAGGCTTGGAGTTGCTTTCACACAGCACTCCACAAATATTGACAAAAATGTTAACTGACACCATTAAAGAATGAGGGTGGGGGCTGCTGTTATTGAAAGTGTTAAACCACTTCTCAATTTTCCCTCCTAGGTGCCAGCCAGCTTTGCAGTCAGGCAACATATTTATTGAGCACCTATTATGTGGCAGGCATTAGTTAAGTCCTTTTGTAGCATAAAAACAGGTTGTTGTTGTTGTTTCTTTTTTCATATATGAGAGCATATGAAACTCTTTGTTTATCTAGATTGAAACTTAAATTAAAACAGTAGAAATTATCTATATAATCTGCGAATGACATTGTGCATATTTATCTTAAATAGGAAGAAAATATAAATCAAATCACTTGACCACTATATCTTTTCCACGTGTCCAATCATGAGGCAATGAAAAAAAAATGTTACACATTTTCCCCTATCCCAAATCATCACGTTCCTAGACACATACAGGAATAGGTTCATCCAGTAATCCCATCTTTATTCATGAATAGACTATACAAAGACACAGAGACACTCACTCTATTATATATTCCGAAATGCGTCGCTTCTCTAAGTTAATCACTGAGGTACTACCCGGTTCACAGACTAGTATGACCCACTGAGAGGAGGCACAGGAAGAAACATCAATCAGAACAGCAACTGGTTTCACATGTGTCCACCACAAGAAGGACCATAAAGATGGCTGGGTCATTGTACCTCCGCACTTGGTAGATTGTATAATGACATACTGATAGATTTGGAATGTTAAAATATTTCAGAGATAAAATTATAAACTCCCCAGTAACTATATAAAGAATCTCATCAACCAGTTAGAATTTCAAAAATCTTCCACAAGTTTCTCACAGTTATTTGAAAAATGAAATCAGGTTGAAGAGAATGTTTTCTCATGACTGAGTGAGGTAACATTTCTTCACGTGGAGCCCATGATCACCACCAGCAGAATCACCATGGACATCTTAAAATGCAAATTCGTGGCTCCCTCTCTTTACCTCATGAATGCAAGCTCAAGGTTGATTTTTCTGCACACTTAGGGAAACACATGCTAGTCTGTCTCATGGATAACCCAGGTGCTTGGGCGCTCACTCCACCTGCAGCCTAGCAACAATCTGGCTCAGCAGAGAGGCAGTAAGGCCTGCAGGCAGAAACCAGAGTCAATAAGGAAAACTGCTCAGGCAACTGGTGTCAAAGCTTATTTTATTTTATTTTATTTTATTTTATTTTATTTTATTTTATTTTATTTTATTTTATTTTATTTATTTTTAAAGTTTATTTATTTAGTTTGAGAGAGAGAGTACAAGTGGGGGAGGGCCAGAGAGAAAGGGAAAGAGAGAGAATCCCAAGCAGGCTCTGCACTGACTGAACAGAGCCCTATGTGGGGCTTGGACCCACAAACCATGACATCATGACCTGAGCCGAAACCAAGAGTCAGAGGCTTAACCGACTGAGCCACCCAGGCACCCCAAAAACTTGTTTTTTAGACCAGTAAGATTGTAACGCCAGAAGAAAAGCACAAAGTTCTCCAAATCAACTAGGTGATCCCTGGTCCCTCTCTACTCCTCCATAAATATGTGAGATGGCAGGGAGTCAGGGTTCCTCTTCTGGAACATTTCCCAAAGTGCATTCACTAGTGCCAGTCCAGACACAGCTTTCCATGGATTGGTGAGCATCTGGGGGTTCCTGCGCATTTGGCTAGCTCTGAGTCTGTAAGTTTTTGTTTGGGGCCTGCACCATCTGTTTTTATTTATTAGCTGTGTATTGCTTGATAATACTGAAGTTTGAAAAACACTGGGTATGTATTATTTAATATATTTACCTATGGTTTGGAAGAAGTAAACAGCCCATCAAAAATCATACCCTTAGATGACATCCCATAGATGACATATTACTTTAGATAATGAGGAGTCATAAAAATGAAGTAAATTGCATATAAATAAATAAATTGCAGAAATATTTTTTGGAGGTTTTACTTAAAGACGTATCTTCTTTATTTTTTGTAAATGTTTATTTATTTTGAGAGAGAGAGAGAGAGAGCGTGTGTGTGTGTGTGTGTGTGTGTGCACGCGCACGCTGGCAAGCATGAGTGCACGAGTAGGGGGAAAGGGCAGAGAGAAAAAAGAGAGAATCCCAAACAGGCTCCACACATGGAGCTTGATGTAGGGCATGATCTCACAAACCCTGAGATCATGACCTGAGGTGAAATCAAGAGTCAGACAGTGGGTGCCTGGGTGGCTCAGTGAGTTAAGCCTCCGACTTCAGCTTAGGTTATGATCTCACACTCCTGAGTTTGAGGAGCCCTTCAGATCCTCTGTATTCCCCCTCTGTGTTCCTCCCACTAGCATGCACGCTCTCTCTCTCTCTCTCAAAAATAAATAAACATTAAAAAAAAAAGATTCAGATGTTTAACCAATTGAACCACCCAGGCATCCCAAAACAGTATCTTCTTTATTTTTTATTTATTTTTTTTTAAATTTTTTTTTCCAACGTTTTTTATTTATTTTTGGGACAGAGAGAGACAGAGCATGAACGGGGGAGGGGCAGAGAGAGAGGGAGACACAGAATCGGAAACAGGCTCCAGGCTCCGAGCCATCAGCCCAGAGCCTGACGCGGGGCTCAAACTCACGGACTGCGAGATCGTGACCTGGCTGAAGTCGGACGCTTAACCGACTGCGCCACCCAGGCGCCCCAACAGTATCTTCTTTAAATCAGATGCTTCCTTAAGCTAAAATCTAATAGTTTCTTTTTGGAAAAATGTAGAAAAGGCTTAAGCCTGTATGTTGATTCTATGATTTCAATTAAGTACACTTAAAGCTCAACAGTTCTTGTGTCTATTGAATAGGATTCTCTTTTTGCCAGTTAATGTTAGCATGACAAAATTGCAGAAACAATCCTTAAGAAGTTTAAGTAACTCTTTGGTGACCTCAGTCAAGTAGGTGAAAATTTTGTGGTAGGTCAACAGACTGAAAACTAGCTCTCGTTGGTATAAAACCATGTGCATCACCATGTGTAGTATTGTATTCTGAGTATTACATCTGTAAGGAAAATCTGATGGAAGAAGAGAAGATCCAGAAGACAAAGTAACAACTTGAACGGGGAACCACAAAGGAGAGCATAATAATCAGATTAAAACTTCCATTTGGATAGGAAAACAAAAGGCAGAAAGGAGAGAAGATCTAAGTGTGAAATCATAAAGAGATGAAAAAAGTAAGCACAGCTGTTCACTAAACCCTAAAATTGTAGAATGAGAGTGCATCTCTAAAACCTTATTGAAGTAAGTTTAGCACAACTTCACATAAAAAAAAAAAAACAGAACTCAAATTACTCTAAGTGGTGATATAGTTGATTATTTACAACTTCATGTAAACCAATGGCTGATAGAGTCTTAGTGATGTGCGAGTGGTGAGTTCCTAAACTCAGATGTTGATATCTAAGAGGATAGCCAAGATTTGCCACCCCTTGTCTGGGGATGCAGACCCAAGAGATAAAATGTGTGATGGCCCATGCAACCAGCCAATGTGGTAATCATTCTGACTTTAGAAAACAAAAAACAGATGAATAGAAAAAACAAGTGACTAGTGAAAGAACCACAAGATACTTTTGCTTTGGCTAAAAAACAATTGTAATGAATGTTTGTACATAATTTGTAAATTTTATCACCCATATGAAAGCTAATTTTTCATATAATATTACTATGTGCTTCACTTCTTGCATTATTGGGGGATAGTGGGATAAACATGTTTTATAGACCTATAAATCCTATGGAGTCTGCATTATTCTCTCTTCACCCTTCTGTCCTCCTTGCAGTTCCTCCAACACATTCACCTTTTCCTGCCTCACTGCCTTTATCTGTGCTTCTCCCATTGCCTGGATGCTCTTTTTCAACACACACATATCCCTGGCTTGCTCCCTCTCCTCACCAAAGGTTCTGTGGAAAGGTCACTTTCTCAGAGAGCTCTTCCCTGGCTATCCCATCAAAATTACCAGTGTGTTTTCTGGCCCCTTACCCTTTTTTGTTTTGTTTTCTTAACATTTAATAATACCTGACATAGTATACATGTATTTATTATACGTCTCCCCCACTAGAATGTAAGTCAGCTCTGTGTTGAGGAGGGACTTTATATCCCAAGTCCAAAACAATGCCTGTCATAGAACATGCATTCAGTAAATACTTGTTGAATGGATGGAGGATGAACAAGGTTTAGTAAATTTTGGACTACTGCTTATTGTGGATGGCAAAGGAATTAAAACTATTGTCAAATACAGTTCATGCAGTCTAGACAGCTAGTGACCCATTACTTAAACGCTGGGTACCATAGATACTGTTGCTTACTTTGTCACAACACAAATTTGGAAAAGAGCTAGGGTTTACAATTTAATTCAATAAACATAGTTTCATCAAGGTAACCCTACTCTTTAAGCATGCTTATTCCACTAATACTGAGAAGTCACAGATGTCTGTGAATTTCCTTGGAAGGTTCTGGGTTTTTCCTGCTTTCACCATCTTAGTTTAGTTTTGGAATCATCTCATCATCTTGTGCCTGCTTTCCCTTCTGCATCTGTTGACTCACATGTGGCACTACTCCTTAGTTTTCAAAAAACTCAGGCAGATGACTTGTGTTTGAGCAAACTTGACTGACACTTTAAGAAGTGGGGGAAATTCTACTTATGGGGGAATTGGAACCATTATAACAGAGCAACAGAAGTAACTTTAGGTGAATGTTAAAGAGTCCTATTTATTAAAATCTTTTTTCCACCCCATCATAAGGGGCTCTTTTCATTGGTTAATTCATTATCATTTCTCTTTTTCTCTATCACCTCACATTCCTGGTATCCTCTCTCCGAGATGGTCTTCAGGGAATTTCCCATTCTTCTCCCTATCTTTGGTTCCTACTCCCACACTCAGTTTTGTTTTGTTTTGTTTTGTTTTGCTGCTGCTGTTGTTGTTGTCTTATTTATTTGTTTTGAAAGAGAGAATCCAAAGCAGGCTCCTTGCTTTCAGCATAGAGCCCTATGTGGGACTCTAACCCAAGAATCCCTATGAAATCATAACCTGAGCCCAAATCAAGAGTCAAACCATTAACCAACTGAGCCACCCAGGCGCCCCTGTCTTTTTTTTTTTTTTTTTAATACCCAAATTCATCAAGGTGCTCAACAGAAAAAACAAAATACAAAAAAACAAACTCTAACAACCAACTTCCTTTCCTACCATCCATTTTCAAAACAGATGCAATTGTTTCCTTGTTATGAAAAATTTGCTAAGTTAGCAGTTCCCGGCAGCACTGTATATTTCATATCAGTCTTAAATCTTTTGGGAAAACTGTGTATAGCTTAAGTATAAAAGAGCTACCATATTTTTGCAGGTATTTCATTGTAACAGAAAGGAAATTAGCATTTATTGAAAGACTACTTACTGTATGTGAAGCACTATGTTTATTTATTACAATTTATTTAAAACCTTTCTGGCAGACACTTACTAGACCTCACCCTCCAGCTTTCCCACCCATGAGACACCGGGATTGTCCCTGGGGACTTAAGTGACCATGCCCAGCAACTCCATCCACAAAACTTTACCATCCAGGCAACTTAACTTTTACTAATTGGAGCATCCAATCACCTTTCTCTATGAGAGTACAAAGATCACCTTACAAGAAAGTTCAAATCTCTTGTTTTTGTAACACTGGGCCTTTAACTTTTGTTAAATGTGTATATATATGTTTTAGGATTATGTTCCTTGTTTGGCCAGAGACTTGGCTTCAGAGAATTTTAAACTTTCAGCCAGAGTTTGAGGGGATTCCAACCCCTTTTCTATTCTAAATCTCCAATCTGAAGAGTAAAAACACGTAGGTAAGAGGCACAAGAGTCCCGGCTTCCTCCGCGGCAAAGCCCACGAAGCGTGTAACACCAAGGTGACTGAACTAGGCCCGACAAATGCAGGGCGCAGGAAACGGACAGGCAAGCATACGGAAACTTAGTCTAGCCTGAGCCCTGCCCTTGCCGCCCATCCCAAACTTCCCCTTTAGTCCTCCCTCCTCCCGGGTAAGGGCAGGACTGCGGAAGAGGAAGCGGTCACGAGCGCGCGCGCAGCCCCTCCCCTCCGTGACGTCCGAGACGCGACGCGTCGCAACGCAGTGCAAACTGGGAAAAGGGGATGCGCTGGGCTAGTTTCCGTCGGGCTAGCGAAGGCTAATTCTTCCTCGAGTTGGTGGAAGATGGGCCTTTGGCGAGGAGGCCGGCGTTAGTGAAGCGTTCCCGGCGCCACGGTGAGTGTGGGTCTGGGTCCTGTCCTGTGTTCCTCGGAAAGCTGTCTGCATTGAACACCCTTTCCTTTCACCAGCTGCTGGTCACTCGGGAGACCAGTCCTGTCCGCCGAGAGGGGTGGAACAACCCCGAACATAGAATCGGCTTTTAGAGGAAGGGCCCAACCTCGAGTCTTTCCCGCCGCCTACCTAGGGTTACCCAGGGAGTTTCGTGTAGTTTTTTTCAGGTTTTCCGATCTTAGAGGTGGCCTTGACCATTCCTCGTTCTTCTTCGACACTTAGACTCGACTTTGACCTGCTTCCTCTGGCCTCCGTTTTCGGATTTTCTGCTGTCGGGCTACAATTCCAGGCCTTTGATACCATCTCTCAGACTGTTTCCCAATCCCTCCTCTGTCCCAATCAAACTTGGTTTTAGTGAAGTCCAAGTATGAGTTTAAAGAGCCTATAAGCTCATCAGAATTAAAATATGACTTTCCCAAATAAAAGCTTTTGCTAAAATGTGGCCTCTCTCCTGGAGTTGCGGGACAAGTTAATTTCACCTCCACTCCACCTTGGTAATTTCAGAACCCTGAATCGCACTGATGTTCATTTATACATAAAGCTGTAGACCACACTTCTCGGGTTCATTCTTTTCTCCAGTTCATTCTATGACCTTGAAGCAAGTCATATAATCACTAACAAAGTATTTACCTGAAGGCATTTAATATTTGTTAAGCACCTTGAGGGTTTCAGATGAAAGGGATGTTACTCTTTCCGAATCTGCAAGCAGTCTTAGTTTTGTATGTCTTCTGCAGCCATTAAAAATATCAAGTGATATTGTTAAGGAGCTGTACCTGTTCTAGGCTTGCCCTGCGGCTTTGCTCTGTGAGCAGATTTTGCATTTTAACAGATTCTGTTTAAGGTTCATTGTCAAATGTCTTTCTGATGGATTTAAATAGTTTCTTGTGACTCCACAGTACTGGACCAGTTTGTCTGAAAGGTGATGTAGGTTGTGCTTTGCTTCTATCATATTGCTCTGGCTGCCTTGAAACGTGTATCCCTTTTTTTGTGGCACATTAGGCATATCTTTAAAATTAGATAGTAAGATTCTTATAATAGTAAAGCAACACTTGTTATTAATGACCTAAATATGCATTAATTGCATGTAAGCATGTAGGTATGTGTTCTTTAAGAAAACAATGCATGAGAAAAACAAAAACAATTTAAAGATGTCTTTCTAGCATTTAACTCTGTATATCCACTTGACCTTTATTAATCATTATGGTCATTTGTTTAGTAATATGAACATACTGGGAAAGATCCAAAATGGCTTCTGTAAAGTTCTAAAATCAAGCATATTAGATTTTTTTTCCCTTAAAATATCTAACATATTTTCTACATGAAGTTGCAATTATTTTTGTAGAGATTAAGGGGAAAATGTGCCCATTAAATATGAGTTGATAACCAAATTAGATATAGTTAAGGAAGCATATTTAAAAAACTATTGGTTATTGTCCCAGTTACCAATTGCTATATAACAAATCACTCCAAAGTAGCTTCAAACTACAATGTTTTATCTGTTATATTTCTCTGGGCTGCCTGGGGTCAGCTGGTTGATTCTCACTTAAGAGTTTCATGCATTTGTAGTTATATAGGCAGCTAGGTTTTGGAGTCATCTGAAAGCTTACCCGAGTGGGATATCCCAGATGGCTCATTTGTATGGATGGCAGTTGATGTTGTCTGGGAGTTCAGCTGGGGATGTTATCTGGAGCGCCTGCACATGGACTCTTCATGTGCCTTGGACGTCTCACAGCATGGAGTTTGAGTTTCAAGAGCAAGTATTTGAGGAGACAGAAGTGAAAGCTGTCTCTTAAAGCTGGACCCAGAAATTGGCATAGCATTGCTTCCAGCATTCTCTGTTAGAGCAGTCAGAGCCCTCCCCTAACCAAGTGATAGACCCTACCTTTTTTGGAGGGAAGAATATCAAAGAATTTGGGGCCATTAACCTACTATAATAAAGTTGTATTAAACTAATGTTTGGATTTAATAGTAGATGCGGAGTAAGGTACACTTCTGATTTCTTTAACCATAATGCTTTGTATCTTCACAGTATGTTATAATTTTCAAAGCATTTCTCTGTAGGTATTTTGTCATTTGGTACTTAGGAAAACTCTGTAGGAGCAGATGAATCGTTCCCATTTTGTAGATGACGTAAACTGAGGAGTAGCAGTGTTGGTGTTGGGAGGATTTAAGGAATTTGCCCAAAGTCATGTGCTAATAAATGGAAAGTGAAACCAAGACCTACAGTGCTCTAATAACATAAAACTTAATATAGTAAATGATGAAATATTATATTAAGCTTATTTGGAATTCCATATTTATCGCCATACTAATTCAAGTAAAACAGTACTCATGTGTAGTGGTGAATAAAGTCAGTGTCTCCTCTAACACATTACAGTTTAGTTTTTCATAATTCTGAATTCTCTGAAACATACCAATAATGATGTGAACCTGTATGTCTTTATAGTAAGTGAAATTGTAACATGTTATAATACCAATTTCAAAACAAATTAGTCCTGAAAAAGTTATGGGTATAGGAATCCTGAAGGTTTTATTTTAATTATTATTCTCTCAGTTACATAATTTTAAAAATGAAAATGATTTCTGAGGGCACCTGGGTAGCTCAGTTACACGTCTGACTTTGGCTCTGGTTATGATCTCATGGTTTGTGAGTTCGAGCCCATGTTGGGCTCCGTGCTGACAGTACGGCGGAGCCTTCTTGGGATTCTCTTCCTCTCTCTCTCTCTCTCTCTTTCTTTCTCTCTTTCTCTCTTTCTCTTTCTCTCTTTTTCTCTCTTCTTCTCAAAAATAAATAAACTTCAAAAAGAAAAAGAACATGGTTTCTTATTATTTTGATAGATCGGGAATCATAAGACTTAAAATATTGATATCAACTAGAGCCTAATTGTCATCGTCATACTGTTTCACTGCTTTTAGTAACATGCTTATATCCATTTTTTATGTCCATGGATCTGTCTTGACCACGTGTTAGAATTTACCTGAGAAGCTTTTAAAAAATACCTGTGTGCAAGTCCCATGCTCTAAGATTCTAATATAAGCATTTAGGAGTGGGTTCTGCGCATCAATATTTTTAAAAATTCTTTAGGGGATTCTACAGCTAAGATTGAGAAGCATGTCTGCTTTTGTTTATGGTGGTTTTTGGTACATACTAAGTATGATCTGGTTCCCTGTTCATCTATTCTTGCATATGCTAAAAAAATTAAGGAGATAGGGAGAAGATGTACGAAATGGATTAAGGTTATAAATGTAAGTAGACACCTGTTACAGAAAACAGTTACCCTTCTGGTTTCTTTCTAGGAATAGTCTTAATTCAAGTTACAGATTTTGGCATGGTTTGTTAGTACCTATATGATGGTTCTTTGCTTTATATTAACATTATGTACTTCTCTTTCATCTTAAAAGGTGGAAGCTTTGTTAGGAGGTATAGTCTGTGTATTTCTTATAGCTTCTGACATGGCACCTTGAATAGATGTAGGTAGTCTAATAAATGTTTGCCAAATAGAAGACAATTTATACAGTCTTCAGAACTAGGACTAGTTACTTTATTCTTTTTTTTTTTTCTTTTTAAGCATTGTAAGAACTTAAAGTTCTTTGAAGCTCTTTTTCTGTGCTTTTCATGACGTTGCACTTATCTGGTTTTTCTTCAGGCTGTTTCTTTCCTCTTTTAGAAACATTCCCTTTCATACTCCTCCCCACCAGGTTCTGAGCCCTTCAAGTATATTATCAGTTATAGAGAAACAAGATCTTATTTCCTTGATTCATTCTCCTGATTTATTATTAGCATAAATGATTTCTGTGTTTTAAAAACTATTATAGAGGTTTTAAAGTATACATAAAAGTGAAGAAAATCAGATTATTTTGAACCACATCCTAGATAATATATCATTTAAGTGTCAATACTTTGTTATCTCCCAAAACAATAGGGATTAACAAAATTAACATTAATGCTTTAATAGTTGATTTAATATTTGTCTGGTCTCTCTATGGACCAAGTCTCTAATTACATATTTATATCTCTGTCAAGACATCTTTAGACGTTGTTCTTTTTGTATACATGTTCAAAATTTTCTGTAAATCAATAGTTCTCATTTGGGAGTAATTTTGCCCCCCAGAGGGCATTCAGGAATGTCTGGAGACATTTTTGATTGTCACAACAGGATGGAGATGAATACTACTGGCATCTAGTGGGTAGAGTCCAGGGATGCTCCTAAATATCCTACAATGCAGAGAGCAGCCTCCCACAACAAATTTTTATCTGGTCCAAAATAGGAGTAGTGCCCAGGTTGAGAAGTGCTGCGGTAAACTGACATTTTTAAGACCACAGTATTCATTTTGTTGTTGTTGTTGTTAGTAGCACTACCATTCTGTGGTGTGTGTGTGTGTGTGTGTGTGTGTGTGTGTGTGTACACAAGAGAAAATTTTCTGTTTCAGTCTGTTACAAAAGCATGCTTCTGCCTTTTTGTGTTCTCTTAAGTGCAACGGCCTGCTAATTATTCTTATCCAAGAATAGCTGTAAGGGATTACAAAGTATTATTCTTTTGTTCTTGTTTCTTCACATTCATCTTGTATATTCCCACTTTGACCTGCCCTGAGATATCATATTTCCCTTCAAAACTGGTTTAGGGGTGCCTGGGTGACTCAATTGGTTAAGCGTCCACCTCTTGATTGTGGCTCAGGTCATGATCTCATAGTCGTGAGATTGAGCCCCCATGAGATTGAGCCCCACGTTGGGGCCTAAGAGTCTCTCTCTCCCTCTCCCCTGCTTGCTCTTCTCTCTCCCTTCCTCTCTGTCTCCCTCTCTCCCTCTCTCCCTCTCTCCCTCTCTCTCTCTCTCTCAAAAAAAAAACAAAAAAAACTAGTTTATTGCCTGCTGAATAAAATATAAACAATACTTGACGGCTTCAGAAGTCCTCCATAATATGACTCCATCTCCTTACCTAATATAATTTATTGTTAGCCAACCATTATTAAGTGTTGACTGTAAGGACTGAGGTAGGTGCTAGGGATCTAGCATGTCAGAGTAGTGACATGTAAAGAATACATTTGCATGTAATCCATTGATCTGATAATTTCCCAGTACTGATGGTGCCCAATTTACAATGGTTTGACTTAGGATTTTTCAACTTTTTGATGACGCAGAAGTGATACACATTCAGTAGAAACCGTACTTCAAATTTTGAATTTTGATCTTTTTCCAGGCAACACTATGTGGTATATTCTCTTGTGATGCTGGGCAGTGGCAGTGAGCCAGAGCACCCAGTCAGCCATGTGATAGTGAGGGTAAACAACTGATACACTCCAACTATTCTGTTTTCAGTTTCAGTATAGTATTCAATAAATTATATGAGATATTTAACACTTTATTGTAAAGTAAGTTTTGTGATAGATGGCTTTGCCCAACTATTGGCTAATGTAAGTGATCTAAGCACGTTTAAGGTAGGCTAGGTCAAGCTATGATGTTTGTTAGGTTAGGTGTATTACATGCATTTTCAGCTTAATGATATTTTCAATTTATGATGGATTTATTGAGACATTACCCCATCATAAATTGAGAAGGATTTGTAATCCCTATAGTATTCCTTATTTTTTTCATTGCCTTCCCATACTAATTCCTCATTTTGTGTCTTTGTTCACATTGGTTTCCTCTTCTGGAATGCCCTCCTTTCTCTCTGTTCATAACTAAATCTCATCCATAGGGCTAGTTTCTGTCTCTGCTTTATCACATCATCATGAGCACTGCATGTTTATGAGGTATGAGGGTCTTAAAACCTAGTCATAACTGTCATTTGGCCCAAATACCATACTAAGGCAAAGGCAATGACATAGATTACACATACTGTAGACCTGAGATCAAGAAATGAACTTCCAAGAACTGGGGCCATCAAGGATGGAAGAAGTGGACCTTAAGTTGGTCCTTGAAAGCAGAAGGACCAGCACAAAAGAGAAGAGAGTGGCTGGAAGAAGCTACACTGCATTTTCTCCTTCTTTTGACTTCCCAGTGACTGGAGTCACATATTAATGTACAGAGTAGCAATTAGTTGATGGCTTATTATTTAATAAGTATTAGATTGGTCTTGGTAACTAAACTAAGATTTGAATCAGAAGCCCCGTGGTGACTCTCTTTATCCTCTAGAGCAGTGTCACTTGAAGTAGTCTGTGTGATAGGCTTGAATATGAATCAGTGGATTGCTTTCTTCACAGAGAAAGTCTTGCTACTATAACAACTTCAGTGTGCTTAATTGATTTACATTCTTTCATAAATATCTTATTTTATCACACACGGGTAACAGTTCCCCAACCATCACTGATCTGTGGGCCACACTTGGAATAGCATTACTCTGCAGAACTTGTACACTTTTTCATTTGTAACCTATAGTAAGAAATACATTTTACATTTCAACACAGTGTTCTGTATATGCATACGCATATAAACAATACTGAAGTTTGATGAAACAATACTTAACCTTACCATATGTGACATGCTCTCATATTTTCTCGTCAATTTTATTTTTTAAATGCTGATTGTGACCTTCTAAATGGTCTTAAAAAAATAAGGAATACTATAGGGATTACAAATCCTCATTTTATGATGGGGTAATGTCTCAATAAATCCATCATAAATTGAAAATATCATTAAGCTGAAAATGCATGTAATACACCTAACCTAACAAACATCATAGCTTAGCCTAGGCTACCTTAAACGTGCTCAGATCACTTACATTAGCCAATAGTTGGG
Source organism: Panthera tigris (assembly GCF_018350195.1). Lineage (NCBI taxonomy): Eukaryota > Metazoa > Chordata > Mammalia > Carnivora > Felidae > Panthera > Panthera tigris. Next base: position 53,495,258 of record NC_056665.1, on the reverse strand, counting down.
CAAAGCCATCTATCACAAAACCTACTTTACAATGAAGTGTTAAAAATTTTTTTTGAGTATTTATTTTGAGAGAGACAGAGTGTGTGTGTGCGTGCGTGAGAGCAGGGGAGGAGCAGAGAGAGAGGGAGAGATACACTCTCAAGCAGGCTCCACGCTGTCAGCACATAGCTCGACATGGGGCTTGATCCCATGACTGTGAGACCACAACCTGAGCTGATAGTTAAGATTCGGACACTCAACCAACTGAGCCACCCAGGTGTAGGTGGATTTTTAAAACACTGCTGTCACACAGCAAGTGCTAGACACATAGCAGATACTTAGAAAATACTTAGAAAATAAGTTTTAGCAGTCACTAATTCTTGAAGGGGTTGAGCCTTTTAATACTTTAGGATTACTTTATTTTTTTTTTTTTAAATCTATTTATTTTGAGAGAGCATGAGTGGGGAAGGGACAGAGAGAGAGAGGGAGGGAGTGTGAGTGAGAGAGAGAACCCCAAGCAGGCTCTGTGCTGTCAGACAGCAGAGCCCGATTCAGGGCTCAATCCCATGAACTGTGAGATCATGACCTGAACTGAAATCAAGAGTTGAACGCTTAAGTGACTGAGCCACCCAGGTGCCCCAACTTTAAGAGTACTTTAAAACATTTCATGAGGTGTGCCTGGGTGGCTCAGTCAGTTAAGCATCTGACTCTGGCTCAGGTCATCATCTCACAGTTTGTAAGTTCAAGCCCCATATCGGGCTGCGTGCTGACAGCTCAGAGCTGGAGCCTGCTTCAGATTCTGTGTCTCGTCTCTCTCTCTGCCCCTCCCCTGCTCATGCTCTGTCTCTCTCCCCCTCTCTCAAATATAAACATTAAAAAAAATTTAAAACATTTCATGAATACTTACTACTCTATGGCATTTAAATTAGAATGAGTATAGAATGCCTTATATGACATATAAGGCAATCAGAAGATATAATGAGTGCTATTGCTGTCAGAAGGGTAGAGATGAGATGAGATGATGGATGCCTGCTGGAGACAAACTTTGCTTTCCTTTCAGCTTTGCCAAGAACCCAGGCAGTGGCTCGTGTGAAGCCCTAGTTCAGATATCAGGACCAGTTTGAATACCACAAACCTCAGTCTTCACTTTTTTACTTTTTAGTCTTTGTGGTTCAGGTCATCTCACTTCTACTTTTTCTCTTTGGAAAAATCAGAAGGAGGTCATAAACAGAGGTGGATACATCTGCCTTCCCTTTCCTTCCCCCATTGTTAGCTCATTTCAGTACTGTCTGGATTTTACTTTTGGAGCATTGCCGTTTAACTGAAGCTGAAGTATTTCATCTTTTTTTTTTTTTTTAAGTTTATTTATTTATTTTGAGAGAAAGATAGCAGGGGAGAGGCAGAGAGAGAGGAGAGAGAATCCCAAGCGGGCTCCACCCTGTCAGTGCAGAGCCCTATGCGGGGCTCAAACTCACGAACTCTGAGATCATGACCTGAGCCGAAATCAAGAGTCAGATGGTTAACTGACTGAGCCACCCAGGCGCCCCTGAAATATTTCATCTTTATCAGATTTACACATCTTAAGAAAATTAATTTTTTAGAAGAACTTTAATTTTTCTTACATATCCTTTTTTGTTTTTGTTTTTAATTTACAAACCTTTCTGAAGCATAACACAGTTTTAGTGGGCTGTATGTTATATTCAGTTCTAGAGCTAAACAAGTAGACTGTATAAATTGAGTTCTATACATATTAAACGTTTTATAAGGATCAGTAGGATTGTTGTGACAACAACAAACTGCTGCTGCTCTTTTTCTTGTTTTTACTGTTACAGCCCAAATAAATTATGAATTCATCCAGTGATACAGCCCTTAATTTATTTTGTCAGTCTATTTTGAAATCTCTTTAGAGGTTTTCACTTTAAAGTGTAGCAGAATGACTTATCAAGAATTTAACACATTAAATTTCGCATAGATTTAAGTTACACATGTATCCTTCTTTGCTGTCTTATTTGTTTAGGGGAAATAAACAAATTCCCCTAAAAAAAACTCTTTACCTTGTACTTTGACTTCTGTAGAATGTGTGCTTGTAGAGACAAACAGCAATTAAGGCAATACTGTTAAGTATTTTTAATACCAGGCATCTTATTTAACAGCATAATTTATATAATTTTGTGAATGAAAATGAAAACAACCTTGGTCCTTTTATTAGAGAAAATGTTTTCTTATTTCAGCTATTCTCAAAAATCAAATAAGGACAGGGGTGCCTGGCTGGCTCAGTCAGTAGAGCATGCTACTCTTCATCTCGGGGTTATAAATTGGAGTGGGTGTAGAGATTATTTTATAAAAATAAAATCTTTATAAAAAAAAATCAAATAAGGACAGAGAAGTTCACTTTAAAAAATACAATCTTTCTCCCAGAAACCCTCAGAAAAAACTTTGTCACCATAATCTTATTATTGTACTTTCCCTCCATGTATCTAATTGTTAGCCAATCCCTGTTATTCTACCTTTGCAGTGTCTCTTGTATCTGCCTCCTCCATTCCATCTCTCCTGCCCTAGTTCTGACCTTCATCATCTTTCCTTAGGATCATTATCATAGGTTACTAGTGTCTTCTTTATCTCCAGTCTTTTAAAACCTAACTTTGTAGTGTTGCCAGTTTGGATCATATAACTCTCTTCTTCAGAACCTTATGGTTATTACCTTTAGAAAACAAAATAAATGCTTTAATGTGACATTCAAGGCCTTCCATTTTCTGTTCCCAGACTATTTTTTCAGGCTTTCCTGTCTAGTAGGTCTTAGTTCGTTCCCTATATCGGCTAGTTCCTAAAGATGTTCTTTGATTTTTTTTCCTGTCAAAAGCCTTTTACCAAGATTCACATAAACGCTGTCTCTTCCAAGATCCCTCTTCTCATGGTTAATCTTCCTTGTTAATTTTTCTTATTGTACAATGTTTGTAACTCTTTATAGTTGGATATCTTACTGTGTTGTATTACCATTGCTTCCAGCTTTCTCTTTCACGTTAATTTTTTTAAACTTGTTGAGGAAAGAGATATCTAATCTTTGAGATCTTGGCAGCACAATATCTTTTATACAGCAGGATATCTGTGAATGCTTGAATCGAATTTAATCTTGAGATAGCTAATGGTTTCCTATTTTAAGTTACCTGGGTAGCATATTTAGTTTTTGTATTGTCTTTCAAAGATCCAAGCTTTAAAGGTAATCATGAAAAACAGATGCAACTGAGAATATTGTCTAGACCTTAATTTTAGAAGGTTCAAATCAATAGCCTTCTTTCCCAGCCAAGAAACCTAATTGTCATGAATCAACAAAATAGACTCTATCTGACTTTTTGAACATATATTCTGCGGTTAGACCACTAACTTGTGACCCAGATAGAGAATAGAGTTGGAAAAACAGGTACTGTCAGACTGGTACCTGGTTACTCTGCCTAACTCTGGCTTTAGTCCCTGTCTTAGTACACTTACTAGTATCACCAACAAAAAATGATTGGGTTTTGGGGGAATTACATTTCAAGAGGTGGTTTGTATTGGGGGAGCAGATATTTGTTCACTGTTGGCTAAGTAAGCCTAAGATCTTAGCTGAGCTACTTGAGGGCAGAAGAGTCAGCAATAGCTCTTGTTACCATTATCTGTCTTCTGGTCTCATTAATAGTCCCAGCTCCAGTGTCCCCTGCCCTCTGCTATATGTTTCCTTAAACACCTTCCTTAAGAGTTTCTTGACTTTACTGTGCTTTCCTTTAGTCAAATGTATTACTCCTCAACTGTTGCTTTTTATATTTCAGTAGAAATCATGTTCCTGGAGCACCATCCCACTCTATCCCAACATTCTCTTTTTTATTGCCAGTTTTTTATTTTTCAAGTTATCTACAATGTTTTCATTTCTTTATTCCTTAATGCTCATGCTTTTGCTTCTATTCACACCACTGAATGGAAGCTATATTCCAAAAGATTTATGTATCAGGCTCTTCCAGTATTCTAAATATATTTTTTTAAATCAATATTTTAAAACATACATATTTTGTCTTTGTTTTACCCATACTTCCTAACTTTCACATGTGTCTGGGTGTTTTCATATTTATATGCAATTGCACATTTTTATTCATATTTGCATTGTTATACTCATAGTTAATTGCTTTCTTTAAAATTTTTTATGAGATCTATGTTAAGTACATTACTTAAATTCTTTTATATGTTATGAAGCATGACAATAAAATGATTACCGTATGATCACCTTCAAATGTGCCACTGAAGCTGAGGAATAAAACCTTACTGACACCTTGTATGTGTCTCCTGATTACATCCTCTGTCTGCCTCTCCAGATACAGAATTTATGTTTATCATTTCCTGTCTGTCTTTATAGATTTATCTTATTTGTATCTTTAAGCAATACACTGTTTAATTTGTTTTAAAACTTTATACAAATGGTGTTATATATATTCCTGCTTTTTCACTCAGAGTTAGGGGGATAGGCAGGAGGTGGGAATGGGGGACAAAAGGGTGTTCTGTGGTAAACTGTTTATCTTGGAAAGTCACGGACCATGTCTTATATACCCTTTATATCTTTAACACATAACATAGTGTTTTTTGCAAGTTAAGATACTCAGACAATGCTGTAGTCTCTGTAATTGTGAGGAAATCCAAGGGATCCCTGTCATACTCTACTTAATGGGTGCTGTGACCTGTTTTTGTGATGAATTGTTGATGAATTAGATATGTAACTAGAAGGGCATTTAATGTTTTTGATCCATTTGGGAATAATGGTGTGGTCCAAAGGTTTTTTTCCTCCCCTATCCCTTTGGCTTTAGTCACAGAACACAGGGTGGAGAGAAAAGTGTAGAAAGTGCTTCTGTATAAGACTTGTTCCTAAATGCAGAGATCTGAAACTGCTAAGTAAAGCATTTGATTAAACATGTGTTTGTAGGTACATAGAGCAAGTATAAGATGGAAAAACATGAATGTTATAAAAATGTAACTTTTAGAGAAAAATAGACAGCTAGGTTTGGTGACTAAGGCAGTCGGTTGATTGTACAGGGTTAGAAGGAATAAGTTTTAAAAAATCACAAAATATTAGTATTTAATATAAAACATGACTAGAATCAAAGCAAATCAGTGTGCCTTTGGAGTTTCACAAAAGTGAACAGATGGCCTTTTTCCCCCTAAGTTGTACCTTACTCAGCTTTTCAGGATTAGATGTTCATTGATGACCACTCATCTAATAAAAGTAAACTGATAAAAGGAAGAGCATTAAGATAGTGAAAGGAAATGATGGGGGAAAAAGTTACAGTCTGTTAAATGCATTAATGTAGTTACAGGCATACCTTGGAGGCATTGTGAGTTCAGTTCCAGACCACTGCAATAAAACAAATATTGCAATAAAAAGAACCAAATGAATTTTTTTGTTTCCTAATCCATATGAAAGTTATGTTTACACTGTACTATAGTCTATTTAGTGTGCAATAGCATAGGTCTAAAAAACTACATTGCTAAATTAAAAAATACTTTATTGCTGGCTGGGAAGATGGTAGAGTAGGAGAACCCTAAGCTCACCTTGTCCCAGAGTTACTACTAGATAACACTCACATCAGTGTAAATGGCCCAGAAAATGATTTGGAGACTGGCAGAACAAATTCCACAGCTAAAGGTGTGGAAGAAGAAGGCCCCATCAGAGAAGGTAGGGAGGGCAGAGATACAGTTTGGAAGCAAAATGAACTGCAGCTATCTATGGTGGGGAGGGAACTTGTGGTAAGAAGAAGGGCAAAAAACAGAGAGCTTCACACCAGAGAGCCCACACAGGGGAGACATTTTCCCATAGCATTTGCTTTGAAAGCGAGAGGAGCTGCATTTTGTGAGTTCTTACGACTGGTGGGACTTAGAGCCTGGGATTTTACCGGTGGGACTTAAAGCCTGGGATTTTAAAAATCAGCAGGCTCGGGCTCTTGGAGAGCCAGGAAGGTGTTAGGAAGTGGAGTCCCCAACCTTAAAGAGACAGCACGACAAACAGCCCATGAAGATACAGCCTGGAAGCAGCAGTTTGAAAAACACTGGGGACAAGTGGGAAAGAGAGTGATTTATTCAGAGTGTGGCCTAGAGAGGCAGGATCACAGAGAGACCCCAACAGGAACAAAGGAGCTGGCACACTCCCCCCAGTATAAACACAGTGCCACCTGCAGGAACCAGCATAGCACCAACACTCACTATCTAATTTGCTTACACCAAGCCTGATCCCTGTACTTTGGCAGATCGCCCTTCCCAGTCACACTTGGCTCAGTCTGGGCACTGCAGGCCCCCTCCCCCAGAAGACTGGCACAGACCCCACCACACCTTGTCTCCTGACGCATGCATTTTGTGGGACCTCACTTCTACCGGCAGCAGTGACACATCTCATTTCGCAAGCAGACCACCACACACCTTGTTAAAATGTGTCCCACCCCACCCGGGATCAAACACTGCCCACAACAGGCAAAGAGAGCCTCTGCAGACAACTGGATTGAAGGAAAAAGAGGCCAGGTTCTCAACAGCAGAGCACATGCAACACACATGGGAGATACTCCCTGAAGCACCAGGCCCTGGGGAACAGGGGACATTGAACACAGGACATTATAGGACCTCTTCTTCATAAGGCCATTAACGTGAAGAGCAAGAGATGTAGCTTACCTTCTTACCACAGAGAAACAAAGTTAACAAAATGAGGAGACAGAGAAATATGTCCAAAATGAAAGAACAAGACCACACCGCAACAGAAGACTAAGTGAAATGGATATAATGTGCCTGCTAAAGAATTTAAAGTAATGATCACTAAGATAACTCACTGGACTTGAGAAAAGAGTGGAGTACATCAGCGAATGAGACACTTAACAAAGAAGACAGAACCAGATATCAAGAACACTATAAATGAGGGACACCTGGGTGGCTCAGTTGGTTAAGTGTCCAGCTTCGACTCAGGTCATGATCTTGGGGTTCGTGGGTTCAAGCCCTGCATCGGGCTCTGTGCTGACAGCTCAGAGCCTGGAGCCTGTTTTGGATTCTGTGTCTCCCTCTCTCTCTGTCCCTCCCCTGCTCCTGCTCAGTCTCTCTCAAAAAAAAAAAAAAAAAAACCAAAAAAAAACACACTGAAGAAAAAAAAAGGAACACAATAAATGAAATTACAATACACTTGATGGAATAAATAGCAAACTAGTTGAGGCAGAGGAACAAATTAATGACCTGGAAGAGTAATGGAAAGTAACCAAGCTGAGCAAAGGAGAGGAAAGGAAATTAGGTAAATTGAGAATAGTTGTAGGGAACTCTGACTCCATCAAGTGTAGTAACATCTGCATTATAGGGATCTCAGAAGAAGAAGAGAAAAGGGGATAGAAAATTTATTTGAAGAAATAATAATAGCTGAAAACTTCCTTCATCTGGGAAAGGACACAGAAATCCAAGTCTAGGAGGCGCAGAGATCTTCCCAAAAAAATTAATGCAAGGAGGTCCATACCACAAAACATAGTAATTAAAATGGCAAAAAGTAGTAATAAAAAATTCTTAAAGCAGCAAGAGAAAAGAAGATAGTTACATACAAGTGAAGCCCCATAAGCCTGTAAGCAGATTTTGCAGCAGAAACTGCAGGCCAGAAGGGAGTGGCATAATATATTCAAAGTGCTGAAAGGGAAGAATCTGCAGCCAAGAATACTCTATCCAGAAAGGCTAGCATTCAGAAGAGAAGGAGAGATAAAGAGTTTCTCAGACAAACAAAATTAAAGGAGTTCATAAGTGCTAAACCAGCCCAACAAGAAATATTAAAGGGAAATCATTGAATGGAAAGGAAAGACCGTGAGAGGATGAAAAGTAGAAAACACAAGAGCAGTAAAAATGAGTATTTCTGTAAAAATTAAAGGATTCATAAAATAAAAGGATGTAAAATGTGACACCATATACCTAAAACATGGGGTGGGAGAGGAGTACAAAGTGGATCACCAACTTAATATAGATTACTATATATATAAGATGTTATAATAAACCTAAGAGTAACCACAAATAAAAAGCCAGTAATAGGTATGCAAAGAACAAAGAGAAAGGAATTCCAGTATATCACTAAAGAAAACCAATAAATCATGAAAGAGCAAGAGAAAAAAGGATCAGAGAAAATCTGTAGAAACAACCACAAAACAAGTAATAAAATGGCAATAAATACATATCTATCAACAATTACTTTGAACATAAATTGAATGCTCCAGTCAAAAGACATAAGGTGATAGAGTGCATTAAAAAAAAAAAAAAAGACCCATGAATAATGCTGCATACAGGAGGTTCATTTCAGACCAAAGACACCTGCAGATTAAAAGTGAGGGGATGGTGAAATACTTATCTTGTAAATGGATGTCAAAAGAAAGCCAAGGTAGCAATACTTACATTGGGCAAGATAGACATTAAGGCAAGGCTGTAACAGACAGACAGGGACACTATATAATCATAGAGGGGACAATCCAGCAAGAAGATATAGCAATCGTAAATATTTAATGTACCCAACATGGGAGCTCCCAAATACATTAAACAGTTAATAGCAAGCATAAAGGAAATCATTAGTAGTAATGCAATAACAGAAAGGGACTTTATTATCCCATTTACATCAATGGACAGATTATCCAAACAAAATGAACAAGGAAACAGTAGCTTTATTTTTAAATTATGTTTGTTTAAGTAATCTCTACACCCAGCATGGGGCTTGAACTCACAACCCCTAGATCAAGAGTCACATACTCTTCTCACTGAGCCAGTCAGTCACACTGAAAACAGTAGCTTTAAATGACCACTGACCAGAGGGATTTACCGGGTATATTCAGAATATTCCATCATAAAACATCAGAATATGCACTCTTTTCAAGTGACATGGAACATTCTCCACAAAAGATCACATATTAGGCTACAAAACAAGTCAACAAATTCAAGAAGATCAGTAATATACATCTTTTCTGACCACAACACTATGAAACTAGAAATCAACTACAAGAAACTATCTGGAAAGAGCACTACATGGAGGTTAAATAACATGGTACTACACAATGAATGGGTCAACGAAGAAATCATAAATTTCATGGAAACAAATGAAAATGAAAACACCACGGTCTAAAATCTTCGGGATGCAGCAAAAGTGGTTCTAAGAGGGAAGTGTATAGTAATACAGGGCTACTTCAAGAAGCAAGAAAAATCTCAAACAACCTAACCTTACACCTAAAGGAGCTAGAAAAAGAAGAACAAACATACCTAAAACCAACAGAAGGAAGGAACTATTAAGATTGGAACAGAAATAAATGACATAGAAACAAAAACAAAAAAACAGAACAGATCAATGAAAGCAGGAGCTGGTCCTTTAAAAAGATCAACAGAATTGATAAACCTCTAGCCAGACTCTTCAAAAACAAACAAACAAACAAACTTGAATAAACAAAATCACAAATGAAACAGGAGGCATAACAACCAACACCACAGAAATACAAACAATTATAAAAGAATATTATGAAAAATTATGTGCCAACAAATTGGACAACCTAGAAGAAATGGATAAATTCCTAGAAGTATATAATCTACCAAAACTAAAGCAGGAAGAAATAGAAAATTTGAACAGACTGATTACCAGCAAGGAAATTGAATGACTCATCAAAAACTGCCAACAAACAAAAGTCAGGACCAGTCGGCTTCACAGGCAAATTCTACCAAACATTTAAAGAAGAGTTAATACCCACTCTTCTCAAACTATTCCAAAAACTAAAAGAGAAAGAAAAACTTCAGAATTCATTCTATGAAGCCAGTATCACCCTGATACCAAAACTAAATAAAGACACCATAAAAAAAGAGAACTATAGGCCAATATCTCCATACTAACAAACTGAATCCAACAATACATTAAAAAAAACACCATGATCAAGTAGATTTATTCCTGGTATGGCAGGATGGTGGGTTCAGCATTCACAAATCAATGTCTGTGGTAGATCACATCAGTAAGAGAAAGGATACAAACCATATGATCATTTTAATAGATGTAGAAAAAGCATTTGACAAAGTACAACATCCATGACAAAAACCCTCAACAAAGTAGGTGTAGAGGAAACATATGTCAACATAATAAAGTCCATCTATGAAAAACCCACAGTTAACATCATACTCAGTGGTGAAAAACTGAAAGGTTTCCCCCTGAGATCAGGAACAAGACAAGGATGTCCATTCTCACCACTTTTATTCAACATAGTACTGGAAGTCCTAGCCACAGCAATCAGACAACAAATAGAAATGCATCCATATTGGTAAGGAAGAAGTAAAACTTTTACTCTTTGCAGATGACATGGTACTGTATATAGAATACCCTAAAGCATAAACCAAAAAAAGTACCAGAACTGATAAATTAATTGGTAAAGTCACAGGATACAAAATCAGTGTGTAGAAATCTGTTGCATTCCTATGCACTTATAAAGAAGCAGCAGAAAGTGAAATTAAGAATTCCATTTACAGTTGCACCAAGTACAATAAAATATCTAGGAATAAATTTAACCAAGGAAGTGGAAGACCTGCACTCTGAAAACTATAAATCACTGATGAAAGAAATTGAGGATACAAAGAAATGGAAAGACAGTCTATGCACATAGGTTGAAAGAACAAATATTGTTCAAATGTCTATACTACCCAAAGCAATCTACGGATTTAATGCAATCCCTGTCAAAATAGCAACTCAAACTAGAACAAACAGTCCTAAAATTTGTATGGAACCACAAGAGACCCCAAGTAACCAAGGCAATCTTGAAAAATAAAAAATGAAACTGAAGGTATCACAATTCCAGACTTTTATTACACAGGTGTAGTAATCAAAATAGTAGGATACTGGCATAAAAATAGACAATAGATCAATGGAACAGAATAGAAAACCCAGAAATAAACCCACAATTGTATAGTCCCTTAATCTTCAGCAAAGGAGGCAAGAATATACAATGGGAAAAAGACCAACAAATCGTGTTGGGCTATCTGGACAGCTACATGCAAAAGAATGAAATTGGACCACACAATGTATTTCTTCATACACAAAAATAAACTCAAAATGGATTAAAGACCTACATGTGAGACCTGAAACCACAAAAATCCTAAGAGATCATAGGCCGTAATTTCTCTAACATCGGCCATAGCAACATTTTTCTATATATATCTCATGAGGCAAGCGGAAAAATAAACTCTTGGGGCTACATCAAAAAGCTGCACGGTAAGGGAAACAAAGGCCAACTAGTGAATGGCAGAAGATATTTGCATATGACATATCTGATAAAGGGTTAGTATCCAAAATATATAAAGAACTTATACAACCCCATACCCCAAAACAATAATCTAGTTTAAAAACAGGCAGAAGACATGAACAGACATTTCTTCACAGGAGACCTAGGGCGCCTGGGTGTCATAGTCTGTTAGGTCATAATCTCATGGTTTGTGAGTTGGAGCCCCACATTGGGCTCTGTGCTGACAGCACAGAGCCTGCTTCAGACCCTCTGCCTCCCTCTCTCTGCCCCTCCCCTGCTCATGCTCTTGCTCTCTCTCTCAAAAATAAATAAACGTTTAAAAATTCTAAAGAAAAAAAGACATATAGAGGACCAACAGACACACATAAAGGTATTCGGTGTCACTCATCATCATCTAAATGCAAGACTACAATGAGGTATCATCTCATCTGCCAAAATGGCTAAAATCAAAGACACAAGAAACAAATGTTGGCAAGAATGTGAAGAAAAAGGAGCCCTCATGTACTGCACAGCCACTGGTGCAGCCACTGTCGAAAACAGTGTGACTGTTTCTTAAAAAGTTAAAAATAGGGGGCGCCTGGGTGGCGCAGTCGGTTGGGCGTCCGACTTCAGCCAGGTCACGATCTCGCGGTCTGTGAGTTCGAGCCCCGCGTCAGGCTCTGGGCTGATGGCTCGGAGCCTGGAGCCTGTTTCCGATTCTGTGTCTCCCTCTCTCTCTGCCCCTCCCCCGTTCATGTTCTGTCTCTCTCTGTCCCAAAAATAAATAAAAAACGTTGAAAAAAAAATTTAAAAAAAAGTTAAAAATAGGGGTGCCTGGGTGGCTCAGTCGGTTGAGCATCCGACTTCAGCTCAGGTCATGATCTCACACTCCATGAGTTCAAGCTCCGTGTCGGGCTCTGTGCTGACAGCTCAGAACCTGGAGCCTGCTTCAGATTCTGGGTCTCCCCCTCTCTCTGCCCCTCCCCTGCTCATACTCTGCCTCTCTCTGTCTTCAAAAACAAATAAAAACAGTAAAAAAAATTTTTTTTTAAGTTAAAAACAGAACTACCCAATGATCCAGTAATCACTACTGGGTATTTACCCCCAAAATACAAAAACACTAATTCAAAGGGATACATGCACCCCTTTGTTTATTGCAGCATTATTTATAATAATAGCCAAGATATGGAAGCAACCCAAGTGTTCTTTGGTAGATGAATAGATGAAGAAGTGGTATATATTATATATATATGAGTATGGCATATAATTATATGTAAAATATTTTATATGTTATATATTTATTATATATGGTGCATATATATATAACGTATTTTATATATGTAATGAAATACTTAGCGATATAAAAGAATGAAATCTTGCCATTTGCAACAACATGGATGGCACTAGAGAATGTAAACGACATTTTTAGAGAAAGACAAATACCATATTATTGACTCGTGGAATTTAAGAAATGAAACAAAGGAAAAAAAAAACAAGGTAGACAAACCAAGAAACAGATTCTTTTGAAAAGATTTTTTAAGTGTTTATTTTCGAGAAAGAGGCAGAGCATGAACAGGGAAGGGGCAGAGAGAGAGGGAGACACAGAATCTGAAGAGGGCTCTGAGCCATCAGCACAGATCCCCATGCAGGGCTCAAACCCACCGACCCACATGATCATAACCTGAGCTGAAGTCAGACACTTAACTGATTGAGCCACGCAGGCACAAACTGGTAGCTGCTGGGGTGGGGGTGGGGGGGCAATCGGTGAAATATGTAATGTGGAATAAAGAGTACATTTATCATGAAGAGCACTGAGTAATGCGTAGAATTCTTGAATCAATACATTGTACTCCTGAAGTTAATATAATGCTATGTTAACTATACTGAAATCAAAATTAAAAACTTAATAAAAAATTATTGCTAAAAAATGCTAACCATAATCTGAGCTTTCAGTGAGTTGTAATCAGTAATCACAGATAACTAAAAAATATAATAATGAAAGAGTTAGAAATACTGTGAGCATTACCAAAGTGTGACACAGACATGAAGTAAGCAGATGTTGGAAAAATGACACCAGTAGGTTTGCTTGATGCAGTGTGGCCATAAACCTTCAGTTTGTAAAAAACAGAAGCACAATAAAATGGAGTACAGTGAAACAAGGTATGCCTGTATTTATTTGAATTGCAATTAGTTCTTCACAGCAGAAGACACTGTATAAATTTAATGGGATTCCTCTGAAGCTTTCATTTGGTGACAACTTAGGATCTTGCCGAGACTCCTCATTTGCTATGCTCTCCTGATCTGCCCTATGTGCATTCCTGCACACATACACACACAATTGATACATACCCAGCTTTTCTTCCTCTTAATGTTCGTTTTACTACTTGCTCCATCTTCCTAATCAGAATTTAGCACAGTGTATGAGGAGCAAAGAATGTAATGAAGCTTCAAAGACCTTTCTAGAATAAACCAAAGTACTTGGGTGTATTCTGTTCATATATCCCTAGCTCCACATAAAGTGGCCCTGCCTACTCTCTACCCCCAGTTTGTTTCCTTTTATAAACTGGTATTATCAATGAGAGAGGGAAATATTTCTAAATGAAACTTTTTTCTACTTGTGATCTATGCATTAATGCAGATTTAATGGTAGAAAAATATAGAAGTTCTTATTCTGTTAATGCTTTTGACAGGAAAGATTCTTAATAATTAAGGCAAAGCAATAGAAATCATAATTCATTTAGTGAATATTTGAAAAAAATTAAATTGTTTAATGATACCCTTTATATCTTGAATTCCCAAAATAGATACTCAAGATAATTTGAAAGTAACTCTTTTAACAAAAGATATAGTTTAGGACTTTTACGACTTTTAACTCTTTTAACAAAAGAGTCAGTTTGGAACTTTTATGTCTTTTCACTTGTTGTTAATTGGAATTATTTGCATTTGTTTTGTTTCAGAAAAGAACTACTTTTAATGAAGTACACCGTCCGTTGTGAAAGTGGAAAAGTAAAGATAATTCATCATGCCTGCTGTGGCTTCAGTTCCCAAAGAACTCTACCTCAGTTCTTCACTAAAAGACCTCAATAAGAAGACAGAAGTTAAACCAGAGAAAATAAGCACGAAGAAGTATGTATTCTTTGCTAGTTTCACTGAATCATATATTAATTTTTACTTCATTTCTGTATTATTAAATGAATTAGAGGAGTAGTCAATTTGAAGCTTATTTGAAAAATGGCATCATCACATGAATAAGACCTGCTTAGAGAAGTTCTTTATCTTGGCAGAATGTATGTGTATTCTGGCAAAATGCATGTTTTCTATTCTTTGGACAATATATCAGATTATAAGTTTAAGAGGTGAAGACTACGAGGTTTCTACAAAACTCATACAGCCACAGTTAATGTCCTTTCATAAAATAGTGCAGAAATACTTCTTAATTAAAGATCATTTTTATCCTTGTATATTTCACATGGAACATCTGGTCCTAGCATAGGCTTCTTTGATTAAAGGAAGTGAAATACGTATTTTTTTTTATCTTATATTCAGCATAATATTAATTTGTACCAATTTAACATGAACTTTTAACTAAATGATTTATTTTATGTATTTTTATTTTTGAAGACATGGAGTCTATCAACCTGCTGAGGTCGAGGCTAGAGATGATACTTTACTGATAATGATTACAATATCTATCTTGAGATAAAATGTAATTGTGAGGGAGAGGTCCAGGTATTTTGATATCAACTGGAAGTAATTTCGCTAAAAATGGGCTATCAATAAGATTGTTAACTTCTTGAAGTTTTGTCTCCGTTAAGAGACAAGAGGCAATAGCGAACTTTTCCTCTGAATTAATTTTGACCGACAAAGGAGATTTGGAGATTAATGAAGTAACTGCATTACTGTAGAGTTGGAAATAGAGTTTCAGAAAGAAAGATGGATTTACTCAGCCATATACCCTGGACTTGGGGTAAGCAGATTGTAGAAATCAGGGAGAAAAGAGGGGTTCTGTGGGTCCTCCATAAATGGAAGGCCCTAAAAAAAAAGATATGTATGATCCCAAATGAACCTGTGAACAGACGTCTAGAGAAACCTATGAATGCACAGGGACATCTTTATGAGTCATTTTCTACATGAATAGACAGAAAATGCAAAGAAAAAACATCAAGGATGAAGAGGAGGGAATAGTAGAAACTTTAAAGAAGGTCAAGAAAGAAAATCCCAAAATGAACTGGTATTTCTAAGCATCATAATTATGGACAAAATGGGCTTTTTAAAAAGAGATCTTTTTAGGGGCAGGAAGAAGAAGAGAGGGATTGTTTCACTTCTTGAGCTAAGTTGGTAATATTAATGCAGTGACAGAGAAAGCAGCTCTTTAACTTCTGTTGAATCACTTTCAAATAGGAAACAATGGGAAAGATAAAGCCACCTTGAAGCTTTCTCAGAAATCTTTACCTAATCCTAAGATAGATCAGTTTCATTCTGACAGTGTCTAGGTTAGCTCTGGGACCACCCTGGTCCCATAGGAAGTGATATGTCAGAAGGACTCCCTAAGTATAGAAACACAAACTCATGTTCTTGCTATGTCACAGCACTATTCTAAAAAATGCTAGAATCCTTTTAGGATTTTTGGTTGTTTCACTGGACTCACAGCAGCACTGCAGCCATCTCACCTTGATCTGCTACATATAAGCCCGTGAAATGTACATGCCTCAGAGTGAAAGTTTAAAGAAAACCCAAGCGCTGTTGCACGTACTCCTAAGCTCTTCTAGGGAATCTCCTTTCTAGCTTTGGTTTGATTTACTTCTGTCCTAGGACTGTGATGCCATGCTAGGCAGGGCATACACACTGACTAAACTGGTCCTTGTATAGGACTGTCTTTGGTCCTAAGTATCACTTTGGCCCTGTTCCTTTGTGTGGTGTTCTTGGCCTGACCAATTTCATCATTAATCCATGTTTGCAGTTGTGGAGCAGTTTGAAAAATATAGAAAAACAAGAAGCACTGCTTTGCATAAATAAGTTACCAATAAAGAGCATTATATATAAGCATTGACACTATAATTGGATTGCCAGAACTTTAGTCCTAAGTGATTGCATTTCTCTTGCAGAAATGCCTATTTTATTAATTTGCTTTCTAAAGAGTGTTAACCAGGCAAATGGCCTTATAATGAAGGCCACAGAATCTTTAAATATTTTACTGAAGTGGAATTTTAAAATGCCTTATTTTTAGACTTTAAATCTCTTTTTGTTCCACCAGGACCAGTGAATAAGAGTGCAGTTCGGCCATTTTGTAGAAAACTTTAACCGGTTGAAAAGATTGAATCACGTCCCCTTCCCTGTCCCTTTTTTTTTTTTTTTTGGATTTTTAGGTGGGGAAATTTTTACAACATAGTTAGAAAGGGATGAAGAAAACTGAAAAGTATTTTAACATTAAAGTAATAAAGATTTTGCCTTTCTTACTTCAGTAAAAATGGTATGGAGTTTTGTTCTTTAATCAGAGTATGACTATTACATGGCTGCCCAAGGAACACTTGCCTCAGGATTATCTGTTAGCAAATCTTTTAAAAACTAGGCTTAATGCGTTTTGAATAGCTTGATGGAATATAAACAACTATTAGGAAACAGAACTATTTATTTGTAGGCTAGGGGAATTTTCAGGTTATATCCTAACATATATCTAACTTTGTACCAGTTATGAAGTAATGCAATCTACATTATGAAATTCATGTTATCAAAATACTCTGTAGACCTTAAACATGACTCGCCCTGCCCCCTGCCAATGTGTCAAGTGTTTTAATTATTTTTTTTCTCTAATTGAAGTTATGTACAGAGTGCCCTGAAGATCTTCAAGACAGCAGAAGAAAGCAGATTAGATCGTGATGAGGAAAGGGCCTATGTACTATATATGAAATATGTGACTGTTTATAATCTTATCAAAAAAAGGCCTGATTTCAAGCAACAGCAGGTACCTTTTATTTCTGCATTCTTATTTGCTAAGTTATTTTTGCACAGCAGAGCTATCGATTTCTTCTAAGAGTTTTAACTAATACTGAAATTTAGATCACATTATTCAGCAGCATGTTCAAACTCCTTTGCAGATAGAAAAAGCAGATTTAGTTTGATTATTTGCAAAGTTATATGTGTATAAATGTGGATACACTCACACTATATACACATACCTAATTTGTCTTGGATTAATACAAGTTTTTTTTAAATTTCTATTTTTGAGAGAGAGAATGCACGCACACACGTGCAAGTCAGCAGGGGAGGGGCAGAGAGAGAGGGAGACACAGAATCTGAAACAGGCTCCAGGCTCTGAGCTGTCAGCACAAAGCCCTATGTGGGATTCAAACTGACCATGAAATCATGACCTGAGCTGAAGTCATATGCTTAACCCACTGAACTACCCAGGCGCCTGGATTAATACAAGTTTATAGCAGCATACAGACACATAATCAGTTTTCCTCTCCACTAAATGATCGCCAAGTCAAGTGGAAGGATTCAGCTTACTCATGCATTAAATAAGAAAATTGTGGGGTGCCTGGGTGGCTCAGTGGATTAAGCGTCCCACTTTGGCTCAGGTCATGATTTGCAGTTCATGAGTTTGAGCCCTGCATCAGGCTCTGTGCTGACAGCTCAGAACCTGGAGCCTGCTTCAGATTCTGGGCCTCCCTCCCTTTTTGCCCCTCCCCCACTCAAGCTCTGTCTCTCTGTCTTTCTCAAAAATAAATAAACATTAAAATAAAAATGTGACTGCAGCTGTACTTTCTCAGGGTTCGAGGTTTAGTCACTTATTTTGTGTGTGTGTGTTTTGTTGTTTTTTAACTTTTTTATTTGAGTGTAGTTGACCCACAATGTTAGATTAGTTTCAGTGTACAGCATAGTAATTCAGCAACTATATGTTATGCTATATTCACCACAAGTGTAGCTACCATCTCTCACCATACAAAACTATTGCAGTATCATTGACTACATTCTCTATGCTGTGCCTTTTATTCCCATAATTTACCCATTCCATAACTGGAAGACTGTCTCCCATTCCCCTTCACCCATTTTCCCTATCTCCCCACCTCCCTTCCCTCTGGCAACCATCAGTTCTCTGTGTTTACAGGTATGATTCTACTTTTTGTTTGTTTATTCATTTGTACTTTTTTAGATTCCACATTTGTCTTTCTCAATCTGTTTCATTTAGTATAATACCCTCTAGGTCCATCCATGTTGTCATACATTACATAGTCATCCTTTTTACAGCTGTGTAATACTCCAGTGTGTGTGTACACATACCTACACACCACATCTTCCTGTTTCATTCAACAAGTGATTAGTCACTCACTTGTTTTTATGTGACAGCTTTTTATATTTGAATGACATTGTCGTCATGTTAGGGTTCAGTTAATACTGATTACTTCCATTTTTATTTTTTATTATCAATGTTATTATTATTACTTTTTCTTTTAATCCTTTGAGCAGGTACCTTTCTTCCACTTTGCTGAAGCCATGGGGAGTTAGGGAAGGAGGGTAGGAGAGGTGTAAATGATTAAAAAGAATTAATGACTAGGATAAATGTTGCTAGAGAAAATGGTTGCATTTCAGTTGCACCAGAAATAGGCAAAAGAAGAACATAGACACTAATGAAATTGGAGGAATATTGTTTTGGTGGTTCCACCTTTACTTAGTAATAATCTTGCTGCCAGACAATAGTAGTCAAATACTGCTTATAGGTTTCTTACCTGGTGGAGAAGCCATTCTTGAATTAGTGTTGAGATTTTAATTTGTTCACTGGTGGTAGAATTGGCTTGCCTTGTTTAAATTGACTTACAGAAGTACAAAAAAAAAAAAAAGAGTTCTCATATTCTTTGAAATAACTTTTTTTCCAGAGTAGTGTCACCAGTATAATTTCTTTTGGTTAAGTGGGTTAAGGGATGACTTTAACGTTTGATTTAATAGTAATAGGGGTACCTGGCTGGCTAAGTCGGTAGAGCATGAGACTCCTGTTCTCAGGATTGTGAGTTAGAACCCTACATTGGGTGTAGAAATTATAAATAAATACACTTAAAAAAATTGTGATAAATCATTGCTGGTATTTCTTCTCACCAGCAAAGTCATGTTAATAATAGTTACAGGGATTTAGATGTAGCCTTGGAAAGGTGGCCCCTTGCATTTGGAGATGAATCCTCCTGTCCACAGATGGCTAGATTGGTCCTGCCTTAGAACATTCTTGGGCATGTCTGTCTGCAGGTAAGGTGTGGCCTTCCCAAATTCAAACATGTTTCTGCATGTTCTTTGATGGTTTTTATGGTATCTATTAAAGTGGAATCACTTTATTTTATGTTTTAATTTTTTTTAATGGTTATTTTGAGAGAGAGACAGAGCGCGAGCAGGTTAGGGGCAGAGAGAGAGAGGGAGACACAGAATCTGAAGCAGGCTCCAGGCTCTGAGCTGTCAGCATAGAGCCCAACGCAGGACTCGAACTCACGAACCATGAGATCATGACCTGAGCTGAAGTCAGACACTCAACCAACTGAGCCACCCAGGTACCCCAAAAATGGAATTGCTTTAAAAAGAAGTGTAGAAGTGTTTATTAGTAAAGTAAATACTTTGAAAGAGTTGCAGCTTTGGATAACTTGGTAGTTTTGGTGTCTGCCATTTTGTCTGTTGTAGGAGGGCCAGGTTTTTATGTTTACTTTTTACTGTATTTTTCTTTTAAAAAAAAATTTTTTTTTATTGTTTATTTTTGAGAGAAAGAGAGCACGAGCAGGGTAGGGGCAGAGAGAGAGAGGGAGACACAGAATCTGAAGCAGGCTCCAGGCTCTGAGCTGTCAGCACAGAGCCCGATGTGGGGCCCAATCCCACAAGCCGTGAGATCATGATCTGTGCCAAAGTCAGACGTTTAACTGACTGAGCCACCCAGGTGCCTCGCTGTATTTTTCTAAGTTTGTAGTTACTTTTATCCTTTGAGAAGATTGGTAGTGTTTTTGCTGCTACTACTTTTTAACTTGAGAAGGTTAGGAGTGCAGTTTAATCGATAAATTTTTTCCATTTCCACAGAGTATCTATTGCATTTCCAAAGGGAGTAGTTGAAAGTGGCAGGAGTTGTTCAGCTTAGGAAGTTCCCTGCAAAGGCTCAGGTAACCCTGGCTGTTCATTTGCTCTGCCAGGGTACATTTGCTCTGTCCAGGGTACACATCTGCTTCTGCCTTAGAACTGTTTTTCGTTTTATTTTATTTAGCCCAGCATCTCCAGTGCACGCCAAGTATGTGAAATGTTAAATTTACTAACTAGATGGGGCGCATGGGTGGCTCAGTTAGTTGAGTGTCCAGCTTTGGCTCAGGTCATGATCACATGGTTCGAGTGCAAGCCCCGCATCGGGCTCTGTGCTGAGAGCTCAGAGCCTAGAGCCTGCTTCGGATTCTGTGTCTCCTTGTCTTTCTGCTCCACCCCCGCTCGCACTCTCTCACTCGCGTGCGCGCGCTCTCTCTCTCTCTCTCTCTCTAAAACATTAAAAAGATTTTTTTTTTTAATTTGTTAGCTAGATATTTTCTGGGTTTTACCCTTTAAATCAGGTTGTGACAGAATGTAGTGTCACCAGTCTTCTTCAGAAACTTATATCTTTCACTCTTGTACATGAGGGAATATTTCAGGTTTAGATAAGACATTAACTTCACAAGCTCACTAGCAGAAGACATTATATTTCTTACTCGTTGAAAACAGTCTATGAAGAATGTTTTCAGGGTTATCTGAAAAGGGGGTGGAAGACTAATGATACTGAAAATATTAGTGTAGCAAAGTCTAGATAAAATCAGAATTAAATTTTTAAGTCTGTATGGCATTATTGTTGATTATTCCTAAATATTATAGGCAAACTTTTTTGTTTGGGAAATCATGAGATTTGTTTTTTTTTTGTTTGTTTGTTTGTTTTTTTTGAGAGAGAACATGAAGCAGGACAGGAGCAGAGAGAGAAAAAGCAAATATTAAGCACTTCACACTCTCAGCACAGAGCCTGATGTAGGGCTCAATCCCATGTCCCTGGGATCATGACCTGAGCCAAAATCAAGAACCAACTAAGCCACCAGGCACCCCAAGTTGTTTGAATTTGCATGTTCAGGAGTAAGAAAGTTTTCCTTGGGTTAACCTGAGAAGCAAACATTTTTAGTTGTGTAAGAATTGGATGTTATTTTTTATTTTGCCAATTGTCAATATTGTTGAAAACTTGAAAATATTCATACTTGCTTTAACTGTGATCCTTTAAGAGCACGGAAAGAGAGAATTATTGACAAGAAACCTTACTAATATTAGGGAAGGGTCTTCTGGAAATTTGTAACAGGTATGCCTAAACACAATGTTTTCAGCATTTAAACAGTGTTAGGCTGGGCTTACGCTGACTTTTTAATAAATTCATGTCAAAAAATTAATACAACAAGTCATGGTATTTTTTGTTTTTGTGTTTTATTTTTATGAGAGAAACCTTACAGTAATGACTAAATTTTGTTTTCTGTTAAGAGAATATTGCATCTAAAGTCTGGACATTGTGGCACTGAAGTAATTACAGTTTCCACTGTAATTTTCAGTTGATACAGTATTGAAAAAAACTAAACTTTTATTGAAATTATATAGGGAAGGATCCTTTTAATTTATTTAGTCTTTATTTAGAAGAATAAGCCTAACTGAAACATTGCCTACTTATTTATTTATTTTAAGTAATCTCTACACCCAACATGGGGCTCAGATTCATAACCCTGCCCCTGAGAAGAGTCTCATGCTCTATCAACTGAGCCAGCCAGGTACCCCCAAACATGATCTTCTTTTAGGCTAGATAGATATATGATAGCTATAGGTTTTAAGTTTGTTTATTTTTGAGAGAGAGAGAGAGAGAGAGAGAGAGAGAGAGAGAGAGAGAGAGAGAAAATGGGAGAGGGGCAGGGACAGAGGATCCCAAGCAGGCTCCACACTGTCTGCATAGAGCCCTCCACAGGGCTTAACTCATGAATGGCGAGATGGGTGAGGTCATGACCTGAGGCAAAATCAAGAGTTGGAAGCTTAAGCAAGTGAGCTTAAGTTTGATGCTTAACTGATTGAGCCACCCAGGCACTCCCTTGGATCTTTTTATGTTTTATTACTGTATCATTTGTGATGAACTGTGCTACTAGGCTCTATTTGCACAGTCACATTGACAGGTTGTGGCTAATTAGATCCAAAAATCAGTTAGCTGAGTCTCACTTTGCTATTGTCATGTCAAACCAACCTTGATTTGAAGATATCTCTGACTGCAGGATTCAGTGAGTGACTTCTTAGAGAAGTGATCTTGTAGCAGGATTCTCGCACAGAGAGTCGTGACACCGAGGCTTTTCTGTTTAGGAAGCAACTTTATTCATGCCGGCAATGGCTCATTTGAGATCACACCCGAAGAACTGAGCCCTGAATGTCATGTAGCATAGTTTTTTATATATTTTTTATTTCTTTGTCTTCCATATATGGTAACACACAAACATGTAGTCTGATTAAGTGGTCTTGTGTTACAAGGTTGTGAGGGATGTCACATATGCTTATAGCCAGGTTGCCTTGAGGGCTTTTTTTCCTTTATATTCCTTAGGGAGGACACACTACCACAATTTTTCTTAACTTTATTATGCTTGTTAGTAAATTATGTGCCAAACAAGTTGTGTGTGTGTGTGTGTGTGTGTGTGTGTGTGTGTGTGTGTGTGTTTAAAGAAGAGTGTATTATTAATGATTTATTTCTACCATTTGATTTTCATTCAAGGTTTCCTTGGATGTGAAACTTGTTTTATATCAAATGTTTGACTCCACTTGAGAGGTGGGTCACTATTATAAAATAAAGGTGGAAGCCCCAAAACATCTCAGTATAAAACAAGTAAAACAGAATAAATCCCATGTCAATATACAATTTACTGCTTCTCAGACTAGAGAAAAAAAACTAACATATTTACAAAAGGAAATCTATATTTTGCTCCTGAAAGCTTTGCTTTTTGGCACTTATTCATAAATAGTAAGAATAGTATTTATACTTCTTAAAGGTGTCTCCCAAATAAATAAAATTATTACCTATTAGGTTTTTTAGCATACTATTGATATGAAGAGATACTTTGAAACATTTAGAAAATAAGTTGTGTTTATGTAGGTTAAAAGTTTAAAAAAATACTTCATTCAATCATAATGTTTTCATCCAACCTTTCTTTTACATAGCACCATGATTTTAACGTTTTTAGCATTAGTGCTGTGTACAATGGCCAGTACTAAAATTATGGGATGGTTTTCTTATAATTTTAGGACTACTTTCATTCAATACTTGGACTTGCAAACATCAAAAAAGCTATTGAAGAAGCTGAAAGACTCTCTGAAAGCCTTAAACTCAGGTACAAACATTATTATAAAATCTTTAAAAGAACATATATTTAGAAGATAAAAATAATATTTAGAACTTGTCTGACCATGCATATGAATCCCAGTTCCTAGCAATAAATCTTACATTAACTGGAACACAAAAATGAGAATCTTTTGCCATATTAATGCCTTTATTGTGTTCATGTGTTACCATTCATATTTTTTACTGAAAATCTAAAAATATGTAGAATGATAGATTCTTAAGGTAAGCATTGGTAGAGTAGATTGGAGCTCAGGTCCAATTTTTTCTAACTCTCTGGCAGGATTCTTGAGAAAAATATAATTCCTCATATTCCTCAGGTTATAATGTGCTACTGGACATTGGTCTTAGGGAAATGAAGTATTTGTGGTTAGTTTTGAACTGCATAGTTTGCAAAAATTATGTATGTTTAAAAACAAATCTAATTCTAATATTTGTCATGAGTGCCTTATCAGACTTAGAAAGTAATTAGAAATTAAAAACAGTATGTTTGAATTTTTAGTCATTAATAATTCTTTGTTTTTTTATTTTTATTTATTTTGGTTAGTCATTCTTTGAATAATGAAATAAAAGGGGAACGATTTTTCTTAATGATTTTTCACACTTGGATCAATTAACTAGTCTAATTATATACATCATAGTCTTTACTTAGAAATTATCTTTTTGAATTAATGTATTCCCTTCATCCTTCCCAGAAATTACTAATCTTGGAGCTGGAATATGTTAAGATGGTTGATAAAAGTTGGAATCACTATTCTCTTCCTCCTTTAGCCAGTTAATGAACTAAGTAGAGTAGAATTTCTCCTAATCTTTGAGTTACCCCTATTGACTGTTTCTCTTGGATTTACTAAGTTTTTCCCTACTTGTACTGTTATCAACAGTAATATTCTTTATTCTTTTATCTTTTGGGCATTAGGGCCATTTTCTCACTTATTTATTGTCTTTTTTATATTTTGAACTACTTTATAAGTAAATGAGTCTTTAGAGTTAATTTTAGGATTTTAAGTCCTTTGTAAAAGAAATTGCAGCAGATGTGAAATTCAGTGGAAAGGTTGGAATTAGTGCAAGGAAAGAACAAAAAACATTAAGCAACTTTAACTTGAGATCATAGTGTTTCTTTTCAGGATATTTGGCAATTTGAAATAAATCTACAGAGGGCAAATTTATGATTTGTGGTTTGTAACAGAACACTGGCAGAATCAAATTTCAGTTGGAGGGAGAAAGTATGCTGCCATAAAATATCCTAAGGTAGGGTACCAATTTTATGGAACTGGAAGTCCTTTACTTTTCATGATCATGCCAATAAAAGACACCTTGACTTGTTTTCTCAACTAGATATGAAGAAGCTGAGGTTCGAAAAAAGCTTGAAGAAAAGGACAGACAGGAGGAGCAGCTGCAGAAACAGAAAAGGCAAGAAGCAGGAAGAGAGGATGGTGGTACATCAAATAAAAGTTCCTTGGAAAATGTAATGGATTCCAGAGACAAAACCCAAAAGGTATTTCAAATTTATTCTGTGATGTTAAAAAAGACTGGTTCCTTTTTTTCAGATGATTTGCTTAAGGTGAGTTGAGATACCACAACAATGTACTTTGAGACAACAGGGGTAAAATTTAATGTGTTTTTTATTAGAAATTGAATTAAATATTCTAGCTTCATTTGATCCCAGGTTTCTCTTGGAGCTTCTATAGAACTGTGTTCTGTGCATTAATTAGTTTTTTTGCAGTCACTGTTAACTTGATTACAGTAGTAGAAAGAGCATTAAAGCTGTGATTCAGTATATCTGAGTTCCAGTCCCATGTCAGGTCTTGCTTAACCGTTCTGGGACTTCATTTCCTTACTGCCAAGTGAAGATCTTGAAATAGATGATTTTTAAGGTTTCTTCTTTCTAATAAATGTAATTTGCATTGAAAAGGATTTGGTGTACTAATTTGGTGCCTAACCTTTTATCTATTTCTAGGGTCTCATACTCTTCCCTTTGCTTTTTCTTCCTTTCTGCCCATTTCCCTTTCCTCTTCTGTTTCATTTTATTCAGCAGCTCCTTGAAATCTAGCTACATCATTTGTTTGCCAAGAACCATCAGTGACTCAGTCTGTACCTGCCAGCTACCACTGTCTACTATATCTCCTTCCTTCACCTTCTGAGGAACAATTCTTCCTAAAATATAATTTCTTTTTTTCTTGGGGGGGGGAGCTCAACCAACATTTATTGAGGAGTTATTATATTCTAGTCACCATACATTATCTATAGTTAATTCTTAGAAAAAAAATTTTTTAGATTATTTATTATTTAATTTATATCCAAGTTAGTTAGCATATAGTGCAACAATGATTTCAGGAGTGGACTCCTTAATGCCCCTTACACATTTAGCCCTTCCCCCCTCCAGCAACCCTCTGTTCTCCATATTTAAGAGTCTCTTATGTTTTGTCCCCCTCCCTGTTTTTATGTTATTTTTGCTTCCCTTCCCTTATGTTCATCTGTTTTGTATCTAAATTCCTTATATGAGTGAAGTCATATGATACTTGTCTTTCTCTAATTTCTCATAGCATAATACCCTCTACGGAACCCATAGTTCCGTCCACGTAGTTGCAGATGGCAACATTTCATTCTTTTTGATTGCTCCATTGTATACATATACACCACATCTTCTTTATCCATTTGTCTGTCAATGGACATTTGGGTTCTTTCCATACTTTGGCTATTGTTGATAGTGCTGCTATAAACATTGGGGTGCATGTATCCCTTCGAAACAGCATACCTGTATCCCTTGGATAAATACCTAGTAGTGCAATTGCCAGGTTGTAAGGTAGTTCTATTTTTAGTTTTTTGAGGAACCTCCATACTGTTTTCCAGAGTGGCTGCACCAGTTTGCATTCTCACCAGCAGTACAAAAGAGATCCTCTCTCCACATCCTCGCCAACATCCATTGTTGCCTGAGTTGTGAATGTTAGCCATTCTGACAGGTGTGAGGTGGTATCTCACTGTGGTTTTGATTTGTATTTCCGTGATGATGAGTGATGTTGAACATTTTTTCATGTGTCGGTTGGCCATCTGGTTGTCTTCTTTGGAGACATGTCTGTTCGTGTCTTTTGCCCATTTCTTCACTAGATTATTTGTTTGGGTGTTGAGTTTGATAAGATCTTTATAGATTTTGGATACTAACCCTTTATCTGATATGTCGTTTGCAAATATCTTCTCCCCTAAAATATAATTTCTTAAACTCTGTTGAAATTTAGGGAAGGATTTCTGCTTTACTTTTTCTTAAGCATTTTGTAGCTTTCAGCTATCATTTGTGTGTGAATCATCATTGGTTTCATTAAGAAATAGATGTTGAGGGTGCTTGGGTGGTTCACTTGGTTAAGCTCCTGACTCTTGATTTCAGCTCAGGTCATGATCTCATGGGTTTGTGGGATCAAGCCCTGCATTGGGCTCATCCATGCTGACAGCATGGAGCCTACTTGGGATTCTCTTTCTTCCTCTCTCTCTGCCCCTCACCTGCCCGCACTCTGTCTCTCTCAAAATAAATAAATAATAATAAATAAATAAACATTAAAAAACATTTAAATGTTTGACCTTATACTAAGCACTGTGAAAAAAGAAATGAAAAACTAGTGGTTTGTTGATTTTAGGAACTCATAATATAAGCTAAATAACACTATCTTAGGGAGATATAGGTTAAATGGCTGATATAGATAAATACAAGACTTCAAAGAACTATGTGAAATGATATTTTAATCTCTTCATTTTGTTGCCTTTCCATCAGGAGGGCCAACTATTTTTTTGTTACTTTTATTTTTGTTTAGCCTTTTTATATTGGGAAAAAACCACAATTAAACACTGTAACCCAGTTGCAATAGTCAACTAATATTTGTCACATTTTTTTTGGTCACATTTTGTATCTGTACCTCTCCCCTTTTCTTTTGCTGTATTATTTCAAAGCAAGTTTCAGATAACATACCATTTTGCCCCTAAATATTTCAGTATGCATCTCAAAGAAAGGGACATTTTCTCAATAATGACAATGCTATTTTTCCATCTCACAAGATTAATAGTAATTCCCTGATGTAATGTAATATCCAGCCTATATCCACATTTACCCACTGTCTCATAGTGATACTTCAGAGTTGATTTGTTTGAATTAGGATCCAGATGAGGTCCACTTAGAGTCTTTTGGTTGTTATGTCTCTTAAATACTCTCTGCTTGAGTTCCCCTTTAATTTTTTTTGTTTCATGCCTTTGGCTTTTTAATACTAGATCAGTTCTTTGAAATGAACCAACCACATTCGGGATTTATCTGATTGTTTCCTCCTTGTATTATTTAATTTCTACTTCTATCTTCCGTATTTCTTGTAGGCTGAAAGTTCAGCCTAGCAGCTTAATAGGATTCAGGTTCGGTTTTTGTTTTTGGCAAGAATGCTTAGTAGGTGATACTGTGTACTTCATAGTGTATAATATTAGGAAGCACGTAATATACATTGCTTTTTTAATCTTAGTGATGCTAAAATGGATCAGTAGGCTCAGGTAGGTCATTGGTTTTCCCATCTATAAAATGAGTTAGTACCTGACAGAATTATCGTATGTTGTCTTGGTTAGAAAATACAAATTTGTAAAACCTTATATTACTTCATCTTCCTTTGATTATATAAAGAGAACTCTGAAGGGAATTGCCAGAATTTTTATTTCATTGCAAGAAATATTCTCTCATTAAATTAAATATTAAATTCCTGTAACAGTCTGTGCTTTTACATTATATTTAGTCATTAACTGAAGAAAATTTCAAGGAAGTGTTAAATGATTCTGATGTGCTGCTGGTTATTTTAGCTGTTATCTATTGCCAGATAATGTGGGAAGCCATTATTGTTCATCTGTATTTTAATAAAATGCCAGTACTCCACATGCTTCATTTTCCAGGCTTTCAGTTTCAATGATGTAATAGAGTTGAACTTTATGTTTCTATGAAAATTTTTACTTCTATTAAAGTTGAAACTTTTTTTTTCCTGTGAAATAGATAAATGGTGAAAAGAGTGACAAAAATGAGACCACAGAGAAAGGTAAGTGTGACAGAAAGAGGGAGTCCTTTTAGGTTATTATTGAGATCTTCTTTTAATCAAAGTAAGCTTCAGATTTTACACAATGAGATCTTAACATTGTGTCTAATTTGTATGTAAGCTTTATCATTTTTCTTAGCCTATGCAATTATATTGAAAATGTGTTTATATTCCGTATATATCATGGGGAATATTTATGGTAATATGTAATTAAAAACATCAAAACCATAGTTTATGCTTTTCATTCTTTTTTTTCAAGATGTAGTTTAGCATAGCAGTTAAGAGCATGGACTCTCTGAAGTCAGACTACCTGGATTTTGCTGGCCCCTCCTGAATTTCCATGTGATCTTGAGCATGTTATTTAATCTCTACCTTAATTTCCCCATCTGTAAAGTGAGGATAATATTAATACCGATTTTATAGACTTACTGTGAGGATTGAATGAGTTAATATATTTGAAACTCTTAGTAACGTGATATGAGGATTTGTGTATTAGCTATTATGACTTTTGGTTCTAGTTTGTAGACCTAATTATTTAAAATCTTCACTCCCCTCAAAAATATCTACACCAGTAATTTGGATATTATCCATAGGTGGTGTTGATGTTCCAATTACACGTATGTGACCTATACAACAGGACTCAGACAGTTGCCTAAGTTTTCCTTTCTCAGAAAAGATTTAATTATTAATTGTATGTAACACTAAAATAAATTCTCTATTTAAAGTATTATCATACAACAATTTAAAAAATAAGATACCTTCCTAAAAGATGTTATTAATTCATTCCAAGATTTGTTTTTATCTATGTTTTTTGTATCTCATTCTGCTTAGGTGTTATTTCCCTAAGTGGTTTGTTCCCAACTTGTTTAGATGATTTTGTTGTCAAAATGATCTTGATGGTTAGAGAAGTAGGGTGGTTATTTTCAGCTGGGTATTTTAGCTTAGGAGATCATGTGACTACGTTCTTCTCACATCTCACTGCCAAAATAGTTCTTTACATTTTTAAGCTCCCTTGTAGCAGCTTTTTATCTTTTTAATATTTATTTATTTACTTACTTTTAAAGTTTTTATTACTGAAGTATAGTTGACTTTGTTGTGCTTTTTAATCTTTCATTTCAGATGGTAGAAGCTGTAAGAGGAAAATAGCAACATAACAAATATTTATTTTGGTTAAATATTAAAGGGCTAGAGAATAAACATTTTAGGCTTGGGGGGGTCACTGAGGTTCGTGCTGTCACAGCAGGAAAGCAGCAGCCATTGACAATATGTAAACACGTTTGTACAGCTGTGTTCCATTAAAAACAGGTGGCCATAGTTTGTCAACCCCTGATGCAGAACACAAAAAACAAGCCTTTGACTTGTTACTCTAGGAATACTTGAAAATCTAAATGTTTTTTAAATAGTCCCCATAAGACCTCATCAGAGACTTTTTAAAAAGAATTTAGAAACTGTCAAGAATTTTTGAACCATGGATTTTTTTTCTGGTTGACATTTTTCATATGATTTAATTATTAGAGAATAAGAAAATCTTCATGAGATACATATATTAATTTCCTTTATTTTGTACCAGCAACAGTCAGCACCTGATGTAGTTGTAACCTCAACAGCTAGCTTTGGTATTTAAGCCTTCAGAAACGGAGCATTGAACTAGTTTCTTGATGAATGTCAAAAACACAAATTATATTTAATGTTAGTTTAAAAAGTAGTAAGTAGTGTGATGGGATAGCAGGTATATGACAGCTAGTGTACTTCACTCTTCTAGAAGAAGCAATTATTGTCCTGTGTTTAGTGATAAGAAAGCACTTGGAACTAGGTGTTTTTTGTTGCTTATATTGTCTCTCTTGATTCCAAGGGGCAATCACAGCGAAGGAGCTATACACAATGATGATGGATGAAAACATCAGCTTGATTATAATGGATGCTCGAAGAATGCAGGATTATCAAGATTCCCATATTTCAAATTCTCTCAGTGTTCCTGAAGAAGCCATCAGTCCAGGGTGGGTCATTGTGTATTTAGGTAAAATGGTTAACTGTAGACAGTAGTAAATGTTACTACTTACCATCCAGGCTAAATATGATAAAGTAGGCTTTCTTCTCTGGTTACTCCGTAATGTTACACTTTACTCTTTCTCTGAAGGGTGGTATAAAGAACATTTTGGTTTGGGTGTTTTCTCCTATTTGTGACATTTGTAGTCTTATTGGAAGAGAAGTGAAGCTGCCTTTGTGTGCCCTCTCACCCAAGGTTTTTTTTGACTAATTTTTCCTTTTTTTATTTATGAGCTTGTGAAGTATATGCACCAAATTGACTAAAATCGTGAACTGATTGAATTGTTTTTTTATTTAGGAATACCCCATAGTGGGGCACCTGGGTGGCTCAGTTGGTTAAGCATCCAGGTCTTCATTTTGGCTCAGGTCATGATCTCACAATTCATGGGATCGAGCCCCATGTTAGGTTCTGCACTGTTAGCTTGGAGCTTGCTTGAGATTCTCTCCTCTCTCTCTGCCCCTCCCCAGCTCATGCTCACTCTCACTCTCTCAAAAACAAATGAATAAAATTTTAAAAATTAAAAAAAATAAAAAAGAAATATCCATCCTGTTATCTGTAGTAAAAGAGTACATAAATACTTTTTTGGGGGAAAAAAAAACAGTATCGCCAACTGATTAAGTAAATGGATAAACTCCAAAGTCAGACTATATTCAGATCGAAATTGTTTCTTCTCAGCTACATTACTTCTAGCCAGTGACCTAACCTCTCTAAGCCCATATCCATCTATAAAATAGGAATAATAATATTACCTATCTCAGGTTTTGAGAAGCTTAAGTGAAATTTTATATACACAAACTTACCACAGTGGCTGGTACTAGTAAGGACTCATTAAAAATTTTTTTTCTTTTTTGATAAGGATGTTAATCTATAAAATAATGTAAAGTTACTTGCATGAATATATTATGTATTAAAAACTATCATAATAATGACAGAGCTAAACCTCCATATCCAGGGCTATTTTTAGTATTTCAAGTGTTAAATAAATTATATAACCTCTCTGGGTCTTAGTTTATGGGATTGGATTAAAATCTATGGCCCATTTTAAGATTAACTTAAACAGCATTGCAAAGACATACTTTTTAAATTAGTAAAAAAAAAAGGGGGGTGGGGGGGCGCCTGGGTGGCTCAGTCAAGTTAAGTGTATGACTTACACTCAGTTAAGTGTATGACTTCGGCTCAGGTCATGATCTTGCTGTCCGTGTGTTTGAGCCCTGCTTCAGGCTCAGAGCCTGGAGCCCACTTCAGATTCTGTGTCTCCCTCTCTCTCTGCCCTTCCCCCACTTACACACGATCACGCTCTCTTTCAAAAATAAACAAACATTAAAAAAAATTTAAAAATAAGTAAATAAATTAGGCAGTAAAATTTGCATAGTTTTTGGCGCATTTTTTGATGCTTGATAAAGTTTGACCTGAAGAATAGGGTGCTTTGTAAATAATGCTGTTGAAAAGTGACACTAGAATACTTAGTCTAATCAAGTGGGTGTCACTGTATTCCTAGGATTTGAATAGACAAAATTGTATTAATCTTTGGATGGTCTAATCTGTACTAACAGAAAGCCTGGGTTTTTATTGAGTTTAAGTGTTTCCCAAAATGCGAGAAATTTGACTACTATGAAACTCATGATGAGTTTAGGTTGAAGATTAAAGAGTGATGAACTGCATGCCAAGAAAATTATTCCCCTTTAACTTTTGTTTCAGTCTTTCTGAAGTCATTAAAAGAAGTCTGTTTGGTGCTAGCATTCCTTTTTAATATTTGGTTATCTTTCTCACCAGAGAGTAGGCCTTAGAGCTTTCTGGAGGCAACAGTATCTACAACTAGCTGATGGTGATTACTGTATTCTTTATTTTTTATTTTTTTTTAAACATTTTAATACAGTATAGCATACATACAAAAACACTCCTGTCCTAAGTATTTGGCTCAGTGAATTTTCAAAAGCAACACACCCACTTAGGACACCCATTTATCTGACCAGAAATAGAATATTACTATCACTCCAGAATCCCTTCATATGCCCTCTGTTAGTTACTACCCATATCCCCACCCACCAAAGGGAACCACCAGCTTCTAACAGAATAGATTTATTTTTGGGGCGCCTGGGTGGCTGAGTCGGTTAAGCATCCGACTTTGGTTCAGGTCATGATCTCATGGTCTATGAGTTCAAGCCCTGTGTCAGGCTCTGTGCTGACAGCTCGGAGCCTGGAGCCTGCTTTGGATTCTGTGTCTCCTCTCTCTCTGCCCCTTCCCTTCTTGTGCTCTTTCTCTGTCTCTCTCAAAAATAAATAAACATTAAAAAATTAAAAAAAAAAAAGGATAGATTTATTTTTGTCTGTTTTTGTATTTTATATAAAAGGAAATATATAATCTGTAGTTTTTTATATATCTGGCTGCTTGTACTCCATATTATTGGTGTAGTTATGGTTCATTCTGTTGTGTGAATAAAGCATAATTTTACTGATGTATGTATTTTACTGATTATCATTTATTCATTAGATATGCTGCTGTTTCCATGTATATGGGACTGTACATTTTCCTGTTAAATTTAAAGGATCACTTTCAATTAATTAAATTAATAATTAAGTTTATTTTTTTTAATTTTTTTTTTTAACGTTTATTTATTTTTGAGACAGAGAGAGACAGAGCATGAACGGGGGAGGGGCAGAGAGAGAGGGAGACACAGAATCAGAAGCAGGCTCCAGGCTCTGAGCCATCAGCCCAGAGCCCGATGCGGGGCTCGAACTCGCGGACCGCGAGATCGTGACCTGAGCTGAAGTCGGACGCCCAACCGACTGAGCCACCCAGGCGCCCCAATAATTAAGTTTATTAAATAATAGACAAGGTAGGGCAAAATTGCAGCAATTTGTAAAGATGTTACATGAAAGAGTGAGTTTGGGAAATACTAGTGATACAATTATTTCCTAAAGTGTTTTTTATTGAGTACTAATCTTGAGTTTTTAGACTAAAAGGCAAATATATCCCTAGAGTCAGGGATAGTCCTTAATATCACATTTCAGGGGTGCCTGGGTGGCTCATTTAGTTAAATGTTTACCTCTTGATTTCAGCTCAGGTCATGATCTCACGATTCGTGAGTTCAAGCCCCGAATCAGGCTCTGTGCTGACAGTGCAGGACCTGCTTGGGATTCTCTCTCTCACGCTGCTCTCTGCCCCTCCTCTGCTTGAGCACTGTCTCTCTCAAAAATAAATAAGTAAACATTAACAGTAAAAAGAAATCATATTTCAATTTTTTTCATTCTTATCACTATATATCAGGTGAGAATATTAGAGGAGACAGTATTTTATATTTCTTCTCTTTTCCTTTATTTCCTACAGGATATAGTAGCCAACATTATTATATAGGAGCAAGTTTTTTTTTTTCTTTTAAATAATCTAAACCATTTCTTTTACTTATGAATAAAAGTGTACCAGTCCTGCCCAGCTTGCCAGTATTATCAGTTAAATATTAAAATGCTTAGTGCTTTGCCAGGAATAATATGGAGTTTCTTACCTGATGGAACAAATTTGTATTATTTATTCAGTCATTCAGCACTCATATACTGAGCACTAGTTTTCTGTGGGCTGGATTGCTATGGTTCTAAGTACTGGGGCTTACCTATTGAACAAAAATTTTGCTTCATGGAGCTTATATTTTAACAGGGAGGTGGGATAGCAAAACAGACAATAAACCTTAAAATGTATGTCTGCTATTTAATAAGTGCAATGGAGATGGGTGTATCAAGTGTATACATTGGGCTAGGTATTAAAATTTTAATCCAGGAAGGCTTCATGGAGAAGTTATTACTGAGCAAATTTTGAGAGGGTAAAGGAAATGAGTGATGGCAGTTATCTGAAGGAAAAGGATTCCAGATAGAAAGGCACAGAGGCAGAGGCCCTTAGGCAGGAGTATACCTGAATAAGCAGGAACTACAAGGAGGCAGTGGTTGGTGTCGAGTGGAATAAATGGGCAAGTAGTTAGTGATGAAAAGTTGATGTAATAGGATTTGGGGGGGAGGGGCTGTGCTGCAGGCCCACTCTAAGGACTTTAGGTAACTTTTAAATTAACTTTTCTGTGAGCAAAAGACATGAATAGCATGCTTTAATGTACAGTTGATATTTTTCACAGTTGATGATTTAAAAGGCAGCACAGCAGAACAGCTAAGAGCATGGACGTGAACAAGATTGCCTGAGTTTGAAATTTGGCTTCACTTGGCATCTGTAACCTTCGATAGGTCAATTAATATCTTTGTGCCCCAGTTTCTCCATTTATAAAATGGGGTTAGTAATGCCTACTTCATAGGATTTGTTGTGAGGATTCAGTTGAGATTCTATGAAAATAAAGCATTTAGGAGAGTATCTGGCACATAGTAAATGCTCTATGTGTTTGTTAAATAAGCATTTTGGTATTTGGTTAGCAATTATCTACATAGGTATAAGAGAACTGAAGTATAAATAATGTTACCCGAGTGATCCCCCAGTTATTTATATTTAGCTGAGAGAGGTGTTCAGATGACTTCTTTGTTTGCAGTTTTGGCTCCCTTTTTTGTGAGGGGTTACAGTTGATTCCATTTCTTTTAGTTTCTAATAATTACTAAAACATATTCCAGTGTTATGCAAAGGTGAAGTTATTAAACATTTTAGGATTATTTATTATCCAGACATACAATTTGACCTTAGAAAGAAACGTTGCTGAAAATTTACTGTGGTACAGACTAAAAGAAAACTCAGTGTCTTATATTAGTATATTAAGACTTCTTGTCTACCTTTGCCCCAATACAAATGTTAATACATTTCAGAGTCACTGCTAGTTGGATTGAAGCAAAACTCCCAGATGATTCTAAAGACACATGGAAGAAGAGGGGGAATGTGGAATATGTGGTACTTCTTGACTGGTTTAGTTCAACAAAAGATTTACAACTTGGAACAACTCTACGGAGTCTGAAAGATGCACTTTTCAAGGTTAGCAAGTTTCCTTGTTAGTTCACTGTAATTGTAAGCCTTCTTTGGTTGTTAGAAAGGTATACTGACTAGCTGTTTATCTTAAGGATAAGAAGATTCAGCAGCTTTGGTTGGAGATTTTTTTTAAATGCAGATTTAAAAGACTAGTTTTGAATCATCAAATAATAATAAACTGATAATATAACATAAGATTAGAATTTCCAGGAACATAAACTGTCTAAAAAAAGTGTTATTTTTTTGTTTTAAGAATTAGACTATGACAGAGAGGGAGAAAGGCAAACCATCAGAGACTCTTAAATACAGAGAACAAACTGAGGGTGGAATGGGGGAGGCGGGGAATAGGTGATGGGCATTGAGGAGGGCCCTTGTTGGGATGAGCACTGGATGTTGTATGTAAGTAATGAACTACAGGAATCTACCCCAAAAACCAAGAGCACACTTTACACACTGTGTTCGTCAATTTGACAATAAATTATATTAAAAATAAATAAAAAAGAATTAGACTACAAAACATAGAAGCAAAGGAAGAAGTCACTAAGGAGAAAAAGCTTGTTAGATTTGACTTGACAAAAAAAAATTTGTGGAAAAATACCATATGATTAGATTGCAGAAGACAAATAGATTATTTGCAATAAATAGGGCAGTACAGTTGGCCTTTGAATAACACAGTGTTTAGGGGTACCAATACCCTGCCACAATTTTTGACTTCTCCCAAATTTTACTAATACTGTTGACCAAAAGCCTTACTTATAACATAAACAGTCGATTAGCAAAGTATTTTTATATGTATTATATACTGTATTCTTATAATAAAGTAAGCTAGAAAAAAGCAAATGTTATAAATTATATAAAATTATATAAAATAATGAAAAAATTACTGAAATCATAATTCAATCATAATTAAAATCGCAGTTACTGTACTGTATGTATATTTATTGGAAAAAGGCCCCATATAGGTGGGTAAGCAGCACCAGTATAAGAATGGTGGCAGCAGTGGGCCTGGCCCTGGAATGGTAGGGTTCCACAGCCTGGTAACCTCTACTGAGCGATGGCAGCCACTGGGTGGGCCTGTAGGTGGCGACAGCACCCTTGGATCACAGTATAGCTGCCTAGAGGTGTACCACCAGCCTGTGGCCATTGGCAACCACAGCCTCATGTGAATGTTCTGGCCTCCAGGAGCCACCATAGGGAGGAGCATTCTGCCCTTGGCCAGGGAGGGTCCTAGGCCCAAGGAGGACCAGGGCAGGGAGGAGGGAATACGAAGAATGCTGGACTTCCTGGGCAGCACCGACCTGCACTCTGGGGGGTGTGTCTCCACTTCAACCTCACCTCCTGTCCACCAGTCCAGGGCTTTCAGCCTGACCACTCTGCTGGCACACAAGGACCTGAACTGTGTTCAGTTTGGGGCTTCTGGGAGCTGCTGACAGCTGGTGACAGCCTCAACAGGTTGCCCAGGTACTCATTTGGGCAACAGGCACAACCTCTGCACTATTCGCTTTCAATTTGGTCCCATCGGTGGGCAGTTGTAAATGCCTGTGGCTTTTGCCATCAACTCAAAGGGGAGAAAAAAGTGTGTAAGTGGACTTGGCGCGGTTCAAACCCATGTTGTTCAACAGTCAACTATAGAACACCTAAAATATGAAGGAACTTTTCCAAATAAAAAAAGTATTTAAGATAAAATAGTAAAATAAGTAGTGGACATAGACATGAACAGAAGAGGAAATACAAGAGACAAACATAAAAACAATCATCTTTACTAGTAGAAATGCATTTAAAAAAGTGAATGCCATTTTCTGATTAAATTAGCAAAGAAAAAATAATCAGTATAATTTGTTAAATTATTAAACTGATAGTACTAAATGAATGCTGGTAAGACTCAAAATCTGCTCTTAGGAAGGTCAGTTGATGGAACATTACCCTTCAGGAGGACAATCTTAAAAGCCTTAAAACAATTCATGCTTTAAAATAGGGAATCTAGAAATATACCCAAGTACAGATCGATACATGAAACTGCCAGTATTCAACTAGTTTTGACCTACAATATTGGCACTTTCATAAAGTTCAGCCTAAGATATATGTAGGTTTAGTGTATGAGAAAGATGATTTAACAAGTCAGTGTGGGGAAAAATGGATAAAAATGAATGGTTTGGAGACAGCTGGCTAGCCAGTAGGTGAAAAGAAAGGGGACCCCTGCCTTACTTCTTAGATCACACCATATTCCAGATGGGTCAATGATATAAATATGTTGATTGAAATAGTGAAGTAGTACTAGGAAAAAGCATTTGTAGGTCTTGTAAACCAAGACACCATGAAGGAAGATCAATGTATTTGACTGTTTTAATTCCATAAATAAAGTAAAAATCAATCAGGAAAATAATTGTAACATATATGACAAAGAGCTATTTTTCTTAATATTCAAAATACATTCACTATGTACTAAGAAAATAGCAAATTCTACTGAAAAATGGGCAAAGGATGATATTATTTAAGTCATAGAATATTATAAACATTTAATATTAATAAACATTATAAGATGTGCAGCTTCACTGATAAAAGCTAATTAAAACATGATTCCATTTTCTATCCACCAGTTTGGTAAAAATTATAAAGATTTATGATAGGCTTTCTCATAAACTGTTGGTAAGTATATAAATTGGTATCATCTTTTTGAAGGGCAATTTGGCAGCATCTACCAAACTTTTAATCCAGCAGTTCTAGTTCTAGTAAATTACCCTGCAGAAATATATATAGATACATATTTTTAATGATCATTTAAAGATTAGGAATGTATACTAAAAGCCTTAAAATGTTCATGTGCCTTGGCTCAGCCACTCCACTTCTGGGGATTTTTCCCTAATGGAGTTGATTGGGTATGTGCATATATCAGGATCTTCAGTATTTATCTCAGCATTTTTATAACGGGAAAGATAACCATAAGTGTTCCATTGGTTGATTCAGTTTTGGGGTGTGTGTATGTGTGTAAAAAATAGAATATTATCTGGTCATTACAAGTGGTGGTGATAGGACCCTTAGTAAAAGATGTTTATGTAAGAGAAAAGCAGCAGCATAAAAGTTTCACTGTTTCATAAAAATAAAATTTAAAGTATGTATCTACATAGAAAATGGTAAGAATAAATCCTACAATGTCAAAGTTGTATCTCTGGGCGCTCAAATGATGGATGATTTTTAAATACATGAACTTACTTTCACAATTTTCTTCCAAGATCATGTATTACTTGTGTGGTTTTAAAAACCTGATCTATCCATGTGTTTCATTTAATGCTGAATTTTGAATTCTCTCATTTTTTATCATTTAGATGAATCTTCAAGAGCAATTTTAAAATTCAATTTTTTGTGTTTTTTCTTTTTTTTTTACTGTGAAGAGACTGCTGCTATATTGAAAATACTATTGCCTAATCTTGAAAATATTATGCTAAGTGAAAGAAAAATAAAAATACTGTTTCCTTATTTCCTAGTGGGAAAGCAAAACTGTCCTGCGCAATGAGCCTTTGGTTTTAGAAGGAGGCTATGACAACTGGCTACTTTGTTATCCCCAGTATACAACAAATGCTAAAGTCACTCCACCCCCACGAGGCAAGAATGAAGAGGTGTCTATCTCATGTATGTATGTGAAAATTTTTGTTTAAAATTGCTTTGGTAAAATAAACTTTATGTTCTTACGGTAGTGTTCTTGGTTGTGTGTTTAGTTATCCTACTGGATAGCAGTTTGTTTTCAGGCGTAAAAAATATACGATGTCCACATCCTAGAAGTTAATATTTAATTCTTTAAGATTGTTGTGGTTGTCACTTCATTTACTTTATCACATAGTAACATGCATGAGATATGTAACTACTATTTATGGGGTTTGCTGTTCTTTCATACCTATTATTCTTTTGGGAATTTTAGTGGATTTTACTTATCCTTCACTGGAAGAATCAATTCCTTCTAAACCTACTGCCCAGATGCCACTTCCTTCTGTAGAAATAAATGAAAATACAGAATTTTTAAATGATCAAGATGAGAGAATGGCACCAGTGAACGTATCAACTCCAATTGAGTCAATTGCTGCTTCTAAATCTGATGTTTTACCCATAATTCAGCCAGTGCCTGTTGTAAAGAATGTTCCACAGGTATGTGTTTGATTTCTTTTAACTGTATTGTTTCTCTTTTTTAATATTATGTTAAATACATAATATACAAATGAAGTTTTATTTATAAGCTTTTATATTTTAGGAAGAAAAATACCAGTGAGAAGAATTTGTATGTTTTGGTGCCTTTTGGCTATAAAGATTTTTCATTATAATTCAGTCCTGTTACCACAGCAGTGATAAAATAGATAATTCAAAAGATTTCAAAGCCAGCTAGCAGTGTGTTTACTGTAGGGAGTACCAGTAAAAGATTGTATTACGACAGAAAACGTGAAGATTTTCAGGGTTTTCTTGTACTGTAATTTAACCCATAGTATTTTCCCAAATAGTTTGGCTTAAAGATGATAACGTGATATCAATATATTGGTTTCAAAATAATACTGTAGTTCCATTTCCTTAGAATTTGACATGTAAGTAACATGCATAGTTTTTGTTATTTCCTTTGTTATTATAGTTGCCATACAATATTCTATTAGTTTTAGATGTACAACACAGTGATTAGACCTTTATATACCTTATGAAATGATCACCATAAGTCTAGATTCCATCTGTGAACCGTTCAGAGTTATTACGATATTATAGAAAATGTAGTCTATGCTGTACTTTTCATTCTTGTGACTTATTTATTTCTTAACTGTAAGTTTGTGCCTCTTAATCTCCATCACCTATTTCACCCATCCTTCCCAAACACCTCCCCTCTGGCAACCAGAAGTTTGTTCTATTTATTTATGAGACTTTTTCTGTTTTGCTTTGTTTGCCT
Source organism: Panthera tigris (assembly GCF_018350195.1). Lineage (NCBI taxonomy): Eukaryota > Metazoa > Chordata > Mammalia > Carnivora > Felidae > Panthera > Panthera tigris. The sequence continues at coordinate 53,454,699 of NC_056665.1, read as the reverse complement.
TGCTTTTTAGATTACACATATATATAAGTGAAATCATAAAGCACTTGTCTTTGTCTGACTTATTTCACTCAGCATAATACCTTCTCGGTCCATCCTTGTCACAAATGGCAAGATTTCATCCTTTTTCATGGCTGAGTATTACATTACTATATAGATAGCACATGTTCTTCATTCATCTGTTGATGAATACAAGTTGTTTCTATATCTTAGCTTTGTAAATACTGTAATTAACTAGGGTTCATATATCTTTCTGAATTAGTGTTTTTATTTTCTTCAGATGAATGGAATTATCAAAGGTGGAGTTGCTAGACCATATGGTAGTTCTCTTTTTAATTTTTTGAGGAATTTCCATACTGTTTTCTCTGGTGGCTGCACCAATTTACATTCCCACCAACAGTGCACCAGTGTTCCTTTTCATCACATCCTCACCAACATTTGCTAGTTTTGTTCTTTTTTTTTTTTTTAATGTTTATTTTTGAGGGAGAGAAAGAGAGAGAATGGGGGAGGGGCAGATAGAGAAGGAGACAGAATCCGAAGCAGGCTCCAGGCTCTGAGCTGTCAGCACAGAGCCCAACTCGGGGCTTGAACTCACGAACCATGAGATCATGACCTGAGCCAAAGTCGGATGCTCAACCTGCTGAGCCACCCAGGCGCCCCTCTGTTTTTGTTCTTTTTGAGTTTACCCATTCTGACAGGTGTAAAGTGATACCTCATTGTGATTTTAATTTGCATTTCCCTAATGATTAGTAATGTTGAGCATCTTTTCATGGTTTTCTTGGCCATCTATATGTCTTCTATGGAAAAATGTCTATCAGGTCCTTGGCCCTTTTTTTTTTTTTTTTTCCCCTAATTTTTTTTTTCCTTGGCCCATTTTTAAATCAGATTGTTTTGTTGGGTGTTGAGTTGCATGAGTTCATGTGAGCAGGGGAGGGAGAGAGAGAGAAAGAGAGAATCCCAAGCAGGTTCCACGCTCAACATTGAACCTGACACAGGACTCAATCCCACAACCCCTGGATCACAATCTGTGCTGAAATCAAGAGTCAGACACTAAACCAACTGAGCCACCCAGACACCCACATGAGTTCTTTATATATTTTGGATATTAACCCATTATCATACATGTCATTTGCAAATACATAATCTAATTCAGTAGGATGCCTTTTCATTTTGTTGATGGTTTCCTTCACTGTGCAAAGCTTTTTAGTGTGATAAATGAGTCCCATTTGTTTATTTTTGCTTTTGTTTCCCTTGGCTGAGGAAACAGATCCAAAAATATTGCTAGGATCAGTCTCCAAGAATTTACTACCTATGTTTTCTTTTAGGAGTTTTATGGTTTCAGGTCTTACATCTACATCTTCAATCCATTTTGAGTGTACTTCCTTATTGATAAAGTGTGGTCCAGTTTCATTCTTTGCATGTAGCCGTTTCAGTCTTACCAACACCATTTATTGAAGAGATTGTCTTTTCCCCATTGTATATTCTTGCCTCCTTTCTTATAGATTAATTGACTATATAAGGGTGGATTTATTTCTAAGTTCTCTATACTGTTCCATTGATCTGTGCAGCTGTTTTTTAAATGCCAGTACCATATTGCTGATTACTGTAGCTTTGTAGTATATCTTGGAATCTAGAATTGCAACACCTCCAGCTTTGTTCTTCTTTGTCAACATTGCTTTGGCTATTGGGAGTCTTTTGTGGTTCCATACAAATTTCAGGATTTTTTTTGTTCTGGTTCTGTGAAAAATTGTATTGGTATTTTTATAGAGATTGTATTAAATCTGTATGTTGCTTTGGGTAGCATTGATGTTTTAACAATATTAATTCTTCCAATCCATGAGCACAGTACATCTTTCCATTTTTCTCCTCTTCAGTTTCTTTCATCAATGTCTTAAAGTTATGAGAGTATAGGTTTTTCACCTCCTTGATTAAATTTATTCATAAATATTTTATTCTTTCTGATGCGGTTGGAAATCGGATAGTTTTCTCAATTTCCCTTTGTGATGCTTCATGATTAGTGTATAGAAACAACAGATTTCTGTATATTGATTTCGTATTCTGCAACTTTATTGAATTCATTTATTCTAATAGGTTTTCTGGTGAAGTCTAGGGTTTTCTACATAGATTGTCATGTGATTATAGATAGAACCAGTTTTACTTCTTCCTTACCAATTTGGATGCGTTCTATTTCTTTTTCTCATCTGATTGCTATCTATGGCTAGGACTTCCAGTGCTATGTTGAATAAAAGTACCAAGGGTAGATATCCTCATTATTAAAGCAAAATCTTTTAGCGTTTCACCATTGACTATGATGTTAGGTGTGGGTTTGTTATATACTTTCTTATATGTTGAGAGCTTGTTGAGAGTTTTAGCATAAATGGATGCTGAGTTTGTTGAGAGTTAATAGCATAAATGGATGATGAATTTTGTCAGATGCTTTTTCCACATCTGCTGAGATGATCATAGGGTTTTTATCCTTCATTTGGTTAATTGATTTGCAGGTATTGAACCATCCCTGTATCCCTGGAATAAATCCCTCTTGGTTGTAGTACAAGATCCTTTTAATGTACTGTTGAATTCAGTTTGTTGATATTTTGTTGAGGATTCTTGCAGCTCACTTCATCAGGGATATTGGTTACTAATTTTCATTTTTGTAGCGTTTTTGCCTGCTCTTGGTATGAGGGTAATGCTGGCCTTGCACAATGAATTTGGAAGCGTTCCTTCCTCTTCAATTTCTTGGAATAGTTTGAGAAAAATAGCTATTAACTCTTCTTTGGTAGAAGTCACATGTGAAACTATCTGTTCTTGGAATTTGGATTGTTGGGAGTTTTTGATTACTGATTCAATTTCATTACTAGTACAGGTGTATATCAGAGATGCTGTTCATTCAAATCCAGGCCACCACAATAAAGTGCATATCACAACAAAGCAAGTCAGTGAATTTTTGGTTTTCCCATTCATATAAAAGATCATTACATAAAGAATGAATGGGTCAACCAGGCAATTAGAGAAGAAATTTAAAAATATATGGAAACAAATGAAAATGAAAATACAACAATCCAAACGCTTTGGGATGCAGTGAAGGCAGTCCTGAGAGGAAAATACATTGCAATCCAGGCCTGTCTCAAGAAACAAGAAAAATCCCAAATTCAAAATCTAACAGCACACCTAAAGGAAATAGAAGCAGAACAGCAAAGACACCCCAAACCCAGCAGAAGAAGAGAAATAATAAAGATCAGAGCAGAAATAAACAATATAGAATCTAAAAAAACTGTAGAGCAGATCAGTGAAACCAAGAGTTGGTTTTTTGAAAAAAATAAACAAAATTGATAAACCTCTAGCCAGGCTTCTCAAAAAAAAAAGGGAGATGAGGAAATAGATAAGATCATGAATTAAAAAGGAATTATTACAACCAATCCCTCAGAAAGACAAGCAGTTATCAGGGAATACTGTGAAAAATTATATGCAACAAATTGGACAACCTGGAAGAAATGGACAAATTCCTTAGCACCCACACACTTCCAAAATTCAAACAGGAAGAAATAGAAAGCTTGAACGGACCCATAAGCAGCAAAGAAATGGAATCAGTTATCAAAAATCTCCCAACAAATAAGAGTCCAGGACCAGATGGCTTCCCAGGGGAATTCTACCAGACATTTAAAGCTGAGAAAATACCTATCCTTCTCAAGCTATTCCAAAAAATAGAAAGGGAAGGAAAACTTCCAGACTCATTCTGTGAAGCCAGCATTACTTTGATTGCTAAACCAGAGACCCAGCAAAAAAGAACTGCAGGCCAATATCCCTGATGAATATGGATGCAAAAATTCTCAATAAGATACTAGCAAATCGAATTCAACAGCATATAAAAAGAATTATTCACCATGATCAAGTGGGAGTCATTCCTGGGCTGCAGGGCTCGTTCAACATTCTCAAATCAATCAACGTGATACATCACATTAATAAAAGAAAAGAACCATATGATCCTGTCAATCGATGCAGAAAAAGCATTTGACAAAATTCAGCATGCTTTCTTAATAAAAACCCTCAAGAAAGTCAGGATAGAAGGAACATACTTAGACATCATAAAAGCCATTTATGAAAAGCCCACAGCTAATACCATCCTCAGTGGGGAAAAACTGAGAGCTTTCCCCCTGAGATCAGGAACACGACAGGGATGTCCACTCTCACCGCTGTTGTTTAACATAGTGTTGGAAGTGCTAGCATCAGCAATGAGACAACAAAAGGAAATCAAAGGCATCAAAATTGGCAAAGATGAAGTCAAGCTTTCACTTTTTGCAGATGACATGATATTATACGTGGAAAACCTGGGAGACTCCACCAAAGTCTGCTAGAACTGATGCATGAATTCAGCCAAGTCGCAGGATACAAAATCAATGTACAGAAATCAGTTGCATTCTTATACACTAATAATGAAGCAACAGAAAGACAAATAAAGAAACTGATCCCATTCACAATTGCACCAAGAAGCATAAAATAACCTAGGAATAAACCTAACCAAAGATGTAAAAGATCTGTATGCTGAAAACTATAGAAAGCTTATGAAGGAAATTGAAGAAGATACAAAGAAATGGAAAAACATTCCGTGCTCATGGGTTGGAAGAATAAATATTGGCAAAATGTCAATACTACCCAAAGCTATCTACACATTCAATGCAATCCCAATCAAAATCGCACCAGCATTCTTCTCGAAGCCAGAACAAGCAATCCTAAAATTCATATGGAACCACAAAAGGCCCCGAATAGCCAAAGTAATTTTGAAGAAGAAGACCAAAGCAGGAGGCATCACAATCCCAGACTTTAGCCTCTACTACAAAGCTGTCATCATCAAGACAGCATGGTATTGGCACAAAAACAGGCACATAGACCAATGGAATAGAATAGAAACCCCAGAACTAGACCCACAAAAGGATGGCCAACTAATCTTTGACAAAGCAGGAAAGAACATTCAATGGAAAAAAGACCGTCTCTTTAACAAATGGTGCTGGGAGAACTGGACAGCAACATGCAGAAGGATGAAACTAGACCACTTTCTTACACCACTCACAAAAATAAACTCAAAATGGATAAAGGACCTGAATGTGAGACAGGAAACCATCAAAACCTTAGAGGAGAAAACAGGAAAAAACCTCTCTGACCTCAGCCGCAGCAATTTCTTACTTGACACATCCCCAAAGGCAAGGGAATTAAAAGCAGAAATGAACTATTGGGACCTCATGAAGATAAAAAGCTTCTGTACTGCAAAGGAAACAGTCAACAAAACTAAAAGGCAACCAACGGAATGGGAAAAGATATTTGCAAATGACATATCAGACAAAGGGCTAGTATCCAAAATCTGTAAAGAGCTCACCAAACTCCACACCCGAAAAACAAATAATCCAGTGAAGAAATGGGCAGAAAACATGAAGAGACACTTCTCTAAAGAAGACATCCACATGGCCAACAGACACATGAAAAGATGCTCAACGTCGCTCCTTATCAGGGAAATAAAATTAAAACCACACTCAGATATCACCTCACGCCAGTCAGAGTGGCCAAAATGAACAAATCAAGAGACTATAGATGCTGGAGAGGATGTGGAGAAATGGGAACCCTCTTGCACTGTTGGTGGGAATGCAAACTGGTGCAGCCGCTCTGGAAAACAGTGTGGAGGTTCCTCAAAAAATTAAAAATAGATCTACCCTATGACCCAGCAGTAGCACTGCTAGGAATTTACCCAAGGGATACAGGAGTGCTGATATATAGGGGCACTTGTACCCCAATGTTTATAGCAGCACTTTCAGCAATAGCCGAATTATGGAAAGAACCTAAATGTCCATCAACTGATGAATGGATAAAGAAATTGTGGTTTGTATACACAATGGAATACTACGTGGCAATGAGAAAGAATGAAATATGGCCTTTAGTAGCAACGTGGATGGAACTGGAGAGTGTTAATGCTAAGTGAAATAAGTCATACAGAGAACGACAGATAATCATGGTTTCACTCTATGTGGATCCTGAGAAACTTAACAGAAGACCATGGGGGATGGAAAGGAAAAAATAAAAAATAAAAAAGGTTAGAGAGGGAGGGAGCCAAAACATAAGAGACTCTTAAAAACAGGACAAACTGAGGGTTGACGGGGGGTGGCAGGGAGGGGGGTGGGTGATGGGTATTGAGGAGGGCACCTTTTGGGATGAGCACTGGGTATTGTATGGAAACCAATTTGGCAATAAATTTCATATTTTAAAAAAAGATTATTAGATTATACTGTATTCTACTAAGTGTGCAGTAGCATTAGGACTGAAAAAAACCATGTACACGTCTTAATTAAAAAATTTTACTGCTAAAATATGCTAACCATCATTTGAGATTACAGGAAGATGTAATCTTTTTGCTGGTGGAGGGTCTTGCCTCACTGTTGATGACTACTGACTATTGATAATGGGTGGTTGCTAAAGTTTGGGGTAGCTCTGACAATTTCTTAAAATAAGACAAGAATGAAGTTTGCCATATCATTTAACTCTTTCTTTCACAAATGATTGCTTTGTAGTATGTGATGCCGTTTAATAGCATTTTCCCCAGCATAAAACTTCTTGCAAAATTTGGGTTAGTTTTCTCAAACCCTGCTGCTGCTTTATCAACTAAGTTTGTTATATTCTAAATTCTTTGTTGTCATTTCAGCAATCTTCACATCTTCACCAGTAGATTCCATTTTAAGGAACCACATTCTTTACTCATCCAAAAGAAGCAACTCTTCATCCATTCAAATTTTTTCATGAGATAGCCGCAGTTTAGTCACATCTTCAGGCTCACTTGTAATTCTAGTTCTCTTGCTGTTTCCACCACATTTGCAATTAGTTTCACCACTTAAGTCTTAAAATCTTCAAAGTCATCCATGAGGGCTGAGATCAACTTCTTCCAAACTCCTGTTAAATGTTGAAATTTTGACATCCTTCCACAAATCACTAATGTTCTTAATTTCATGTAGAATGGTGTATCCTTGCCAAGAGGTTTTCAATGACCTTCCTAGTTAGTAGGAATCACTCTCTATGCAGCTCTAGCCTCACAAAGTGAATTTCTTTAGTAAGACTTGAAAGTTACCATGACTTCTTGATCACTGGGCTGCAGAATGGAATGTTAACAGGCATGAAAACATTAATCTTTTTTTACGTTCAGTCAAAACTCTGTTTACCAGGTACATTGTCAGTGAGCAGTAATATTTTAGAAGGAGTCTTTTTTCTGAATAGTAGGCCTCAATGTGTGCTTAAAATATTCAGTAAGTCATGTTGTAAACAGGTGTGCTATCATCCAGACTTTGTTGTTCCATCGATAGAGCACAGGCAGATTAGATTTAGCATAATTCTTAAGGGTTTTAGGATTTTCGGAACGGTCAATAAGCATTGGCTTCAGCTGAAAGCCACCAGCTATATTAGCCCTTAATAAGAGAGTCAGCCTATCTTCTGAAGCCTTGAAGCCGGGCATTGACTTCTCCTCTCTAGCTTTGAAAGTCCTAGATGGCATCTTGTCCGGTAGAAGGTTGTTCCATCTATATTAATATCTTAGCTTATTTTTCTAGATAACTTGCTGAAGCTTCTACATTAGCACCTGCTGCCTTCACCTTGAACTTTTATGTTATGGAGACAGCTTCTTTCCTTAAATCTCGTGACCCAACTTTTGCCAATATCAATTTTTTTTTTCCTGCAGCTTCCTCACCTCTCGTAGCTGTCATAGAGTTGAAGAGAATTAGGGCCTTGCTCTGAATTAGGCTTTGCTTATAGGAGTGTTGTGGTTGATTTGGTCTTAGGCTTTGCTTACAGGAGTGTTGTGGTTGATAGGGTCTTCTGCCCAGACCACTAAACAGCAGTAAGGCTGTTTCACATTCTTATTATTTGTATATTCACTGAACTAACACTTTAAAATTTTTTGAAGAGTTCCTTTGCATTTTCAATTTGGCTTTTTGATATAAGGCCTAGCTTTTGGCCTAACAGCTTTTGATATGCCTTCCTCATTAAGCTTAATTGTGTATAGCTTTTGATTTAAAGTGATAGAAACGTGACTCTTCCTTTCACTTGAACTAAGAGGCCATTGCAGGGTTATTTATTCATTGATCTAATTTTGGCATTGTGTCTTGGGGAATAGGAGAGGGAGAGAGATGGGGGAACAGCTGGTCCATAGAGCAGTCAGAACATCCACAACATTTACTAAGTTACATAGGTGTGGTTCGTGGCACCAGAAAACAATTAAAATAGTAACATCAAAGGTCAGTGGTCACAAATCACCATAATAAATATAATAATAATAAAAAGTTTGTGAAGTATAACAATTACCTAAATGTGACACAGAGACATGAAGTGAGCAGATGCTATTGGAGGAATGGCACTAATAGCCTTGTTTGATTCACGGTTGCCAAAAACCTTTAATGTTTAAAAAACACAGTATCTGTGAAGTGAAATAAAGTGAAGTGCAGTAAAACAAGTTATGCCTGTAATCAGTCTGTTCACATTTTCTGTTCTCCTGAGTGAGTCTTAGAAGATTGGATGCTTCAAGGAATTTATCCTTTTTTCCTAGGTTGCCCAATTTGTTGGCATATAAGCTTTCATAATATTTTTTTTAAGTTTGTTTATTTATTTTGAGAGTGAGAGAGAGAAAACAGCATGGGCAGGGGGAGGGGCAGAGAGAAAGTGAGAGAGAGAATTCCAAGCAGGCTCCTTGCTGTCAACACACGGAACCCAACATATGGGGCTTGATCTCATGAACTGTGAGATCACGACCTGAGCTGAAATCAAAGAGTTGAATGCTTAACCAGCTAAGCCATGCAGACTCTCCATAATTTTCCATAATCTTCTGTAATCTTTTGTATTCCTGGGGTCAAGCTGTTATTTCCTCTCCTTCATTTCTGATTTTGTTTATTTGAGTCCATTCTTGTTTTCTTGATGAGTCTGACTAGAGGTTTATCAGTTTTATTCATATCTTCAAAAAACCTGCTCTTGATTTCATTGATCTTTTCTATTATTCTTTTACTATTTCATTTATTTCTGATCTGTTTTCTTCCTTCTGCCAGTTTTGAGCTTTGTTCTAGCTTATTTAGGTGTAAGGTTAGATGTTTTTCTGTTTGAGATTTTTCTTGTTTTTTGATGTGGGCCTATATCACTATAAACTTCCCTCTTGGAACTGTTTTTGCTGCATCCCAAAAATTTTGGACCATTGTGTTTTCATGTTCATTTGTTTCCATTTATTTTTTTAATTTCCTCTTTGATTTCCTAGTTGATCGATTTGTTGTTTAGTTGCTCTATGTTTGTGTTCTTTCCAGATTTTTTTCTTGTAAATTGATTTCTAGTTTCATACTGTTACAGTTGGAAAAGATGCTTGATATAATTTCAGTCTTCCTAAATGTATTAAGACTTGTTTTGTGGCCTAACATGTGATCTGTCCTGGAGAAGATTTCATGTACACTTGAAAAGAATATGTATTCTGTTGTTTTGAAATGGAATGTACTGTCTATGTCTGTTAGATCAATGTGATCTAATGTGTCCTTCAAAGCTACTATTTCCCTTGTTTATTTTCTGTCTGGATAATCTATCCATTGATGTAAGTATGGTTCAAGTCCCCTACTATCATTGTATTATGATCAATTTCTTCCTTTATGTCTTGTTAATATTTGCTCTATGTATTCAGGATGGGTGAATAATATAATAATATAAATATATATAATATAAATAAAGATAAATAAAATAAATAGGATGGGTGCATAGATATTTATAATTGTATCCTCTCATTGGGTTGATCCCTTTATCATCATATAATGCCCTTCCTTGTCTCTGTCTTTGTTTTAAAGTCTATTTTGTCTGATAAAACTATTGCTATCCCAGCTTTTTTTTTTTTAATCCCTTCACTTTTTTTTTTCCCTATCCCTTCACTTTTCATCTGTATTTGTCTTTAGGTCTAAAGTCTCTTGTAGGGAGCATATAGATGATTCTTATTTATTTATTTTTATTCATTCTGGCACACTGTGTATTTGATTGGAGCACTTAGTCCATTCATATTCAAAGTAATTATTGATAGGTATGTGCTTCTTGCCATTTTACGTTTTTCTGATAGTTTATGTAGCTCTTTTCTGTTTCTTTGTTCTTCTTTTGCTATCTTCCCTTGTTATTTGATGACTTTCTCTAACGTTTGTTTGGATTCCTTTCTCTATTTTTTGTGTATCTAGTACAATTTTTTGGGTTTTGTACCATGGGTTCATATATAACACCTTAAATATATAGCAGTCACACACATTTTATATTTCTGACACATTTTCCATTTTTATTTTTATATTTCTCCAACAATTATAAACATACTTGAATTTACTACTTCCATCTTAATCTTCATAGTAGTTTTAGAATTGGTTGATCCCCTACCTTTACTATGTTTGTTTTTACCAGTAAGATTTTTTCTTGTAAAATTTTACTTCTAGTTATGGCCTTTTCTTTTCCACTTAATGAAGTCCCTTTAACCTTCTATGTAAGCCTACTTTAGTGATAATGAACTCCTTTAACTTTTATCTGGGAAACTCTTTATCTCTCCTTTAATTCTGAATGATAACCTTAGTAGGTAGAGTATTATTGGTTGTAGGCTTTTCCTTTCAGCAATTTGAATATATCGTGCAATTTGAATATATTCAATTCAGCAATTTGAATATATCCCTTCTGGCCTTCAGTTTCTGCTGAAAGATCAACTGATAGCCTTATAGGTTTCCCTTATAGGTGACTTTTTGCTTCTTTAAAAATTCCCTTTATCTTTAACCTTTGACATGTTAATTACTATGTTTTGGTGCACACCTCTTTGTTTCATCTTGTTTTGGGTTCTCTGCTTCCTGGACCTGGATTGTCTGTTTTCTTTAGGTTTAAGAAAGTATTGGGAGAGGGAAAAGTGGGTGATGGGCATTGAGGAAGGGCATCTGTTGGGATGAGCACTGGGTGTTGTATGGAAAACAATTTGACAATAAATTATATTTAATGTAAAAAAATAAAAATTTAAAAAAAAATTTTAAAATAAAGTATTCAGTTATATTTTTTCAAATAAGTTTTCTTCCCCTTCTTCTTCTGGTATCCCCATAATGCAAATATTAGTACATTTGATGTTGTTCCAGTCATACCTTAAACTACCCTTTTTTGTTTAAAATATTTTTCTGTTGTTCAACTTGATTTCTACTACTCTGTCTTCCAGATCACTCATCTCATCTGTTCTTTTGTATCTTTTAATCTGCTGTTATTCCTTCTAGTGTATTTTTCATTTCAGTTATTTTATTCTTCAGCTCTGAGTTGTTCTTTCTTATATTTTCGACCTCTTTATTAAAGTTCTTGTATGTTCATCCATTCTTCCAAGTTTGGTGAACATCATTATGACCATTACTTTGAACTCTTTATCAGATAGATTGCTTATCTCTGGTTCTTTTAATGAAGTTTCATTTTGTTCTTTTGAACATTTACCTCTGCCTCCTCATTTTGTTTGACTTTCTGTGTTTCTGTGTATTCTGATCCATCTCCCAGTTTTGAAGGAGTGGCCTTCAAATGTAGAAGGTACCCTGTGGGGCCAAGATGCACAGTCTCCTCTGGGTCATCAGAAGCAGGCACTTCAGGGGTATCTCCTATGGGCTGTGTGTGCCCTGGTGTGAATTGAATGGCTTAGAGGCCTGATCACAATTGTTTAGAACTAACACCTTCCCCCATCCCCAGCAGAACTTCTTGGGGGAGTGGGGGATTGCTGTCTTGGCTTAGGCTGCCCACCAGGTGTGGCTGAGCCTGAACTGCCTTGGATGGGTACCTGGCAAAGTATGTGTATTGGGCGGGGCCGATCCATAGGAGATCACCAGGTGGGGTGAATGGTGGCACATGGAGAGTATCAGAAGTGGTGCCTACCAGCATTTCTATTCCTGGAGAAAGTCTCTATAGATCCCTGCCCCTCCTGCACATACCCTAAAATTAGTTAATAAGTTTTCTTCACATATGGCCCCAGTGCTTTTCAAACTGTCGCCTCTCTGTTGGGTCTAAAAACAAGTGAATTTGTGGCTGGCCCTTTAAGAGCAGAGTCTCTGTGTCCTGTAGCTCTCTGGCTCTCCTGGAGATAAGCCCAATTGATTTTCATAGCCAGACATTGTGGGGGCTCATCCTTCCTATACAGGCCCCTTGGGTAAGGGTGCCTAATGTGGGACTTAAACCCCTCGATCCTCAGGGAGGACCTTTACATTTGTGATTATTCCTGCCATTTGTATATTGCTGCATAATGTATGTGGCTACTGGCTAGACCGTGTCTCTGCCCCTCCTACCTCTCTGAATGTGGCTTTTTATTTATATTTTTAGTTGTGAAAGAGCTGTTTCACTAGTATTCAGGTCATTCTCAGAGTTTGTCTATATTTAGTTGTAATTTGGTGTGTCTGTGGAAGGAGGTGAGCTCAAGATCTTTCTACTCCACCATCTTGATCTCCTCTGCAGCAGGCATGTTTTAACAATAATTACTTAAATGATTTTAAATAACCAGTGTATTACAATAAAAATGCAGCTTTTTTTCTCTACATTTTACTCAAAGGAAGGTAAACTAATTCTCCCTTATGGTTTTTCCAAAAGATTTTTTATAGCATTTATTTTTATTTTTTTCGTATATATTTCAAGTGTTTCATATTTGAAATGGATGTCATTTGATTTGTACAATAGGCTATGAATAGAAAACTTAGTCTTTTTTTATATCAAATGAGATGGTTTATTTCTTCATTTTTTTTTTTAAAGGTCTTCTACTTTTAATATTTTGGACCAAATCTTAAGACTGAACAGTATGTGATTAATTTTTCTTAACATAAACTTAAGAAATTGAAAAAAAAAGCCTATGTTATTGTACTTCCTTTAAACTTAATCAACATGTTATTTGAACCATAATCCTTTTGTGACTGAGATATGTGCGATTTGTCTAACATATTCTGAGGATTTTCTATGTGGAAGACAACATGAAGGTTTACAGATATGATTAAGCTGTGAATTCTGTTTGATGTTTAGAAGGAGAAAGTTGTACAAAATTAGACAAAGTATAAGGCAGAATATAATTACTCACCAGAGCACAGAGCAAGGAGAGAAATTTTGACAGGGTATCAGAGAGATCTTCATAGAGAGGCAGTATTTTTATCTGGGCTATGAGTTCAATAGGATTTGAGGATGAAAGAGACAAGTAGATTTTGTGACTAAAGGAACAAAGCATGCTCTGGAACCAGTGAGTAGTTTTGACGTGCTTGGACACAGCTCTCTGTTGGAGACAGGCAAATGTGAGAGTAGATAAGATTGGAAAGATGGGCAAGAGTCATCAAGAGATACTTGGATCAAATTGGAGTTTTATCCTGTAGGCACAAGGAAAATTAAAGAATTTTAAAGGTGAAAGTAACATGATCATAGTTATGGTTTTAAAATTAGGGGGGAAATGGATCAAGTTGTTAAAATGTAGATGGAAACTTATTTTGGTTCCTTTCCATGGAACTTTGATTATCCTTATCCTTGTAGTGGTTCTTCACACTTCATTCTCTAGAAAAAAGACAATAGATTTTTAAAGTAAAGAGGTAAAAAGAGAAGTGAGGAGCAAAGGTATGATTTTTTCTTCACTAAAATCTTCCTATGGTATTAGTTTCTAGTTGCAAAACATACAATTCATTTTGTAAGAATACCATGCAAGTTGTTATTGGCAGATATTCTTATTAGTTATACTTGTTTCAGTAAATTTTACTCTCAAAAGAAATGATGTTAGGGTCATTTCTAACAATTTTGTAGAATTAATATGCTATTAAATTGAGGTAATAAACATTTAACGCACTAATTCAGGAATTTAGATAGTTTATTAAACTCAATTTGTATTTAGTAACTTAACTGTTGTGAAAACTGTTACAGAATATTTTATTCATTCCTTCAACAGCATATTTATTTACTGTCTATCAGGCACAGTCTTTACCCTCCTGGAGCTTATATCTTAGGAGGGAAGAAAGATTTTAAACAAGTTCCACTAATTGGAAACAGTGTAGAGGAGATGTTGGCATGGACTTGGTTGGTGCTGATGGAGAGGGACAGAGGAAGAAAATCATCAGACTGCATAAGGGCAGGGGAGGACATATGGAACTCAGCTTTCTGGTTTGAGCTATGTTTGGATAGTGGTTACATCCATGAGATAAGGACAGTGTTAGTAGGGGGAATAGCATGTATTCAGTTTTGGCCATACTTGGTTTGTGGTGTATATGTGAGACGCTGACATGGAGATACTGAATAGGCAATTGGTTATGTGGAAATGGAACTTTAGGTATGTTTTAGGTGAACTCTTCCATTTCCATATACAGAACATATCATGGTGTATTGAAAGTATGGAGTCAAGTAGGAAGTAAGTGCCAAGTGCCTTTTGAGAAATCTTGACATAGGGTAATGTTATAAATAGATGTTCTGGCAAATGTTGTCTCCACAAAGGTGATGGTTCTTTTATAACAACTTGATTTCAAAAACTGAGGTTACATTCCTGGATTTTGGCAAAAATATTCTTGGCTCTGTTTTTGTTAATATAGGTTGATCGTACTAAAAAACCAGCAGTCAAATTGCCTGAAGATCATAGAATAAAATCTGAAAATAAAGATCACGAGCAACAGTCTTCTCAGGATGGAAAAGTTGTTCCTGATCGCTCCACAAAGCCAGTATTTCCCCCTCCAACTGCCATGTTAACAGATGAAGAAAAAGCTCGTATTCATGCAGAAACTGCTCTTCTAATGGAGAAAAACAAACAAGAAAAAGAACTTCGAGAAAAGCAGCAAGAAGAACAGAAAGAGAAACTGAGGAGAGAAGAACAAGAACAAAAAGTCAGAAAGAAACAAGAAGCTGAAGAAAGTGAAATCACCGAGAAACAACAAAAAGCAAAAGAAGAAATGGAAAGGAGAGAAAGTGAACAGGCCAAGAAAGAAGATAAGGAAACCTCAGCAAAGAGGGGCAGAGAAATAACAGGAATAAAAAGACAAAGTAAAAGTGAACATGAAACTACTGATGCTAAGAAATCTGCAGAAGATAGGGGTAAAAGGTGTCCCACCCCAGAACTGCAGAAAAAGTCAGTGGGAGATGGACCCCATGCCTCTGTGGCAGGAGATTCAAATTCAGGCAAGGTAAGCAGAAACAAACAGTACAAATTGCCAAGTAAGGGAAATAAGATGTTATATGTAAGAAGATGATACCACTAGCATTCTATAGATAAGGGCAGACCTTTTAAGTAATTTTCTAGTGGGTGATAGATTTATACTGATCTATCTACATTTACTCACCTATTCTTTTGGTTGGCTGGAAATGGAATTGCTTTTTTTGTCTATGAAATGCAATATGTGTTAGCAATTGAGATAACTAACTACATACTTCATTTTTATATGTGATATATGATCATCAGAAGACTAGAATGAAATATAATCTTCCTCTCAGTATAGAGGAGTTAGGTGCCAAATACGTATATGGTAGTAGAGTTTGTATTTGTTTCATATATGTCCAAAATCAGTAACATCTAAATGGCCCAACATTTATCTTTGTGTATAAAGATTTTTTTGGTTACATCTTTGTCCTTTTGTTTATTGCTTCATCTAATTAGTAATATTGGCAATAATCCCATTAATGTTGCTTTTTTTTCTGCCCTTGGCTATTCCCCAAAATTGATTCCCATAATTTTGAGGAAAATTTTTTGTTGTTATTCTTTTTTAACCTAATAATATCATATGTGCTGTTTATTTTTTTCTCTATTATACAATTAACAATGCCTTTCCCTTTTGAACAATAAGTTTTTATAATAGCAGGAACAGTTATAGTCCTTTTTGTATGCACGTAAATAGAAATAACGTTCTTGGTAGTGTAGAAAATGACTTTGGATGGAAGACAAAATACTATATCTTTACAGAATGTCTACTGTTATAACTTTTGAAGCAGCAGTTCAGGCATATGGCAAAAATAACAATTTATATTAATGGCACACTTATTCAAGGAACACTTAATCTAGTAACCTTAACTACCAAAAATACAACTCTCATATAAAAACCTTCTAAACACCAAAAGTTAGGGAAATGAAGCTCATGTACTAAAACATTCTCACTTTATTTATGGGAAACTCAGACTTGTTGAGCTCTTCCAATTTTAATATTATTCATTAAATATTACTTAGTAGTAGTTACTATACACCAAGGATTTTTCATACGTTATCCTTCTAATGATAAGCCCATGAGATATTTAATTTACAAATAAAATTGAAACTTGGAGGTTAAATAATTTGTCTAAGGGCCCATATTCAGTGAGATTCCAAAGCTACTTCCTTTCTGTCTTGCTTCACTTAGAGATAGGCAGTCATAAAGAACTGAATGCATTCATATTTCTGGGGTCATTTACTATATAGGTGCCAAATAGCCCTGCAAATCTAAGTAGCCCCAAGAATATCACATTAGTTTTTGACATTTCCTGTGATATATAACACATTGAAAACAAGATTGTATTTATTATATGGTCCTTTTAAAAGTAGGTAACATATATAATTTATTCTAAATAAATTTTATTAAATTATCACAAAGATTTAGAAGTTTTTACTTTACTGTAATTTTTAAATGAACTATAAAATTAAAGTGAAAAAATTTTAAGTTTATTTATTTTTGAGAGAGAGAGAGCAGGGGAGGGGCAGAGAGAGGGCAGGGGAAGAGAGAGGATCCCAAGGATCCACTGACAGTGCAGAGCCTGACGTGGGGCTCAAACTCAAACCGTGAGATCATGTACTGAGCTGAAATCAAGAGTCAGAAGCTTAACCTACTTAGCCACCCAGTGTACCAAAGTGAATTTTTAAGGAACTCATGATAGGTTCCAAGAGGATATAAAATAAGTTTTGTACTTTTGAGTATTGTGTATGAAACTCCTGTTATCTCTTCATTCTCTTCAGGGTGTTCATTTTGGGAGAACATGACTGCTTCGAAGGTAACATCATATGAGATTAAAATAAAAGGATAGTGTTCAAAAGAGGCCATGGTGACTATACACTGATGACCAGCATCATGTATTAGGAATCAGTGCTTGCTTCCCAATCCACTGTGATTTGCAGCCCACCCCCATTGATTCATCAGTTTCTTTTCTTCTTTACCGTTAGTGTCAGGAAATTCCACATGGGCTGTATCACCTTTAATTAAAAATATCTATACTTTGAGGGGCACCTGGGTGGCTCAGTCGGTTAAGAGACCAACTTTGACTTAGGTCATGATCTCATGGTTCGTGGATTTGAGCCCCACGTCAGGCTCTGTGCTGACAGCCCAGATCCTGGAGCTGCTTTCGATTCTGTGTCTCCCTCTCTCTTTGCCTCTCCTCTGCTTGTGCTCAGTTTCTCTCTCTCTCAAAAATAAGTAAACGTTAAAAAATCTATATATATATAAAAATATCTATACTTTGACAATAAAATTAAATAAACTTTGGGTGCCTGGGTAGCTCAGTCAATTAAGTGTCTGACTCTTGATTTCAGCGCAAGTCTTGATCTCAGGGTTGTGAGTTCAGGCCCTGCAGTGGGCTCTGTGTTGGGTGTGGATTCTACTCTTAAAAAAATTTTTTTTTTCTAAGAAACTTTCAGAAGTGTCACTTTTTTTCTTCTTTTATATCTCAGTCGGATGGATTTACTTGTATTAGCTAGTGGTTGATGGGTAAGTTTTTATGGGAGGAAAGTTAAAGTTTTCTTTCACTTCTAAAATTTTAATAATTTTTACAGCCTGTTAAGATTAAAGGACAACCAGAAAGTGGAATTCTAAAGACTGGAACTTTTAGAGAGAATACAGAAGACACTGAAAGGAACAAAGTGAGTAGTAGTTCATTGGGTGGGGGGAAAACATGGATTATAACCACATGGTTGTCTTTACCATATTGTCATCCTCCATCTTAAGATCTACTTTCTGAGGAAATCTTTGCTATCTTTTATAGCTGTTTTTTGTTTATTTTTACATATTGATCCATTTATATACTAAAGGGAATGAATAGATGTGGGGCACCTGGGTGGCTCAGTCGGTTAAGCGTCTGACTCTGTTTCGGCTCAGGTCATGATCTAATGGTTTCGTGAGTTCGAGTTCCGCATTGGGCTCTGTGCTGACAGTGTGGAGCTTGCTTGATATTTTCTCTCTCTCTCTCTCTCTCTCTCTCTCTCTCTCTCTCTCTCTCTCTCTCTCTCTTTTTCTTTCTTTCTCTACTCCTCCCCCGGTCATGCTGTCTCTGTTTCTCCCAAAATAAATAAATAAAACTTAAAAAAATTATTTTTAAATTTTAAAAAAAGGGAATAGATGTTTGTCTTCCTATTTAAAGTACAACAGTGTATTCTCATTTTATGAAATTAGAAAATAAATTAGAAAATACCTAGGCCTTACTACATGATCCAGAAATTCTACTTCTAGGTATATACCCACAAGAATTGAAAGCAGGACCTTATACACCTATGTTCATAGCAGTATTATTCACATAGCCAACTAGCCAAGAAATGTAAGCAACCCAAATATCCATTGACAGATGAATATATAAACAAATGTGATATATACATACAATGGTGTATTATTTAGCCTTTTTAAAAAGGAAGGAAATTCTGACACATGCTACAACGTGGATGAATCTTCAGGACATTTTGCAAGTGAAATAAGCCAGTCACAAAGAGACAAATACTGTATGATTCCATTTATATAAGGTGGTTGCCAAGTAGATGGAAGTGAGTTTAAATGGGTGCAGAGTTTTGAGTTTTGCAAGATGAAGAACTTGAAATTGGTTCCACAACACTGAGAATATACTTAATGCCACTAACCTGTACGCTTAAAAATGGTTAAAATGACAAATCTTATTTTGTGTTACTTTATCACAATTTTTGAAATATTTAGGTCTTATATAAGACACCTTTGCTTTTGTTTTTATTTAAGAGTTTTATTGAGGTAATATTTGCATACCATAAAATTCACGCATTTTTAGTGTACAGCTTAGTGGTTTCAGTTCAAAGGTGTGAAGCAAGTATTTACTCAATCCATTTTAGAACATTTTCATCACACCAGAAAGATCTCAGTGCCCAATTATAGTCACTCTCTGTCCTTACCCTAAAGCCACAAGCAACCATGATCTACTCTGTCTTCATAGTTAGGTCTCTTCTGGACATACCAGATAAATGGAATCGTGGGTGTGTGTGGGTGTGTGTGTGTGTACATACATATGGTCTTTTGCATTTGGCTTTTAACTAGTATAATTTTTTGAGATTCATCCATGTATCTGTAGTTTATTCCTTTGTATTTACTGAATAGGATTCCCTCATGTGGGTATACTACATTTTATTCATTCACCAGTTAATGGATATTTGGATTGCTTCTGCTTCTTTTGGGCTATTATGAATAATGCTGTTGTGAGCATTTGTACATAAGTCTTTGTGTGTTTCATTTCTTTTGGGTTGATACCTAGCAGTGGAAATGTCTGTGTTTTTTGTTTTTTAAAGAAACTTAAAAAACCATCATCATTATAGGCTTGTGCATATACACATTCCTCTTCGCCTTGCTGTGGCAGTATTTGGACTTTGAGACAACATACAGAGTTATTCATTTTTAAACTTCATTTAAAAAATATTAAGGGCAGCCAACACAGGTTTTTTGGTTTTTTGATATAAATAGCTTAAGTATGTGTATGGCAAAATTTAATTGATTTTTTTTTTTTTTTTAAACCAGGCTCGAGAACCTTTGACAAGAGCACGAAGTGAAGAAATGGGAAGGATCGTACCAGGACTGCCTTCAGGCTGGGCCAAGGTAAAACTCAAAATTAGCACATAAATAAATAACATGGTCATGTGTTCTTTTTTATAAAGCTTTTTTTGTTTATTCTATGTCTTCTCTAATGCAGAGTCAATTCTGTTTCTTCATGGTGGAGGACATAGCCCATTCCCCTAATTATAGCAGGATTGGATTTCTCAGTATAACCAATCTGAGATGCTGGCTACCATATATGAACATTTCTGGCCTTTGTCATTTAGAAGCAGTGTATTATTCTAATACCTAAAGGTTTTTGGAAGTTTAATCATAGAAGTGATTATGACCATCTTATTCAAATTATTGTAATCCAAAAGTAAACTTAGCAATAGAATACCCTTGAGTGATTTTCTTTAGTTTGTAATGGTCATTGTTTTTTGACCTGTTTTGTTTTTGTTTTTGTTTCTTTTTTATCTAAGTTTCTTGACCCAATCACTGGAACTTTTCGTTATTATCATTCACCCACCAACACTGTTCATATGTATCCACCGGAAATGGCTCCTTCATCTGCACCTCCTGCCACCCCTCCAACTCATAAAGCCAAGCCACAGATTCCTGCTGAGCGGGATAGGGAACCATCCAAACTGAAGCGCTCCTACTCCTCCCCAGATATAACCCAGGCCATTCAAGAGGAAGAGAAGAGGAAGCCAACAGTAACTCCAACAGTTAATCGGGAAAATAAGTAAGTTTATCCTAACTCTTAGAACTAGAATAATCTGCTATATTTGAAAAGTTCTACTCTAGACATTTCAGCTTATTAAGATCAGGAAGTCAGAAATTTCTGAGGGTGGCTGTTCTAGCCATTGTTATGTAGCACAGAGGAAAAGTAAATGGATTAAATTCCTTGGTTTTTATCCCAAGTGCTAACTTAAATTTATCAGGAAGGTTATCATAATCCGTATTAATGTAGGTATAAAAGAATATATATTATTTTATTTTAGGGCAGCATGATATAGACTCCTAGAAGTTTTTCATAAATCTCCATGGTCCCTAAATCTCTCTTTGAGGACCATAATCTGTAGGACTGTTGAGTTTGTTTTGTTGCAGCTCTCAAATTCCAAACTTTTTTTTTTTTTTTAACTCAGCCGAATACTGTGGGAGTAAACTTAAATAGTGTTAAAACAAGTATTGTGGTATCAGTTCCTAATCCTTATTCTGTTCCCTTTTTTTTTTCATTGCATTTCTGCTGTTCTCTTTATAAGTAGTTATCAGTAGGTTCAATTAAGTTTCCCAAATCAATATCTCTGTTTAGATGTTTTCCTGGTGTGATCCCTCTAATGCTCCTGGTTTATGATTGGTAGGATTGTGAGGAGATAATTATCAAATCTGCTTATTGTAATCTTTACTTTTTGGGGCAGGGGGATAGATGGAAATATAAATAAATGGGTTTATGTTAGGGCTGACTATTAAAACTGGTAAGATTTAATTCTTTTTTGAATCATCATTGGGGATTGTTTTCGTTTTGGTTTTAAAGATTTTTTTTGAGAGAGAGGGAACATGACCATATGCATACAAGTTGGGGAGAGGCAGAGAGAGAATCCTAAACAGGCTCCACACTGTCAGCACAGAGCCTGACGTGCAGCTCAATCCCACAAACTGAGATCATGACCTGAGCCAAAACCAAGAGTTGGACCTTAACCGAATGAGCCACCTTGGCGCCCCTCATTTTAAATTTAAATAGCCACCTGGGGCTAGTGTCTACCACATTTGTCAGCATATCTCTACACTTCAGGTAATAGTACCCAAATAATCCCTGCCTCTTTTGAGATTATTCCACTGTAAGATATTCTTTATTCTTTGTTTGGCCTCCTGGTTGAGTTCAACATTTGGTAATGCTGAACTTCCTAGGATTACTTAAAGGAATTTGAAAGAGCCTTCTCTACTAGAAGTCTCTGCCTGTTGATGAGAATCCAGGGACTCTATCTCCGGGTATAAGAACAATAGACCCCCCCATAAAAGGTTAAGGTACTATTTCATGGGAGGGTCACAAAATACAACCAGTGTTACCTAGATAGTAAGTGTCCTGTAAGACCCAGTACCTTTTGACCTATTAACTCTTTCCAAGATTACTGTGTACTCTGATACCAATGGTGGAGTTTACTGCCATTTGTAATATGAACCTTAATTTTAGATGCCATGCATTTTAAGACATTATGTACACTTTTTCTTCCTCAGGCCAACGTGCTACCCTAAAGCTGAGATCACAAGGCTTTCTGCTTCTCAGATTCGGAACCTCAATCCTGTTTTTGGAGGATCTGGACCAGCTCTCACTGGACTTCGTAATTTAGGAAATACTTGCTATATGAACTCAATACTGCAGTGCCTATGTAATGCTCCACATTTGGCCGATTATTTCAACCGAAACTGTTACCAGGACGATATTAACAGGTAAAGAAATTTCATACTTTTTGCAATATAATATTAGAAGGACGATCTAACTACACTTTCTTACCACCCAGCTCCAGAGAGAAGTCAAATTAGGAAGGGGGGAAAATATCTTTAAGAAAAATGTGAGAGTGCTCGCTTTGGCAGCACATATACTAAAATTGGAACAATACAGAGAATCATGGCCGCTGTGCAAAGATATGTGAGAAAAGCCCCCTCTAATTGGTAAAGGACAGATAGGCAAAGGCAGAACCTCATATAAACTGGAGCCTGTTGAGGAGAAGGAGACAGTACAGGATTTGCAGCCCAAAAGAAGCCAGTTGGCGAGGTATAATCAAAGTAAGAATCAGATGAATATTTGGTAATAAACCTGTGATTAAATAAACATTTTAGTGTTGGATTACAGATACGAAGAGTTTAATGTTGACCTCAAGAACCTGCTGTACCTTGACCTTTTAAAACTTCCTTTATTGCTGTTTTCTAATTTTATTTGCAAAGGTCAAATTTGTTGGGGCATAAAGGTGAAGTGGCTGAAGAGTTTGGCATAATTATGAAAGCCCTGTGGACAGGACAGTACAGGTATATCAGTCCAAAAGACTTTAAAATCACCATTGGGAAGATCAATGACCAGTTTGCAGGATATAGCCAGCAAGATTCACAAGAACTGCTTCTGTTCCTAATGGATGGACTCCATGAAGATCTAAATAAAGTAAGAAATTTGATTTTTCTAAGTTGTAAAGGCTCTTTAAGGTTGCTCAACACTGTGATCATTTTTATAGCAATTTAAAATTATAGTTGGGGTGCCCGGGTGGCTCAGTCAGTTGAGCATCCAACTCTTGGTTTTGGCTCAGGTCATGATCTCATGGTCGTGAGTTCAAGCCCTGCATTGGGCTCTGCGCTGACAGTGCAGAGCCTGCTTGGGATTCTGTTTCTGCCCCTCCCCTGCTCGCTCTCTCCGTCTCTCTCTCTCTGTCTTTGTCTCTCTCTCTCCCTCAAAAAGTAAATTAAAAAAAAATTAAAATTAAAAAGTAAATTTAAAAAACTAAAAATTAAATTAAAATAAAAAAAATTAAAAATAGAATTATCTTATGATCCAGTAATTCCAATACTGCGTCTTTACTCAAAGAAAATGAAAACACTAATTCAAAACGATATATGCACTTCTATGTTGATTGCAGCATTATTTACAATAGCCAAGGTATGGAGGCAACCCAAGTGTCCATCCATGGGTGAATGGATTTTTAAAAATGTGGCACACACACACACACACACACACACACACACACTAGAATGTGTGACACACTAGAATGTCACTCAGCCAGGGCGCCTGAGTGGCCCAGTCAGTTAAGCATTGACTCTTGGTTTCAGCTTAGGTCATGATCTCACAGCCGTTAGATCGAGCCCTATGTCAGGCTCTGCACTGGGTGTGGAGGCTGCTTAAAATTCTCTCTTCCTCTTCCCCTCTCCCTGCCTTGAGTGCACGTGTGCTCCCCCTCTCAAAAATTAAATAAGTAACATGTTAAAAAAAAATAAAATTATAGTTGGTGATTGTTCAGTAGTAGTTTATTCAAATCTAGTGACTTTGTACTAAGGTAAGAAACTATAAAACAAATATATCTGATATGTCTAATATTTGAAAAGAAGTATGTACAATTTTTTTATATTTGCTTACTAAAATGGTAGGTTGTGAGATATTGTAAATGTTGAAATAGTTGTTAGAGATACTCTGTGACCACATGTATGTGAAGGTGAAATCATAAATATTTTTTTTAAGTTTATTCATTTATTTTGAGAGAGAGAGAGCATGCACATGTGCTTGAGTGGGAGAGAGGCAGAGAAAGAGGAAGAGAATCCCAAGCAGGCTCCACACTGTGTAGCACAGAGCCCCACACAGAGCCCGACGTGGGGCTCACGAACCATGAGATCATGACCTGAGCCGAAGTCAGTTGTTTAACTGAGCCACCCAGGTGCCCCAAACATAAATTTTACAAAAGATTAGCTGTAGAGAGCTTGAACATCTTTATTATTGTATATTTATATATTTTGTATATGTTTTATCAGTTTTATACTTTTTTCTAAAATAAGAATTACCTCATGTAACCAAAGGATTCATGTGAAAAGTTGAGACATGTATGTCTCTAATACCTTTGGGATCCCTGTTACCATTGAACATACATACATACACACAGACATACATGTGTATGTATAAATACGTGTTTTGTGTGGATATATGTGTGAATATATATAGGATATGTGTATATCCATCCACAAGCCTAGGACAACAGCTTGCAGCGGTGTATGGGATGTCTTCTCTTTTCAAAACCAGAATTTCAACTTAAAAACAGTTAATAAAATATACTTTTATTTAAAGTTTTTATTTGAATTGCAGTTAACATTCATTGTAATATTAGTTTCAGGTGTACAGTAAAGTGATTCAGTATTTCCATACGTCACTCATTCAACACCCGGTGACAAGTCCACTCCTTAATCCCCATCACCTAAAAAAAAATGTATTTTATTAATTTCTGTTTAGTAAAATAAGTCATACCCTTCTGATAAAGTGGGATTTTGGGGGAGGATTTTTGGCTGGAATTTTTTTTTTTTTTTTTTTTTTTTTAACCTCTGAATGAGATTAGAACTCCTTTATGAAAGAAACCAGAAATGTTTCTAAATCTGCAAGTGTATTCAATATATTCTTTTAGTTTTCTATTTAAATGATGATTTTGAGATATTGATATAAATTTTAATATTATTTCCAGGCTGATAATCGGAAGAGACATAAAGAAGAAAATAATGATCACCTTGATGACTTTAAAGCTGCAGAGCATGCTTGGCAGAAACATAAGCAGCTCAATGAATCTATTATTGTTGCACTTTTTCAGGGTCAGTTCAAATCCACAGTACAGTGCCTCACCTGTCACAAAAAGTCTAGGACATTTGAGGCCTTCATGTATTTGTCTCTACCATTAGCTTCTACAAGTAAATGTACATTACAGGTAAGTTTGAGAGAAAATGATTTGCTGAATAAATGCTGTTTCTATGCATACAAAGATGGACTTTATTCAGCAGAGTCTGTACTTGCCCCTATAAATGTTTTGTAGGTAAAACACCTACATAAATTTTGTTTTAATTATGTTTATGTGTATTAGAAAATTTTTAAAAAAATTTAAATTACTCTTTCAGAATTCAGGGCACCTGGCTGGCTCAGTTGGTTAAGCATCCAACTCTTGATTTCAGCTCAGGTTATAATCTCACAGTTTGTGATTTTGAGCCCCGTGTCAGGCTCTGTGCTGACACTGTGGAGTCTGCTTGGGATTCTCTTTCTGTCCCCTCACCCACTTGCACACTCTCTCTCCAAATAAATTAACTTACAAAATTTAAAAAACATTTTAGGGCACGTGGGTGGCTCAGTCAGTTAAGCATCTGACTTCAGCTCAGGTCTTGATCTTGCAGTTCATGAGTTCAAGCCCTGCATCGGACTATGTACTGACTGAGTAGAGGCTGCTTGGGATTCTCTCTCCCTCTCTCTCTGCCCTTCCCCCACTCACACTTCCTTTCTCTCAAAATAAATAAACTTAAGAAAAAAAATTTTTAAATACTTTTCAGAATCAATAAATGTTTTTAAAGTTTGTATTTTGAAGAAATAAAACTTCTATTTTAAAAGTTAATTTGAAAATTGCATATTGACTTTAATTAGATTCCCTTTTTATAAGAATTTGCTCTATGTGGGGATCAGATAAATAGCCTGTTTTCTACCCAGTAACAGTGTGATTTAGCTAGCTTTTTGATACCTTTAGTGTTAGCTCCCTTGAGAATGTCATTTCTTCCAGTAAGACTTCCTGAGGCACCAGGCAGAGGTGGCTCCTGTGTGCATTCAGGATGCACAGTCCTGCTTCCCTCTGTCATGGGCAGCGCCCACCACTCCCTGCACTGATTACTGTTGGCTCTCCCCTCTGGGCTCCCCACTAGGTCATAAACTTTATGACAGAACTATTTTGTGCTAGTTACGTGTTGTGTCCTTCATACCTGGCAGAATAACTTACTGAATTAGATGCTCAATGATACTGTGTTGAAGAAACGAATTAGTGAGTAACTACTACTTGTTTTTGCCTCCAGGACTGCCTTAGATTATTTTCCAAAGAAGAAAAGCTCACAGACAACAACAGGTTTTACTGCAGTCATTGCAGAACTCGACGGGACTCTCTAAAAAAGATAGAGATCTGGAAGTTGCCACCTGTGCTTTTAGTGCATCTGAAACGGTAAAAGGAACACATTTTTCTGCAGTTTAGATGAAGGAAGTCTTAAGTTGTACTTCATTCTAAGTCATTTTGTTGCATTGCCTGCTAAGGTGTATTACAAAGGAAAATTATCTGGTTAGGGAAACAAGGCAGAAATGAGGAGACTCCAGTTCCTTACTTTAGTGTTTGCGAGAACAGCAAAATGACAACACGGTACTTTCAAGTCATTTCATCTTTTAAAAATTAGTGAAATTTATTGCATTTCAAATATAAAATTTTACATCATAAAAAATCCAAGTGAAAATGTATAAAATCACACAGGATAACTCTAATACAAATGATAAGTCAATAAAATTTATTGTAAACTAAGAAAAGATTTAATCCTGTGCTGAAAATGAGAATGCAGTTTTAAAGAGAAGATGTTAAGGATGCCATTGCTGGGTGCAGATATTTTTGTCCACATTTTTCTAGCCTGTGAAAAAGGTCTGGCCCTGTAATAGATGGGATAATAGCAAGAGAGTTGTAAAATCTGTCCCAGATGTTGTCTTTCGATTCTTTTATCTTTATGGAATCCATTCATGGAGTGATAACTATGAATCATTATTTTGAAAAACTTTTTAAAAGGAAGTTTCATCTTTTTATTGAGAGCTGTAATTTTTGTCTCAAACGAAGCATTTCTGTTTTAATTATTTGTTTCATTTTGTATTATTGGAAATTCTTAGGCAATTACTTTTGTTAGTTTCTATATTGACGTGTTCAAATTCCTCACGTAAATTTTCTACCAGAAACTTGTTCCATCAGTTTTTCTCTTCTTGAGGATTGTGGAGGTACAGATAAACATTCTATAAATGATTACACATATGTTAAGATTTCTAGTGCTGTGTATTAATTCTTTGGAGAATACAGGTATCTAAAAATGTAAATGGTTCAGAATTCAGTTTTTGAAAACTAATTCTGAAATAATCTTATCACACCAACCAAAGTACCAGTATTTCGGCGTTTAAAGGAGTAGAGTATGTCAGGATAATGGAATGCTATTACAATTCTCCCCTGCTATCCAAAAGTAGAGTGTTCCTGTGAAATCTTTCATAAGCCAAAATGGTGTAAAGCAAAGAAGCAGTTACCATTAATTTATATAGAAAATCTTTCAGTATTCCCAGACCCCCAAAATAACCTTCTCTTAGACTTTTCTAATACCTTAGGACACATCTTGCTTAACAGATGCACAAAACAGATCAAGATAAAACACAGGTACGGGCAGACAATTCAAAGCTGTGGCAGCTTGACACTGAGTATTCTGGGAAGGAGCATGGTGATGCCACTTTATCTACTCAGCAGGTTGCCTGCTGCCTCCAGCAGCCTACTGCAAACAAACGCTGCCCAGTGCTGCTTTCCCCTTTTCACCTTTTTTCTTAAAAGCAGAAACCTTCTTTGGATTTCTTTTAGGTAGCTAAAACAGGTACTCATGGAAGTCTTGTAAAAATGAAGTGGCGTAACACCAGCTTTTGAAAAGCAGGGGATCCCTGTGTAGTCTGTGTGCTTATGATTTCCAGCTTCAGTTTCCCCAAAAGTACAGTCTTAACAGCTAGAGCAGCCCTCCTTAGTCTTTCCTCTGTACTCATATGGTAGTTAGCATTATAAACCTGGGTCTTCATAACTTTTTACCTTTGCAGAAGACTCATCGAACAGTTGTCCCTGGCCTACGGGTCAAGGGACCCAGGTGTGGCTCTGTCTCCACCACCTTAGCTGTTTGACTGAGGGCAGGTCATTTCATATCTGCTCATACCTTCGTTTTCTCATTTGTAAAGTGGAAATGAAGCCAAATGTCTTTCCAGGTCCCTCCACCACTGAAATTCTGAGTGTGTTTGAAATGGATTTTCTGGTCTCAGCTACAAATCTAGAACATTAATGAATGAATTCAAGTCTTTCCAGTGTTTGTGGTCTCTCAGTTTAATTGCTATCCTGTTTCACTCTACAGTTTTTCCTACGATGGCAGGTGGAAGCAGAAACTACAGACCTCTGTGGATTTCCCATTAGAGAATCTTGACTTGTCACAGTATGTTATTGGTCCAAAGAACAATTTGAAGAAATATAATTTGTTTTCTGTTTCAGTAAGTATCTTGTTGGAACTAAATCCTTTCTCTTTTTCTAAGCAAACTATAAAAATAAGAGTTTCATGTGGTTCCTTAACCTCATAGGAAAATAACATAAAGCTTTGAAGTATTTAAAATATGACAATAATTTCAGTTTGAACTGATTTTCTATCTTGTTTGGCACAGAATCACTATGGTGGGCTGGATGGAGGCCACTACACTGCCTATTGTAAAAATGCAGCAAGACAGCGGTGGTTTAAATTTGATGATCATGAAGTTTCTGATATCTCCATTTCTTCTGTGAAGTCTTCGGCAGCTTATATCCTCTTTTATACTTCATTGGGACCACGAGCAACTGATGTAGCCACGTAAGGAGAAATAGGTTCTAAGCTAGTTATCTTTTAAGAAGCTGAGCAACACAACTCTTGACATGCTTATAAAGATACTGGATAAATACAGCTGGCCATTTAGAGGAATTCTAAGACCGTGGGAGCTGTGTTACTATCACCATATACTTTAGGTCAGTGCCATTATCGAAAAACTGACTAATATTTAACGAGTATTGCAGTTAAGCACTCCTTACAGGTACCATTTATTTCAAAACCTTTATAGTTTGCTCCAAAGTTAAAATAATTAGCTAAGCATTATTCTTCTCCTGGTCTAAAAACCATTATATCCTTTCTTTTCCTTTTCACTGTTACGGCCTTTTCACATTTCTAAATCCCAGCTTGATCTATGAATACTCTAGAATGATGTAAAGCAGATAGGAATGTATGTGTATATATTTATTGCACACTTGCACATCAAATCAATGTACATAGTATAATAACGTGGTCCTTGTGTGAAGCCTAGAACTCAGAGGACTGTTTGTTTTTCCTTTTTCTTTTGGCCTATTCTGAGTAACTGCAGTGCTTTCTTAGGGAAATGACAGGGCAAAGCTATTTTTTTGTTGGCTTTGGGCTGTATTTGTGCACTAAATCTTTATTCTAAAAAATAAATGGAAACTTTTCTTTAATTTTTTAAAATGAGAATTTTCATTTACACCTACATTAAAATCTTAATGAGAAAAATAATTTAAAACCCTGTAAGTGTTCTGTCTTTATTTTTTTATCAAACCATTTTATATACACACACATTTTATCCTACTATGTGACTTAAAATTTAGTTCACTTATCCTGTTGTATTAGGACTTGATTTTACTCTTCCTTCAACTTGACCCAGAACTGCATAAAGCACTTATTTAGAATTCTCAAGAGTTGGGAATCAGGATTAAAATTAAAAGGGATAGGGATCGGGAATGACTACAGAATAAACTGTATTAAGAACCACATCTTTGCAAAGTGATGTATTAAAGGAGAGGAGCTGAGAATGTATTATTTACCTCAGACTCAGGTGCTATAGATGAAGTCAGTAAAAACTCCCCATATAAAAATATGATTCTAGAAGTTGCTTCTGAAAGATGCCACTATGAGTAAAGAGGAGTCTTGAATCCTGAGGTTGGCATCTTTTCATATTCTGCAGTTGGTCTAAGAATCTTAGAGTTCTTGGCTAAATTATCAGATCACTGAAATATTTCCAAATCATAAGGTCACAGAGCCACTTGAACAAAACTTACTTTGTTTAGCTCCATGAAGTATCTTTGGAGAATACTTTGTTGCATATATATAATTGAGGTATTTTAGGTTTAAAAATATCCATCCTAATAGACATTGAATTTTGAAACCTGAAATTAATACATACTTTGCTGTGCTTTGCAGGCCCCCATCCATTAGCATTTCGTCGTGCTGCCTTTTTCAGGAGGCCAGGACCTCTCTTCTCTGCTAGAGGCTTATCATATAAAAAAGTGCATAATACAGTAGAAAGAGTGAAAATTATGTTGGATGTAAGTAAATTGCAAGAGTTTAATGACAAAGCAAACCTGAAGTACCAGTTTCTGATTGCTTGTTTTGCAGTTTTCAGTTCTGCAGTTTTGCACCATTTTCCTAGCTCTTGCACTTTTTTATAGGTATAGAAAAGGGCTGGCAACTGTAGAACAGGAGATAGGCTGTAGCAGTTTGCACTGAAGTATCTGGAATCTCACTGACTCGTGTGTCATCAAAGCTATACCAGGCCTGGGTCACTGAGTTCTTGCAGAAAGCAGTGTAGTGGCCACCGTCCAGATCACCAAAGTGGTTCTAGGGGAAGAACGAATGTCAGACTTAATATTCCCAAGCAGATAACTCTACTGGAACAAAAAAAGGTATAGCCAAGAAATATTTTTCACAATTGTCCCTTACACTAAATTAAAAGGAGAAGGTAATGTTGTTAAATGATAGATATGGCCTGCTACAATAGTTTTCATCCATTGAACTGCTTATACATTGGGCCTATCGACTAAAGAATCTATGAATGAAATAGTTTAGTATTTGGCAGCATCTAATATTTATGACTGAATACTGAGCATCTACTATACATAGACTATTAAACGTTAAAGGAGTTGGGGCACCTGGGTGGCTCAGTCAGTTAAGCATCCAACTTCGGCTCAGGTCATGATCTCACGGTTTGTGAGTTCAAGTCCCACGTCGGGCTCTGTGCTTACAGCTCAGAGCCTGGAGCCTGCTTCAGATTCGGTGTCTCCCTCTCTCTGTGCCCTTCCCCTGCTCACACTCTGTCTCTCTCTCTCAAAAATAAACATTAATTAAAATTTTTAAAAACATTGAAGATTTTAAAATAAGATAGTCCTCTTTCCTAAATGAGCCTACAGTTTAATTTGAAAGATAGGAAAAAGGACATTTAGCATTGGGACAAGACAGTTAACTGCATATTGCTCCTACACAATTTGAGGGATTATGCGACAACAACCCCCTCGGTCATGTAGCATCCAGAAGAGAACCTATTCCATTCTCTTTTCCACGTCTTTCCTAACCCCGTAAAGGCATGTTTGAAACCGGCACTGGAGAACCTCACTTTGGTGTGGACTGTGAGGAAGAATGCGTTTCATATTTTTGTATGGTTGAAAAAATATTTTGTGACCTGAACATTATATGAATCTCAAATTACAGCAAGTAAAGTTTCATGGGAACACAGCCATGCTCATTCGTTTTATATCTTTTAGTAGCTGCCATCACACAATAGTAAAGCTGAATAGTTGCAGTAGAAACTGCTGGCCAACAAAGCCTAAAATATTTACTGTCTGGCCTTTTACAGAATAAGTTTGCTGACCCCTGGTATAGAGGGTAGAAGATGGTCAATTATAGTCATCTAGTAGTCAATATAGAATTGATAGTTCAGCTCTAATACTACACAATGGCTTTAAGGTGTATTTAACCTTCCTGAGCTTTAATTTCCCCATCTATTAAAATGGGGTAATAAAATATGTCTTGTCTTACATAGCAGTTATCAGATGTCTTTGAAATTACGGAAGTAGTACATAGGAGATACTTACTAAATATTCCCTTAGACCTTCATCTTCCCTACCTCTCACTTTACATGTTACAGAAATATCCCAAAGCTGACATTTAAAAGATCCGAGCTCTAGTCCTGGTCCTTGCCCTGTGACCTTATTTGGGGGGTTATTTTGAGAATTATTTGAGGGGTGCTTGGCAAAAGGAAAGAACTACATTCTGTTTCTGGATAGATGTGCTTTCATTCAGGCTGTACAGGACACCCACATATAGAATGTTCTTGAACATTCTAAAAAATGACCATGAACATAATACACAGTGCTATAAGCTTAAGATGTTATATATGAACCTCATGGTAACCAAAAGCTCAAAACATTGAACAGATGCACAAAAATTAAAGAGAAAACCAAACCTAACACTACAGAAATCATCAAGCACAATAAAAGAAAGCAAGAGAATAAAGGATCAGAGAAAGACCACAAAAACAACCAGAAAACAAAATGGCAATAAGTTTACTTACCAGTAATTAAATGGCCTGAATCCTCCAATCAAAACACATAGGGCGGTGGAATTGATTTAAAAAAGCACACACATAAACCGTCTATATGTTGCTGGCTACAAGACACTCAACCTCACACCTAAAGATGCATACAGATTGAAAGTGAAAAAACAGCATGCAAATGGATGTGAAAAAAAAAAAAAGCCGTATTTCTATCAGAAAAAGTAAACTTCTTGTTTTTAATTTTTTTCAATGTTTGTTTTTGAGAGAGAGAGAGCAGGGGAGAGGCAGAGAGAGAACGAGACACAGAATCTGAAGCAGGCTCCAGGCTCTGAGCTGTCAGCACAAAGCCTGAAGCAGGCTTGAACCCATGAACTGTGAGATCATGACCTGAGCCAAAGTTGGACACTTAACCACCCAACTGAGCCACCAAGGTGCCCGAGATAAAATAAATTTTAAAACAAAAACTGTAAGAAGAGACAAAGAAGGGCATTACATAACAGTGAAGGAATCAATCCAACAAGAGGAGCTAAAAATTGTAAATATCTATGCATCCAACATTGGATTACCTAAATATATAAAGCAAATATTAACAGATGTAAAGAGATAAATTGGTAATATAGTAATACTAGGGAACGTGAAAACCCCAGTTACATCAGGGCCCCTGGGTGACTCAGTCACTTGAGCATCCAACTCTTGATTTCAGCTCAGGTCATGATCCCAGGGTCATGGGATCAAGCACCACGTTGGACTTTTGGCTGAGTGTGGAACCTGCTTAAGATTCTCTTTCTCTCTCTCTCTCCCTCTGCCCACCTCCCCCCCCCCCCCCGCCACACACTCTCTGATAAAAAATTAAAAAGAAAAAATCTTAAAAAAAACAACAGCCACTTACATCAATGGATAGATCATCCAGGAAGAAAAATCAATAAGGAAACTGTCTTTGAGTGAAACATTAGACCAGGTGGACATAAAAGATCTACACAAACATTCCATACAAAAACAAGAGAACAGACATTCTTTTCAAGTACATCTGGAACATTCTCCATAATAGAACACATGTTAGGCTCCAAAGTGGTGGTAAATTTAAGAAGATTGAAACCATATCATGCATCTTTTCTGACCACAGCAGTATGAAAATAGAAATCAATCACAGGAAAAAAACACAATCATGTGGAGGCTAAAAAACATGATACTAACAACCGAAAGGTCAATGAAGTAATCAAAAAAGTTATAAAAATACATGAAAACAAAGGAAAATGAAAATACAATGATCCAAAACCTTTGGGATGCAGCAAAAAGCAGTTCTAAAAGGGCAATTTATAACAATACAGGCCTACCTCAAGAAACAATTTCAAACAACCTAACATTACACCTAAAGGAACTAGAAAAACAAAACAAATAAAGCCCAAGGTTAGTAGATGGGAGAAAATAATAAAGATAAGAACAGAAATAAAGGTATAGAGACAAAAAAAATAGAAAAAAATTAATGAAAAGAGCTGGTTCCTTGAAAAGATAAAATTGATAAACCCTTAGCCAGACTCATCAAGAAAAGAAGAGAAAGACCCAAATAAGTAAAAAAAGAGAAGTAACAACTAACAGCACAAAAATACAAAGGGTTATAAAGAAAACATTGTGAAAAAGTATGTGCCAACAAATTGGAAAACCCAGAAGAAATGGATAAATTCCTAGAAACATACAATCTTCCAAAATTCAATCAGAAGGAAATAGAAAACCTGAAGAGACCAATGACTAATAACAAAAATGAATTGGTTTTCAAAAAACTACCAAAAAAATAAAAGTCCAGGACCAGATGGCTTCACAGGTGAACTATACCATTTAAAGAAGACTTTATACCTATTCTCTTCAAACTATTCCAAAAAATAGAAGAGTAAGGAAAGCTTCCAAGTTTATTCTATGAAGCCAGAAATCACCCTGACACCAAAGCCAAAGACACCACAAAAAAAAAAACAAAAAAAACAAAAAAAAAACTACAGGCAAATATCCCTGATGTACATAGATACAAAAAATCCTCCACAAAATATTAACAAATTGCATTCATCTAGATGATAAAGGATCATTCACCATGCTCACTTCAACAGCACATCTACTAACATGGGAATGATACAGAGATTATCATGGCCCCTGCACAAGAATCACATTCAAATTTGTGACATGTTGCATATTAAAAAAAAAAAATCATTCACCACAATCAATTGGAATTTATTCTGGGGCTGCAAGGATGGTTCAATATTCACAAATCAATAAACATGATACACTATATCAATAAAACATAAAAATCATATGATCATATCATCATCTGCATCTCAATAGATGCAGAAAAAGCATTTGACAAAGTACAACATCAATTCATTTAAAAAACTCTCAAAAGTGGCACCTGGGTTGGCTCAGTCGGTTAAGTGCCTGACTCTTGATTTCAGCTCAGTTCATACCTTATAGTTTGTGGGATTGAGCCCCATGTCAGGCTCTGTGCTGACAATAGGCAGCCTGCTTGGGATTCTCTCACTTCTCTCTCTGCCCCTGCCCCTGCTCATGCACGCTCTCTCTCCCTGTTTCTCTCAAAATAAGTAAACATTAAAAAAAAAACCAAAAAAACCTCAACAGTGGGTTTAAAAGGAACATACCTCAACTTAACAAAGGATATATATGACAAATCCATAGCTAACATCACATTCAGTGGTGAAAAATGATGTGGAGAACAAAGGCAAAAGAAATATAGGAAAAAAAATTTTTTTAAATTTTTAACAAGTACTTAAGACAGGTAGAGTGACCTTTTCTCAAGGAGCTTAGCTGCCTTCATGTTAATCTTTGCTAGAGGCAAAAGGCAACCTTAGCTTGACATTCGCTGGACCTCCAGGATCCTGTAAAAATCCCCTTGGAAACTTTGTTTATCTCTACCTCCTCAAGATATATGTTACCAATCATTTTCCAAAAATATGGCCCACTGATATACATCTGAAAAGTCTCATGACTAACAGTTTACTAGACAGTAGTAAATGACCTTTTCATAGCAACAGCTAGCTCCTCAAGGTCCAAATTCCTTAAAAACTTCTCCTATCCCTAACCCCCTCCCAACTTGAAAGTATGTTACTCCTCATGACCTCAGAGCAGCTACAACAACCCTTTTTGTACCAAAGACATCTCAAGAATTGTTTCTTGACTGTTCACTCCCGAACCCCAACATGACACATCAAAAAACAGAATTTTGCTCTAAAATTATGAGACAAGGATGCCCACTGTCACTTTTATTCAACACAGTATTAAAGTCCTGGTTATAGCAAGCAGACAACAAAAATAAAAAAGAGGCATCCATATTGGTAAAGAAGTTAAACTGTCACTATTTGCAGATGACATGAATCCTTAAGATCCACCAATAAACTACTAGAATTAATAAATGAATTCAGTAAAATTGAAGGATACAAAATTAATACCCAGAGGTCTGGGAAGATGTTGGAGTAGGAGGACACTAAGTTTGCCTTGTCTCACGGATCCAACTAGATAACACCCATATCAGCATAAATAACCCAGAAAACAATCCAGAGACTGCCAGAACAAATTCCACAACTAGAGGCCACATTGAAGAAGGTAGGAATGGCAAAGATGTGGTCTAGAAGTAAAATAGACCATGGCTGTCTGTGGTAGAGAGAGAGCCGATGACACTGAGAAGGGAAGAAAACAGACTTTCACTCTAGGGATATTTGCCTTTGAATATGAGAGGGGCTGAATTTCCTGAGTTCTTAAAACCAGTGGAGCTTAGCCTAGAATTTAAAAATCATCAGGCTTGGCTCTGGGAGAGACTGGAGGGTGCTAAGAAACAGAGTTCCCTCCCCTAAAGGGACAGCATAACAAACAGGCTGTACACATACTGTGTAGAATCAGCAGTTTGAGAAACACCAGGGGCAGATGGGAGGAAGAGCGATTTGCTCATCTCAGAGTGTGGCCTAGAGAGACCGGAAGCACAGGGAGACCTTTCCAGGAAAAAAGGAGCTGGCAGAAGCCATTTCCTCCCCCAACCCCAGCATAAACGACGGCCACCTGTGGGAAAGAGAACAGCCCAGATACTCCTTACCTAAATTGCTTGCATCAAGCCCCAATCCCCCAGGCTTTTCTGGGTCTGTCCTTCCCAATCACACTCTCTCCTCAGTCCTGGTGCTGCAAGCCCCCTCCCCGTAAAGATGAGCGCACACCTTGTTAACACATCTCCTGAACCACATATTTTGCAAAACGTCACTTCCAGCAGCATGGAGGGCTGGTCTCATTTTGCAAACAGACCACTGCACACCTCATGGCCCACAACAGGCAAAGAGAGCCTCCATAGACAATTGGACTGAAGGAAAAAGAGGCCAGGGCTCAACAGGAGAGCACACACAACACACATAGGAGATATGTTTTTGAAGCACCAGGTCCTGAGGAAGAGGGGACAATGTACTTCAGGGCACTATAGGAATTCTTCTTTATAAGGCTATTGTCATTAAGAGCAAGAGAAGTAGGTGACTTTCCTAAAAGAGAAACAGACATAGAGAGTTAAACAAAAGGAGGAGACAGAGAAACATCTCTCAAATGAAAGATCAGGACCAAACCGCAGAAAGAGACCAAAGTGAAATCAATGTAAGAGAATTTAAGTGGAAAGAGAATTTAAAGTAATGGTCACAAAGATACTCAGTGAACTTAAGAGTGGAGGACATCAGTGTGACCCTTAACAAAGAGAGAAAAAACCAATCAGATATCAAGAACAAAATAAATGAAATTAAAAATACACTTGATGGAATAAATAGCAGGCTAGATGAAGCAGAGGAATGAGTTAATGACCTGGAAAACAGAATAATGGAAAATAACCAAGATGAGCAAAAGTGATGAAAGAAAATTGTGTAAATTGATAATAGTCATAGAGAATTCTGACTCCATCAAGTCAGAACATCCACATTATAGGGATCCCAGAAGAAGAGACAAATAAGGAGGCAGAAAATTTATTTGAAGAAATAGTAGCTGAAAACTTCCATAATCTAGGGAAGGACACAGATATCCAGATCCAGGAGGCACAGAGATTCCGCCCCCAACAAAATTCAATGCAAGGAGGTCCACACCAAGACACATAGTAATTAAAATGGCAAAAAGTCGTGATAAAAAAATTTTTGGAAGCAGCAAGAGAAAAGAAACTGTTACATACAAGTGAAACCCCATAAGGCTATAAGTGGATTTTTCAGCAGAAACATTGAATATATCATGCCACATTCTTCCAGACAGCAAAGTGCTGAAGGGAAACATTTAAGGCCCGGAATACTCTATCTAGCAAGGCTATCATTCAGAAGAGAAGGAAGGATAAAGAGTTTTTCAGGCAAACAAAACTGAAGGAGGTTATGACCACTAAACCTGACCTCCAAGAAATAGTAAAAGGGAAACTTCGAGTGGAAAGAAAGATCATAAGTGAGAGTATGAAAAATAAAAAACACAAAAACAGTAAAAAATAAGTATTTCTGTAAATCAGTCAAAGAATTCATAAAATAAAAGGATGCAAAATAGGACACCATACACCTAAAAACGTAGAAGGGAAGAAGAGTAAAAAATGGGCTTAAGCTTAAGTGACCATCAACTTAACATAGACTGCTATATGCAGAAGACATTATATACAAACCTAATGATAACCACAAATCAAAAGCCAGTAATATATATGAAAAAAAAATAAAGAGAAAGGAATCCAAGTATTAAGGAAAGCCAACAAAACATGAAAGAGAGCAAGAAAGGATCAAAGAACATCTATAGACACAACCACAAACCAAGTAACAAAATGGCAATAAAAACATATCTATCAATAATTGCTTTGAATGTAAACTGAACATTCCAGTCAAAAATACACAAGATGACAGAATGCATTACAAAAAAAAAAAAAAAAATAATCCATCTATATGCTGCCTACAAAAGACCAATCTCAGGCTGACAAGAGACCTGCAGATTGGAAGTGAGAGGATGGAGAAACATTTATGATGTAAATGGATGCCAAAAGGTAGCTATACTTATATAGGACATATTGGACTTTAAAACAAAGACTGTAACAAGAGACAAAGAAGGATAAGAAAGGGGACAATCCATCACGAAGATATAATAATTGTACTTATTTATTCACCAAACACAGAAGCACCCAAATACACAAAATGGTTAATAACAAACATAAAGGAACTAGTTGGTAATAATATAATAGTAGGGAACTTAACACTCCACTTACATCAATGAGCAGATCATCTAAACAGAAAATCAACATGAAAACAACAGCTTTGAATGATACAATGAACCAGATGGATTTAGCAGATACATCAGAACATTCCATCCTCAAACAGCAGAATACACACTCTTGTCAAGTGCACGTGGAACATTCTCCACAATAGATCACATATGAGGCCACAAAAGTCTCAACAAATGCAAGAAATCAAAATTATACCTACATCTTTTCTGACCACAATGCTATAACCACAAGAAAAAATCTGGAAAGACCACAAATAACATGGATGTTAATTAACATGTTATTAAATAATGAATGAGTCAACCAAGAAATCAAAAAGCAAATAAAAAATTACATGGAAACAAATGAAAGTGAAAACACAAGAGTCCCAAATATTTGAGATGCAACAAAAGTGGTTCTAAGAAGGAAGTTTATAGCAATAAAAGTCTACCTCAAGAAGCAGGAAAAATCTTAAGAGCTAAGACCTAACCTTACATCTAAAGAAGCTAAAAACAGAACAAACAAAACCCCAAACCAGCAGAAGGAAAGAAATAATGAAGATTAGAGCAGAAATCAATGATCTAGAAACTAAAAAATCAATACAACAGATCAATGAAACCAGATGATTCTTTGAAAAGATGGATAAAACTGATAAACCTCTAGCAAGACTCACTAAAAAAAAAAAAAAAAAAAAAATACAGAACCCAAATAAAGAAAATTACTAATGCAAGAGGATAAATAACATCACAGAAATACAAACAATTGTAACAATATAATGAAAAGCTAGATGCCAATAGACAGCTTAGAAGAAATGGATAAATATCTAGAAACAAATAACCTACCAAAGCTAAAGCAAGAAAAAATAGAAAATTTGAACACATCAATCACCAGCAATTAAATTGAAACAATAATCAAAACTCCCCCCAAACAAAAGTCCAGGACCTGATGGCTTCACAGTGAATTCTACCAAACATATAAAGAAGAGATAATACCATTCTTCTCAAACTATTCCAAAAAATTCAAGAGGAAGGAAAACTTTCAAATTTATTCTGTGAGACCAGTATCACCTTGATACCAAAACTAGATAAAGATACCACACACAAAAAAAGAGAACTACAGGCCAGTATCTCTCACAAATACAGATGCAAAATCCTCAACAAAATATTAGCAAACCAAATTCAACAGTGTATTAAAAAAATCAGATACCACAATTAAGTGGGATTTAAAACTGGGATACAAGAGTGGTTCAATATTTGCAAAGCAATCAATGTGATACATAGCATCAATAAAAGAAATAGTTAAAACCATATGATCATTTCAATAGGTGTTGACAAAATACAACATTCATTCATGATAAAAACTCTCTGCAAAGTAGGCCTAGAGAGAACACATCTCAACATAATAAAGACCTTTATATGAAAACCCACAGCCAACATCATACTCAATGGGGAAAATCTGAGAGCTTTTCCCCCTAAGGTCAGGAACAAGACAACGATGTCCATTCTTAGCACTTTTATTCAACATAGTACTGCAAGTCCTAGCCACATCAATTAGACAACATAAATAAAGGCATCCAAA
This sequence comes from Panthera tigris, assembly GCF_018350195.1. Taxonomy (NCBI): domain Eukaryota; kingdom Metazoa; phylum Chordata; class Mammalia; order Carnivora; family Felidae; genus Panthera; species Panthera tigris. The sequence goes on along the minus strand of NC_056665.1, from coordinate 53,414,495 downwards.
TTTGCAAGGAAGAAGTAGATGACATACAATATATATGTAGACTCCACCAAAAAACCTACTAGAACTGATAAATGAATTCAGTGAAATCGCAGGATACAAAAATCAAGATTACAGAAATCTGTTGTATTCCTATATACTAATAATGAGGCAGCAGAAAGTGAAATAAAGAAAAAAATTCCAGGGGCACCTGGGTGGCTCAGTCTGTTAAACGTCTGACTTCAGCTCAGATCATGATCTCACAGTTTGTGGGTTTGAGCCCCATGTCAGGCTCTGTGCTGACAGCTCAGAGCCTAGAGCCTGCTTCAGAATCTGTGTCTCCCTCTCCCTCTGCCCCTACCCCACTCATGCTCTCTCTCTCTTTCTCTCTCTCTCTCTCAGAAATAAGAATTTTAAAAAAGAAAAAAAATTCCATTTACAATTGCACCAAAACAATAAAATATCTAGGAATAAACAACCAAAGAGCTAAAAGACCCATACTCTGAACACTATAAAACACTGATGAAAGAAAAAGAAGATGACACAAAGAAATGTAAAGATATATGCTCATGGATTGGAAGAATAAATACTGTTAAAATGTGTATACAACCCAAAGCAATCTACAGATTTAATGCAATCCCTATCAAAATAGCAACAGCATTTTTCATAGAACTAGAACAAACAATCCTAAAATTTGTATGGAACCACAAAAGATCTCAAAAATCCAAAGCAATCTTGAAAAAGAAAAAAAAAGCCCTGAAAATATCAAATAATATTACAAGAATTCCAGATTTCAAGTTATATTACAAAGCAGTAGTAATCAAAATACTATGGTTCAGTCATAAAAATAGATACAATGATCAATGGAATAGAGCAGAAAACCCAAAAATCAACCCACAATTATATGGTCAATTAACTGACAAGGGAGGAATGAATGTTCAATAGGAAGCAGTCTCTTCAACAAATGGTGCTGGGAAAACTGGACAGCCACATGCAAAAGAACGAAACTTGACCAGTTTCTTTCACCATACACAAAAATAAACTCAAAATGGATTAAAGACCTAAATTTGAGACCTAAAACCATAAAAATCCCTGAAGAGAGCATAGGCAGTAATGTTGCTGACATTGGCCGTAACAACAAAATTCCTGCACAGGAAGGAAACAATCAACAAAACTAGAATGCAATGTACTTAATGGGAGAAGATATTTGCAAATATCATACCTGATAAAGGGTTGGTATCCAAATATATATAAATAACTTCTACAACTCAACACCAAAAAACATAATCCAATTAAAAAATGGGCGAAAGACATGAAGAGACATTTGTTCCAAAGAAGACATACAGATGGCCAACAGACACATTAAAAGATGCTCAACATCATAAATCATCAGGGAAATGCAAATCAAAACTACAATGAGGCATCACCTTACACCTGTCAGAATGGTTAAAATAAAAAACATAAGAAACAAGTGTTAAAAAGGATGTCAAGAAAAAGGAACCCTGGTGCACTGCTGGTAGGAATGCAAACTGGTGTAGCCACTGTGGAAAACAGTACAGAGGTTTCCCAAAAACAAAAAAATAGAACTACCATATGATCTAGAAACTCCACTACTGGGTATTTACCAAAAAAAAAATGAATACACTAATTCAAAAAGATATCTGCATCCCTATGTTTAATGCAGCATTATTTATAATAGCCAAGATATGGAAACAACTCAAGTGTTGATCCATAGATCAATGGATAAAGAAGATATGATATGGATATTATACATATACATATATATATATACACACACACACACACACACACACACACACACACACACACACTCAGTCATAAAAAAGAATGAAATGTTGCCATTTGCAGTAACATGGATGAGTCTAGAGTGTTTAATGCTAAGTGAACTAAATCAGAGAAAGACAAATACCACATGATTTCACTCCTGTGGAATCCAAGAAACAAAACAAATAAAGAAAAAACAAGGAAAACAAAAAACACAGACTTTTAACTGTAGAAAACAAACTGATGGTTACCAGGGGAGTATGGTAGGGGTTGGGTAAAATAGGTGATGGGGATTAAGAATACACTTAATCATGACCAGCACGGAGAAATGTATAAACTGATCAATCACTATTTTGTACACCTGAAATTAATATAACACTGTATGTGAATTATACTTGAATAAAAAAATGGTAGAAAGAAAGAAAGAAAGAAAGAAAGAAAGAAAGAAAGAAAGAATGAATGAATGAATGAATATATTCTGGAATCAGAAAGAACTGAATGTATACCCTGATCCCATTAGTTTTTAGCTGTGTGACTTTGATCAAATTAACCCCTCTAGGACTTTTTTCTTATAATACATTAATAAAAAAAAATATGTCCTACACTATAAAATTATTATAAATTTTTTTTACTTAAGAAATATAGTGGATACTTGCAGTGAAATCAAGGAAAAGGGGGTTCTGTACCATGCAATAAATATTTGCTCATAAAATTCAAAATTAGTAAATAGCAATATTACTATTATATTAGTCTACCTTGTAAGCACTGTAAGCAAGTTAATATTAGTGGAGAAGAATTAATAATGTATACTTGAGGGGCACCTGGGTGGCTCAGTTGGTTAAGCATCTGACTTCAGTTCAGGTCATGATCTTGTGGTTTGTGAGTTTGAGCCCCGCATCAGGCTCTGTGCTGACTGATTCTGTGTCTCCCTCTCTCTCCACCTTTCCCTGCTCTCTCCTCTCTCTCTCTCTCTCACGCACATACACACACACACACACACACTCTCTCTCTCTCTCTCTCTCTCTCAGAAATAAAGCATTTTTTAAAATTAAAAAATAATAATTTATACTTGACATTAAACATATCCAGTGAAAACATTAAACATATACAGTTGATACAAATAAAACTATTGCAAATATTATGAAAAAGACACATTTTAATAGGATAGGAAAAACTAATAGCAAAGAAATATGGTAAGATGATCAACCTTATTAATAATCAGGGAAATGCACTTTAAGAACAAAATGAGATACAATTTCAGACCACTAGACAGGCAAAAACTAAATCTGATAATAATTGATAGGGCTACATATTGGTATAACCTCTTTGAAAACCATTAACATTACCTAGAAAGTTAAATTTTCATACACTCTATGATCCAAGTGATTTCACTTCTAAATATATATGCTAGACAAACTCACATATATCTGCAAGAATGTCTACATAATGTTGATCATAATAGCAAAAAATCTGGAAACGATCAAATGTCCATCAACAGGGCAATAGATAAATTACAGTACCTTCACACATATCATATGCTAAGTGAAATTATAGCTACATATAAAAATATGGATGAATTTTAAAAATAATACAATGAAAAAAGAAACTTGCCAAAGTCTAAAAAATATAATGCATTTTTATAAAGCTAAAACACAAAGAGTCTAAGCAATAATTTATAAATATATACAATAAAATGATATTAAACAGTCAAGAAAATAATAAGCATTAAATTGAGGATACTATAACCTCAAGAGGATAAGGCAAGAGAATGGATTCTCCGGAGCCAAGTGTAAACGAGAGGCCCGTGGAAGAGGGTAGGAAGGGCGGAGAGGCAGTGCACGCTACACGGACTGGCAGGAAGGAGCCGGGGTGGAGGGGCAGACCACCGGCAAAGCAGAACCCCCAAGTCTGGCTTGCAAAAACGGAGGGGCCGGACAGAGTGTGTTTGAACAGCAAGTGAGAGTTAACATCTGGAAGGTTATAAGCTAACAGCTCTGCTCGGAGAGCAGGAGGGCTGGAGGACAACGGGAGGGAGAGTTGTTGCGCCCCGGAAGAAAGGCGCTCACCAGCACCATCTCCCTCACCCATCTCCCAGCCAAAATCCAAAAGGGAACCAGTTCCTGCCAGGGAACTTGCTTGCACCACGCAAACACCCAACGCTGTGCTTCTGCGGATCCATACCTCCAGCGGCAGGTCTGACTCCCTCCTGGTGCTGCAGGGCCCCTCCTGAAGCGGATCTCCGAAGGAAAAGCGAGCTGAGCCTGCCCCTCCCGCCCCTGTGCACCTTGCCGATCCACCCCAGCTAATACGCCAGATCCCCAGCACCACAAGCCTGACAGTGTGCAAGTAGCCCAGACAGGCCACACCACCCCACAGTGAATCCCACCCCTAGGAGAGGGGAAGAGAAGGTACACACCAGTCTGACTGTGGCCCCAGCGGTGGGCTGGGGGCAGACATCAGGTCTGACTGCAGCCCTGCCCACCAATGCAAGTTATTCAAGACAGCACAGGGGAAGTGCCCTGTAGTTCTGCACCACTCCAGGGACTATCCAAAATGACGAAATGGAAGAATTCCCCTCAAAAGAATCTCCAGGAAATAACGACAGCTAATTAAAAGAATCTCCAGGAAATAACGACAGCTAACAAACTGATCAAAAAGGATTTAAACAATATAATAGAAAGTGAATTTAAAATAATAGTCATAAAATTAAACGCTGGGCTTGAAAACAGTTTAGAGGACAGCAGAGAATCTATTGCTACAGATATCAAGGGACTAAGAAACAGCCAGGAGGAGCTAAAAAATGCTGTAAATGAGCTGCAAAATAAAATGGAGACAACCACAGCTCGGATTGAAGAGGCAGAGGAGAGAATAGGTGAACTAGAAGATAAAATTATGGAAAAAGAGGAACCTGAGAAAAAGAGAGATAAAAAAATCCAGGAGTATGAGGGGAAAATTAGAGAACAAAGTGATGCACTAAAGAGAAATAATCTACGCATAATTGGTATTCCAGAGGAGGAAGAGAGAGGGAAAAGTGCTAAAGATGTATTTGAAGAAAAAATAGCTGAGAACTTCCCTGATCTGGGGAAGGAAAAAGGCATTGAAATCCAAGAGGCACAGAGAACTCCCTTCAGATGTAACTTGAATCAATCTTCTGCACAACATATCATAGTGAAACTGGCAAAATACAAGGATAAAGAGAAAATTCTGAAAGCAGCTAGGGATAAACGTGCTCTAACATATAAAGGGAGACCGATAAGACTCGTGACGGATCTCTCTACTGAAACTTGGCAGGCCAGAAAGGAATGACAGGAAGTCTTCAATGTGATGAACAGAAAATATATGCAGCCGAGAATCCTTTATCCAGCAAGTCTGTCATTTAGAATAGAAGGAGAGATAAAGGTCTTCCCAAACAAACAAAAACTGAAGGAATTTGTCACCACTAAACCAGCACTACAAGAGATCCTAAGGTCGATCCTGTGAAATAAAGTAACAGAGACATCGCTACAAGCGTGAAACCTACAGACATCACAATGACTCTAAAGTCATATCTTTCTATAATAACACTGAATGTAAATGGACTAAATGTGCCAACCAAAAGACATAGGGTATCAGAATGGATAAAAAAACAAGACCCATCTATTCGCTGTCTACAAGAGACTCATTTTAGACCTGAGGACACCTTCAGATTGAAAGTGAGGGGATGGAGAACTATCTATCATGCTACTGGAAGTCAAAAGAGAGCTGGAGTAGCCATACTTATATCAGACAAACTAGACTTTAAATTAAAGGCTATAACAAGAGATGAAGACGGGCATTATATAATAATTACAGGGTCTATCCATCAGGAAGTGCTAACAATTATAAATGTCTATGCACCGAATACGGAAGCCCCCAAATATATAAAACAATTACTCACAAACATAAGCAACCTTATTGATAAGAATGTGGTAACTGCAGGGGACTTTAACACCCCACTCACAGCAATGGATAGATCATCTAGACACATGGCCAGTAAAGAAACAAGGGCCCTGAATAATACATTGGATTAGATGGACTTGACAGATATATTTAGAACCCTCCATCCCAAAGCAACAGAATATACTTTCTTCTCGAGTGCACATGGAACATTCTCCAAGATAGATCACATACTGGGTCACAAAATAGCCCTTCATAAGTATACAAGAATTGAGATCATACCATGCATACTTTCAGACCACAATGCTATGAAGCTTGAAATCTACCACAGGAAAAAGTCTGGAAAACCTCCAAAAGCATGGAGGTTAAGGAACACCCTACTAAAGAATGAATGGGTCAACCAGGCAATTAGAGAAAAAATTTAAAAATATATGGAAGCAAATGAAAATGAAAATACAACAATCCAAACGCTTTGGGATGCAGCAAAGGAAGTCCTGAGAGGAAAATACATTGCAATCCAGGCCTGTCTCAAGAAACAAGAAAAACCCTAAATACAAAATCTAACAGCACACCTAAAGGAAATAGAAGCAGAACAGCAAAGACACCCCAAACCCAGCAGAAGAAGAGAAATAATAAACATCAGAGCAGAAATAAACAATATAGAATCTAAAAAAACTGTAGAGCAGATCAGTGAAACCAAGAGTTGGTTTTTTGAAAAAATAAACAAAATTGATAAACCTCTAGCCAGGCTTCTCAAAAAGAAAAGGGAGATGACCCAAATAGATAACATCACGAGTGAAAATGGAATTATTACAACCAATCCCTCAGAAATACAAGCAATTTTCAGGGAATACTATGAAAAACTATATGCCAACAAACTGGACAACCTGGAAGAAATGGACAAATTCCTAAACACCCACACACTTCCAACACTCAGTCAGGAGGAAATAGAAAGCTTGAACAAACCCATAACCAGAGAAGAAATTGAATCAGTCATCAAAAATCTCCCACCAAATAAGAGTCCAGGACCAGATGGCTTCCCAGGGGAGTTCTACCAGACGTTTAAAGCAGAGATAATACCTATCCTTCTCAAGCTATTCCAAAAAATAGAAAGGGAAGGAAAACTTCCAGACTCATTCTATGAAGCAGTATTACTTTGATTCCTAAACCAGACAGAGACCCAGTAAAAACAGAGAACTACAGGCCAATATCCCTGATGAATATGGATGCAAAAATTCTCAATAAGATACCAGCAAATCGAATTCAACAGCATATAAAAAGAATTATTCACCATGATCAAGTGGGATTCATTCCTGGGCTGCAGGGCTGGTTCAACATTCGCAAATCAATCAACGTGATACATCACATTAATAAAAGAAAAGATAAGAACCATATGATCCTGTCAATCGATGCAGAAAAAGCATTTGACAAAATTCAGCATGCTTTCTTAATAAAAACCCTCAAGAAAGTCAGGATAGAAGGAATATTCTTAAAGATCATAAAAGCCATTTATGAAAAGCCCACAGCTAACATCATCCTCAATGGGGAAAAACTGAGAGCTTTTCCCTGAGATCAGGAACACGACAGGGATGTCCACTCTCACCGCTGTTGTTTAACATAGTGTTGGAAGTGCTAGCATCAGCAATGAAACAACAAAAGGAAATCAAAGGCATCAAAATTGGCAAAGATGAAGTCAAGCTTTCACTTTTTGCAGATGACATGATATTATACATGGAAAACCCGAGAGACTCCACCAAAGTCTGCTAGAACTGATGCATGAATTCGGCCAAGTCGCAGGATACAAAATCAATGTACAGAAATCAGTTGCATTCTTATACACTAATAATGAAGCAACAGAAAGACAAATAAAGAAACTGATCCCATTCACAATTGCACCAAGAAGCATAAAATAACCTAGGAATAAACCTAACCAAAGATGTAAAAGATCTGTATGCTGAAAACTATAGAAAGCTTATGAAGGAAATTGAAGAAGATACAAAGAAATGGAAAAACATTCCGTGCTCATGGGTTGGAAGAATAAATATTGGCAAAATGTCAATACTACCCAAAGCTATCTACACATTCAATGCAATCCCAATCAAAATCGCACCAGCATTCTTCTCGAAGCCAGAACAAGCAATCCTAAAATTCATATGGAACCACAAAAGGCCCCGAATAGCCAAAGTAATTTTGAAGAAGAAGACCAAAGCAGGAGGCTTCACAATCCCAGACTTTAGCCTCTACTACAAAGCTGTCATCATCAAGACAGCATGGTATTGGCACAAAAACAGGCACATAGACCAATGGAATAGAATGGAAACCCCAGAACTAGACCCACAAAAGGATGGCCAACTAATCTTTGACAAAGCAGGAAAGAACATTCAATGGAAAAAAGACCGTCTCTTTAACAAATGGTGCTGGGAGAACTGGACAGCAACATGCAGAAGGTTGAAACTAGACCACTTTCTCACACCATTCACAAAAATAAACTCAAAATGGATAAAGGACGTGAATGTGAGACAGGAAACCATCAAAACCCTAGAGGAGAAAACAGGAAAAGACCTCTCTGACCTCAGCCGCAGCAATTTCTTACTTGACACATCCCCAAAGGCAAGGGAATTAAAAGCAAAAAGGAACTCTTGGGACCTCATGAAGATAAAAAGCTTCTGCACAGCAAAGGAAACAATCAACAGAACTAAAAGGCAACCAACGGAATGGGAAAAGGTATTTGCAAATGACATATCGGACAAAGGGCTAGTATCCAAAATCTGTAAAGAGCTCACCAAACTCCACACCCGAAAAACAAATAATCCAGTGAAGAAATGGGCAGAAAACATGAAGAGACACTTCTCTAAAGAAGACATCTGGATGGCCAACAGGCACATGAAAAGATGCTCAATGTCGCTCCTCATCAGAGAAATACAAATCAGAACCACCCTCAGATATCACCTCACGCCAGTCAGAGGGGCCAAAATGAACAAATCAGGAGACTATAGATGCTGGAGAGGATGTGGAGAAGTAGGAACCCTCTTGCACTGTTGGTGGGAATGCAAACTGGCGCAGCCACTCTGGAAAACAGTGTGGAGGTTCCTCAAAAAATTAAAAATAGACCTACCCTATGAGCCAGCAGTAGCACTGCTAGGAATTTACCCAAGGGATACAGGAGTACTGATGCATGGGGGCACTTGTACCCCAATGTTTATAGCAGCACTCTCAACAATAGCCAAATTATGGAAAGAGCCTAAATGTCCATCAACTGATGAATGGATAAAGAAATTGTGGTTTATATACACAATGGAGTACTACGTGGCAACGAGAAAGAATGAAATATGGCCCTTTGTAGCAACGTGTACGGAACTGGAGAGTGTTATGCTAAGTGAAATAAGCCATACAGAGAAAGACAGATACCACATGTTTTCACTCTTATGTGGATCCTGAGAAACTTAACAGGAACCCATGGGGGAGGGGAAGGAAAAAAGAAAAAAAGAGAGAGGTTAGAGTGGGAGAGAGCCAAAGCATAACAGACTTTTTAAAAAAGGAGAACAAACTGAGGGCTGATGGGGGGTGGGAGGGAAGGGAGGGTGGGTGATGGGTATTGAAGAGGTCATCTTTTGGGATGAGCACTGGGTGTTTAATGGAAACCAATTTGACAATAAATTTCATATATTTAAAAAAGAGGATAGGGCAAAAGATAGAGGGAAAGAGCATACAGATAGATTTAACTGTACTGGTTAAGGTTTTTTTTTTTTAATTTTTTTTAACATTTATTTATTTTTGAGACAGATAGAGACAGAGCATGAGCAGGTGAGGGTCATAGAGAGAGGGAGACACAGAATCCGAAACAGGCTCCAGGCTCTGAGCTGTCAGCCCAGAGCCCGATGCAGGGCTCAAACTCACGGACCACGAGATCATGACCTGAGCCAAAGTTGGACACCCAACCGACAGCCACCCTGGTGCCCCTGTACTGGTCATGTTTAAATTTATAAGTTCGGTGATAATTTCACAGTTATTCATATTATGCTTAATGACTTCCATATATCTGACATATAGTCCTTTGTATTTATCGAATATCACATAATGACATTCAAAAGAAAAAGAAAGGGATAGAAAATATACAAAGAATATCATCCAAAAGAAAGCTGGCATAGTTTTATCAATATTAGGCTAGATAAATTAGTCTAATATTTCACTTAAAGTGAAATGCATTATTATGAATAGAAGATTCTCCGTATGATAAAACGAACAATTCACTAGATTGTTCTGGTGAATTGTACAATTCACTAGATTGCACTAGATACAAAATTGCACACATAGCTTCAAATTATAGAAATTAAACATGACAATTACTAGAAAATTTTGACCAAAATCCAATCTTTTAACACACATCCTTCAGTTATTTTGAAAAAGCAAACGGGCGCCTGGGTGGCTCGGTCGGTTAAGCGTCCGAATTCGGCTCAGGTCATGATCTCGCGGTCTGTGAGTTCGAGCCCTGCGTCGGGCTCTGTGCTGACCGCTCAGAGCCTGGAGCCTGTTTCGGATTCTGTGTCTCCCTCTCTCTCTGCCCCTCCCCTGTTCATGCTCTGTCTCTCTCTGTCTCAAAAATAAATAAACGTTAAAAAAAAATTTTTTTTTAATAAAATAAAAAAGAAAAAAAAAAAGAAAAAGCAAACAAAAACTTATTAAGAGTATATAATATCTGAACAACACAATTAATAAATTATATCTAAATGAAATATGGAACCCTGAATCTAATTTAAAAAATCCTTTCAAGCACACATAAATCTCGGCCACAAGGCAAATATCAACACATGCCAAGAATAAATAACATTTGGACCACATTTCCTAATAAGAATGCACTTAAGTTAGAAGTTAGCAACAAAACAATGATTTAAAAAACCATGTTTGTGGGGGCCTGCATGGCTCAGTCAGTTAAGCTTCCAACTCTTGATTTCAGTTTAGGTCATGATCTCACAATTCGTGAGCTCGAGTCCTACATCGGGCTCTGCGCTGACAGCACTGAGCCTGGTTGGATTCTCTGTCTCTCTTTGCCCCTTGTCCTCTCGTGCTTTCTCTCTTAAATAAATAAACTTAAAAAAAAATCATGTTTGGATGTATCATGTAAATGGATGTCAAAACAAAGTCAGAGTAGCAGGATTTATATCGGACAAACTAGACTTTATTCTTGTATTTTTTTTTTTATCCTGCTTTGGTAACAGAGTATACTGGCCTCATAGAATGATTGTGAATGTGTTGCCTCTATTCCATTATTTGTAAGATTTTGATAAAAATTGTAGTAATTATTGGTTTAAATGTTTGATAGAATTTGTCAATGAAATCTTGTGGTCTTGGGCTTTTCTCTGCTGGCAGATTCTTGATTCCTAATTCAACTTTCATTCATGCTTTTGGTCTAAGATTTCCTACTTCTTGAATTCAAGATTGATGATTCAATCATGGTAACTTGGACGTTATCTGATTTTTTTTTCACTCTAAGTTATCTGATTTGTTAGTATATAATTGTTTATAGCAATCTGTTATACTATATTTCTGTGGTTCTGCTATATTGTTTTCTCTTCCATTTCTCATTTTGGTGTTTGAGTATTCTCTCTTTTTTTGTCTTAGTTACAGTAGTTAAAGCATTGCCATTTTCCTTATTTTTTATTGTTTGCAAAACTGGTCATTACTTTCAATGTCATGTTATTGATTATTCTGGTCTATTTTATCTCTGATTTTCCTCTGTTATTTCCCTCCTCTACTAAATTTCAGCTAAGTTTCCTTTTTTTCTAGTTTCTTATGGTGTAACATTCAATTTTTTCTTAATAGAAGCATTTATAGCATAAATTTCACTCTAACATCTGCTTTTGATGCATCCTGTAGGTTTTGGAATATTGTGTTTTCTTTTTCTTTTGCTATAGGACATATTTTGATTTGCAGTTTGATTTCTTATTTGGTCCACTGCTTGTGTAGTGTGTTGCTTAATTTTTAAATATTTAATATTTACATTGTAGATATTCCAGCTTTGTTTTATTGTTGATCGTTGCTTTTGTACAAAAGACTGTGGTTGGAAAATAGACTTGGTATGATTTTAGACTTTTTTTTAAGTTTATTTACTTAGAGAGACAGCATGAGCAGGGGAGGGGCAGAGAGAGAATCTCAAGCAGGATTTCCGCTGACCGTGCAGAGCCTGATGTAGGGGCTCCAGCTCACAAACCAAGAGATCATACCCTGAGCTGAAATCAAGAGTCAGATGCTTGACTGAGCCACCCAGGTGCCGGATGATTTCAGTCCTTCTTAGGTCTGCAATACTTGTTAGGTCTCTTTTTTATGTGATTTAACCAGGGGTTTCTTCTGTATGTGCTTGAGGAAAAGGTCTTGGATGGAATGTTTTATATATATCTTTTAGAACCATGTATTCTGAGGTATACTTCAGGTAAGAAATGTTCTTGTTGAAAAAAATAGCTTAGGGTACTTGTTTAAACTAAAGTATATCAGGGGCAACTGGGGAGCTCAGTTAAGCACCCAACTTTAGCTCAGGTCACCATCTCACAGTTCCTAGGTTCAAGCCCTACATCAGGTTCTGTGCTGACAACTCAGAGTCTGGAAACTGGTTCAGATTCTGTGTCTCCCTCTCTCTCTCTCTCTCTCTCTCTCTCTCTCTGCACCTCCCTCGCTCATTCTCTGTGTCTGAAAAATAAAATAAACCTTAAAAATTTTTTAAAAATAAAGTATATCAGAGGGGAAGTGGGGATGGGTGAAACAGGTGAATAAGATTAAGAATATACTCATGATGAGCACTGAGTAATGTTTCGAATTTTTGAATCATATTGTACACCTGTTTATATAAACACAGTATATTTTCTATACTGGGGTTGAAATTAAAAATATTTTAAAAATCATGTATGGAATTTTTTTACTAGTGGATAAAAAAACACTGTGGATAAAAACACTAGTGGATAAAAAAACACCTCTAACTAGTGGATAAAAAAACACTGTGTGTGTGTGTGTGTGTGTGTGTGTGTGTGTATTCATTCATCCCCATACATTTGAAGACATAGAAAAGGGACAATTTTATTTTTTAATTCCAGTTAGTTGGGGCACCTGGGTGGCTTAGTTTGTTGAGCATCTGACTTCAGCTCAGGTCATGATCTCATGGTTCACGAGTTCAAGCCCCACGTTGGGCTCTGTGCTGACAGCTCAGAGCCTGGAGCCTGCTTCAGATTCTGTGTCTTTCTCTCTCTCTCTGCCCCTCCCCCACTCATGCTCTGTCTCTTTCAAAAATAAATAAAAACAAATAAATAAATTCAAGTTAGTTAATCTACAGTGTAATATTAGTTTCAGGTGTACAATTTAGTGATTCACAACACCTGGTGCTCATCACAGCAAGGGCAGTAATTAATCCCCATCACCTATTTCAACTATCTCCCCACCCACCTCCCCCCTGTTAACAATCAATTTGTTCTTTATAGTTAAGAGTCTGTTTCAGGGCTCCTAAGTGGCTCAGTAGGTTATTGGTATGAATCTTGATTTTGGATCAGGTCATAATCTCATGGTTCGTGGGTTAGAGCTCCACATCCCCCCAGTCTGCAGCCTGCTTGGGATTCTCTTTCTCTCCCCCTCTTTTTGCCCCTCCCCTGCTCATGCTCTCAAAAATAAACATTTTTTTAAAAGAGTCTGTTTCTTGGTTTGCTTCTTTTTTCTTCCTATAATCATTTGCTTTGCTTCTTAAATTCCACATTTGAGTGAAATCATATGGTATTTGTCTTTCTCTGACTTATTTCATTTCACATAATATACTCTAGTTTCTTTTTTTTATTTTTGAGAGAGACAGAGCATGAGTAGGGGAGGGGCAGAGAGAGAAGGAGACACAGAATCACAAGCAGGTTCCAACCTCTGAGCTGTCAACACAGACCCTGACACTGGGCTTGAACCCATGAACCATGAGATCATGACCTGAGCTGAAGCTGGACACTTAACCAACTGAGCTATCCAGGTGCCCCAACATACTCTAGTTTCATCCATGTCATTGCAAATGGCAAGATCTAATTCTTTTTGATGGCTGAGTAATATTCCATTGTGTGTGTGTGTGTGTGTGTGTGTGTGTGTGTGTGTGTAATATTTTCTTTCTCCATTCATTAGTCAGTAGACATTTGGACTCTTTCCATAATTACTATTGTAAATAATGCTGCTATCAACATCAAGGGTGTATGTATCCCTTTCAATTAGCATTTTTATGTTAGTATTTTTACATTCTTTGAGTAAATAAATACGTAGTAGCACAATTGCTGGATCATAGGGTAGTTCTATTTTTTTTTTAATTTTTAAAAAATTTTTATTTTTTGAGGAAGAGTGAAAGTGCACGTGACCAGGGGAGGGGCAAAGGAAGGGAGAGAGAGAATGATGAAGACAAACTCCATACCTTTTATGAAAAGTTAATGGCCACAGAAGGTGCTGCTGATGCTCTGGGTGAAGAATGGAAGGGTATGTGGTCCAAATCAGTGGTGGAAATGACAAAGAGAGCTTCTCCATGAAGCAGGGTGTCTTGACCCATGGCTCTGTCTGCCTGCTGCTGAGTAAGGGGCATTCCTGCTACCGACCAAGGAGGACTGGGGGGAAGAAGCGCGAATCTGTTCGGGGTTGCACTGTGGCTACCAATATCAGTGTTCTCAACTTGATCATTGTGGAAAAGGGGGAGAAGGATATTCCTGGACTCACTGATACTACTGTGCCTCATCACCTGGGGCCCAAAAGAGCTCGCAGAATCTGCAAACTTTTCAATCTCTTTAAAGATGACGATGTCCGCCAGTATGCTATAAGGAAGGCCCTAAACAAAGATAAGAAACCAAGAACCAAAGCACCCAAGATTCAACGTCTTGTTATTCCACGTGTCCTCCAACACAAACATCGGCGTACTGCTTTGAAGAAACACGATACTAAGAAAAATAAGGAAGAGGCTGCAGAAAATGCTAAATTTTTGGCCAAGAGAATGGAGGAGGCCAAAGTAAAATGCCAGGAACAGACTGCCAAGAGACAGAGGCTGTCCTCTCTGAGAGCTTCTACCTCTGAGTCTGAGTCCAGTCAAAAAGGAGATTTTTCTAAGAGTAACAAATAAGAGCAGACATCAAAAACAAAATAAAACGAGTTGGGCACTTAACCGACTGAGCCACCCAGTGTCCCTAATTTTTTGAGGAAACTTCACACAGTTTTCACAGGGGCAGCACCAAGTTTGCATTCCCACCAGTAGTGGTAAATGACCAGTTTTTGTTTTTTTTTATTTTTTTTTTTTATCGCTAAGCATACTTTTTTTTTTTATTTTTTTTAAATATGAAATTTATTGAGCGCCTGAGTGGCTCAGTCAGTTAAATATGAAATTTATTGCCAAATTGGTTTCCATACAACACCCAGTGGTGCCCTCTCAATACCCATCACCCACTTTCGCCTCCCTCCCACCCCCCATCAACCCTCAGTTTGTTCTGTTTTTAAGAGTCTCTTATGGTTTGTCTCCCTCCCTCTCTAACTTTTTTTTCCTTCCCCTCCCCCATGGTCTTCTGTTAAGTTTCTCAGGATCCACATAAGAGTGAAAACATATGGTATCTGTCCTTCTCTGTATGACTTATTTCACTTAGCATAACACTCTCCAGTTCCATCCACGTTGCTACAAAAGGCCACATTTCATTCTTTCTCATTGCCAAGTAGTATTCCATTGTGTATATAAACCACAACTTATTTATCCATTCATCAGTTGATGGACATTTAGGCCCTTTCCATAATTTGGCTATTGTTGTAAGTGCTGCTATAAACATTGGGGTACAAGTGCCCACATCAGCACTCCTGTATCCCTTGGGTAAATTCCTAGCAGTGCTATTGCTGGGTAGTAGGGTAGATCTATTTTTAATTTTTTGAGGAACCTCCACACTGTTTTCCAGAGTGGCCTCACCAGTTTGCATTCCCACCAGCAGTGCAAGAGGGTTCCCATTTCTCCACACCTTGCCAGCATCTATAGTCTCCTGATTTGTTCATTTTGCCCCCTCTGACTAGTGTGAGGTGATATCTGAGTGTGGTTTTGATTTGTATTTCCCTGATGAGGAGTGACGTTGAGCATCTTTTCATGTGCCTGTTGGAAAATGGCCAGTTTTAAACAGAACTTTAAATATCGTGTTAAGGTTAAAAAAAAAAAGCTTTTAGAAGACTCTAGGTAAATGTCTTTGTGATCTTTGGGTAATTCGTGGCATTTTCACTCAATAGAATACTATACAGCAATGAGAACCAACAACTACAGTGTACACAATATGAATGAATTCTGCAGAATTTTTAGTGGAAAGAGCCAGACACAAAAAGAGTACCTGCTGTATTATCTTGTTTGTTTTTAAAATTTTTTTAAATCTTTATTTTGACAGAGAAAATGCGACTGGGGGAGCAACACACAGAGAAGGAGAAGACACAGAATCAGAAGCAGGCTCCAGGCTCCGAGCTGTCAGTGCAAAGCCTGACGTGGGGCTGGAACTCAACGACGTGCCAGATTATGACCTGAGCCAAAGTTGGACACTCAGGTGACTGAGCTATCCAGGTGCCCCTACAGTATTTTATTCTTAGCATTGGTGGAGGATAATGTGAACGCTTATTATGTTGTCTCTTCTGTGCCTGAAATATTTCAAAATCTCAAAAATAGTCTTTCTAAAAACTTCAAGAGGGTTGAAGGAAGTAAACACTGTTAGCATGTTTGCTACTTTCAAATATTGGGAGGGACATCATGTATAAGAAAGAAAAAGACTTGGGACAAATGGAAGAAATTATGAGGAGAAAGTCAGACTTTTATGAACTATCAGAGGCAACATGAAATAGTGGCAAGATCAGAACTGTCTGGAGCCAGCCCGCCTCACTTCAGATCTTGGCTCTGTCCTCTTAGGCTGTATGATTGGGGCAGTTTATTTAACCCGACTGTTCTGTTTCCCATCCTGTAAAAGGGGGATAATAATAGTCCTTACCTCACAGGGCTATAGAAGGACTAAAGGATATTTGCAAAGTGTTGAGAACAGTGCCAGATACATAACAGGCACTATACATTTGTAAAGTAAGTCAAAACAAATCTGACAGATAAAGAGCCTACCTTGCAAAGCAGTAAGCTCTTCAAGGGCTTGTGCAAAGGCTGGAAAAATCTCAATTAAGGATGATGTAGAGGTATCCATTTCTGGTCTAGAGAAGTACTTCTCAAACTTCCATAGGCATTTGAATCACATAGGGATCTTGCTAAAATGCATGTTCTGAGTCACTAAGTCTGGGGTGAGCCTGAGATTCTTTATATCTGAAAGTCACGCTAATGCTGCAGGGCTTCCGAGAACAACAGCTTTAGGAACAGAGCTCTAAACGGCCTTTCCCTGTGGCCGTACATCATAGTTACAAAGATGCTTAGTTCTTACTTCTGATCAGTCATCAATTTCCAGTAAATTCTAAATATATTTGTCTTTCAAAAGCAACTTTTGGCCCCTCAGTTAACAATTTGTATGTTTCTTTAAATGTTTATTTGGGGGGGGGGTTGCGGATAGGGGCAGAGAGAGAAGGAGACAGAGGATCTGAAGCAGGCTCCAGGCTCTGCACTGACAGCAGTGAGCCTGACACAGGCTTCGAACTCCCGAACCAGGAGATCATGACCCGAACTAAAGTCAGACGCTCAACTGACTGAGCCACCCAGGAACCCCTTAACTAATAGTAATTTAAACACTGGAAGGCCTACCAATTTATAGGAGGTTTGGGGCAAATCTTTTCATACAAATTTGTATCTTCTCATAATGTTGATAATTATATACTCTTTTACAAATTCAGCTTTCTGACTTTGGATTTTCATAAAGAACAAACACTTATAATGAGAAATTTAAACAGTAAAATATAGGGGAGGCAGTTTCTATATCATTCTGGAATTCACAGTAGAAGCTATATTTGATCTGATAGAGGATGTCACTTTAGATTTCCAGTAGGGAAGTAAATGAAAGAAAACCACATGTGAGAGCAGGATAGATAAGAAAGAAGGAGACTGTCAAGGCTTAAACTAAGAAAAAATGGGGGCACGTGGGTGTCTCAGTCAGCTAAGCATCTGACTTTGGCTCAGGTCATGGTCTCGCAGTTCATGGGTTCGAGCCCGGCATTGGTCTCTGTGCTGACAGCTTGGAGCTTGGAGCCTGCTTTGGATTGATTCTGTGTCTCCCTCTCTCTGCCTCTCCCCTACTTGTACTCATTCTCTCTCTCTCAAAAAATCAATAAACATTTAAAAATATTTTTAAAAAAGAAACAAGGATCATTTTTTAAAGGTTGGAGGTATGGTTCTGAGAGGTTAAACAGGTTAAAAAGTGGGATGGACATTTTATAATGTATTAATTCAATAAGCTCAATAGGAGAATTAGATGTCTGTGTATCAGAGGACCCTGGTGAAGCATAGTGGGCTCTGCTGGGAGCTCTTTGATGCGCTCTGGGCCCAGCTGGACCCCCCAGGTTCAAGGGGAAATCAGGGTGTGTACTCAATCACTCTTAATACGTGATCCAGAAAAGAAACCCAGAGAATGGCTTGGTGCCTGGGGATGGTCGACATTGTAGGAAGCTCTGGATGATTTGGTATGAATTATACTCCACACTTTCCTTCCTTCAGGGAATCCTCAGTGACAGTTGACTTAGAGCCAAAGGGAACCCCTAGAGTTTCCTGAGGACTGGATAACTATAGACTGGCTATAGAGTGTCTCATGAATATTCAACACAAAGCTGCTGAAACTAACTTCTGCTGCCCCACAGCCCAACCTGCAAGTACCCCCAGATCTGAACTAGCCAATGAGTGGGGGGAAAGCCAGCAGGCAATGGACAGGACATTTTATTCTGTCATTTTTCTACTGTTCTAAGTCAAAGCAAAAAGTTCCAGGCTCTGTATTTTGCTTTAAAAAGAATATAGGAGAAGTGAGGGAAAGATAAGAGTAGGCATTCAAGGGATGCCTGGGTTAAGTGTCCAAATTTAGCTCAGGTCATGATCTCACAGTTTGTGAGTTTGAGCCCCATATCGGGCTCTGTGGTGAAAGCTCAGATGTGCTCAGATTCTGAGTCTCCCTCTCTCTCTCTGCCTCTCCCTGGCTCACTCTTGTGCTTCTCTCTCTCTCTCTCTCTCTCTCTCTCTCCCTCTCTGTCTCAACAGTAAATGTTAAAAAAATAAAAATAAAAAAGAATAGGCATTCGAGTAGATAATTCTATAATTTTCTTTAAATGTTTGTTATTTTTAAATAGTTTCAGTATTTTACTCACCACAACCGCACAGAGGTTATATTTAGGGTGTTTCCGAAAAACTGGACAAATATAAGGACTAAGGTCCAAGTTTGTGAGTGGATAATGAATATCTGTCCTCAGTTTTCTTTTCATTGTACCCAGAATGTCAAATCTGGAGAGAGAATAAATGTGCAAAATACAAAGTAAGTTTGTAAATGACTCATTAGTGAAGTCTACATACCTTGGTAAATTCCAAGTACAGTTAAAAGTACTTTCTTACAAAGGTAATTTGGCACAGACCTGTACATAATTTTCCTTATCTATGTATACTTATAATCTCCACATTCCTTAGTGTCACCAGAACTGACACTGTTTGGGCCAGGGGTATGAGTCAGAGGGTAAGACATCACAGAATCAATCCAGTGAGAAGGCAACAGGGAAAAAGCCAGGCTTGACATCAGGGAGTAGAAATGACTTTGACTGACTCAGCTTTTCCTTATTGCTTTTTAGCACATGTTGTCTTGGCAATGCCCTTTTACCAGCTCTGAGGTTTGTTTTTTTAATGTTTATTTTTGAGGGGGGGGGAGCATGAGCGTGGAGCATTGGGGGGGGGGGTAGTGGTGGCAGACACAGAGGAAAACATAGAATCTGAAGCAAGCTCCACGCTAATCAAGTTGTCAGCACAGAGCCCAACATGGGGCTCAAACCCATGAACCATGAGATCATAACTTGAGCCAAAGTCAGACATTTAAACAACTGAGCCACTCAGGCACATCTCCAGCTCTGAAGGTTTTTTGTTTTTTGTTTTTAATGTGTATTTATTTTAGAGAGAGCACATGAGCAGGGGAGGAGCAGAGAGAGAGAGAGAGAGAAACACAGAATCAGAAGCAGGCTCCAGTCGCTAAGCTGTCAGCACAGAGCCTGACATGGGGCCCAAACACACGAACTGTGAGATCATGACCTGAGCTGACGTTGGACAATTAACAAACTGAGCCACCCAAAGCACCCCTCTGAGGTTTTAATGTATCTTTAATAAGATAAAATTTTCTGTGAATCTTGTCACATTCTCGAATTGTTATACAGATCAGCAGTTCCCAAATTTGAACTCCTATCATCATCACTGGAGTTTTTTCAAAAATTATGTTTATTTTAGAAAAATGGCTGATTTAGGCCTGGGGCAGGAAAATTATTGCATGACCATGCTTATGTACCATAGCAAAAGAAAGGAAGATTTATACCCATATAAAAACCTATATGCTAATGTTTGTAGCAGCTATATTCATATCTGCCACAAATTGCTATCAGCCCAAACGTTCATCAACTGATGAATGAATAAACAGTTGTGATACATTCACGAAAGGGAATACTACACAGCAAGAGAAAGGAAAGATCCACTAACTGATGCCACAACACAAATTAATCTCAGAAACATTATGTTAAGTGAAAGAAGCGGAACTCAAAAACAAACAAAAAAAAACCAAAACCAAAACCAAAAACAAAAAACAAAACCACACATGGTATAAAATAGGACATTCTGGAAAAGGCAAAACTATAAAGACAGAAATCTGATCAGATGATTCCAGAGGCTGAGGGTAGGAGAAAGGGTGGATTATAACAAAATGTTTTGGGGTGACAGACATACTCTGTATGTTGGCTGTGATGGTTACATGACTGCATGTATTTGTCAAAATTCATAGAACTGTACACCTAAAATGGATACATTTTATAATTGCAATTATACTTTAATAAACCTAAACGAACTAACGGGCTCAGAGCAACAGGCTTGAAGGGTCTCCCACTGGTCAATTTTGTGTGCGTGTTTTTTTAAATATATGAAATTTATTGTCAGATTGGTTTCCATTAAACACCCAGTGCTCATCCCAAAAGATGACCTCTTCAATACCCATCACCCACCCTCCCTTCCCTCCCACCCCCCATCAGCCCTCAGTTTGTTCTCCTTTTTTAAAAAGTCTGTTATGCTTTGGCTCTCTCCCACTCTAACCTCTCTCTTTTTTTCTTTTTTCCTTCCCCTCCCCCATGGGTTCCTGTTAAGTTTCTCAGGATCCACATAAGAGTGAAAACATGTGGTATCTGTCTTTCTCTGTATGGCTTATTTCACTTAGCATAACACTCTCCAGTTCCATACACGTTGCTACAAAGGGCCATATTTCATTCTTTCTCGTTGCCACGTAGTACTCCATTGTGTATATAAACCACAATTTCTTTATCCATTCATCAGTTGATGGACATTTAGGCTCTTTCCATAATTTGGCTATTGTTGAGAGTGCTGCTATAAACATTGGGGTACAAGTGCCCCCATGCATCAGTACTCCTGTATCCCTTGGGTAAATTCCTAGCAGTGCTACTGCTGGCTCATAGGGTAGGTCTATTTTTAATTTTTTGAGGAACCTCCACACTGTTTTCCAGAGTGGCTGCGCCAGTTTGCATTCCCACCAACAGTGCAAGAGGGTTCCTACTTCTCCACATCCTCTCCAGCATCTATAGTCTCCTGATTTGTTCATTTTGGCCCCTCTGACTGGCGTGAGGTGATATCTGAGGGTGGTTCTGATTTGTATTTCTCTGATGAGGAGCGACATTGAGCATCTTTTCATGTGCCTGTTGGCCATCCAGATGTCTTCTTTAGAGAAGTGTCTCTTCATGTTTTCTGCCCATTTCTTCACTGGATTATTTGTTTTTCGGGTGTGGAGTTTGGTGAGCTCTTTACAGATTTTGGATACTAGCCCTTTGTCCGATATGTCATTTGCAAATACCTTTTCCCATTCCGTTGGTTGCCTTTTAGTTCTGTTGATTGTTTCCTTTGCTGTGCAGAAGCTTTTTATCTTCATGAGGTCCCAAGAGTTCCTTTTTGCTTTTAATTCCCTTGCCTTTGGGGATGTGTCAAGTAAGAAATTGCTGCGGCTGAGGTCAGAGAGGTCTTTTCCTGTTTTCTCCTCTAGGGTTTTGATGGTTTCCTGTCTCACATTCACGTCCTTTATCCATTTTGAGTTTATTTTTGTGAATGGTGTGAGAAAGTGGTCTAGTTTCAACCTTCTGCATGTTGCTGTCCAGTTCTCCCAGCACCATTTGTTAAAGAGACGGTCTTTTTTCCATTGAATGTTCTTTCCTGCTTTGTCAAAGATTAGTTGGCCATCCTTTTGTGCGTCTAGTTCTGGGGTTTCCATTCTATTCCATTGGTCTATGTGCCTGTTTTTGTGCCAATACCATGCTGTCTTGATGATGACAGCTTTGTAGTAGAGGCTAAAGTCTGGGATTGTGATGCCTCCTGCTTTGGTCTTCTTCTTCAAAATTACTTTGGCTATTCGGGGCCTTTTGTGGTTCCATATGAATTTTAGGATTGCTTGTTCTGGCTTCGAGAAGAATGCTGGTGCGATTTTGATTGGGATTGCATTGAATGTGTAGATAGCTTTGGGTAGTATTGACATTTTGCCAATATTTATTCTTCCAACCCATGAGCACGGAATGTTTTTCCATTTCTTTATATCTTCTTCAATTTCCTTCATAAGCTTTCTATAGTTTTCAGCATACAGATCTTTTACATCTTTGGTTAGGTTTATTCCTAGGTTATTTTATGCTTCTTGGTGCAATTGTGAATGGGATCAGTTTCTTTATTTGTCTTTCTGTTGCTTCATTATTAGTGTATAAGAATGCAACTGATTTCTGTACATTGATTTTGTATCCTGCGACTTGGCTGAATTCATGCATCAGTTCTAGCAGACTTTGGTGGAGTCTCCCAGGTTTTCCATGTATAATATCACGTCATCTGCAAAAAGTGAAAGCTTGACTTCATCTTTGCCAATTTTGATGCCTTTGATTTCCTTTTGTTGTCTCATTGCTGATGCTAGCACTTCCAACACTATGTTAAACAACAGCGGTGAGAGTGGACATCCCTGTCGTGTTCCTGATCTCAGGGGGAAAGCTCTCAGTTTTTCCCCACTGAGGATGATATTAGCTGTGGGCTTTTCATAAATGGCTTTTATGATGTCTAAGTATGTTCCTTCTATCCCGACTTTCTTGAGGGTTTTTATTAAGAAAGCATGCTGAATTTTGTCAAATGCTTTTTCTGCATCGATTGACAGGATCATATGGTTCTTTTCTTTTTTTGGTGTTAATGTGATGTATCACGTTGATTGATTTGCGAATGTTGAACCAGCCCTGCAGCCCAGGAATGAATCCCACTTGATCATGGTGAATAATTCTTTTTATATGCTGTTGAATTCGATTTGCTAGTATCTTATTGAGAATTTTTGCATCCATATTCATCAGGGATATTGGCCTGTAGTTCTCTGTTTTTACTGGGTCTCTGTCTGGTTTAGGAATCAAAGTAATACTGCTTCATAGAATGAGTCTGGAAGTTTTCCTTCCCTTTCTATTTTTTGGAATAGCTTGAGAAGGATAGGTATTATCTCTGCTTTAAACGTCTGGTAGAACTCCCCTGGGAAGCCATCTGGTCCTGGACTCTTATTTGGTGGGAGATTTTTGATGACTGATTCAATTTCTTCTCTGGTTATGGGTTTGTTCAAGCTTTCTATTTCCTCCTGACTGAGTGTTGGAAGTGTGTGGGTGTTTAGGAATTTGTCCATTTCTTCCAGGTTGTCCAGTTTGTTGGCATATAGTTTTTCATAGTATTCCCTGAAAATTGCTTGTATTTCTGAGGGATTGGTTGTAATAATTCCATTTTCACTTGTGATGTTATTTATTTGGGTCATCTCCCTTTTCTTTTTGAGAAGCCTGGCTAGAGGTTTATCAATTTTGTTTATTTTTTCAAAAAACCAACTCTTGGTTTCATTGATCTGCTCTACAGTTTTTTAGGATTCTATATTGTTTATTTCTGCTCTGATCTTTATTATTTCTCTTCCTCTGCTGGGTTTACCCACTGGTCAATTTTGAAAAATTTAAACATCAAGAAGAATGATGATAGTAATGATATTAAGCACATGGAGTTTGATAATATCCAGGAGTCCAGAGTTATGCTAATTACAGGGTGAAACTATACCTTTAAATGGTGGGATATTATAGTCACTACTGTATCTAAGGATCAAACATAACATCACCAATAGTGGGACAAACTTTGATGATGTGCCTCCTGATGTAATGTGGTAACAAGTATACAAAGTCACCTGGGCTGAATTCTTGCTTTAAAAAAAAAAAGTTTAGCTTGAGCCTCACTTGGATCAGCTGGAGGGAGAAGGCACTAGATTCTTCTCTGGAACCTCTCAGAAAGGAATGCAGCCTTACAGACAGTTTGATTTTAGCCTTCTAAGACCCACGTTAGACTTCTAACTACAAAACTATAAGGCGACCACTACAAACATTAAAATGCCAAGATTGCTATGAAAATAGATTAGGAGGATCTGAAGCTCACTTCGTTCCCTGGTCCCATTGGAGCAACTTAGTCAGAAAATGACCCGAAGCCTGGCATTATAGACTTTCCACAGTTAATCATAGAGAGGAGGCCACATGGAAAAGGGTAAGAGGGGCAGAGTCCCAGTGGGGAACCAAACTTTCCAGAAAACTAACCACACAGGGGAGAGATACCACATGCATGTAGGCAGAGGAGCAGACCCCACAGCAGGCACCCTGGACACAGGGACCTGCACTGGAAAGAGTCACCATAATATCTGGCTTTGAAAACAAAACAAAAAGCCAATCTACTGAATGGGAGAAGATATTTGTATAGGTAATATGTCCAATAAGGGCTTAGTATCCAAAATATATAAAGAATGGATAAATCAACACCAAAAAACAAATAAGAAAAAACAGCCTGGCTGGCTCAGTCAGTGGAACATGCGACTCTTGATCTCAGAGTCGTGAGCTCAAGCCCCACACTGGGGGTAGAATTTACTTAAAGACGAAACAAAGAAAAACCAATAATCCAATTAAAAATGGGGAGAGGACCTACATCTCTCCAAAGAAGATATATATCAAAACCACAAGGAGATACCACCTCACACCTGTCAGAATAACTAAAATCAAAAAGATAAGAAACAGTGTTGGCAAGGATGTGGAGAAGAAGGAACCCTCGTACAGTGTTGGTCAGAAGGCAAACTGGCATAAACACTGTGGAAAAAAATTAAAAATAGAATTTTTAATTCTCAAAATTAAAATTAAAATTTAATTTAAAATTTTAAATTTAAAAAAATTTAAGAAACCTTAAAATTCAAAAATTCAAAAAATTAAAAATAGAATTACCATATGGTCCAATAATTTCACTATTGGCTATTTACCCAAGGAATACAAAAACATTAATTTGAAAAAGATACACACACCCCTATATTTATTGCAGCATTATTTATAATAGCTAAGATATGGAAGCAATCCAAGTGTGCATCAATAGATGAATGGATAAAGAAGTTGTATATATCTACAAGGATTATTACTCAACCATAAAAAGGAACAAAATCTTGCCATCTGCAACAACACGGATGGATCTAGAGGGGATGATGCTAAATGAAATAAGTCAGAGAAAGACAAATACTCTATGATTTCCCTCCGTGTAGAATTTAAGGAACAAAACCAACAAAGAAAAAGAGACAAAAAAACCCACAACAGACTCAAATACAGAGAACCAGCTGTTACCAGAAAGGAAGTTGGTGGAGGGATGGGTGCAATGGGTTAAGGGGATCAGAAATACTTAACGTGATGAGCACTGACCAACATATAGAATTGCTGAATCCTTATATGGTACACCTGAAACTAATCTAACACTGCAGCTTAGAGTTCAATAAAAAAGGTTCAAATGGCAGATTTTATGTTACATATATTTTATCACAAATTTTTAAAAGTTTGTAATGTAATATACTGAATAGCACTGAATCACACACTTTAAATGGTTATATTGCATGGTTGTCAATTCTGTCTCCATAAAGCCTTTCAGAGAAAAAAAAATCTGTTCACAAAATGTCAAAATCCATACCTTTTTAAGTGAAAGATAATTACTTTTGGTGCTTTGGAAATACTGGCCCTCACTGCTGTTTCTTGCTTGGTTTCACAGAAGGAACAGTGGATTTGGTTATGCCAGGTCAGTGTATCTTGTTGAAAAAAACACTGGAGACAGTCCTGTTGAGGAAAAAAAAGCACTGGGTAACCAAACTGGATGGACTGCAGCCAGGCTGTCTGTTTTCAGAAGGACTTTCCAAGAGTTGTAGAAATGTAATCCTCAGCACTTTCCTCAAAGTCAACATATCCAGGAGGTACCAGTGTCTCAAGCTGCTGCCTGGATAGGTGCAAAATCTACCCGACAAAGGAGATGCTTCTTTCTTGCTTAGTTACTGAAATGGATCCAAGTGCCCATCTCACTTCTAATCTCTGGATCTGCATTTTAACCTTTCTGGTTTATAACAGAATAATACTGACTGTGCAAATTCCACTAAGCAAGTCAGGCAGCTGTTTCATGTGATTCATCTCATCACAAAAGTGATCTGGAGACTGAAAAATTACACTGCCCACTGTTTTGGATAATAAAGACCACAGAACACCCCGAATTAGATCCCATGCCCACCGGGGCCATCCTCAATGGAACCGGCACCCCTGCTCTGCAAACCATTAACCTAAAGAGAAAGATGAGCAGATTCTCTTTTCAGCAGACTTGCCAGCACCTCATTTAGAGTCTTCAAAATCTGTTTCCAGTAATCTTCAGCAGTTTGATCTGAGAACAAAGCCCAGTTCTAAATAAGTGGTAGGATTCTGTTCTCCAATTTGGTATGTGAAAACTTTTAGCAACAAATGTGCTTTCATAATTTAGGTAGAAAAAATATAAATGTGTATTTTTCTGCAAGGGAATGTATTCGTCCCTGCCTTCTAGCTGTCCCCTGCTTTCTATCACTATCCTTCCCCCTACCGTTTACAGATTAATTTTTGGTATTATGGTGAAGAAAATTCAAAAGGTAAACTAAGGCACTATATTCCATTCTATCTTTCCAACATATGCCACACAGCTTCCGTCCAAACACAAGAACTCAAAACCAAGTCAGAATCTTCTATATCTAGTTACCAACCTGGGTCTACAGACCTCAAGGGTGAGGAAGGGTCACAAAATTTTTGCAAGAATGTATGAATTCCCCATATGCACCAAGCCATCTCAGCAGACTGAATAAGCTCTACCTGTCATTCCAATTTCACAACGAGGCTGTTTTATTGAATACATTGGGAAATACAACTGAATTCATGCTAACTTTTGGCTGTATGTCACTTTCCTATCAAATGTTGTCATCATGGGCTTCCAATTTGTTTTAAGTTACAAAGCAGCCCCCATCATAATAGAAAATGTAGGCAACAGCCCTGAGAAGTGGGATCCAGGAGGAACCACACCTACCTGAAGAGAGCACTCATAATCGGATGGAATGGGGAGGCAAAGAATGGTGAAGACTTCATTCTTGTAGGTGCAGTTCTCACACTTCAAACACATGATGCTATAGTTGAGCTGCCCTTCAAACAGCTGAGTGATGATGGAGACCTCATTGGCAATTGTCTTCCTGCAGCACCTTGGAATAGATCCTTTTTCATATGATTTTCGATGGCACTGAGTCAAGGAACAAATTAGCCCTGAATCAACTACTGGTTATTTGAAAAAAAAAAAAAGTTTTTAATACAATGACTTGATTTTTTTCTATCACAATGATACATTGCTACCAAAAACCACTTAGTTTTGGATTCCAACAATAGAGTAAGCTCTTCTTTTTTTAAAATTTTTTTTTTTTAACATTTATTCATTTTTGAGACAGAGAGAGACAGAGCATGAACGGGGGAGGGGCAGAGAGAGAGGGAGACACAGAATCGGAAGCAGGCTCCAGGCTCTGAGCCATCAGCCCAGAGCCCGACGCGGGGCTTGAACTCACGGACCGCGAGATAGTGACCTGAGCTGAAGTCGGACGCTCAACCGTAGAGTAAGCTCTTCTTAAGAGTATCTATTAGGTGTGATTTCTGATCATTCAGTTATTTTCCTCATAAATGACACCTAGCAATGATGACTCCCTACCCCTGGTAAGACACATGGCCGTGCCCCAGAAGCTGACAGCCTACAAAAGTGTGAGACAGGGTCTGGGGGACAGTACTTCTTGGGAAGAGGGTAAGGAAGCTTGCGAACTAGCTTTCAGTCATGCAAACGGACATAAAGGTAAAATAAAGAAATTGACCTCTTCTCCAGCCCCTTCAGATTATGGCAGCCTGATTTAACTAACCTTACAGCCCAATTTGAATCTAGTTCATACTGAAAAGTAGCATTTCTGGGAGCACAGCCTGACTTGTTAGCAGTTTTAGGGCCTCAGTAGAATATACCTTTGGAAGATGCATTGACTCCACCGCCAGCTTTACTTCAGAGCTGCGCGCGCTGCGCTCCTTTGCCTTGCTGCTTTTATTACGCCCTGCTGCCAAGGTCTTCTACCTGATGGTAATTTAATGTCCCTAATTCCAACTTTGGGCTCGGGAACGAGAATGCTATTTATTTCAGATTGGCTGCAGATGAGGACCTAAGTGATTTTACTGACCACCACCCTCCCCTCTGTCAAAAAAAAAAAAAAAAAAAAAAAAAAAGTGCCGCCAGGTATATCTTATTAGAAAAAATGAAAAAAAGGAACTGAGGATTGCAGATGAGAGTGATTAATGGCTATAGTTTGTGATCTCTGATATTAAGTATTTCTTTAATATTAAGGATATTAACTTTGAAGTAAGCTAACGCCGGCACAAGGACACTGCATAAAACCAAGGACCTATCTTTGTGGAGTATGCGTCTCAGATCAAGGCTGAAGGCAGTGGGTCTCACAGATAAGGGCAAAACCCTTCGTTACTGGCGATCTCATGTTTTATTAAATGTATGTCCTGATCCAGTAAATAACTCTGGTTTGGAATGCTTGGCATGAAGATGAAACAGCAGTATTTAGATCTTTTAATTCCGAGCTTAATATTTTCTTGGGTTTGTAGTTACCAAGAACACGTACTTTAAGTTGTAAAGCTCTATATGTTATACCTCATGAGGACTATATTTGTATAAAAATGCAATTTTCACTTTAGAAAACTAGTCTGTGCAGATGTTATTTGCAAAGGGAACCGATTAGCGTTTCCTGCACCTGCTGATCACTGGAAACACCAAGTGAGCTTTACTAAAGGACAGCCCGAGAAGTTTTAATTCAATAACGCTGTAGTGAGGGTCTTAGAATCTGTGACGTAAAACTCTTCCCAGGTGATTCTGATGATTCACTAAGTTTGGTAAATACAGACCAATTCAAACACTAACTTGAACGTCCCCCAACACATCCCCCAGCACCTGTGCTCAACACAGAGTGGGCAATATTGACAGAAGAAATGAAAGTATGAAAAATGAAAGTTGACGATAGAGCTGAGGTCTACCTTATTTCAAGTCCATTGATGTCACTTACCTTTTTCAGAGATTCATGAAGCTCATTCAGGACATAAATCAAGAATTCCTGGGCATCCTGTTGCGTTTTTTTCATGAATGCTGGGTAGAGGTTGCCAAAAGCTGACCGAAATATTTCTGGTGAGACGCATTCTGAGTCTCCAAGCCACATATCTGTCATCACGTAGGCAAACGCAGTGGCAACCTCACTGCAATCCCTTGGAAGAAGGAAGGAGAATATTTCTGGCTGATTTAATGAAAGGAAAGCACCTAAAAACTCAAGCATACCTGGCATCAGACTGAAAACAAAGCTCTGTTCTTGGTTGAACTTCAGGTCTGTGGGGCTCTGCGGCCTCTACTGACTTGTTTAGCCCTCATTAGGGACTTCAGAGGGCTCCCTCCCTCACCTCCCCTTGGGGGAGCAGGGGGCGGGGGCTGGACGGCAGGGAAGGCAAAAGGCTTACTTTTGAAGAGCAGTAATGTACTTTCCCGAGAGAAAGTATTCCACCAGCGGTGAAATGCTGCAGAGACACTGGAGAATGGCGTTCATGTAACACGTGTTGCCCAAGTTGCGCAGGCCTGTCACTCCCTGGGAATGGGGCTGGTTCTCCTCCACCTCCTTGACTGGAGAGCTGTCATAGTGATCTGTGCACTCTGCGCTGTGTTGGGGCCATGCAGAGAGAAAGGAGAGCATTTTGAGGGTACAAAATATGTGAAAGTGACAACAGACAACAAATCACTCTCAAGCTCATGATACAAAGAAGAGTCCTCAATGAGACTTCTGTCAAATACATTCCCTACCCAGAACAGAAGTACTCAAACTCAAGGTCTAAAATTGCATTACTTATTCTGGAACTCTGAACAGTGCCTGCAGCCAAATAAAGGGAGGTAGAAGATTCTTCCTGAAACCAGATCAAGAGGACAGAAATAACAGCCTTTCAGAGACCTAGAATTGCTTGGCTAAAAATGCACTTTCACTCTGAATACCAAAGTATTTCTTTTTTTTTTTTTTTTTTCCTCTCTGGGCCAAATAATTTAATGATTTGTAGTAACAATAATGGCAATAGATAGTAGTTAATAAAAACAATAGCCATCATGTATTGAGCCTCACCAGTTGTTAATATGCATTTTCCCATTTAATCCTTTCAACAGTTCTATGGGGTAGATATACTTATTTAAAAAAATTTTTTTTTAATGTTTATTTATTTTTGAGAGAGAGACAGGGCACGAGCAGGGGAGGGGCAGAGCAAGAGGGAGACACAGAATCTGAAGCAGGCTCCAGGCTCTGAGCTGTCAGCATAGAGCCCGATGCGGGGCTCAAACTCACCAGCCATGAGATCATGACCTGAGCCGAGGTCAGACGCTCAACCGAGCCACCCAGGCGCCCCCAGGTGTGCCCTGTTTTTAAATCCTGTTTTACAGAGGAGATATCACATTTAAGTGGTTTAGTCATTTGCCTATGATATAAGTATGTGCAGTGGTATGTGGAGAGAAGGAATACCTATCTACCTACCTACCTACCTACCTACCTGAGTTATTTGGATTTATATATCATATATTAAGAGAGTGTATGTGTAAACATACATATATATGGCATATGTACATATTGAGAGCATATACACATACTAAGGATATCAACATTAAGAGCACATATATGTGTTAATAATATGTACGTGTGTGTATGTATTCATATAAACACACATATACACAGAGAGAGAAAGAGCATAGGCTTTGTAAAGAACAGATCTTAGTTTAAGTCCTGACTCTGCCAGTTTCTAGTTACACGATGTGGGACACTTATATCTGTGTTTCCTCTATAAAATAGGATCAATGCTACCATGTAGGGTTGTTGGGAGGATTAGATTAAATGATGTGAGGCACATGGCACAGATTGCATAGTTAATAAATGGCAACCTAAAAATATTTTTGAGTAAGTGACTGATGTAGGCTGTTCCTAACAGTAAGTGTATAGAATTCGAGAATTCATGTGCACAGACAGCCCAGCACAGAGGAGAGAACAGGTTCCCAGGGAGTCCTCCTCTCTCCACACAAGCTTCCTTTTGTAATTTGACTATTGCTCACGGCAGCCCAGCATCTTTGTCCTTTATGATTTTTCTTCCCGTGTACAGTATCTAAAATTGGGTCTTCATGAGACAGTTACCTCACCTCAGTACCTCCATTTACAATTCTTCCAGTTAGAAAAGTGTTCACTATTACATGATGTTCATTTCATGTTTATTGACTGGGGTCATCAGAGGCCCTGGACGGCCCCTCTTTAGGAATATCTATTGCCTAGATATTAAACAACATCTTCCCTTCCTTTTGTGGGCCCTCCACTGGGTCAAACCTGGGGAACCCTTCCAAAGGTGGCATGTATCCCCAACTCCTTTGACATGCCCCCCCCCCCAAATGAACTTAGCGAGAAAGCTATTGGAGGTAGTGGCTCACAGGACATAGTAGATACTGAAGTCATCTGCAGGGCAGGGCCGCTCTGAAGCCATTTTAGTGCATCTACGTTGGACTTTCACTTCCATTCAGGGACTACATCTAATCCTTTTAACTTCATTTCTCTGAGCCTGTTACTTTAGCTCTTTTTGTTTGTAATAAATAATTTGTATGTTTCCCTCCCTTTTCAGTAGATGCAAACTGATTTTTATCTGTACTTCAGGTACATTCCAACTTACATTTTCCATACATCATAATCATTTCCATTCACCCTCAGGATTCTAGCATGTTGCCATGAGATACTGTTACTCAGCTGCTTAAAAACTTTAAAAACATTAGATTTCAGAGAATGAACTGAACATATAAGCTCTATTCCCCCATCACTCAGTTTCTCTTTTGTGTGTGTGTGTGTAATATATATAAGATACATCATATATATGTATAAGATAGATCATACATATATATAATATACATACACACATATATTATATATATGTATGATCTATCTTATACACATACACAGAAGATGTGTGTGTGTGTAATATATACCTTATATACCTTATATATTATCTCGTGTGTGTATGTAATATATATCTTACATATATATAAGATAGATCATATATATAAGATAGATCATATATAGATCTATCTAAGATAGATATATATAAGATATATATATGATCTAAGATAGATCTATCTAAGCTAGATCATATATAAGATATATATATATGATCTATCTTATACACATACACAGAAGATTTACCTCCATATAGTCCATTATGGCAACTCTGCCTCCTTTTGGTGCCCATCCCCATTCCCAGGGATCACATCACTCCTAGATCCCAAGGGAATATTTCTCACCCTGGGAAGGGAGGCAGTTGGACTTTGCTGCTTCTAAAAATGGATAGCATTGGGATAGACTGGAGTCTTTCTTTTTGTGGTCACCAACTACAGTTCAAAGAGGGTGCAGACATACATATACACCCCACTAAGACCACCCAGGGCAAATATAAAGTGTTCATCACAGAAGGATTTATAAACTGAGGGGCAGCAAAGCTCACAATCTTCCAAGCTCTCAACCCATTGTCTTCATAGAGAACCATTCTTAAGAAACCCTTCAGTAGGGGCGCCTGGGTGGCTCAGTTGGTTAAGCATCCAACTTCGGCTCAGGTCATGATCCCTCGGTTTGTGAGTTCAAGCCCTGCGTCGGGCTCTGTGCTGACAGCTCAGAACCTGCAGCCTGTTTCGGATTCTATGTCTCCCTCTCTCTCTCTGACCCTCCCCCGTTCATGCTCTGTCTCTCTCTGTCTCAAAAATAAATAAACGTTAAAAAAAAAAAAAAAAAGAAAGCCTTCAGTAAAGAGGGACCCACCCCCAACTATGCTCTATCTGGATGAAGAGAGGTCAGAGAGTAGGTGCAACCATGCAACCTGGGTAGGGAAGTGGTCTTGCTAGAAAGGGGACCCTCTGGAGCTCCAAAGTTGGTACCAGTTTTTTCTTTTTCTGAGCTAACTCAGAATCTGTGAAGAATGGTGAAGAAAGAGCCTTAGGGCCAATCCAGTTTGTCTTTTCTCAATTCTGCATTAAGTAAAATGAATGAAGTGATAAAATAACAACTTTTCAAAAATGTAAATTTCAGGAAAGATAAAGAAGGCTAAGAACCATAACAGATTAAAAATAAACTGGAGGGGCTCCTGCGTGGTTCAGTCGGTTAAGTGTCAGACTCTTGCTTTCAGCCCAGGTCATGAGCTCATGGTTCATGGGATTGAGCCCCGCGTCGGGCTCTGTGCTGACAGCACGAAGCCTACTTGGGATTCATTCTCTCTCCCTCTTTCTCTCCCTCTCTCTCTCTCTCTCTGCCCCACCCCCACTCGTGCTGTCTCTCAAGTACATAAACATTAAAAAAAAAAAGAATGATTGTTCTTCAATGTCTGTATATATAAGAGATCTTGGCAATGAGAGATGTTGCATTTTATGGCTATTTTATATTTGTGGTCTATTTAAAAGGGGTTCATGAAGTCACCTGAGTGGTGATTCCGCAGGACTTGAATCCTCTCACTCTGCTCCTTTGGTCAGTGTACTTCTCCCAAATACTTCAGTTTCTCCCCATCAGTGGAGTCTTGTTAAAATTTCATTTTATGATTGATGCTTATAGGTAAAAACACAACACATATTCATATGTTGATATTATATCCAAGGACCTTCCTAAACTCAGTCTATAATTTTTATATAGGTTCTTTGGATTTTCTGTAAACATTCAAGTCATCTGCCAAAAATAAGTCTTACGTTTTCCTTCTCAATCCTAATACTTTTTATTTCCTACCTTGTGAACTAATTAGCACCTCCAGTAAAATGCTGAATAGAAGTGGGGATAGTAGGCATCCTTAACTCACTCCTGAACTAAGAAGGAAAGCTCTGAATAATTCACCATTATGTATGATGTTTGCTAAAGGCATAGGTTATTTGGAGAATTGTCATCATGACAGACATTGAGAGTGATCAGGTTCTTCTGTATCTTTTGAGGCAATCATGAGAGTTTTCTTCTTGTAGTCTGCTATGATGGTCACATATTAAACCAATCTTCTGTTCCTCAGATAAACTTACCTTGTTAGTGGTGTAGTATTTTCACAAATTGCTGGATTCTATTTGTTAATCTTTTGTTCAAGACTTTTGTATCTATGCTCATGAATAAAAGGAGTTTTATGTTAGTGTTCTGTGCTGTGTAACAAGTTATCACAAACTTAGTGGTTTAAAACAACACACATTTTATTATCTTAGTTTCTGGAAGTTGGAGTCCAGACATGGCTTAGCTGGAATCACATGTTGCATTTTGTTGTCATGTCTCTTTAGGTCCTTCATCCTATAATAGTTCTTATGCATCTCCTTGACTTTCAAGAACTTGATAACTTTTCAAAATTTCTGGCTAGTGATTTTGAAGAATATCCCTCAGTTTGAGATATTTCCTAAGATTCATACTATGCATTTCTAATATCACAGAAGTAATGCTGTGCTCTTTTTACTGCATTGTACTAGGTGCTACGCATTTTTGATTTGTCTCAATACTTGTGATATTAGCTGTAATCACTCACAAAAAGTGAGGTCTGCCAAGTTTGTCTACTGTAGTTACTTTTCCCTTTTGTAATCAGTATTTTGTAGAGAGAACTTTGAGACAATGTAAATGATCCATTCCTTATCAAACTTTCACAAACTAGTTTTAACATTAATTGATGTTGCTTGGCTAGATTAATTATAACTATGGTGGTTGCCAAATGGTCGTTTTCTAATGCCATTATTCCAACTGCATTCATCAATTGCTACCCTGCTCTAAAGAGAAGCTTTTTCTTTTCCCTGTTTATCTTTTAACCAGTGTGGACTCATGAATTCCTACTTTATTCGATGGATTATAATGTTACCATTATTTATTTTTGATATACAAAGTGCCTCAAGATTAGCCAGCAGAGGGCTCTTCAAGATGTTTTCTGTACCTGTTTGACGGGTCCCCATCATTCTTTGAACACTTCCTTACTTTTGGCAAGTGAGATCTTCCAGACTTAACCTGCCCCAGTCCTAGAGTCAGTCATTTCACGAAGAGCCCTGGTTCCTTTTAGAGAATAGTATTTAGAATAGAGATGCAGAAGCTAGATGTACTCATGCTATTGCGGTGTCACAACCCTATCATCTTCAGTGTTTCCTTATGTGATCAACTCCTCTACATGTAACTCATCTGTTGCTGCTACCCTCCCAACCACATACACCACACATACCTCATCCTCACCCTGCTTTTCTGACACCTCACACAAGGCCTACCTAAATTGATCTCAACTAATGGCTTCTAAACTAAATTGTGAATGGATAAAAGAAGGAAAAAAAGGGATCTGGCTCTGTTATTGCCTGCTTCCTTCTTTGATGGATTACGTTTTTAAAACTTCCCTTCCCCTCAGACTCTTCTTTTTCTTTCTAATTGTCAAGAGATTGCACATTGTTTTTATATTCTTGGATTGTTTCCTTTAAATATTTCAACAAATACTCAAGGAGCCCTTGTTATCTTAATCTATCTGGGTCTAAAGTTGGAATAGCAAGGGATACCATTATTATCCCAACATACTTTTTTTAAATGTTTATTTATCCTGGGGAAGGGGGAGAGAGAGGGAGAGAAAGAGAATTCCAAGCAGGCTCCGCGTTGTCAGCTCAGAGCCCAACATGATGCTGGAACTCACAAACTGAGATCACAACTTGAGCCGAAATCAAGAGTCAGACACCTAACCAACTGAGCTATCCTGGTGCCCCTTAACCTATTTGGTTTTTAAGATCTGGATGGCTTGTCATAACTCTGTGTGAAATTTTATTTGGTTCCTTGAGATCACATACTGAGTCAGGATAGCAAGGGTTACTCATGCTTAAAATTACTTTTTGATCAACTAGTATCTGTAACTTTACCCAACTGGATGAGATCTTTAGTGTGCTTAACTACCATCTTCCCCTGAATCTTCTTTTAATATTTAAAAATGTTTTATTCTAGTTTACTTTAAAATTTTATATCATGTATAAATATTTTCCAGCAAGCATTTGAATTTGTACATTTTATGAACATTTGCTTTTCTCTATATCTTTTATCTCATGTCTTCCCATTTAGATTCTTTCTTTTTGATTGAGTAAATCCTTGATTAACATTTTCCAAGAAAGTGGTGAAATTTCTGAGAATGCCATCACATGGCTGGGCTCAATGTCCTCCCTTTCTCCTAACAATATTGTTTTACTGCCTCTTGGATACTATATGACAGATGAAAATTCTTTTGTCAATCTGATTTTTTTCTTTTATAAACATATTATTATTATTATTATTATTATTATTAGCTACTTATTTGCAGAGTTATCAAACTGTGGCCTGAAGTAGGTACTTCTATTTTTTTCCTTTCTAGGTCTTGCATTCTGGAACTCCTATTAAATAGTTGTTATAGCTCATTCATTAGTCCAGAAAATATCTATTGTGCATCAGCTCCGTGTCGGTCACTGAGCTAGACGTTTAGTAGTGAATAAAATACAATTCTTTACCTTCATACAGCTTACAATATGTTGATCATTTGGATTTATTCTGCTTTCAACTCTTCCCACATATCTTGCATTGTTTTAACTTTCTTACACGTGTTATGATTGAGCACTTGTAAAGTTACTTTATTTGAATTATCTTGATGTTTTAGCTTTACATTTGTGCTCACGGCTACTTTTTACATCCTTTGTTCTAATTTCATTCTCAAAGTGAATCCTAAAAGTGCCTTCAAGAGATGAAAATGGAGCATACTTAAGCACTTTGGTGCAAATTATACACATCTACATATCTCATAAGCATGTGCTCATACTTTAACAGAAGAAGCTACAAGATAAGTTCTTTGTAAAGAAAAAATCACTCTCAGAACTTTCTGTATTCTCTGCCATGTCCTCCTTTCTTCATTGGAATTCCCAAGGTTAAAAAGGCAACATGAAGAAACCTATTATTTGAGTACATTTATGTGCTGAGTACTGCACCTTCACAACAATCTGAGATCGATATTACCAAAGAGGTTTGCTCAAGTAGCTGGTCACTCATGGAATAAGGGACAGAGCAAGAACGAAAGTCCAAGTCTATCCAGTTCCATTTTGCATTGCATACACAGCAGCTACAGAATTGGGAGACCCATAGATGTAGGACTTACCAGTACCTCATTTTTATTGCCAGATAATATTCTATCATATGGATTTATCACTATTTTACTTACCTGCTCACATGTTGTACACTTGGGTTATTTTCATTTTTTAGCTACTATCAATAATGCTGATATGAACATTCATGTATAAGGTTTTGTGTAGACATATTTTCATTTTCTTGGACATATACTCAGGTGTAAAACTGCTGTCATATGGTAACTCTAATTAACCTTTTGAGAAGCTTCCACTGTTTTCTTTGCAAAGTGTCAATACTACTTAAATCCCCACCAGCAATATATGGGCATTCCAATTTCTCCACCTGCTCCTTCTCAACACCTGCTGTCATCTTTTTGATTCTAGCTATCCTCGTGGGAGTGAAGTGGCATTCATTCCATTGTAGTTTTGATTCGAATTTCCCTGACGGCTAATAAAGACTTTTTTCATGTGTTTATTGACCACTCCTATGTCTTTGGAGAAATGTCTACTCAATCCTTTGCCCAGTTTTATTTTATTTTTTTAATTTTTAAATTTTTATTTATTTTTGAGAGACACAGAGAGACAGAGCACAAGTGGGGGAGGGGCAGAAAGAGCCTGAGACACAGAATCCGAAGCAGGCTCCAGGCTCCAAGCCGTCAGCACAGAGCCCGACGCGGGCTCGAACCCACAGACTGTGAGATCATGACCTGAGCTGAAGTCGGACGCTCAACCGACTGAGCCACCCAGGCGCCCCTCCTTTGCCCAGTTTTAAATTGGGATGTCTTTTTATTATTGAATTGTAAGTTCTTTATACAAGTCCTTTATCAGATAGATTACTTGCAAAAATTTTCTCCCACCGAGTTGTCTTTTCTTTGTTGATAGTGTACTTTAAAGCACAAAATTTTTAATTTTGATGAAGTTCAATTTTACTTTTTTTCTTTGGTTGCTTTTGCTATTGGTGTCATATCTAAGAAACAATGGCTTACTCCAAGGTCACAAAGATTTACCCCTACATTTTCTTCTAAGTTTCATGAGTTGGCACTTACATTCAAGTTTGTGATCCATTTTGAAATAACGTTTGTATATGGTGTGAGGCAGAGGCTCAACTTCATTCTTTTGCATGTAGATATCTAGTTGTCCCTGCACAGTTTATTGAAAATTCTTTCCCCTTTGAGTTGTTTTGACACCCTTGTCAAGAATCAATTTACCATATATTATTTATATGTTGTAACACATGGTCTTGATTACTGTAGCTCTCTATGGGGAAGAGTATTTTAATAGCCTTTTTAGGTAATTGTGGATTCTTATTTAAGACAACACTAAAATCGGACAAGTGGTAGTTTCCTAAAGGTCAACTGCAGTATAGAATCTGAAATCTTATAAACTTTTCATACTCTGTTGGATCTTTAGATCATCTGGAAAATATTTGTTGTGAAGATTTCCAAATGTGGACATATTTCATTACACACTATCAAAAGTAACCATTGTTAAGTCAACACTGATTTCATTAGGAAAGTATTGGGAAGCTGTCATGTTACTGGTGTTAATAGGCAAGTTTTACCCAAATTCCAATTTTCTCTTGAAAACTCAAATTTTCGCATTAACAAGTACTATTATTCTTTGGCCAAATCCTCAAGTCTAAATACCCCTGGTTTGCCTGCCAGTCACTCTTTCAAAGTAGAAATGATGCGCAGTGAAAAAGTGCCTAGTTCATTTTCACTTAAGTGTTTTTTCTTCGAACAACCATTGCACTTCATTCTGTAGCAAAAGTTTTATGTGTTTCTCATTTTGCCTACTGATATTAAGGACATGTATTGAAGGGTCAAGATTAAGTAAAAATTAACTTATGACTTCAGCAAAGACATTTAAATGAAATATTCTTTTTTTTTAACTGTGGTGTTAGACTGAAGGACAGGACCACCATGTACAGTTTGGTGCTACAGCTTCAACTTGTGCTAAGACCCATCAATCATTTTGCCTCATCAGTAAAACTTTCAACACAGAGAAAAAGGCAAGTATTATCTTAGGATTATAGAATATATAGTATTATTTGACCTTGTGGGGCCCCTGAAAGCCCTATGTACATTCAGTATCTGTGGTCCATTTCCAGAACCACTGACCTCATCAATAGATCCAGGTAACGACCGTCAAAAAGACAACCAGAACTGTGTCCCCTCATGGAACTAGACACCACCACCAAGGACTCATTCTCATCAAACACCTAGACTCTGACCAAGCCTTTAACTAACCATTTAAGGCATATTCAAGAGAGAAACACGTAAAATGGCACCTAAGGGAAATAATTAGCAAAATCTTGAATGTGAGAAATTTTTTTTAAGATTTATTTTTGAGAGGGACAGTGCAAGTGGGGGAGGAGCAGAGAGAAAGGGAGGCATAGAATCTGAAGCAGCTCCAGGCTCCCAGCTGTGAGCACAGAGCCCAAGGTGGGGCTCAAACTCACAAACCGTGAAATCATGACCTGAGCTGAAGTCAGACCTTAATGGACTAGAGCCACCCAGGTACTCCTGGAATACTTTTTAGAACAAATGATCAGATTCTTCGAAAAATGAATTGGGGGTGCCTGGGTGGCTCAGTTGGTTGGGCAACCAACTCTTAGTTTCAGTTCACCTGAAACATGATCTCGCAGTTCTTGAGTTTCAGCCCCATGGGGGGGGGGGGGGCCCTCTGTGCTGACAGTGTAGGGCCTGCTTTGGGATTCTCTCTCCTCCCCCCTCTGCCCCTCCCCTGCTAGTACACACAAACTCCTTCTCTCCCTCTCAAAATAAATAAATTGAAAAAGAAATGAATTGGTTGGTGGTGGTGGTGGGGAGTGGTTGAAGCCTATATATATCAAGAGACTTTAAAGACAAATAAAGATTAAATTACTTATACACTGCAGTTGTAAAGATAAATCAAACAACTGCAATATATAAATAAATCTTACCTGGGTCCTGACTCAACCAAACCGTAAAAAAATTTTTTTGGAGAACATTTTCTGAAATTGAGAAACTTAATTTTTGAGGTGTGAAGATATCAGTTCTCACACTTTAGAAACATACCAAGACATTTATAATTAAAATGAAAGAAAAGTTCCATGGATGCAGATTGCACAGAAATTCCAAGGAAAAGGGGCACCTGGTGGCTCAGTTGGTTGAGCGTCTGACTACGGTTCTATGATCTCATAGCTTGTGAGTTCGAGCCCCACGTCCGGCTCTGTGCTGCCAGCTGAGCCTGCAGCCTGCTTTGGACTGTCTGCCTCTCTCTGCCCTCCTCCACTCACTCTGTCTCTCTCTCTCTAAAATAAACATTAAAAAAGTTTTTCAAAAAAAGAAATCCCAAGGGGGGGGGGGGGACACCAGGGAGCTAAATGTAGGGTAGGGCAGCACACGAAAGCAAGCACGGTTACTGTGGAGTGTGTAGCTTTTCTGAATAACCATGTCCTCTCCCTCCCTGCTCTCTGTTCATTACCACTAAGGCAGAATCATGGAATCCAGTTAGAAATTCTACTTTGAGGAATTTCCAGAGTGCAGAAGAAAAATATATTCCAGAGGTTCAAAACCATAGCTTGGGATTTTCCCTAAAAGGCTCACAGATTGTCTAATACTAGAAATATTCTGTGGTACACATACTTATTGAGCACCTATATTCTATACTACAAACTCCAACAAGGCACTAAGGGAAACACAAAAATAAATAAGACAGCTCGTGGTTGGTAACAGACCAAGTTTTGAGAGCCTCATATTGGTTGGGAGGTTTCACTCCAGTACATAATTACTGAACAATTAATTAAGCGCCAGTTGTGACTGATCTGAGGATCCAGGTTCCCCAAATACAGGTACCTTTGTGAAATCTAGCTGGGAAACAATGAGAGCAGAAGGATCATAAAAATGCCCACACATGGATTCATCCTTTTCTGCAAATAACTACTTGATCTCTGAGTGATAAATGACTATTTATTGGGTACACTTGCTTTGACTGTCTGCTTAAACACATAAGACTATATATATCACTGTGATCTATCTTCCTCAAGAGAAAGTTTGGTATTGTAGAAAAACATTTAAAAATTCATGTTTTGTTTTTTTTCAGTATACGTATCACAAATTATGAACTATGCAAGGTGCTGGGTGATATAGTAGTGAAAAATCCTAAAGGTCCTTTCCTCTGTGAAATGTACAATCTAATGGGGTATATATCTATAAAACAACAGCCCAATTTAAGGCTGGGAAACAAGGGTAATTTTTATATTTTTCTTTACATTTTAAAATATTTACAATACAATGAACATGCATTACTTTAAAAGTAATGAAGGCTCATAGATCCCCAGATAGATGAAGGCAAATTATCAGAGAACATCTATGTAAGACGTTTTAGGAAGTAATTTGGGGGACACCTGGGTGGCTCAGTTGGTTAAGCATCCGACTCCTGACTCTTGATTTCAGCTCAGGTCATGATCACAGTCCTGAGATCCGGCCTCGTGATGGACTCTGCTCCCTCTCCGTCTGCCCCTCCCCTGCTCATTTGCACTCTCTCAAAAAAAAAAAAAGTAATTTGGCAAAGAGATGAGCTCTGTTCTCAGCAGAATGACACTGAGAAGAAAATGCTGAAGAGATTATGCAAATGACACTTTCAGACCAGAGTAATAATGACGAAATTCAGTAATCTAAGGAAAGATCATACTTCTTTGGAATGAGAAATGTGGTCTTCGGGTAAACTGTTACTTTCCAGAATTAACAACAAAAAAAGGTTATCGGATAGATTTAGTTTGGAAAAGCAACCAGGAACTGGTACAGAAATCAATCATCACTATGCTTAAAAGTCAACATAACACAGGGCTCAAGAGCATACTCAAAAGCCAGTTTCCCGGGTTTGAATCCTAGTGCTGCTGCTACATTCTAATTATAAGAATCTTAGGAAAGTTACTTTATCTAATGCTTTTATTTTCTAATTGGTAAAACAAGATAATAACCTATATTTCATAAGATTGTTTTGGGGCGCCTGGGTGGCGCAGTCGGTTAAGCGTCCGACTTCAGCCAGGTCACGATCTCGCGGTCTGTGAGTTCGAGCCCCGCGTCAGGCTCTGGGCTGATGGCTCAGAGCCTGGAGCCTGTTTCCGATTCTGTGTCTCCCTCTCTCTCTGCCCCTCCCCCGTTCATGCTCTGTCTCTCTCTGTCCCAAAAATAAATAAAAAACGTTGAAAAAAAAATTAAAAAAAAAAAAAAGATTGTTTTAAGGATTAAATGGGTGTAAGTACTTTAATATAAAGCAGTTAGAGTAATGCCTGGCACATATGTGCTACATAAACACTGGTTACTATTAACATCTTATGAAAATAATCAACGTAAAACTAAATTTCAAAAGATAACCCATATCTCCATTTTCTGACATAACAAGAAACAGATTGAAAAGAGAGAGAGAGAGAGAGAGAGAGAGAGAGAGAGGAGGAAACCAAGACCACATTAAACAATACACAGGACAGAAGATGAAAGGCATACAAAATGGTTCATTTAAAAAAGCTGATACTCTGTAATTAAAAAAACACTCTGAAAACATGGATAATTTTTCAGAATGATTGAACTCAGTAAACATCTGTAAACAAGAATAAATTTATTTAATTTCTTTTAAAGATTTAATGATATACAAAATGTATATAGTATAATATCTTTAATACACTTTTTCTTTCTTCCCCTCCCCCCCCATTAATATTAAACACTATTTAAACAGCTCATCTCTTCTTGCCTTGTCTGTATCTATGAGATACACTACTGAATACAAGTAAGATTTACACTGCTCCTTCCTAAATAAAAATTAAAATTAGTACCTAGGAAACAAAGAGAAAAAATCAAAGCGTAAAACTTTAGTCAGACGAAAGCTTTTCTTGTTGTTGAGTATTCAACAGTATCTGGGGCAGTTAAAGTACATTTTATTGGCATAAAGTTACATTGCAATCTCCCGACATCACATAATGATAATCCAACTCAATTTCTTAAATAAGTACCACAAACAATACTCATGTTCAGGTGTTCCTACACAATTTTAAATAGAAGCAAGAATTTACGTTTACATTCTGATTTGGTGTACTGTCAATAAGATCTTTGGAGAAGTGTGTAGCTTCCAGGTTGTCACTACAGTTACAGATAGGAAAAAAGCACTTAAACTTTTTTTACAAGGTAACTTCTCTTGAACAACGAGTTAAGTTTCTCCTCTGATATATTTAGGTTAGACCAGTCTACCATGGCTTTCTTCTACTTAACAATGACTTGAAAAAACAATGTTAAAAAAAAAATAACACTAATACTTTTGCACAATTTGGGTTCTATTTAACAAAAAAAAAATTGGCTCCATCTTTAAATATGGAGCCTAATCCTGATTCATAAAGTCCCTCTTTGAAAATAGTTTTCAGCTCAGGCTTCTTGTATCCCTATGGATCTAGAATAACAAATCATCTTTTCCATGGCCAACAAGCATCTAGTTGGGGACTAGTGACATCATCACTCAACACACTAAAACATACTGAGGAAGACGTCTGCCATTTAACCAAAAGGCTGGGTGATTTCTTCATTTCACTAGC
This sequence comes from Panthera tigris, assembly GCF_018350195.1. Lineage (NCBI taxonomy): Eukaryota > Metazoa > Chordata > Mammalia > Carnivora > Felidae > Panthera > Panthera tigris. Next base: position 53,370,549 of record NC_056665.1, on the reverse strand, counting down.
TGAATGGCAGGAAACCAGCTGCCAATAAAATCTACACTGACACTTAACTTTGGTTAATGGTATTGCACCACATAAGAGAGGGTGTCACCCTCATCAGAACAAAGTCAAATGAAATCTTCTGCTAAAAGAGCCCTTTAAAAAGTTATAAATACTAATTTTCCTTTACCTTTAAAATTTAACAGCTGCCAGCTGTATCCTATAGGGAGCTCCTGACTGACTAGTTTAATCAGGTCAAAAGAATACCGACCTTTTAACAGTGCCATAATCAGCATATTCATTTGCACACATTTTTCTCTATTACCAAACAATTTCCTCCTGAAGGAAAAATGACAAGGTAACATTTTTGTGAGGTGTAGGCAAAAAAAACCACAATGATTCAGTAATATTATAACATCAGGCGAATAGAATTAGTTGATTCTGATTCTTTGGTGGAATTTCCAGGCTGAAGAGTCAAATCTGAAGGTTCATCCTGAGGAAATATAATTTTATCAGGTGTATAGTCATTCCTCTTCAGATCTATATTCACACCCCCAACAAAAAAAGAAGAAAAAAGTCAGTATTTCTTAGAAATGAAAAGAACATTTTCTAAATCAATTTTCCTCTAAATGTGCCACATCTATTTTCTAGGAGGTAGTTTTTAATTAAAAAGTCACAAAATATATACACATAAAAATGAAATCATTCATTCATTCAACATATAAGTATTCTGCTCTGAGCAAGAGTCAATAACTCATGTAAGAGTGGCAACACAGCAATAAGCAAGGCAGACAGGTATGGTTCCTGCTCTCATGGAACTTATATTCTTGTAGATGAAGAAAAATAAATAGAAAAATAACAGAATTATTATTAGTAACAAATGCTTTGAAGCAAACAGTCTGGTGAGAGCCAGACAAGAGATAGTATAAGCTGATTCTTTTCTTAGACAAGGCTGGGCTGAAGAGGCACAGGAGGTAATATTTGAGTAAAGACCTCAATATTGAGAAATGACCTATCAAAGCTCTGAGCAGAGGGAAGTTTAACTGCAGACCGTAAAAAGGAAATGAACTTGGCATTTTTGAAGAATGGCAAGAAGACAGCATGGCTTGTACGTAGTGAATGAGGGGAAGACTAGTAGCAAATGGGGTCAAGCAACAGTTAAAGACCAAGGGTTATCAAAATATAGCCAGTGAGCCAAATCTCACTTGCTGCCTGTTTTTGTAAATGGTTTTACTGGAATACAGCTATGCTCATTTGTTTACAGATGTTCTGTGGCTATTTCCGCACTACCATCGTACAGCCAGGTAGCTGAGACATAGGCCATATGGTCCACAAAGCCTAAAATATTTACTACCTTGTCTTTTACAGCAAAGTTTGTTGACTCCTGATTTATGGGATGCAAGCTATGGTAAGGAGTACAGATTACAATGAAAATCTGGGGGCGACTGGGTGGCTCAGTCGGTTGAGCATCCGACTTTGGCTCAGGTCATGATCTCGCCGTCTGTGAGTTCGAGCCCTGCGTCGGGCTCTGTGCTGACAGCTCAGAGCCTGGAGCCTGCTTCAGATGCTGTGTCTCCCTCTCTCTCTGCCCCTCCCCTGCTCATGCTCTGTCTCTCTCTGTCAAAAATAAATAAACATTAAAAAAAAATTTTTTAAAAGAAAATCTGTTGGAAGGTATTAAGCAATATTAAGGAAGGAACATAATCAAATTTAAGTGTCTATTCTGACTGTCATGTGAAGTCTTGTTAGGGGCATTTGGCAAGAACACATGGAAGAAGTGGTGGCAACAAAGATTAAGAGAAATGGATAAATTCTAGGAAGATTTCAGAGCAGACAGAGTTCAAAAGACTGGGAATGCAAGGTGAGAGAAAAAAACCAATTAACTTTTAGGTTTTGGTCTAAGCAACTGAGTAAACACTGGTTTACTCAGGGTAAAGCTGAGCTGGAAATGATGGGTGGGAAATGAGAGTCAAGAGTTGTGGAATGGATATACTACCTATAAAGATACTTTAGGGTAACCCAGTAGAGATGCAAGAAACTGAATATAGAAACAGGAGCTCAGGAAAGACAGTAAGTCTTCATTCAGTTAAACATGGTACTATCAGTATGCAGATTACACTTATAGCTATCGGATAGGATGAAATCATTTTGGGAATTATAGACAATAGTTGCAGAATTGGAAAACAATGCAGTAATACCAAGTTTAACTTAAAACTAACCACAGTCATGCACATATCCTTATGCTTTTATCTCCATATAAAATAGAGCTCAGAATATGAACTCTCAGCTGAGAATATGAACTGTTCATTTTGAGTGATAGCCTATATTCAACGATCCAAATACATATTTGCTATTGTATGAGTACATTTTGATAAATTTTAAATTTAAAAGACTGTGCCAGTGTGGCCTTAGGGAATGCAAATTAATTTGTAGTTGTATTGTACACCAAGAACAATGGAGAGAGGTATAACCATGGACAAATTATCTGACTTCTAAAATGTTCTGGAAAATGACAGATTTGGGTTGGAATGTTTTTTTTTTTTTAATTTTTAAATTTTTTTCTTTTAACGTTTTATTTATTTTTGAGACAGAGAGAGACAGAGCATGAACGGGGGAGGGTCAGAGAGAGAGGGAGACACAGAATCGGAAGTAGGCTCCAGGCTCTGAGCCATCAGCCCAGAGCCCAGACACGGGGCTCGAACTCACGGACCGCGAGATCGTGACCTGAGCTGAAGTCGGACGCTTAACCGACTGAGCCACCCAGGCGCCCCGGGTTGGAATGTTTTTAAGGTCTCTTCCAAGCTACGAAATCCTGACTACATTAGTAATTTAAAAATTAATTTAAAAAATAGATATACTACTTGAAACATTATTAGATCCAAAACCAAATAAACATTATATCTGGGCTACCTATTAATAAATTCACCACTGTTATGTTCTAGTTCTGGCTAAAATGGACTAAAGATATTCAACTCTATCTCTCCCACTGATTAGAAGTAAAAACCCTTCACATAAGCATAAAGTCACTATCTCAGGCTCCTGAAAAGTTAAGAGCAGACATATTGAGGAAGGGGATGAAAACCTGAAGAATGGCCTAGCCTAGACTGGTGGTGAGTTTCCTGGGTTTTTTTCCCCCCTCTCTTATTTTTCAAGTTTAGACTTACAGATAGCTGGCTTGATCTCAGAAATGGATAGTGAGCATGGAGAGAAAAAGCTCTAAGACTTTCTGACCAGAAGATCAGGAAGGGGGACTCTGTGGGATGGAGAATGTTGAGGGGAATGCCCTCTTTTTGCTCCTCTGGCCCTTACCTACAAGTCCCAGTCATGAAGAGGCACTTTTGAGGTGGTGGCACCTGGGCAAGCACCTACAATTCCAAGAGAAAACCTTTTTCTGGGACTACAAGAACTAAAAATAGGTATCTTTAAGAGCCAAAAAAAATTTTTTCCCTCTTTTTTCCTTACCATTTAGCATCAGAAATGGACTCAGTTGAAGGAAATGTGTGACAGCATAGGGAAGCCACAATCCTGACTTTCCAGGCAAAGTACCTTATCCATCCCCTGTACCCCCCACCCCTGTCCCGCTCTAACCAAAAAAAAAAAAAAAAAAAAGGCCTTGAAAATCACAAAATATGGAATCATGGAAAGGAGGAAAATGGAGAGAGGGATACCCTAAATTTGTGTATGAAATCCCAAGTTCACCTTTGAGTGGCAAATATGTGAAAAGACAGCATAGGATGGGCTTTGAGGACTAAACTATGTGCTGACCTCCACTCAGTTTCCAGACTTGACCATGTTTGACACAGTGAGGCTGACCTAAGTAATACTGCAAAAGCTTTGAAAACTAAACTGACATTGGAATCACAGCTATAAAAGGTAGACTAGGACTTGTAAATTGAGCTTAAATGAGCTGTCTACTAACACAAATAAACAAAAATCAACATTCTCTAGAGGATTTTTAGTAAGAATGAGAATCTCCTCATTAAAATATCTAGGACACATTCTAAAATTACCAGATACAAAGAACTAGAAACATCTCAAAGAAAAAGACAAGTGATGCCAACCTTAAGATTATTCTGATGGAATGATACAAGACTTTAAACCAGCTATTACGACCATATTCCATGAAGTAGTGCAAACAAACTTGAGATGAATGAAAAAAACAAGTTTTCAGCAGAGAAATAATCAGTATAAAAGAACCAAAAGGAAGTTTATAGGACTGAAAAACATAACTGAAACAACAAATCCAGTGTGCGGGCTTAAAAGCAGAATGAAGAAATGAAGAGTAAGGGAAAAGTCTGTGAACTTGACAGAGCAATAGAAATTATTCAATCTAAACAACAGACAAAAAATAATTTTTAAGGAAATAACCAGAGACTCAAGTCCCTGAGAAACAATATAAACATGTCTAATATTCTTTTTTTTTAATGTTTATTTATTTCTGAGACAGAGAGAGACAGAGCATGAGTGGGGGAGGGGCAGAGAGAGAGGGAGACACAGAATCAGAAGAAGGCTCCAGGCTCTGAGCTGTCAGCACAGAGCCCGACGTGGGGCTCCAACTTACAAACCGTGAGATCATGACCTGAGCCAAAGCCAGTTGCTCAACCGACTGAGCCACCCAGGTGCCCAAAAATGTCTAATATTCTTATTATGTGAGCCTCAAAAAGAGATGAAAAGGGATTGATGCAGAACAAATATTTGAAGAACAGCTAAAAACTTCCTCAATTTGATAAAAATCATAAATTTACAAAATCAAGAAGCTAAGCAAACCTGAACCAAGATAAACTCAGAAAAACCTACAACTAGACATCTCATAATCAAACTGCTGAAAATCCAAATTTTGAAACAAGCTAGATTATAATGATACATCACATATAGGGGAAGAACAATTCAAATGACTGTGGAATTTTCATCAGAGATAACAGAGGCCAGAAAACAGCAAACATTTTCTATGCCCTGAAAGAAGTATCAACCTAAAATTCTAGATCCAGTAAAAAATAGCCTTCGAGAATGAAGGCAAAATATACACATTCTTGATAAGAAGAACTAAGAGCAACCACTAAAAAAAATAAACATAAAGATAAAACAATACGAAAACAGAGTGGGGGGGGGTGGAAAAAGAAGGCATTAATCAGAAAAACAGTACAACAGAAGATCTGTATCTAATCACATCAATAATTATGTAAAATGTAAAGGGTCTGAAACACTAGTTAAAAATGGAAATTGTTAAGTAAAAAAAAAAAAAAAAAACAAAAAACCACAAAAAAACAAATTAAACCTATGACCCAACTATATGCTGTCTGCAAGCAGCCCACTTCAAATATAATTAACATATATATAAGGGGCTCCTGGGTGGCTCAGTCGGTTGAGCGTCTGACTTTGGCTCAGGTCATGATCTCATGGTTCACGGGTTAAGAGTTCCATGTTGGGCTGTGTGCTGACAGCTCAGTCTGGAGCCAGATTTGGATTCTATATCTCCCTCTCTCTCTGCCCCTTCCCTGTTTGCATGCTCCTGCTAAAAAAAAGAAGAAAGAAAGAAAGAAAAAGAAAGAAAGAAAAAGAAAGAAGAAAGAGAGAGAGAGAGAGAGAGAGAGAGAGAGAGAAAGGAAGGAAGGAAGGAAGAAAAGAAAGAAAGAAAGAAAGAAAGAGAAAGGAAGAAATTTATTTATAGAAGTAAACTTTTTGTTAGAAAAGGCCTCAAATCAATAATCCAAGTATTTCCCCCCCAGGTTCATTTCTTATTATTATTTCTTTTTATTTTATTTTTTGTTAAAATTTACATCCAAATTAGTTAGCATATAGTGCAACAATGATTTCAGGAGTAGCTTCCTTAGTGCCTCTTACCCATTTAGCCCATCCCCCCCCTCCTACGACCCCTCCAGTAACCCTCAGTTTGTTCTCCATATTTATGAGTCTCTTCTGTTTTGTCCCCCTCCCTGTTTTTATATTATTTTTGCTTCCCTTCCCTTATGTTGATCTGTTTTGTCTCTTAAAGTCCTCATATGAGTGACATCATATGATTTTTGTCTAATTTCACTTAGCATAATACCCTCCAGTTCCATCCACGTAGTTGCAAATGGCAAGATTTCATTCTTTTTGATTGCTGAGTAATACTCCATTGTATGTATATATACCACATTTTCTTTATCCATTCATCCATCGATGGACATTTGGGGTCTTTCCATACTTTGGCTATTGTGGATAGTGCTCTATAAACATGGGGGTGCATGTGTCCCTTCGAAACAGCACACCTGTATCCCTTGGATAAATGCCTAGTAGTGCAACTGCTGGGTCTTAGGGTAGTTCTATTTTTAGTTTTTTGACGAACCTCCATACTGTTTTCCAGAGTGGCTGCACCAGCTTGCATTCCCAAATAATCCAAGTTTTTACTTTAACAAAGAACAAATGACCCAAAGCAAGCAGAAAGACAGAATAAAGAGAATAAATCAATGAAATTGAAAACAGAAAGTAGAGTAAAACAATGTAAAGAAAAGCTGGTTCTCTCAAAGTATCAAAAGAACTAATAAACCTTAGCCAGAATGGCCAAGAAACAAAAAACAAATTATCATAAGAAAGGACTCACGAGATCCCAGACATTGAACAAATTAGTATATAAATAACCCTATGCCCATAAATTTGACAACTTAAGTAAAACAAACCAATTCCTTGAAAGACACAAAACTCACTAAAACTCAATTTAAAAAATGGATGACCCTTCGGGGGTGCCTGGGTGGCTCAGTCAGTTGAGCGTCCGACTTCGGCTCGGGTCATGATCTCGCAATTCGTGAGTTTGAGCCCCACATCGGGCTCTGTGCTGACAGCTCAGAGCCTGGAGCCTGCTTCAAATTCTCTGTCTCCCTCTCTCTCTGCCCCTCCCGTGGTCTCTGTCTCTCAAAAATGAATAAACATTAAATAAATAAATAATAAAAAAATGGATGACCCCAACAATCCTACATCAATTAACATATTAAACTGTTCCTTAAAAACCATCTGACAAAGAACTTCAGACTGAGAGAGTTTTACTTGACAATTCTATCAAACATTTAAAATGAGAAAAGTATCGATTCTATATAATTTGTTCCTCGAAAAAGAAGAGGCGTGAACATTTCTAACTTATTTTTAAGGTTAATATTATGGTGATACCAAAAGAAGAGAAAGATAGTACAAGGAAAAAAAAAATACAAACATAGACCAATATTCTTCATGAACACAGATGCAAAAAGCCTCAACAACATATGAATAAAATGAGTCCAACAATACATAAAAAAGGGTAATATATCATGACAAAATAGTCTGTCCTGAATGCATGACTGGTTCAACATTTCAAAAATCGAGGCAATACAATGTACTATTAACCTATTAAAGAAGAAAACACAAATGACCATATAAACACATGCAGACAAAATATCTGACAAAATTTAATACCCATTCAGGAGAAGCACTTTCAAGAAACAAGAAGTGAAGAAAATTTTCTCAACCTAATAAAGTACATCTAAAAAACTCTTACAAGCTAGCATCATGTTAATGGTGGAAGACCAAAGGCTTTCCCTTTAAGATCAGGAACAAAGCAGATTCTACTTTCACTATTCCTTTCACTATTCAACACTGTATGAGAATTCCTTGCCAGTGCAAAAAGTCAAGAAAAAAGAAATAAAAGGCATATAGGTTGAAAAGGAATATAACTGTCTCTACTATCTATACAGAAAATTCCAGTAAGTTTACAAAACAAAACAAAAACAATTCCTAGAATTACGTTAGTTTAGTTGTAGGATACAAGGTCAACAAAAAACAAAAACAAAAAAACCTCCAAACAATAACAACAAAACTCAAACCAAACAAAAAAATAAACAAAAATTAAAAAAAAAAACCCCAAACCAAAGAAAAAACCCAAGGTCAATAAAGAAAGAAAAAAAACAAACACAAAAATTAATGGTCTTTCTGTACATTAACAATCAACAATTAAAAACAGTGGCATTGGGGCATCTGGGTGGCTCAGTCCATTGGGTGTCCGACTTCGGCTCAGGTCTTGCTGTTTGTGAGTTCGAGCTCTGCGTCAGGCTCTGTGCTGACAGCTCAGAGCCTAGAGCCTGCTTCTGATTCTGTCTTCCTCATAAATAAACATTAAAAAAAAAAGTAGCATTTACATGCTTACTATGTGCCTGGCACTGTTCTAGGTACTTCACAAATACTAATTCATTTAATTCTAAAAAACAAAACAAAACAAAAAACCTATCTCTATAATGTAGGTATTTTCTGGACCCATGCAACCTGGCTCCTAACTCCAACCTCTTAACTACTGAGTTATCTATCAGTCATAATGACAGGGACATTAAAAAACACAGCTCAAGGGTTAAGTCTCAGGCAGAGACTTTTTTTAAAAAATTTTTAATGTTTATTTTTCAGAGAGAGAGAGAGAGAGAGAGAGAGAGAGAGAGAGCGCATGAGCAGTGGAAGGGCAGAGAAAGAGAGGGAGACACAGAATCAGAAGCAGGCTCTAGGCTCCAAGCTGTCAGCACAGAGCCCAACGCAGGGCTCGAATTCACAAATTGCGAGATTGTGACCTGAGCCGAAGTTGGACGCTTAACAGCTCAACCGAATGAGCCACCCAGGCACCCCTCAGGAAGCTGTAATTTTTAAAAAGTTTCACAGGGAGGCTGATACACACCAAAGAATGAGAACCACTGGTTTGTGCTATAGCTTAGATTCAATAACTTGTAATTTTTCAAATGTATAAATGAAATGACAATCCTGAGAGAATATATCTGAAGTTCTTGTTCCTGCTTCATGGGAATACTCCTCCAAGTCTTTGCCAGGCTAACTTTAAAGTCTATTTAACCTTCAGTTTTAGGCAATCTGTCAGTTCCTCAGGTAGCACTCCCTGACCTCTTACCTGCTTACCTGTTCTATTTCTTCTGTTTGGCATTAACGACAGTCCTACCTGTTAATCCTGTCAGTATCTAAGATTTGACTAAATTCCATTGAGGTCAGGGATCATGTTTGTCTGGTTCACAACTGTACTGTTAACATCTAGCACAATTCTTGGCAGCGAGCAGACACATAATAAATGTATTAAATTAATGAACTTTGTATTTTTAAAAGCAATTAAAGAAAACATAGATCCATTTATTAAATAATGTGTATTTATGCCCTCAGCTTTATGAAGAATTGTAGTAACCAAATGTGCTAACAATTTATACATTATACTAAGAAAATGTTTACCTGGAAGTTTAAGCTTTCTACAACAAGAATTACAGTGATGTTTTGCTCTAAAGTTTTTTATTGCATCTTCACCTAGATTTGCTGGGCCAAAAACCATATCACAGGATCTGTGGAATTGGTAGTTAAAAAAAGAAAAAAGAAAAAAAAAAAAAAGACAGTTTATGCAAATAGAAATGTAGAATTTGAAATTATAAAAATATCTTCATGAAATTATTAAAACTTATTACCTCTTTTCTTCTGCTTTTATCACAGATGGATCAGTCAAATTTTCACCCACACCTTTATATGTATATATAAAAAAAGATAATTTATATTATATAATTGATACAAACATTGACATTTGCATAATAAAAAGTTATGAGAGATTTTATAGCATCAATTATTATGCAATGTTAAATTATTCAAGAGTATAGGTTTTCTCTCTTGGTATTTCGTAACTTGTGACCATAACACTGCACCTAGGACAAACACAGCTCCCGCACCAGGAATAAAAGTTAATTGTCAGAGTTGGGAGATAGGCAGGTGGACTCCTGATGGCACTTCCTTTTGATGCAACAGGGACAAAGCTGGAAAACAAACAGTTTATGTAAACAGTTTACATGATCTCCCCCTTTTTCACCTTATTAGCAAAGAACATTTTGGAACACGAAGGCATAATTTATAGGCCATTTTTAAAGTGTTTCCCATTTTTAAAAATCATATACTACCACATTTATCTTCTTGCAAAATATTCAGGTTACATAAAGAATAAGATTGTGAACATCTTCCTTTACTTCCATTCCTCCCCAGAGGTACTAAAAGTGTAATTAAATATTTTCAGTCTTTCTTATCTATTTACTCATATAAAAGAATACCTAATTGACCTACTACTCATCAGATTGGTAAAGATTAAGAATATTTAGTACTGGAGAGTCCACAGAGAAATGGGAACTCATATACAGTGCTAAGTATGTGTTCCTATAACCTTTTGGAAAAATAACCCAGTGGCTGTTAAAATTGCATTCATGTCTTCTTACTAAGCCAATTCAGAAATCTACTTAATGGAAATGAAAGTAGCAGTACATGAGTATATTTGTTGCAGCACTGTTTACAGTAGCAAAAAAAAAAAGAAAAAAAGGGGGGGTAAATCATGCCACCCCTCCATACTATAGGTTATCATGCATGCATCTATTAAAAGCAGTAACTCAGATTTATCAGTAATGACCCAAAAGATGTCCATGATATATTGTTAGGTAGACAAAAACAAATCTCACACACACACTCTCACACACACTCACACACACACACACACACACGAGGCATCATCCCAGTTGGAGGAAAATCACAACACAAAACAAAAGATTAAAAATAAGGAAAAAAAACCCCTCTATTTGTGTACAGTATTTGTCTTCACCAAAGTTAGAGAAATAATAAAATGGGAAAACTTTTTAATATATTTTCATATTGTTTGTTTGTGGTAATCGTGTAAAATATTTTTTTAATGTTTATTTTTGAAAGAGAGAATGCGAGTGAGCAGAGGATGGGTAGAGAGAGAAGGAGAAAGAATCCCAAGCAGGCTCTACACTATCCATGCAGAGCCCGTGGGGCTCAAACTCATGAACCATGAAATCATGACTTGAGCCAAAATCAAGAGTCAAATGCTCAACCAACTGAGCCACCCAGGCGCCCCTTGTGTAAAACAGCTCTATGAAAAATGGCTCCAGGAACACATTAATGTAATAATGTAATGTAAAGAACATTAAAACTACTTTGTTTACTGAAAATAAGTCCCATCTTTTATTTTCATTTATTTAAAGTTTATTTTTGAGAAAGAGGGAGAGAGAGAGAGAGAGAGAGAGAGTCAGGTGCTAGCAGAGGAGGGACAGAGAGAGAGGGAGACTGAATCAGAAGCAGGCTCCAGGCTCTGAGCTGTCAGCACAGAGCCCGACGCGGGGCTCAAACTCAAAGACTGCGAGATCATGACCTGAGCCCAAGTTGGAGGTTTAACCAACTAAGCTACCTAGGCGCCCTTATTTTCATTTATTTATTTTTTTTAAATAAGCTCTATGTTCAACATGGGGCTTGAACTCACGACCATGAGATCAAGAGTTGCATGCCCTACTGACTGAGCCAGCCAGGCACCCCAACTCCCATCTTTTAAATTAGGAATTCAGATAAAATCTGTTTGGCTTTACCTCCTATGCATGTTTGAAGATAATTAAATGACACTATTTAAGTATATACTTAAAGATCTTTTTTACTTAATTGGATTGACCTAATAATACAGATCAGTTTTCACTTTATATACTATTAAATCATTTATGTAAAATGATGAACTACTGAAAAAAGGGTAGCTATTTTTACAGATTTTCTTTCTTCAGCTTGATTCCATGCCATTTGCTTTTCAGCAAAATCCTTTATATCTGTGACTATATGTAACAAAAGAAGTCATCAAGTGATAAACATTCTAAATAACTCTTCTTATGTATAGATTTTGAAATCTGCTCTATGTTGACATTTGAAATTAAGGCTGCTCTTTTGGGAAAAAAATCATGGAAGTTATAATAAGAAAGTACAACTCAGAGCGGGCAACCTGCTCAGTTTTATTTTCCTCTGACCCTGCAGACAGACAATACTCTAAGCAAATGTGCCCTCTCCAAGCCACAATTTCCATTTTTTTCTTTTCCACATATGACAGATTCTGTCTACAAAAATGGTTATGATCAGTTTTTCCTTCCTTGTATAGATGCTACTCCACCCAAGTGCTGGAATCCATTCCCCACTTCTTGAACTGGGCTATCTTTATCATCTGCCTTGATCAGTAAAATGTGGAGGAAGAGATGTGGGCCAGTTCTGGAACTAATCTTAAGAGTTTCTGCTTTTTCTCTGGAGGAAGCTAGCTGCTATGTAAAAATCTAACTACCTGAAACTACCATGTTATGACAAAGGTCACAGATAACTAGCCACATGGAGAGATCACTTGGTGGAGAAATGAGGGATTCAGATGTCAGTGAACAGAAACCTCAGACATTTGACTCTAGTCATGTTGTTCATGCTTATTCTCCAGCCATTTGAACCTTCTGAGGAGACAGCAGAGATAAGCCATCCCCACCATGTCCCATCCAAATTCCTGAACCAAAGAACTGGAAACAAGTAAAATGATAGTTTTAATCCCTAAATATTTAGGTAGTTTAGTTCACAATAATAGATAACATAAACACCAAGAACAGGAACACATGCTACTGTTTTAAATAAACAGTATAGTTTTAAAAGACTAAAACTACATATACATCTAAGAGTAGAATAGTGGATTGCATGTGTTTCTGCTCATCAAAAAAATATATATATTATGTAAGTAATAATCAAGGAAGCAAGATCCCACTATTTAGGGCCCTGATGGCTATATGCTAAGGCTGTTATTGACTTGCTTTTTTAACAGCTTTTACTAACCTGAGGTTTTACCTATCTATAAGTTAGAAGATGACCGTATATCATTCATAACACATGAACAGGTGAGAACCTACTGTACAATTTTACTTTAGCAATACTTTAATAAATTTACCTTGTAAATCAAGTACCAATAGCTCCCCTCTTGTATATTCATATGTCCAGTGGCTAAAGGCCAGCATGATTTCTTCCAGTGTATTAGTTGGTATAATCTCATCACCATTATTATTGTTGTATTTTCTAAATTCTCCAGTCATACATTCTTCCACAGCAAACCACTGTCCTGCTGAATGGCAATACAGCAGGAAAACTTCAAGGAACCTTATGAAAAACAGTTATAGATATTACTAGTAGTTTTGTTAATAAAATTCTAATTGAGCTTTTAAATGGGTAAATAATTAAATATTCAGCATTAATAACGAAGGTCAAAAGACAATGGTATCCAGATAAAACTGCAAGATCTCAGAAAAATTTCAAGATTTACCTTGGAGAATATGGTATGGATTTGGGTTTCATTTGGTTGAAGGCAAATGTGAGCTTTTGTGCTGCTCTCTGTTGCTGAATTTCCTACAGAACAACAACAAAAAAATACACCAAAAAAATCCCCTTGCTGAACACTGAAACTAAGAGGTTTTTTGGTTTAACATACTTTAGAAGACAAAACATGAACTCCAAATAATGTTCTACTGTTACGCATTCACTAGCACTTACTCTGAGACAGAGATGCAGAACTGTATCTTCCTTATAAATACTTGACCATGTGTTGACCACCTCAGGAAGAAAAGATTTGATAATATAAAGATGACCTGATTTGAGGATATCATGTTCTGACCAGGTACACTGTACTTTGACAGCTCTCCGTAAACCTCCTCCCATCTCCTCTTTACTTAAAAACTCTATTTTGGCACAGAGGCCAAGCTGTGACCAAGACGACATGCTGTTATTCAGTATACTGGGTGAACTCTCTTCCAAGCGATACACTGTGACAGGCTCACCTGCAAGATGAACGGACACAATTTGGGGTCAAATTATGACCCTTTAAAATGACAAAGTAGAATAAAAATTGGCAGGTATCTTGTTAAGATTAAGTAAGAAACAGAAAATGAATTGGACAAAGTTGTAATTTTATAAAGGAAGTTTAAGGGCAACAAATGCTCAGAAATCAAGAATCTACTAATATTTCTAAATTTATGTATATTAGTAATAATAAGCATTTTTGAAATTATGATCATTTTCAAGAAAAACTTTAAGAAAGCAACTGTTCCACAAAATTTGTGATGTCAACTTATCTATGCTTTCTATACTAAACAATGGGTTAAGATCCTTTCTTAATTAGAATACACTATTACTTCTGGATATGCCGAAAATACAGAAATCTAATATTTCTGATCACTCCTTCTTCTATTTAAACTATACATGACTCTTGTTAATTAAAATTTATATGAAATTGACACTTCTCAACGTGACCCTTCCTTCTATTACCACCCATGTTCTACATCACAGCTAAAAATCACACTATTAATAAAAGGTTTATTTTCTCCTTCATTTCTTTACTATTTGGATTTACCTCTTGGAGGCACAGGTGTAAATGGAATGCTCTGGGATAATCTCATCAAATTATTTCTTTCCACAGCTGCACAAAAATGAGAGAAAAATAATGAAATCCTTTCTAAAAGCTCAAAATAGTTAGATTTTGTTTTTAATAATACTGACCTGAGTAATAGTAATTTGTATCCATAACTGGTTTAAATGGAGAAGCGAGACCTAAAATGGCAAATAAACAAATGAAACCCTTTTAAAAGTACTTATGTGGTATAAAAATTTTTGCTCATTCTCATATAATCATCCTAAGTTCCCTTCATATAAGCTCTCTTCACTGAACAGAAAAAACAAATAGTAAAATACACTCATCATGTGCTTGCTCTATTATCCTTTTTCATTGTGCCAGATTAGTCCTAACTGTGCACTCAGATACCTGGAAGGGAAAAAGCACGTGACATTTCACACTCTCCTGTCATAAGCTGCGCTTTTCCCACACCCTCCACCCCCACTCAAAAAGGAAAAGATCTTTTAGTTTAGGAGCTGGAGCTTGTAACCAAGTAACCATTTTAGTGGGCTGACCATAAGAAGATGAACTTCTGGAATGTGAAACATACCCAAAAGCCCTTCCTCCATATTTAAATGTATTTGAGGATTTGACTTTTTAACTGTAATGAGAAGACTGGAGAATCAATTGAATTTGCCATGTGTTAAGTTTACAGAATATTAATGAAAAAGACCTTACTGTCTTGAGAAGAAAATCAGTCAATAGTTTTAATACTATGTAGGAAGTATAAAATATACACATTATATATATATTATAGGACTATATATACACATGTATATATGATGTATATATGTATGTATATATGTATATATGATGTATATATACATCATAGGACTATAGAGGAGGGGTACTAAATGCCTTCTGCTTGCAGAAAGGTTGAAGGATGTCTCAGAGAAAGAGAAGGGGAAAAAGAATAGTCTGGAAGACAGTGGTGTGGTCAGGGCAACATTTTCAGACACGGAACTGTTAAAGCACATGCTACACTTGAGAAACTGCAAGTTTTTTAGTATGAACAGAAACAGCAGTTTTCAAAACTAATTTTATACACATAAATATATATCACGTATAATAGATATAAATAAATTTATAATAAACATATATCAGAATCACCTGTGGGGCTTTTTCACTGTGCACCTACCCAGATTTCACTTCAAAAAATTCTGTAGGTGTGTGTCAGCGTAAAGTGATTCTCCGTAAGTACTTGGACATGTAACCAGGACTGCAAACTAACGAGCAAGAGTACAGGCACGCCTGTAGGAGGTAAAGCTACAGAATCAGGGAATACCAAATAGTTAGGAGCCAAATATGCCATGCTAAGAAAGGACACGATTTTACCCAATGACAGTGAGGAAAATGTAAAGCAGAGGAGGATCAGTTTGGTGGAAGAATAGAAGACAGACTAGAAGGGAGATTAAGTGGCACAACTCTAAAAACCTATGGGACAGTAACAACTAAATGTGAACACATACATACCCTACCACCTACAAATTCCAGTCCTAAGTACATGCCCAATAAAAAACAAATACATATGTTTACCAAACAACATGAACAAGACTACTCATAATGGCACTCATGGTTCATAATAATCATACAATGGAAGCTACTGAAATGCCTATCAAATAACAGAATGGATACATTCAATAGATTCATATAAGGAAATACTATATAGTAATGAGAATGTGCAAACTACCACTATACACAAAAATATTGATGAATCTTATAAACATATGTTAGGAGGAAAAAGCCAGACACAAAGTACATACTTTATGATTCCATTTATATATTCCATAAACAGAGACAAAACTATACATGTGTTATTCAGGGGCAGAGGTTAAAACACAAGGACACGAGGAGCTGGGATACTGGCAATATTCTGTTTTGTGACCTGGGTGCTGATTACAGGGGCATAGTTGCTTAGGGAGAATTCACTGAGAGGCTTATCTCTACCTTTTTTGTATGCATGTTATATATACTTCCAATAAAAGGTTTAAAAAATGATGAAGTGTGAACTGAAAACAGCAGAATAATGTATAGTGGAAGATGGAGTCTTAATATTTAAGAAGTAAATACAACAGGACTTTGTGAGTGCAAGGTCAAGGGGGTCAAGAATAACTCCTCAGATTTTACCTAGTAGACTGAAAGAGTATCATTCACTAAAACAGGGTATACAAGGGAAAGAGCAGACTAGGTCACAGGGACGAAGGGGGGTAGGATGACAGTAAAGATGTATCATTCACATGGTGAGTTCATGTATATGTGAAACTACTATATTGAAGAGAAACTAGGTGAACAAAGAACTTTTTACCACCTTGGCTCTTTCAAACACGAAGTCTGAAGTTTCTTAGCTAGAATAATGTGGTATTTGCTATAACATAACATCATATATAATCCTCATTTTTTTGCATTAAATCTACCATATGGACTCACCATTTAACGTTCCTTCTTCAGATGGCCTAAAGAAAACACAAAAAATACAAGTTGTGACACAATCTTTGTTTTGGCTACCATACACTTTGTAAAATTATGATTATTTAATATAACGTGATTAAAGTAATTCTGAGATCCAGATTCACTTTTGTTTGAATATATGCCATTTCCCTTAAAGCCAATGCCAAATTCATATATGGATATAAATATATGTTTAATCTGTACTAAAAATCTCTTTCCAGCTCTTACCTTCTACCTAATATAAATATTTTATTATAGGAAGTATTTTGACCCTAGCATCATCCCTTTGCTGTTGATAAACTACTCTTTTCTCAGCACCCAAAAAGTGCTGACCAACTCCACCTTTCTGGGTACTTTTATGGCTCAACATTCTGTAAGACAAGGTTCTCTTGTTAGCTGAGTTAACATCAACTTCAGGTACCTATTCTGTATTTACATCCTATGGTTTTGGTTATAAAACACAGTATACTCTGAAGAGATCTGATTACAGCTTGATCTTCCAAGTGCCATACAAGGCCCAGAGCACCCAAAGAACTTGAACACTGCATACCCATGTGGCACCTGGTTTATTTTCTTCTCTATATATTCACATATATTTCTGATGCACAGAAAGCAATAGGGGAAACACTGTGGTTCCTTCTCAAATAGTCCATATCAGAAAGTAACTCTCCCATGCTGTGCTGACTGCTCAGAGCTCAGAGCCTGGAGCCTGTTTCCGATTCTCTTCCTGTGTCTCCCTCTCTTCTGCAACACCCATCCCCGGCCCCCCCACTCACTTTCTGTCTTTCTTTCCTTCAAAAATAAACAAACATAAAAAAAAAGATGACTTTTTCTTTTGTAAACGTCCTCTGGAATCCTAAAATATAGTAATCATAGCATCGCCATAATGATAGTATAACTATATAAAATTGTAATTTTATTTATTTATTTATTTATTTATTTATTTATTTATTTATTTATTTTTAATATATGAAATTTATTGTCAAATTGGTTTCCATACAACACCCAGTGCTCATCCCAAAAGGTGCCCTCCTCAAAACCCATTAAAATTGTAATTTTAAATGTATATATTAACTCATAATAAATGAGTTCCCCCAATCTCTTCTATGTAAAGACAAGAGATGTTAAAATAAATAATCATCACTCACAGATAAAAGAGTGTTTTAAAAGATGGTACAAAGAACAGAAAAAAACCCCAATAACTATGATACTTTTCAGGTTAACGATGAGAAAAGGCTTACTTACATTTCTCTGTTTGATGGTCTATCTTGTAACCAATCCTTTAGTCAAAAACAAACACAAACAAAAATTAAAGAAAAAAATCTCTCTAGAAGAAGCATAACTGTTTGTTTAACCCTGTTTTGTTTCCTATAGTCTGAAAAATTAATGTGAAGTCCTTATTTTATACAACTAAAAAAATAATAAATGGATATAATTACCATAAGACCATTCCACAAGGTAGAATAAAGAATTTCATGAGTGCTATTTCCTACAACATAATTACACTCTGGCTAGTTTCTTTACTTCTGATGACAACTTTATATTCTTATACATTTGTTTCTATGACTCTAAATAGTATGTGCTCATTGAAAAAGAAAAACACAACGAAATAGAAAGAGTAAAATTAAAATCATGCATACTGTAAACAAATCACTAAAAACATATAAGCATATCTCATTGAAGTCTTTTTCTGTATACGTGCATATTGTTTTTATTCTGTATTTTTGCCATTTAATTATAACTCTATAATTATATTCTCATCCAGTTTAGTAATTCTCTGTTTGGCTGTGCCTAATCTATGTTATTATAACCCCCACTGAGTTACTTTTTATTCTAGATTTTTATCTAATTTTTCAGGACTTTCTGAGTAGTATCTTTTCTTTTTTTCATATTTGTAATACCTTCTCTTTTATGGTTTTAGTCACCTTAATCATATTATTTTATAACTTGTAACCAGTAATTCTAGTATCTCAAGTTGGTAGAGGTTTATTAATACTGTTTGTGTAACTTGAATCCCAGAAGTTCTGTAATTTCGCATTGTCAGGTCATCTTCAATGGAACTTACTTTGTGGCAAAATTGTGCAGGGTGTGTCCTTCCAAAAAGGAGGAATTGTTACTGTGAAACTGTGTTCACTAACCCCCTTTCCTCACTGAAATAATTTTTTTAATAACATGACTTTCCATAATATAATCTATCTCCTTATAGCAGAATGTAAATAAAATGTTCTTGATGATCCAGGCTAATTATGAATACTGATTTCTATACTTGACTATAAAGGACCAATTTTTCTACTTTCTCCCAAGTTATTTATCTTGATGCCAGAGTATGCTTTTAAAGAGTATTTGCGGGGAACCTGGGTGGCTCAGTCAGTTAAGTGTCCGACTTCGACTCAGGTCATGATCTCACAGTTTGTGAGTTCGAGCCTCGCATCAGGCTCTGTGCTGACAGCTCGGAGCCTGAAGCCTTCTTCGGATTCTGTATTTTCCTCTCTCTCTGGCTCTCCCCAACTCATGCTCTATCTCTCTCTCAATAATAAATAAACTTTAAAAAAAAATTTAAAGAGTATTTGTAAAATCAAATACTACCTCAATTGGCTGGGAATGACTACATACAACCAGTTTCAATACAAACAGAGATTCCTACCTTTCTTTTGAATAAATTTTTCTGTAAAATTTCCTAACTATTATGCAGATAGTAATCTCTCTGACATTGGCCACAGCAACACTTTTTTTAGATGCATCTTCTGAGACAAGGGAAATAAAAGCAAAAATAAACTACTGGGACTACATCAGAAAGTGTCTGCACAGTGAAGGAAACAATCAACAAAACTAAAAGGCAACCTACAGAATAGAAGAATATGTTTGCAAAAAACATATCTGATAAAGGGTTAGCATCCAAAATATATAAAGAACTTATACAACTCAATACCCAAACAACAACTAATCCAATTAAAAGATGGGCAAAAGACATAAACAGATTTCTCCAAAGAAGACATCCAGATGGCAAACAGACACATGAAAAGAGGCTCAACATCACTCATCAGGGAAATACAAATCAAACCTACAATGACACAGCACCTCACATCTATAAGAATGGTCAAAATCAAAAACAGAAGAAACAACCAGTGCTGGTGAACATGTAGAGAAAAAAGAACACTCTTCCACCACTGGTGGGAATGAAAACTGGTAGAGCCACTGTGGAAAACAGTTTGGAGGTTCCTCAAAAAGTTAAAAACAGAACTACCCTATGATGCAGTAATTGCACTACTGGGTATCTACCCAAAAATACAAAAACACTAACTCAAAGGAATACATGCACTCCTGTGTTTATTGCAGCATTATTTATAACAGCCAAACAATGGAAGGAGCTCAAGTGTCTAGTGATAGATGAATGCATGAAGAAGATGAGGTATAAATATAAATATAAATATAAATATAAATATAAATATAAATATAAATATAAATATAAATATAAATATAAATATAAATATAAATATACCACGGAATATTATTTAGCAATAAAAAAGAACAAAACTGCCACTCTGGAAAACAGTATGGAGGTTCCCCAAAAAATTAAAAATAGAACTACCCTACAACCCAGCAATTGCACTATTAGGTATTTATCCAAGGGATACAGGTGTGCTGTTTTAAAGGGGCACGTGCATCCCAATGTTTATAGCAGCACTATCAACAATAGCCAAAGTATGGAAAGAGCCCAAATGTCCATCAATGGAGGAATGGATAAAGAAGATGTTATATATATATACATATACATACACACATACAATGGAGTACTCAGCAATCAAAAAGAATGAAATCCTGCCATTTGCAACTACGTGGATGGAACTGGAGGGTATTATGCTAAGTGAAATTAGTCAGAGAAAGACACATATCTTATGACTTCATGCATATGAGAAATTTAAGACACAGAACAGATGAACATAAGGAAAGGGAAGCAAAAATAATATAAAAACAAGGAGGGGAAGAAAACATAAGAGACTCTTAAATATGGAGAACAGAGGGTTACTGGTGGGGTTGTGGGGGGGGATGCGCTAAATGGGTAAGGGGCATTAAAGAATCCACTCCTGAAATCATTGTTGCACTATATGCTAACTAACTTGGATGTAAAATAAAAAAATAAAATAAAATAAAAAAAGAATAAAACCTTGCCATTTGCAACTACATGGATGGAACTAGAGTGTAGTATGCTAAGTGAAATAAGTCAGTCAGAGAAAGACAAATACCATTATGATTTGTTTCACTCATATGTGGAACAAAACAAATGAGCAAAGGAAAAACAAAACAAAACAAAACAAAGAGAGAGAGAGAGAGAGAGAGAGAGAGACAAACCAAGAAACAGATTCAACTATAGAGAACAAACTGATGGTTACCAGATGGAAGGTAGTGGGAGGATAGGGTAACTAGGGGGTGGGGATTAAAGACTACATTTATCATGATGAAAAACATAACATGATAAAAACAAAAAAACATAGACACACATATACATACATACAAACAAATTCTTAACTATTCACACTACAGGAAGAAACTCTTTTCAAAGAATAAATTGCTAATATTCTAAGAATAAATGCACTAATGTCAGTTTTCTAAGGTAAAAATTTTTGAAAGCTAAATAGAACCTCAAATAAAATATCACCATCTTTTTTTAGTTCTTCTTTAATAAATATATATTTTAAAATACACATTTGTTAACTGAAATGTACAAACCGGTAGTAAGGCTGCTTTGGAATCTACTTCATGAGTTTCTTCTGTGGATGGCCTTCTATTGCTAGTTTCCACTTAAAGAAAATTAAAAAAAAAATTAGTTATACAACTAAAATGTTTTGATACCAACCAACCAAACACGAAGTGTTTCAACACACAGTGTAACTTTCATAAACTAACTTATCCTCTCCCCAACACTGCTGAACATTAATAGTTAACATGAGGCCCACAGGCCTCTTGGCAGGACACCAAAATTATTCAATTTATTTTTGTAAAAAAGCAGTAAGAAATAAGAGTCTGAAGGAAAAAGTCTTAGTCTTCGTATTTCCAAATTTCTTGTGTATTCATTCTATCATGGATATTTTTTGTGTATGTGTGTACAATCACCATTTTTTTTAACCATAAAAAGTAGAATAATATATATTTTAGGGTTTTTGTTGTTGGTTTAACTTTAAGCTTGGAGATCTTTCCAATCACAGAAAATTTCTCTATTCTATTTTGATGCTACACTGAACTTCATACTATGGCTGTACAGTAATTGTAGAGAATAACAACCAAACTCCTACTAACGGACATTTGGTATGATTTCAATCTCTTGCCATTCTAACATTGCAATTAATCATCTTATACATATTAATAGTCTTATACATACACTGTTTTACAATAATGGAAAAAATAGTTCATCTTTTCTGCCACGACTTAAAATGGCATCTGTCATATTTTGTTATTTTATCCTAAATAAATTTTAGAATTAAGCCTATTTTTAAAAAGTCAGGATGTTAAATTATTTTTTTAATTTTTTTTTAATGTTTATTCATTTTTGAGAGAGGGAGACAGAGTGCTATCAGGGGTGGAGCAGAGAGAGAGGGAGACACAACCTGAAGCAGGCTCCAGGTTCCAAGCTGTCAGCACAGAGCTTGACACAGGACTCGAACTCACGAACCATGAGATCATGATCTGAGCCGAAGCCGGATGCTTAACTGACTGAACCACCCAGGTGCCCCAAGGATGTTAAATTTTAAAGTAACTTATAATTCACAACTTTATGCACAGTAAAGAAAAACCTCAGAATGAATGAATGGTGATGGGAAATCTTAGAATGAAATTTGCATTCTAAGTGTAGAGGCCAAAAAAACCAGACTGAAGTACATTAGAAGAGTCTGGGCAAAACTTTTTCTAGATGATGAAACTGATAGCATTACGTATCTGAGTATCTTGAGGAAATGTAGCCCAACAGCAGAGAATCTACTGTTGATCTAGCCAAAATTATAACTATATGGTGGGAAAGAATAAATGTGTGTGCATGGGCATGCGTGTGTTTGTGTCTTCTGGGAACAGGAGGAAGAGGAAAAGTTTGATCCTTGTCTTCTTTAGTGGGAGGTCAATAATTATTGTTTAAAACTGAAATACGAGGATGCAAAATTAGAAGCGTGTTAACTTCAGAAATAACATCCATGTTACTGAAAATAATTTTTTTTCTTCTGTCCTAACCATTCTACCATATCTTTTTATTTTATTTTTCAGTGAGAATACTAAACAGGGACGCCTGGGTGGCTCAGATATCTGACTTTGGCCCAGGTCATGATCTCATGGTTGGTGAGTTTGAGCCCGCGTCGGGCTTTGCGGATAGCTCAGAGCCTGGAGCCTGCTTCGAATTCTGTGTCTCCCTCTCTCTCTGACCCTCCCCTGGCTCATGCTCTCTCTCAAAAAAATAAAATAAATAAATAAATTTTTAAAAAGAGGATATTAAATAGGAATGAAAACAGCCAGAATCCTTGCCTTGGTTCCCCATCTGGCTTTCAACATATCATTATGAAAGAGAATATCTGTGATAATTTTCTGTAGATAACCCTTTATTCAGATTAAGGAGACTCTATTCTAACTTTAGGAAGAGTTTTAATTATGAATGGATACTGAATTTCATCAAATGCCTTTTCTGCAGCTACTGAGATGAACAAATGATTCTTCTCCTCTGTTACTATCATGCATCAATTTTATATATATATATATATATATATATTCCCCTCCACCCCCAGGTAAGCTCTACACCCAACCCGGGCTTGAACTCACAACCCTGAGATCAAGAGTCACATGCTCTACTGACTGAGCCAGCCAGGTGCCCCTCATCAATTATATTTCTGATGTTAATGTTAAACCAACTTGCACTCCTGGAATATATCCAACGTGATACTGCTGTATACAAAAAGAGAATGAAAGGGGAGATGATGGTGAGGGGGACATGGTAGTGATGTTTTTCTTAAGGAATCTTATAAAGGCTACATGTACATTAATGAAACGTTGACTAATTTATATGCACATATAACCAACTCATAAAAAAGTATGTTATGGAAACATCCCCAGTCCATTTAATTCTCAAGTTAAAAATTGAAGGTGCAGAGCAAAATGTATGGTATGTTACTTTCTGTGTAAAAAATAAAAGGAAAGACTACCATCACATACTATGTGTGTGAAACTCTACAGGATAAATAAAAATAACAGTGGTTACATACAGGGCTGGAATGAGAGGGAGACTTATTTTCAAAGTGCTTGTATGTGTATGTATTTCAATTTTGAACCAAATAAATGTATTAACTACTAGAAAAAAAATTTTTTAAGTTTATTTATTTATTTTTTGAGATACATTTGAGTGGGGGAGGGGCAGAGAGAGAGGGAGAGAGGAATCCCAAGCAGGCTCCACACCGCCAGCATGGAACCTGATGCGGGGCTCAAACTCATGAACCTAGAGATCATGACCTGAGCTGAACCAAGAGTCAGACATTTAACCAACTGAGCCACCCAAGCACCCCTGTATTAGCTATTTTAAAAGTTAAATTAAAAAAATATGTTGACTAAATGATAATACTGATTAAAATAGATTTATAAAAAGCAAGTCTTTATATTTCATCTTTAGGACTAAACAATTTGTAAAAAATATCAGAATACTAGAATTGTGTGTTTTATTCAAGGTTGCAGCAACAATGACGGACCAGAATCGTCATTCTCTGACTCCCAAAACATTCACTGCTTAGGTGTGTGACATACGTAATAATACATTTAAAGCTTAAGTGAATATGTTTGGTAACATAATTCACATAGTCAGAGAACTTACCTTGTTCTGAAGGAAGAGGAATAGAAGTTTTGTGACACTCAGTAAATCCAGCATGAGAACTCAAGTGTTTCAAAGTGTTTTCAGAAGGAATATCATTCTGCATATTACACATATACATAATTTAAAAATAATCAAACTGAATTTCAAATAAATGTTCTAAGTAGTATAAGAGACTCTGTTTCTATTTAGCTCAATATACTTTAATCTACCTAGTCACCAAAGGGTATATTACAGGTTACAGTTAATTTTCTTCAATGACCTTCTCAAAAAACTGCATCAAAATATCCTACTTGCTTATTGTTCATAAATCCATCTGAATGGATCCTTTTTCATAGTAATATGATTTCATTAAAAACTTGGGAGAAAATAAAATATTTATCAGTTCACCCAAAAAAGAAAAAGCTATTTTACACTAATATTGATAGATTATAACAATTTGGAAGGTGGAAGAGTGGTTTTTTTGGGAAACCTCAGTAGGTTTCTTGTTGATTATATGAGCTGTTCATATAACCAAAGATCTATCTGCTCATTATTTGTCACATTTCAATTTTTTCCAAATTTGTTTTGACTTATCTATGATTTCCATTTTTTTGGTACTTCTATCTTTTCTCATCCTTCGTTTAATATCACCTCTTCCTCATGTTTAGAAAGCCCTCCTGGTTTTACTGACTTGGTATTACTATTTTCTTAAGTTTATGATTTGAGCTTTTACATTTAAAGCTAGAATTCATCTGGGCTTATGAAGTGACATGAGAACATAAACAGGCTTTTCCAAATGTGTACTCAATTATCCAATTTGTATTTACTGACAAGGCATTTCCCTTATCGTCAATTTCTAATCCAACTCTTCTTATTAAATTCTTATTTGTAAACAAGTTACTTTGTAGTCACTAAAATGTTTAGCTAAATATTCATGTTTCAACTGTTCTACCTGTGTAATATTTTATAGTCTAATTCTCCCTCATTTTCTTCTTTTTCCCTATATATTTTCCCAGATGAACTAACAAACTACATTAAAATAATGTGGGGACAACCCAATACATTCACACTGTTTTCTCTTTTCAACTATAAACAATTCACATTATGCAACTTTAAAATATTTCCAAACCTCTACCACCTCTCAGAAAGAATGAATTTAAAAATGTTACTACCAAAATAAACTATTACTTTCATTTAAAAAATTACTTGTATCTCAAGAAAAGTTAAGTTTTTCTACCTTTGATGCTCTGCACTCTTCATATACAGCTGATTTATACAGCCAAGTGAGAGGGCTAACATTTTTTCTGTAGTTACAGAGCAACTCCAATTTCCTTTCTGATTTTAGTTGTTTCTTTTGGAACCAGTTCTAGCTATTTATTTGCTTAAGTATTTTCCATCTATGACACAAGTTCTAGTATAGGATTGATGGTGGGCTTCAAGGTATTTGTAAAACCCCATATACCTTAATAGATAAAATTTTGTATATGTCCATTTTTTGGGGAAGAGGGTCTACAGTTTTCATTTGATTTTCAAAGAGGTATATAACCCACAAAAGTTCAAGAACTCAAAGTCTCAGACCATCATGGGCTAGAACTCATTATTCTATTATTACAGTCTAAGTTCTTTTCCTCTAAGTTAATTACTCAAAATTGTTTAATTCAAAACACAGCCACAGAAACTTGTAATTTCTTCTTACTTTTACCAGGAAGTTACCTGCTCACTTCAAAATTTTCAGCACACTCTTGCTTTAAGTTCATTTAAACTCATTGTTAAAAGGCAAAATCTGTGGGGGAAACCTTGCCAGGTACCCTTTCCCATTAAGAAATATCCATTTATCCTAAATGACTTCCTATGTATATCAAGTGCTTCTTTATAGCAAAACGATGCCACCAGAATGTGCTATTGTAATTTTTTTTCAACTGCCATTGTGGTACTTATGAAGATAGTTTAAAAGTTCAGTGATACATATTAGACAATGACAGCCTAAGTCAGAGTAATTGTTACTTGGATTGAAAGAAACAGATAACTAAAAAAATATTTAGGAAACAAAACAAGTTAGACTGGGCTGTTGATTGGAAGAGAGAGCAGTGCAGTTTTGCTCTCTAAACTAAAATGCTGATGTTATTAACAGAGGCAGGAAATACAGAAGAACAAATATATCTGCTGAGCAAGAAGATGATGAATTTGAGTTTCTGACTGCTGAGTTTGACAACTATAAGAGTCCCAACTAGTTAGCTCTAACCTTTTATTGTGGTGTCATGTCAATGCTCTAGTCAGAATCTCTCCAAAGATTTACTTTCCCTACATCTCTTCCCAGCCTTCAGTTTTCCTGTCTAAAATCCAAATGCAGATATGGCTATAATAAAATTCATGCTATTTTCAACTCTATAGCTAAGAAATCATATTCTTGGTTTCCTCTTGACTCCTTAATCACTTTACACAATAGTTACTCTAAACCTTCTCTTTCTCAAGTACTCCCTTGTGGTTTCCATTAGTCTTACTGGAAAAACAAATGCCTTAAAAGATTCAACAAACTCCCCAGATTACTTTTTTATTCTCTTTAAGTTTTAAAAAAACTTTGTGTGATTTATATACAATGAAGCACACAGATTCTTAAAGAGTAAGTTAGAGAAAAGTTTTAGCATTCTTTCTCTCCAACCCAAAATATTTGTGTGACAATTCTCTTCTATCAGTCAGTCCTCCCATCTGAAAAAAGTTATACTTTTTATCTTAAGATTATCATCTAAGTGATCGATTTCACTCCATCTAGGTCTTTTTGCTTTTTTAAATTATAATTCCCAGTCAGTTCTTCCTCCCTGTAAGAAACTCAAAGATAAAACAAGAGATACAACTTAAAAAAAAACCACTGGTTTCCCTACTGGTTCCTTTCCCTCATTTTAAGACTCTATCATTATGGGTATTTATGAAAGCAACAGTTAAGAAGTAACTTTTCACTCACTGTTCTATACATTTAAACAGTTACTCAACAAATATTTATTGAGTATCTTACACCTGCACATAACAGTGTAGTTAGGTATATTCAGCTTTTTACTGATTGCTAGATTCCTTGACAGACATGGTTATGTTCTAATAAACGTCTGGGCCTGGGAAAGAGTTGAGCTCTGTATTTAGTGAATGAGAAACGTATAGGGAGAAGCATGTAGAAAAAGAGAAATGTTAAATTGGTGTTTTTATGTTCATTAATATAAGTGCAAACTATTTGTATACTTTTCAGATTCGATTGTTTCTTCTTTTTAAATGATGTATGATTTAAATATTTGGGATCATCATGTTGGTGATGGTTTCTGCTAAAACTGCATTTTTATTGGAACGTTTAATTCTATTTTGAACTAAACCCCCAAATAGCAAAATAAAATTGAATTGTGCTGTAATAAAGATTTACTTACAGATAACATTTCTTTTATTTTGTTTGATGTTTCTTTGAACTTCTGTAAATAATCTATGCTATCTCTGTGTCCTTAAAGAGAAAAAAAAAGATTACAACAAAAATATTTACTTTTTATCAAAATAACGTCATTGCTTAAAGTCTATATAAACAAGTGATTCATAGTGCTTTCCAAGTAGTTTTGAGGGCTCTGAAGTTTCCTATAGATCTTTTGATAAATACTAAAAATATCTGTCAATAAGCTGGAGAAGATGAGTAATTCAGTTTACAGTAACAGCAAAAGCCTAAGGGCCTTCTAAAAGAATCCAACATGTGATATGAATTGCTTGAAATTTAAAAAGAGGGAAGCGATCATTTCTACTATTAATAAATATAAAAATACATGGGGTGCTTGGGGGGCTCAGTTGGTTAAGCATCCAACTCTTGGTTTCGGCTCAGGTCATGATCTCATGGTTCGTGAGTTCGAGACCCACACCAGGCTCTGCACTAACAGCACAGAGCCTGCCTGGGATTCTCACTCTCCTTCTCTCTCTGCCGCTTCTCTGCTCTGTCTCTCAAAATAAATAAACTTAAAAAAGAAAGTTAAAAAAAAAAAAAAACTACATATATGTTATACATATATATCCAAACTATATATACACAAATCATATATAAATATATAGATAACTAAATATATCCATCCCAATGGCAATATACTAACAGACTAAAAATGTGCTTTTACAGAATACATTGGGATAGATTTTATGTAGGCAAAGTTGTCTCTATAAATCCAGAGTAAACTGTATATAACCTAGCAGTAGAGATCAGTATGGTCTGTACCTAGATAACTTACAGGGTTGGCCTCCATGTGGAGATTTTACATGGACATATCATATTCTTTGACTAATCTCAATACATGTTCCACGACTAGGTAAATTTCTAAGCTGGGAAAGCTCAAATAAGTATTAAGACAAGGTTAGGATGCCACCCGATGAAAAAATTCAAACCTGAAGAGACAGAGGGCATCACTCATGCCTCAGAACACTCTGGTCATGTCCACAAACGACCCAAGTTATTTTTTTAAGAAATTTTTAAAAAATACTTTAATAAGCTAACAGGAAGACTCTTAGAACACTATATTCTCCCAAATGCAAGGAAACGTTAGCTCTATGAAGTGTTCCCTCTTCATCTTTTCCTTCCATATGATACACTGTCAACATTTAAATATGCTTAGGTCTCTCCATCATTAAAAATAAAACAAGTAAGGGTCGCCTGGGTGGCTCAGTCAGTTGAGTGTCTGACTTCAGCTCAGGTCATGATCTCACGGTTTGTGGGTTTAAGCCACACATCAGGCTCTATGCTGACAGCTTGGAGCCTGCTTCGGATTCTGTGTCTCCCATTCTCTCTGCTCCTCCCCTGCTCACGCTGCCTCTCTCTCTCAAATAAACATTAAAAATAATTAAAAATAAACAAAACAAATAAAAAACCTTACACAAAAACCACATTATGAGTTCTTTCTTTTTATATTTATAGTAAGTTTGTTTTTTTTTTTTAATCTTCTTTTTTAATGTTTAATTTTTGAAGGAGAGAGACACAGAGCGTGAGCAGGGGACAGGCAGAGAGAGAGGGAGACACAGAATTCAAAGTAGGCTCCAGGCTCTGAGCTGTCAACACAGCCTGACGCGGGGTTCAAACCCACGGGCTGTGAGATCATGACCTGAGCTGAAGTTGGACACTCAACCAACTGAGCCACCCAGGCGCTCTGCCTTAATAGTAAGCTTTTAATTGCCCATCCCATCTGTAGTCTCCCTCTTTACATTTCCTCCTCTCATTCACACTTTATTTCAATATAATCTGGCTTCTGCCTGAACTGCTTCACTGAAACAGATTTCACAAAGGTCATTAATTTATTATTACTGCCAAAATAAATACATTTTCAGTCCTTATTTTACTTCAGCTAGCTGACGTGTTAAGAATGAGTCATTCCTGGGGCGCCTGGGTGGCTCAGTCGGTTAAGCGTCTGACTTCAGCTCAGGTCATGATCTCACGGTCCGTGAGTTCGAGCCCCTCATCGGGCTCTGTGCTGACAGCTCAGAGCCTGGAGCCTGCTTCAAATTCTGTGTCTCCCTCTCTCTCCGACCCTCCCCTGTTCATGCTGTCTCTGTCTCAAAAATAAAAAATAAAAACATTAAAAAAAAAAAAAAAAAAAAAGAATGAGTCATTCCTTTCTGAAATGCTCTTCTCTCTGGGTATATAAATGGGTCGACCATAAATCCTCCACTTTCCAAGCAGAGTCCTGGTTTTCCCTATTGCCCTAATGTAATTTACTGTACCCTGTCACTCTCAAAAGTGTACTAGTTGGGCTGAAAAATTATATGGTCACCCTATTTATAAGACACTGATCTTTTCCAGTTATTTCTATCTAGCCTCCTCTGTACCTTTCTATTATTCCCCTAATATTTAACGTTTATGAATAACTCAGGTTCTGTCAACTAGTTAACTGAATTCAATAGAAGAGTCTCAAATTCAAAAGAGCCCAAGTAAGTTTTAAATACAACTGTTATTATAGTAAATTCACCAAAGAAGAATGTGCCAATAGAACTATTACAGCTCAATTTCAACCTATTTCCCCGACTTGATTCCTTTTAGAAATTTTAGAACTATACTCTATGAAAAGTAGTCCACTTATCATACAAGTTCATAGTTTTATTAATTAGCTACTTATTTTTATTTCTAAGGTGATAATTATAATTTTTAATGTTTATTTATATTTGAGAGAGACAGAGCATGAACGGGGGGAAGGGCAGAGAGAGAGGGAGACACAGAATCTGAAGCAGGCTCCAGTCTCCGAGCTGTCAGCACAGAGCCCAATGCGGTTCAAACTCATGAACCATGAGATCATGACCTGAGCTGAAGTCAGAGGCCCAACCAGCTGAGCCACCCAGGCACCCCAGGTGATAATTAAAAAATAAATAATATTTATATACAAATGTTAGTTTGCCAAACTTACCTACAAATGCTCCAAATTCTACATTATCTCCTTCTGCAGCTTTAGAGCAAATAGTTTCTTGATCTTTGGTTACAGTTTCTGAGTGGCTTTTACAACTTGGCTGGGAAGGTGTACTAACAAAAAATTTGGTTGGTGGGGATGACAGATGTGGTATGCTATTAGATGAACTGCCTAATTTTTGATTTTTACTGAACATTTTTAACATTTCTACCCCATGTGGTCTCTGTCGCAGTTCTGGAGGAGAAATAGCACTTGGGAATAAGGCACCACAAGAGGAACCAGCCTCTGGGAAATTGAATTCTTTTCTCTGGGGTATTACAGGTAAATCCTGACCAAATATGTTACATTGGGTATCTTTTTCATCTTTCATAAAAATATTACAAAGAAAAGGATTAGTACTTTCAAGACCACCTTGAGGAAGAGAGGAGCTAAGTGTATTTACAACACTATGCTTTTTCCATACAGAAGGTCTTATAGGACCATCATCAATAAGGTTTTGAGCCAAATGTTTGGAAATACTCAATTCTCGTGTGATTTCATTGTGAACTTTGCTAGCTTCTGAAGCTTTCTGGGCAGTGAGTGTTTTTAATGTATCTACAGTCAGGGCTGAAAGATCTTGCAAATGGCCAATTTGAGAATCTAATGACTGTAATGATCTTTTTATATAGTTGACACGATCTCCAACTTCTTTAATTTGAATGCACATCTGCTCCACCCTGTAGGAGAAACACAGGCTTTTTATAAATGTTAAAAATTAATGTTTGAGAGATTCTTTCTGTAATCTCAATAAATGCCAATGGTAAAAAGAAATTTTACATGTACTCACACAAGGTAAGATATAAAATATGATTATTTATTTATAAAAGGCACACTTAATGTTTAAGAAGGATCCACTGCTAATTCTACTATAGTAAAATGCAAGATTTCATAAAACATTTTTGTTCCATAGGCTATTTATTATGATTTCTGCACATTAAAGTAACACACACACAAATATGTATAAAGCTACATATATAAAGAACTAACATTACCATCTGCTTCCAGAATGTAGCAAAGCCAATGGGAAAAAAAATGCTTTAAAACAATAAGGATAGTTTCACTTTTCTCCACTGACTCTTCACTGTCCTCTATAACAAGGTCAAAAAATAACAAGAAATTGACTTACACTAAGTATTAGAAGAACTGAATTGTCTTCCAATATGTAAAACTATTATTAAGTTTACTTATTTGACAAACATAAATTGAACAATGGGCATGTAGAAGACATAAAAAAAACCCACTCTGACATATCAATTATAATTAAAAAGCTTCTGAACCTTTCAAAAGTGACACGAATTCTCTCTTCACTCCCAGAATGGAATTTGTCATCTTTTTCATTAAAATACATCTCAACACACTGCTCTTCAAAGTCATGTAGTTTCTTTTGATCTTCTTCTGTTAAAAAAAGTTCTAAGCAGGGAAAAGAACAAAAAAATCAATGAAGACTATCAAGATATCAAATTGCAGTCATGGGTCTTATGAATTATTCAGGGTTCATAAGACTATATCCATCATCTATATACTTATTCTCTTTTTACTGTAGTGTTTCTAAAGCACTGGACAGATATTTCCTTTTTTTTTTTTTTCTTTAGCAGAATAGTTTCAGGTACCTCGTCCTCTTCTGATTTTCATTTTCCTATTAAATACTCTTAACCCTATCTATCTTTCTCTTTATACCTCCCCCTCATTTATGTAGGTAGAGGAATTTAAGAACCAATTTAGTAGAGCAGAAAACCATTGTAAAATTAAAAGCAAAGTTTGGTATGATTAGTCTCATGTAGTATACAGAATAAAAGTATTATTGTTCACAGAGCAGCAAAAACGGTTTACAGAACAGCAAATGTTATGGTTTCCATTATCATTTTAATGAAAACAAACAGACATACCACACTCAAAAGGAAGTTTAGTACTAAATTCAGTTTTATAGACATTGTAGTATACTCAAAATTCTTTTATGTTCAGACATATTCAACAGAAGTTTTTATAGTAACATTAGCCAATTAAGTCTTCTGAGCAAAGTTAACACTTAGCCTTCAGTGTAGTACTGATAAGTGATAAAACACAAATATTTGCCTTAATATATTTTACTTACTTGGCCCATCTGAAGTCTTATCTTTTTTTCTTCTTTTACATATGCAGCAGAACAGAGAAACTATATGGCTGAGAATGATAAGTGGTGGAGGCAGAACTGGTTTCTCATGATAAGCCATAATAAAATGATAACGCTGGTACTTCCATACAATATTGGAAATTGCCTTTACTTGTAAATACACATTACTTGAATAACAAAGGAAAAAAAATAAAACAAACATAGTTAATCATACTTTAAAGTTTTAAATACTAGATATTTTGTTATAATTCTGTTCTAAACAAGGATTCCAAAGAGTACTCTACCATACATAAACTAAAAGGCAAATGAGAAACTGGAAAAAATACATGCAGTAAGCATAAGGCACAAGTTTGATACTGTTGAAGGTCTTAATTATCAACTCCCAGAAAAATAAGCAGAAAATATGATCCTAAAATTTTAAAATTATATATAAATGACAAAACCATAATAAAATAATAAATCTTAGTAGAAGCAAAGTAAGCACAAACAAAAACAATATACTTTTATGTACTATCAAACTAGCAACCATTAAAGATAACAATACCTAGTGTTGGCAGAGATTTGAGGATGCAAGTCTACTTTAGTTTAAATGCAGAAAGTCCTAAAAATGCATATATCAAACAGCTCTACTTTTAGGAAAACATACTTAAGGATGGATAAAAATTTAACCACATGATTTTTGAGAACAAAAAAATTATAGACAAACTCAACAATGTAACATATTGGTTGAAAAATTAGGGTCTATCATGGAATATCAGATATTCCTGAAACTGGAGTGGGGTGCCTGGGTAGCTTCGTCAGTTAAACGTCCCACTCTTGATTTTAGCTCAGGTCGTGATCTAACTGCTTGTGAGTTTAAGTCCCATATCTGGCTTTGCACTGACAGCTCAGAGCCTGCTTGGATTTTCTCTGTCTCTTTCTGTCTCTCCCCCGCTCACTGTCTCTCAAAATAAATAAATAAACATTAAAAAAAAACTGGAGAGGGGTATTTATTAATGTTGAATAATAGTCATGTTTTGCTTAATTAAAAACAGTATACAAAATATAAGAACATTATTTCTGAACAGAAAAGTATTCACATTCATAAAAAATAACAGAAAGAGGTACACCAAAAAATATAAATGAGATTACTGATGAATTTTCTATTTGCCTTTCTGTTTTATATACTAAATGCGTATTCCTTGGCAACATAGTAAAACTACCAAATCAAGGTTAAATTTATAAAAGAACTGCATGTTGATTTGAAAAAGCATGCCTTCCTATTCGTAATTTTCAAAGATAATTTTAATAGTTTAAGCTCTACAAAGTTTTTGTATTTGAAATTTTGTACATATCCTTCAAAATGAAAACTATATATTAAATGATCTCATTATAATAAGCAACTACATAAAATTCTTACTTGAAAAATGCAATAAGAAGATTGACCATAATGATATACTGTACAAAGAGGTAGACCGCTTGAAGAAATGGAGTCAACCATGTCCCAGGACCACAGATTTGAGAGATAGTGGAATCATTTGCACACACTTTGGAAAGAAGAAAACAGTTTAGATATAGTATTCACACCAGTAACTATTTTAAATTAGTATTTACATACTTTTGAAGGAAGTTTCGATTATGTAGAAATCTGTTTCAGATTCTAGTAAAGGCTTCTGGGCAAGCAGTTGGAACACAAACTTAAAAATATTCCAACATAGGGGCACCTGAGTGACTCAGTTGGTTAAGCGTCCCGCTCTTGATTTCTACTCAGGTCATGATCCCACAATCCTGAGATGGAGCCCCCCCATCAGGTTCTGTGCTGCATGTGGGCCTGCTTAAGACTCTCCCTCCCACTCCTGCCCTTCCCTGGCTTGCGCTCATGTTCTCTCTCTCTCATTTTTCTCAAAAAATCCAAAATAGAAAAATTTTGTGAGGGATGTGGGTATCTGTTCTACCACCCTAATCTAGATGAGACGGTATACAGTTGTATTATGTATGCAATTCAAGGCAGGGTTTAGTTCAAGGAACATTAAGTAGAATAAAATTCCCAGATTTAGCCACACTATAGCATTTCTGTAAGAAAAATAACAACTATAAAAGGGTATGGTAAACTCATAGTAAATTTACAAACATGAAGATTACTGAGTTTATCTTACTATGTCACAAAAGAAGGTTGAAAGAGTGGTTTAAGTGCCTCTCAAATAGATAATGATTAGATTTTAATTCCTTGGTTTTCATCAACCTCACCAGGAATGTTTCTGAAACCAGAACACAGCTGAATAAAAACAAGGAAGGGAAGGGTTTTAGTACCCACCAGGGTATTAAAAGAATAAAGCAAAATAATTTAAGTAGGGTAAGCATTAGAATTAAATAATCATGAATTAGTGACAAGTTTTATATAAATGCTTATAATTAGCATTTGTTTAGTAATCATTTAAAAATATATACACCACTGAAACACTCAAATGCACAACGTTCTTTTGGTCTTAAAAAGCGTTATGACTCTTGGGGTGCCTGGGTGGCTCAGTCACTTAAGACTCTGACTCTTAATTTCGGCTCAGGTCACTATCTCATGGTTCGTGTGTTTGAGGCCCGACTTGGACTCTGCTGACAGCAAGAGGAGCCTGCTTGGGATCCTCTCTCTGCCCCTCCCATTGCGTGTGTGTGCGCACGCGCTCTCTCTCTCTCGCTCTCTCTCTCTCAACATTTTTTTAAAAAAAAGCTTTAGGAATCTATTTCCATTCTATTCACATTAGTTTGACAAAGTAAGTACCCAAGGAAGAGAATGAAGGAGACTAAAAAGCTATATCCAATACTTTATAATACTAAACTAGAACTACATCAGAAAAAAAGCAGAAAATGAAAACCTGAAAAGGGCATTAAACAGGAAAGCATTAAACATAAAATTTGACCAGACTGGTAAAACCTCACAGTTTTAAGCAAAATCTGGTAACAACCATCCTCTAAATAAATAGGTGCCTAGGGAGCAACACAGGTATGGGGTGAGGGAGGAATAAAGATGAGACAGACTATAAAAGAGATCAAGAGCAAAACTAACAAAACAAAGATTCTATAATGCAAAATAAAGATTCTATAATGCAAATGGGGAGGTCTGTAGAACATCCCTGAAAGCTGGCAGCATCACCTATGTTCACAAGCTATCTAGCTTCATGAGCTAAAACAATTTTAAAAAGTTTATTACCTGTGCAGTTGAATTTTGTAATTCAAGAGTTTATCCACTACCATATTTGGATTAGTTCTAATCCTATTACCCTCACCCCAACTGTTTCGGAGATAAGCAGGATGAAGCCAATGTGAGCTAATGAGTTTGAAAGAACAGGTACAATAGGGGGCTTCTGGGAAAGGGACATTTTACCCTTAAGAGAACCAAAGAAAACACTCTCTTTCCTCTACTAGTGACAGTCTTCCAATCATAAAGGAAACCTGTATGAATCAGACATTGTGATTACAGAGCAGTGGGACAATAAAGAACAAATGTTAACAGCTATGAATTAACAAACTCCAAAGACCACTACCTCTGAATTCTGTGTCACATGAGCTAATATATGTCCTATTTTGTAAGCCAGGTTAGGCCAGATTTCCATTTATGGCTGAAAAAGTTCTAAAAATACTTTTTTCCAATTAATTTTTGTAGTTTTTTTCCTCCCCCTGGGCTAAACTAATGTATTTTGAGAGGGCTTAGGTTAGTAATATTTTGACTTGTGAAAATATGTAATATTACTGTAATGCAATCTAACTTTAAAACATAAAATAACCAAAAGATGAATTTGTAAACATAAACCCTTACCATCAATTTCATATGCGTAAACTTCACCAAAAATCATCCAGTATGGATGAAAAACTATATCTTTAGCAAGAGTCCAAGAAGGTGCTTCACGAGGATAAAGTATTGCTTTTCTGGGAACACCAAAACTAAGTAATACAAGAGCCATAATCACTACAATGTAGAACATATTGGCTACCTGTTAAAAAATGAACAACGTTAAAATATATGGGAATTTAAAAACAATTACAATTATTCATGTTAAAATAGTTTTTAACGTTGTAATAGACAACTAGAATCTTTTGTATTTCTTTTTATTTCTAGTATTAGCATTCATGAAAAATCTCATCACTACATAAACCTTAATGTCAAGGAGATTATGTAAAAATTGATTTGTGAAGCTAGACAGGTTCAGATCATTTTCTATACAATGAACCATATCCCTGGTTCCAACTGGAGTCTGCTTATCTTGAGTCCATGAAGATTTAAAGAGGTATAGACACATGGGCAGATTCAGGGATCAATTTCCATATGTGCTCTTTCTTAAAATTGTTGCATTGTTATACTGGAGGTTCAGACTCGCTCTTCTACCTCCCTTTGATATTTGTTCTTTGCCCACTTCATATACAAAAAGGTGTTTGTTCTCACCCATCTTGAACTCCACACCATGGTGCCTTATCCTACACTGTGAAAACCTCCTAGGAGCTAAGTAAAACAATAAACTGAATTATCAGCATGGGTGTTGAAAAAATAAATGAAACTAATAAATGGTTAAAAAATCCTTTTACAAATCAGGTAGTCTGCAATTCTTTAATTTCAACAAAGTTGAAAAAGAGCCTAATTGAACTATCACCTAATAAATCAATAAAAAAAAATTTACTGTTAAATCACAATGTGAATTTTGGTATCATTACTCAAGAATTCTAAGAATTAAGTGAAATCATTATTCAAGAATTCTAAGAGTTAATTTCTATCCACTTATCTAAGTGTACAAGTGCTCAGTATTTACATCTAAAAAAGTGAATACTGTCTTACTCCAACAACATAGTATTCATCCACAAATAATAATCTACAGGGGGAAGACCCACACAGATTAAGAGACTACATTTACAATAAATCTGTACTTTAATCTACTACAATAAATCAACCTAAATAATTATTATGACATTTGCATATATATGCAATAAATTAACAATAATTCTGTATCTCCCCCTCTCTGCCTTTCCCATGCTCATGCTCTGTCTCTCAATAATAAATGTTAAAAAAATTTTTTTAATAAAATAAAATATAGTTAGATATAAATATTCTGTATAAGAGGAACATGGGCCCCATAAAATTATACAGCAAATAAACCTGATCTAGCAGAAAAAGATTAAAAAAACTCCCCTAAAAAAATCATGTTGGAGATGTGATCTGTAGGATAAACCTAACTTAGTCAAAAAAGCTAAGGATGTCAGTGTAGATAAGGGTAGTCATTTCTGGCAGAAAGAAGAACATAAGCTATGGTACCATGATAGGGACTATATTAAAAAAATCAGAGAAAAGCCTGTATGACTACAGCATAGTTAAGAGGTCAAAAACTGGTTAAGAGATGAGACTTAGACCTCTGTGATGGGTATTGAAGAGCGCATCTTTTGGGATGAGCACTGGGTGTTGTATGGAAATCAATCTGACAATAAATTTCATGTATTTAAAAAAAAAAAAGAGATGAGACTTAGAAAGCAAGGAAGATGTTTCTATTGGAAGAAACAAGGTAAAAAGTACATAAGATCTCTATCATTTCTTAAAACTGCATGTGAATCTATAATTAACTCAAAATTAAAAGTAAAAAAAGAAAAGCAAGAAGTCATACTGGGCAGGGTTTAAGGATTTCATTAAGTATAATGATCTCTAGGGGTAATGAAAAAGCTTTAGATTTTTTACAAAGTGGGTATGACATATTCAGATATGCATTTTGAAATTACTCTAGCTATAATATAGATTAAAGATAGGCCACAGTGGTTATGAGTAAATAGATTTTACTACATTACTGCAGGTGCCAGATGATGGACTGGTTTAGGGTAGTAGTAGTAGTAGTAAAGACGAAAAGAACTTCAACAATGGTAGCTAATAAACTTGTATTTTTCATTCTGATCTCAAATGCTTCTAGAAAGTAGCATTTAAAAACTAAAACATTTTAAGATAAAACAAAAAGAACGTGGTTTTCATAATCTTATCCCATCACATATTTTCTTCAAAAGTTAATATCTGGAGGAATGGCTGATTTGAAGTATGAAGCAAATAAAAATGAAGTAACATTCTCTAATTCAAGCAAAACTATGTTAGTAACAGGTTTTTATGATTTTAAGAAAACATATCAATAAACCCATGAATATTATTAGATGCCTCTCAACTTACCATTTTTCCAATCATCATTACATAAGGTCCTGCCTGTTGATTTACAGCTAGAAAGTCTAGCAAACGCACATACCAAAATATTATGTTAAGACAGTAAATTAATCTTCCAGCAACAAAAACATAATTATCATATGCATTCTCAAAGTTCCATTTTGCTCCAAATCTTAGTCCAAATCCAATGAAGAAAGAAATTATAGCAATTGTATCACTGATATTGAAGTAATCACTAAACCACACTTTAATCTTCTGGCTTATTTTCCCAGCTTCAGACATAAAGATCTAAGGATAAAAAAAAAAAAAAAAAATCTAATTAAGCTGTTTAAGAAATCAGTTTCTTCCTATTAAAACATATACCAGCATTCAATTATAATATCACAGTAGAATTTTATATATTTTAATATTTCAAAGTATTTTTTTTAATTGAAGTACAGTTAACACGTTACATTAGCTTCATGTATACAACATAGTGATTCAACAACTCTATACCTTATGCTATGTTCACAAGTGTAGCTACCATCTGTCACCACACAATGCTGTTACAATACCAATGACTATATTCCAACTATGCTGTACATTTCAGCCCCATGACTTATTCATTCCATAACTACAAGTCAGTACCTCCTACTCCCCTTCACTCGTTTTGCCAATCTCTCCTCTCCTCCTCCTCCACCATCACTTTGTTCTCTGTATTTACAGGTCTGTTTGTGTGTTTGCTTGGTTTTTTTTTTTTTTTTTTTTTGGATCTCATATATAAGTGAAATTATACAGTATTTCTCACATGGCATTTGGCAAAATATGTTTGATTATCTTGGCATCTGATGATGTATTTGACCACTAAAACAATTCAGTAAGATATCAGAGACAGATACTACTTGTCCTCATTCCACATACATATATATGTGTGTATATATAAACCCATATAAGTATGTATATATACCCACAAATAAATGACCTATTCAATCAAGGTCATCTTACTAATAATTTGAAAATCTCAAATTAGAACACAGTTCTCTAGAAAGTGAGATACTTCTGAAAGTTGTTTTATTTTTCATCGAAACAACAAAAGAATATCCTAGTAGAATCTTTCAAAGGTGTCTTCTTTGCAGAAAGTAAACAACTCAGTGGTTTAAGTACCTGTACTTATCTCTTCCCTTAAATATAAAAATAAAAAAAAATTTTTTTTGGGTGGGGAATGGTAATATATTTACAGCTTTAAAATTATAGTGTATATAAAAATAAGTACTGAAGGGGTGCCTGGGTGGCTCAGTCGGTTAGGTGTCTGACTTTGGCTCAGGTCATGATCTCATGGTTCACGAGTTTGAGCCCCACATCGGGCTCTCTGTTGTCAGCACGGAGCCTGCTTCAGATTCTGAGTGCCCTCCCTCTCTATGCTCCTTCCTGGCTTGTGCTTGCTCTCTCTCTCTCTTCTCAAAAGTAAATAAACATTAAAAAAGTAAGTATTGAAAAGTCTCCCATCCACTCTTGGTTCCTCAGCCAATTAACTTCCCTTCCGACTAGAGGCAACCACTGTTATTATAATTAAAGAATCCTTACAGAACTATTTTATGAATGTGCACTTAAAAAAATTCTTTGCAACTTACTTTTTTCATTTAACAATTTAATTTTTTCAAACATGTTTGTAAAACAACAGATTCCATAAATATATAAAACATGAACTCATGATCCTCAGATCAAGAGTCAGACACTTGGGGCGCCTGGGTGGCTCAGTCAGTTAAGTGGCCGACTTCGGCTCAGGTCATGATCTCGCGGTCTGTGAGTTCGAGCCCCGCGTCGGGCTCTGTGCTGACTGCTCAGAGCCTGGAGCCTGTTTCAGACTCTGTGTCTCCCTCTCTCTCTGACCCTCCCCCGTTCATGCTCTGTCTCTCTCTGTCTCAAAAAAAAAAAAAAAAAAAAAAAGAGTCAGACACTTAATCAACTGAGCCAGCCAGGCACCCCCAATGATTTCTATTCTTACGCCACAATTTTTAGAACAGTAAAAACATGTTCTATAATGTCATCACCTACTGAAATGATAACACATACACATACACATACCCATTCCCATATTCATACCAAAAAAACAAACAAAACACCTTCTACACATATAGTAAGTTACTGGTAGGAAAAACTAAAGACATACCTCACGGACTTTCTCGATAGCATAGGTAAAAATATAAGCAATAACAATCCATTCTTGAACTGAAGGTAATCGTTCCATTTGTACAAGAACCACAAATGTATAAAGCATCAGAAATCCTAAGTATGCCAGCTAATTAAAAAAAATACAAAATATAAATAGTATTATGAAGTAAAATGTTTTACTATAAAAATTTTCAAACACACAGAAAAAGAGACTAAATGAACCCCTGTGAACTATCTCCCAGCTTCAATCATTAAAGTTTTAGAAGTAACTCTTCAGTGTATACACTGCTTTTATCAATCAAAATACAAATGGTTCCCAGAATATAACTGTGTTGTTCTAGAACTTTGATGACTTTTCAGTACTTCACACAGGAGAAATTATACAAGATTTATGTTCTCAGCATAGTTCATATAATTCCATTTAACTTATACGTATATATTAAATATATTATAGAAATTCATCACTATCATCATCAAGAAACACATACTACCTGCTTCCTTCTTCCCCCAACCAAACAGCATTCCCAGAAATACAACTGGTATTTTCCTAACTCCCAGTCACTGTGGATTTGAATCCCAAGAAATGAAAACAGATAAGAAA
This sequence comes from Panthera tigris, assembly GCF_018350195.1. Taxonomy (NCBI): domain Eukaryota; kingdom Metazoa; phylum Chordata; class Mammalia; order Carnivora; family Felidae; genus Panthera; species Panthera tigris. Next base: position 53,328,617 of record NC_056665.1, on the reverse strand, counting down.
ACCATTTTCCTGGGGCACAGGGGTGGCTCAGTTGGTTAAGCATCCCACTCTTGATTTTGGCTCAGGTCATGATCTCATAGTTCATGGGATTGAGTCCTACATTGGGCTCTGCACTGACCTGATGGCATGGGCCTACTTGGGATTCTCTCTCTCCCTCTCTCTGCCTTTCCCTGCTAGCATGTCACTCTCTCTTTCTCGCTCTCTCAAAATAAACAAATTAAGAACAAAAAAAAGCATCTTCCCTAGGTAAGGGATCATCCCACTTGTGATACTCTTAACAGAAAAGATTGGGGTAAAGTGATAAGATCTATGTATAACAACATCTGAAGAGTCATTTCATTTCAGAGGAAACCCAAGACTTAGTTGACCCTTAAACAACTGTATTCAAGAATCCTCACATCACTCTCCTTGCCTCTCCAAGTGTTAAAATATGCCATATTCATGATTAAAGATATGGCAGGGTAGGGAAGTAAACTCCAATAAATAAGAAGAAAGAGATATCTCTATTTGGCCACCAGGGCTATCCATTTTTAAATAGTCACTCACATGAATGCAAACGTGATGAAAGTGAAAAACAATAAAATAATAACAAAATACACAATTTAAGAATTTTTCTGGGGGGCGCCTGGGTGGCTCAGTCAATTAAGCATCCAACTTCAGCTCAGGTCATGATTTGCAGTCTGTGAGTTTGAGCCCTCCGTCGGGCTCTGTGCTGAGGGGTCAAGGCCTGGAGCCTGCTTCATTCTGTGTCTCCCTCTCTCTGCCCCTCTCCCACTCGTACTCTGTCTCTCTCTCTCAAAAATAAATAAACATTAAAAAAAAATTTTTTTAAAGAATTTTTCTGGGAAGGGGAATAAAAACTCATTCACTCAACCCATGGTTAAAAGTTGGGGCTAATCTCATATATTTCTTGAGGTGAGTCTCTCCCCCATGGACATATTTACCTGGGAGAAAAAACTGTTCTTTCAGAAAGCAAGAGAAAAGCCAATTATGTGTCAGATGATAAAGCATGTACTATAGTATGATTAAGGAAATAAGCCAATAAATAAAACGATATGAATGACCTACATTACTTCTGACCTTCAAATTAACACTGCAAAAAGGTTCATTTCAAAAAGTCTACACATTCTCTGCAAAATCCTAAAGCACAAAGACATGTCTTTCTGACATACTGACACAGTGTCTCTTCTGGTTAACTTTTGCCAATGTTTTTGGTGGACAATTAGTATTTGATACCCACTTACAAAGGCATATGGTTATCACATTTTTGCTTAGAAAATTTCTAGTTTCAATTTGATCTAAGATTTGTTAGTGTTTATCATTTTTTATGATGGCAAATGAGATAAAACTAAGTTAAACATGTGCTCTTTTAAATGGAAAATGGCTTGTCAGTAATCTAAGTTATGTCAAAGTTAATACGGACTTTAGACCAAAGGTCCCCTAAAGCCTATCCTTTAAAACCATTATGCTCATACAGCTTAAAAACATACAACATACCGTATTAAACCAGAATTTTACAATTGGTGCATGATAAAAGGCATAAAACTTTCGTGTAATGGGAAGCTTTTTTGATTTTATTTGTATCTCCATTTCATTCTTTCCTTCATTGCTGTCCAATATTCTTACTTCTTTAAACACTTCCTAAAATAAAAATAACACTTATCATATATTTATTCACAAAAAATTTATATTTACTTAAAAACAGTTTTCCTCCTTACCATGGGAATCTCTTCTGCTATGTTCTGAAAGTTGTTTTCGCTATCTTCCATTGTCATTTGATGGGCATCTTGAGATTGTGGAATATGAGACATTTCTGCCTTTGTTTTATATTCTAGCATTAATATGGCAGGCGGAACTAAAATGCTTAATATGACCTAAAAATTTAGAAACATGTAAGTTTACATTTTAAAATTAATGACCTTCAAGAATAAAAAGCTATTAAATATCTTGATTATTAGTTAGCCAGTTTGCCCCTGTTAGCATAGGGGGGAAAAAAAACTCAAAAACATGACTTTTTACTTACATATTATATTTAAAGAGGCCCAGGTTGAATTATTTTAAGGAGTAACAAAACATGTCAGTATTATGATTATGATGATATAGAAAAGACTTAATAATTATTATAGAATAATTATTATAGATGTGTCCTTTTAAAAAAAACAGTTCATAATTTGTTCAGAAAACACATTTTTGTTTAAATAAAATTAAAGCCTTATGAAATTGCTATGTGCATAATTTTATCCTAAATCTCAATGCAAGTGTTCCATGTCATAACATGATTATTCAGCTTGTGCCTCTATAAACAAACAAGTTTATTTGTAAAATTTTATGTATTATTGCAAAAGCCTAAAACACAAAGAAATTATAATTGTGTATCAGGTTTTCTATTGGTTAATCTTTCACCATTATTTTTATTAGATGATCAGTATTTGTTACCCACTTACAATGGTTAAACTACTTGCCTGATTTCTGCCTTCTACATTTCTGTACCTTATTTAAGATATAAGATAACGAAAAGGAAAGTTTAAAGTAGTATCTCTCACTGTGACGAACCCAAAGTACCAGTCAACATTTTATCCAAATTCTTAACCATAAAAACTAGGTACATCCAATATACTTCAAGTAAATTAAAAGTAACAAATTATTAAGTTAGTAGACAGGTCCTGAACTTGAGAATTTGAAATTATCTTTTCATAAAGAAGCAACTTTTTTTCATGCCTGCTCAGGGCTATAAACACCAACACTTCCATTTGTTGCCCTCATGCCTCTGGCTCAGAGAGAGGCAATAATCATTATACGTTACACTTGAAAAGGATTCAGAGTGAAGAATAGGGAGGAAAAAAGAGGCCATTTCATGCCACTTGAGATAAAACGCCAACACTGCCACCTCCACCACCCTCACAAATCGGGGCATTTTACTATATATCTGGGCTAATTCCTCTGTTCTTTTTATCTAATCACACACTATATACCAAATTGTTTCTAAATATACCTTGTACCAGGAATTTTTCCTCATATTCAGCCTTCCCATCCACATATCAGATAACAACATTTGCGTACAGGTGTGGGCTACAAAGGGTCTAAGTCTTGAAGAAACTGCCAACTTGAGGCAGGTAGAGTTACTCCAGTTTTTCAGTTCATAAGTGAGCAATTTCATAGCCATGGTTTCATCTTGTCTGAAGGACTGTTCCAATAATTCAACTGCGAGTTGACCAAAATCACTATCAAAAGATAAAAACCAAAACATTCATACTACCAAACTGCAGTTTTAAACATTATTCTTAAATAATTTCGTAACATGTTCCCATTTTTAATAATTTCACACACACAATCAGGGAACTGTAAGGCATTAGAATCACAGCCCTATGTTTTCAGATATCTACTACTACGTGGATATCACAAAATATTAAAATATGTCATATTAAGAACAAGTCTGTAAAGGTAACTCTAGAGCACTTTCTCCTCATCTTGGAAATAAACCTGCAGCTTCACAGGAAACCCAAACTGACAATGTTCAGATGCTCTGTTCAAAAAGTCATATCTATATAGTATTTCAAACATAGAAAAGGGTTGATAGCCAGTAGAAAGACTAATGTGAACAGGGACTAACCTAATCATGAAAACACCTGAACCTTAGATAGTAAGTAATTCTAAGATCACTTCTTGTTATTTTCAGTACAACTCTGACTCTCTTCCAAAGACAGTCCATTTTGGCAGAGGGAGGTCCTATTTTCTATCATAAAGTTTATTACAAAGTATCTTTTCAGCTTAATATTCTATTATTCCTCTAAGTGTAAACTTCTGTGAACTGTTTTACTCTTCAATATATGTAGTTCCACCTCTGAAATGCCCTTCCAGTTGAATTCATTTCCTTAGAACACAGTTCAAACCTCACTTTCTTCCTTTCCTTACCACTTCAAATGAAACTTTTCCTAATCGAATTAATTGCTAGTATGTGCAATTAATAAGATGACTTATGGATTTCTTTCTTGCCAAAATATTTAACTCTTGAATTTAAACAATATAATAAACCTCTTTTTACATGCATAAGCAGCAATGTTTCCTTCTGAATTTAAAAAAAATATTTTAATTGTACCAATAAAATTATATATATATATATATATATACACACACACACACACATATATACCCACATAGTGCATGACACTATAACCTCCATTTAAATATGATCTTGATGTATTTTTTAAATGAAATGATAAAATCTAACTTACTTAGAATACTGTTTCAATTCTTCTGAAGTATCATCTACGAGATCACTCTGCTTTGCTTCATATGCCATTGAACGATAGATCTTACAGGCAACTAATGCTTTAGCCATTGATTCTTCACCATGCTGCCATAAAAAACGGGCCATGACCTGCCTCTTCATAAGGCAAGCCCAAATTAACAGTTCATTAAGTGGATAAGGAAAGCGCTTGGTTTCCGGATCATCAATGTCTACAATTTCATCTTTGGCTCTTTTTTTCTTTCCTTCTTCCACAGCTGTATCAATCTTCAAGGGAAAACAAATATCTAAGATTCATTATAATAAGGCCATATGACGTTAATCTCAGAATTTTATAAAATCTTCTTTGTACTGTTCAACTTCATACAACTGCACAAATCAAAATAGTATAAATTTTATATACTTGATTTTATTATAGCTCAAATTTTACCAAAATGTTATTTCAAAAAAAAAAAAGGTATTTGCATCAATAGACACTTTTCCAAAGAAGACATCCAGATGGCTAACATATATATAAAAAAAAAATGCTCAACATCACTCATCATCAGGGAAATATATATCAAAACCACACTGAGATATTACCTCACACCTGTCAGAATGGTTAAAATTAACAACTCAGGCAACAACAGATATTGGCGAGGATGCAGAGAAAGGGGTAAGCTTTTACACTGCTGGTGGGAATGCAAACTGGTGCAGCCACTCTTGAAAACAGTATGGAAGTTCCTCACAAAATTAAAAATAGAACTATCCTACCACCCGGCAATTGCAGAATGAGGTATTTATCTAAAGGATACAAAAATGCTGATCTGAAAGGGGCACATGTACCCCAATGTTTACAGCAACACTTTTGAGAATAGCCAAAAGTATGGAAAAAGTCCAAATGTCCATCAACTGATGAATGGATAAAGAAGACATGGTGTATATATATTCAATGGAATACTACTTAGCGATGAAAAAGAATGAAATCTTGCCATTTGCAATAATGTGGCTGGAACGAGTGTAATATGCTAAGCTAAATAAGTCAGTCAGAGAAAGGCATGTCATATGATTTCATTCATTGGTGGAATTTAAGATACAAAACAGATGAACATAAGGGAAGGGAAGCAAAAATAAGATAAAAACAGAGAGGGAGACAAACCATAAGAGACTCCTAAAATACAGAGAATAAACTGAGGGTTGCTGGCAGGATGTTGGGCGAGGGAAAGGGCTAAAGGGGCAAGGGGCATTAAGGAGGACACTGGATGGGATGAGCACTGGGTGTTATAAGTAAGTGATGAATCAACAAATTCTATTCCTGAATGAACAAATAATTAAAAAATGTCTTTGTAATAAAGTTTTCCAAAATTAAAGTGCCTAAATATTTCAATATCTGATAAAACATAATTTTAATGAAAGACAAGTTTGGATAAGACACATTGTCTTGCATGTTGTTAATCAAGTTAAAGTGGAATAAGAGGAGGCGGTTTAGCATTTATCAAAATATTTAAAAATTTTTATTATCACAGCTAAATACAAAAACTTAATAGAATTGTTAACTCATAATGAATATCTTTTTGTATATGGGAAAATAAATAATCAAAAATGTATCTACAAACGTAAGTTGATTCTTACTAAAACAAGCAATTTTTTATTTCATAAATACTAGTAAATTAGAAAGAACAAAATTCAGAAAGGGTAGTATTTATGCAAACATACCTTTGGTCGATAGGGTTGTGCTGTTTTAATGAAATGATTGTGTCTCATTTTTTCCTTTTTATCTGCCCTATTGCCAAAAGATTCATGACTCTTGCGCAACTGAGGAGTGCTGCTGGAGGTATTTCGGCCAGACCTCTGAAAATGAAAGCTTATTCGTTTTTACACACTTAAATATACTAATATGCTATGAAAATTCAATAATCAATCCAAATATATATATATATACACACACACACATATACGTATATGTGTATATACACACACACACATATAAATGTATAAATATATACATATACACATATATACATAAATGTGTGTATATGTATACAAAAATGATTTTAGATTTCGATTACAAAATATTTCTATGTATCTTAGTTGAAAAAAACCATTTTTAAGACGATGTTACTTCACTGTTCTTATATTTAGTAGTTTTAAACTTTTAAAGTGTATGAATTTTTAACTTACAAAGTGTATAAAGTACACATATAAACCACCCCCCCAAAATATTACATACCCGATTATTTCCACCAAGACTATTATAAATTAATCGAAAACGTTTCCTAGTGTAGGTGCATCTGTAAGTTCCTCCCATAAGATATTCAATAACGAGTCCTATATCAATTAGGGTGATCTTATATCCTGGAGGAAGATTTCCCTGGAAACAAAACATTAGTTTTAATTTTTTTTTTATGTTTATTATTTTTGAGAGAGAGAGAGCAAGCAGGGAAGGGACAGAGAGAGACAGAGACGCACAGAATCGGAGGCAGGCTCCAGGCTCTGAGCTGTCAGCAGGGAGCCCGATGCAGGGCTCGAACTCACAGACCACGAGATCATGACCTGAGCTGTAGTGGGCCACCCAAATGACTGAGCCACAAAAGCGCCCCAAAAACATTAGTTTTAAATAAACAAGATATTTCTCAATATTTCCATTCATGCCTATAAAGACACCTACTCTCCAAAATGACAAATGTTTACTTGTTACAGGAAGCTGGGGTTGGTTGCAGCTATCTTTGCAGGAGAAGGGAGTAACTTGGTCCTCCATTTCCTCTGTAAGAAGAGATAATTCTGAAGTTCTGAAGTCATAAGGTATGCTCAGGACAGAAGTATGGCTTGCAGCAGCAGATCCTTTATCTTTCCACTGCTCTAATACTTCACACATAGAGGCAAAGGAACTTCTAAGAGCCAAGTATTCCATTTTCACTGTGGCACATACCATAAATTGCATTTTCCTGCAAAAATAATGCTATAATTGCTACTTATGTTTCCAAATAAGCCCATAAGTACTTATAAGTATTTTTTAGCCAAAATTATATTGGCTATATTATAGGTTACACAAGTTTTTATAGCCTCATCTAAGATTTAAACTACCACTTGTAACACTGTTTAGAACTAAGACTTCATTTCCCTAGGATATCAATTTACAAATAAACTCCTGGAACAGGAGCCATTTGTGAGTTTGGAAACACTGCCTGTTCAGAATCAAATATTTGGTTAATCTCATTAAATAATCTTAAAAGGGCTTAATCATAAGATGATTTACATATATCAACTAATTCTGCCCTTCTACCATCACCATTCTTTCAATTTTCCTAATTATCACCTCATGAACTTAGTACTTTAAAAAATGTTTATACCGTGGGGCACCTGGGTGGCTCAGTCAGTTAAGTGTCCGACTTCGGCTCAAGTCATGATCTCACAGTTTGTGAGTTTGACCCCCACATCAGGCTCCGTGCTGACAGCTCAGAGCCTGGAGCCTGCTTTGGATTTTGTGTCTCCCTCTCTCTCTGCCCCTCCCCCACTCATTTTCTCTCTCTCTCTCTCTCTCTCTCTCTCTCAAAAATAAACATTAAAAAAATGTTTATACCTTTTATAATTTGGTTTCATCTGTGAAGTTTTAAATTTCTAGATACTTATATTCTTTAATCTCCGATTTAAAAATAAAAAGTATTTTCATCTTAGGTGCAAGATTTTTGTTTTTGTCTTGAGCAACCTCAAAATATACTTTATGAGCAAGGATGTCATATACGATATTTTTATTTTTATTTTTATTTGTGAAGAGAGAGCATGCAAGTGCATGAGGGAAGGGCAGAGAGAGAGAGAGAGAGAGAGAGAGAGAGAGAGAGAGAATCTAAAGTAGACTCCATGCCCAGCACAAGCCCAACAATGGGACTGATCTCACCACCTGAAATTATGACTTGAGCTGAAATCAAGAGTTGGATTTTTTTTTTTAATGTTTATTTATTTAGTTTTGAGAGAAACAGAGCATGCAAGTGGGAGAGGGGCTGAGAGAGAAAGAGAGAATCCCAAGCAGGCTCTACACTGTCACCACAGAGCCCAATGCAGGGCTCAAACTCACTAACCATGTGATCATGACCTGAGCCGAAATCAAGAGTGGTATGCTTAACCGACTGAACCACCTAGGCACCTCTGTCGAATTAAAAAAAATAAAACTAAAGGGGTGACCAGCTCAGGTCATGATTGCATGGGTTGTGGGATGGACCCTGAGTATTCTCTCTCCCTCTCTCTCTGCCCCTTTCCCACCTGCACTTTCTTTCTCTCAAAATAAATAAATAAACTCAAATTAATAAATAAAAAATTTGACAAGGGTGCCTGGGTAGCCAGCTCAGTTGGTTAAGTGTCTGACTCTTAATTTCAGCTCAGGTCATATCTCACAGTTCACAAGACTGAGCCCCCATAGGGCTCTATGCTGAACATGGAGCCTGCTTGGGATTCTCTCTCTCCCTCTCTCTCCTCCTGCTCTGCTCTCTCTCTCTCTCGAAATAAATAAACAAACATTAAAAAATTAAAAACATAAAAACTTCACAAATGCCATTAGGATATGGTCCCATTTAAATGGGAAATAAAGTTACAGGAAATAATGCGAGTTATCTAAAAAAACAATAAGCAGTTTCTCAAACTATACAAATACTACTTATAACACTCAAGTTATTAATTTGAATTGAAAATAGTCAATTACTGGCTTTAGGATTTTTCACTTACAGAAATAAAAAAATTTGGCTTATTTAGTATAGCCACCAAGGTAAAGGTAGTGTATACTAAATCTCCTATTTGTTTCTAGAATTAACAACTACAGTTCTTTCTGCTAACCCACGTAAGTAAATCATAACGCAAATGTGTTTTAGAAACTGCTGGACTGGCACCTGGGTAGCTCAGTTGGTTAAGCGTCCAACTTCAGCTCAGGTCATGATCTCTCAGCTCATGAGTTCGAGCCCCTCGTCCAGCTCTATGCTGACAGCTCAGAGCCTGGAACCTGCTTCGCATTCTGTGACTCTGAATCTGTCTCTCTCTGCCCCTCCCCAGCTCATGCTCTGTCTCTGTCTCTCAAATAAACATTAGAAACCCGTGGACTAAAGGTCTCTCCCATCACTCAAGCGTCTAGGAAGAAAAAAAAAAAAAAGCTTTAATTATTTAAACAACAAAACAAAAAAACAATGTGAAATGTCCAGAATAGGCAAATCCAGACATACAGAAAGTAGATTAACAGTTGCCAAGAGCAGGGGCAGAGGAGTAGAGAAAGTAGAGTAAGGAGTAGAGAAAGAAAACAGGAATGGAGAGGGACTGCTAATGGGTTAGTCTAAAATTAGACTGCAGGAGTGACTGGGTGGCTCAGTTGGTTAAGCAGCTGACTCCTGGTTTCAGCTCAGGTCATGATCTCACAGTTTGTGAGTTCGAGCCCCCACTGGTCTCTGTGCTGACAGCACAAAGTCTGCTTGTGATTCTCTCCCTCTCTCCCTACCCCTTCCCCACTTATGCTCGGGCTGCCTCTCTCAAAATAAATAAATAAACTTTTTAAAAATTAAAAAAAAATTTATAGTCACAGTAGCACAATATACTGAATATACTAAAATCCAATGAACACTCTGAATGAATTTTATGACATGCAAAAATTTTTAATAAAGTTATAAGGGAAAACACCTGGAAAAAATTGAATTAAAGAAAAAAATATTTTTAAGTATAATAAAGTCTAAGTTTTTCCCATGGGAAGCTAGTTTAGTATTAAATAAGTGACAAAACACAAAAAAATCAAAACAGAAAATGACATTTCTATTTTAATTTTTCAGTTATTTAATAGTACACTTACATATACTAACAAGTAAAAGTCTGAAGAATTCTAGAAAGCATTTTAGTTCAGAAACTACAAAAATATTTCAGTTAATTAAATGAATACCTTTTCACCTAGGAAAATAAAACTACTGGATACCAATATTTTAAATGACTATAAAATTTTTAATAGATGTCTAAAACTATTAATTCACAAAGAATCCCAATAGAAGAGAAGGGAAATATTAGTACATCAAGTTTAGTCCCCACAGAATGGCTTTAAACCACATGACAGTGCTATATATTCCACCATGACCAATACTGAATATGAAAAGAGAAACCATGCACACATGAACACAAACATTTCAGCACTTTTGGCAAACTCTGCCATGAAGATCATCATCCAGTGTTTCCCTCAATGTCTTTATTCAAAGTCCTCTAAGGCCCAGGAAACAAATTTCTTCTGAACACAGACAAAGAAGACACATTTTATCAATAATATTCCTTTATGGACCAATGAGCATTATGAAATTCATCACAGTCTATCTCAGATGACTAGAAGCTCACAAAACTTGGTCTGAATATAATTAACTTTCCTTTTTGTTGATTTCTGGTACACTATTCTCTTTACTTTTGTTACCACAAATGTAGCCCTTATTTTACCTTGTTCTAAAAAGTGTCACTTTATTGCTATTTTTGAGATGGACATTACTTAAATGTGTTTTAGGAACAGATAAAGTGTAACCAAATTTTTAAATTGCATTTTCAAAAACAAAAATAATCTCTTACCTGTTTGACATCCCGAACAAGATGAAAAAGCATTGGATTAGTTGGACCTTGTTTCTTTAAGGAGAAAAAATTAGAGCGAACTATTACTTTCTTCTAAAATAATTTAACAACTTCTCTTTTTGTTACTTACTGAACTTTATCAACCTTCTTGCCCAAATCATATTTTCAGTTAAATAAATTCTGTTCATAAAATGGAGCAAAGAAAAAGATATAATCATTTTGTATTGTCATATTTACCTTCATTAAGATGTGTAATTTATGTTGTTTTACTTATGCAGAACACAAATTTATAATCATGAAAACATTTAAGTGTCACAATTATATCTTTAATCTACATTTCTTTAATTGGTAATGGAGCTTTACACTCTTCTTATTAAAATGTACCTTGTTTCTGCCACTAAATCAAGTTGCATCAATACTTTAAATATTTTGGATAATAAACTTTAAAAATTTATATATGTCATCTTAATTTCCACCTAAGGAAGTTAAAACGGAATACTTACATCCATAAATAACTTATTATCTTACTTCCACTTACGTATACTATTAGACTAAACACAAATGTCATTTTTACAGTAATCTTATGTTGATGGTGTCCTGTATTTTGAAAAAAAACCCAGTGTGTATGTCCCCCATCAAGGCTGAGGTAAATGGACCAAAAATGTATCCTAAACTTTTTACAGTGGTCTGATCCATCTGAAACCTACTACAGTGAATTCTAGGCAGCATCACAAACAAGACACTTATTTTCAATATTTTAAATCTATTGTTTAAAAGAAATATCAAATCAAATTTTCCTCCCATCACTGTGTTATTAATTTTTAAGAGGTTATTATAGTAATCAACTCAATCTACTTGAACATTTTGACCACATATACTTGGTAATAGATTTTCAAATCTCAGTGGGTAAACCTCTTATTTCTTTACAAATACTTTCTCTTTTAATTATTTTTCAAATGTTTATTTATTTTGAGAGAGAGAGAGCATGAGTGAGGAAGGGGCAGAAAGAGGGGGGAAGGGAGAGAATCCCAAGCAAGCTCTGTGCTGTCAGGTTTGTGTAGCGCTCAAACCCACGAACTGTGAGATCATGACCTGAGCTGAATACATGGGTCAGACGCTTAACTGACTGAGCCAATTAGGTGCCCCCCAAAATATTTTCATTTCAAAATTCTGTATAATATCTAAAGATGACTGTAACTAATATTGTGTATATTGTGTATTTAGCCTTACTTTGCTCTTTCTTTTTACAATATATTTTAAATTTTATTTATTTAGAAAGAGAGAGACAACAGGGGAGGGGCAGAGAGAGAGGGAGAGAGAGAGAGAGAGAGAGAGAGGGAGAGAGGGGGAGAGGAAGAGGAAGAGAGAGAGAGGTAGAGAATGAATCCCAAACAGGCTCCGCACTGTTAGTGCAGAGCCTGATGCAGGGCTCGAACTCATAACCATGAGATCATGACCTGAGCCAAAGTCAGACACTGAACTGACTAAGCCACTCAGGTGCCCTCTTTTTACTATTTAATCTATCCACTCAGAACCTAAGTTTTCTCTGGCAATTCTTCCTTGTATGTTAATTTTTTAAAAATAAATACAAAGTATTTCATATTTTTAGGTATTAGCAAGTTTCATTATATTTTCTCTAACAGTATATAATCACATAGACATGCAATATTTAGAATTCTATTTTATCTTAATCCATTATATTATTTATTCATTATATTATTTTTCATTCATTATATTTATTCATTATATTTATTCATTATATTAATTTCATTAATTCATTATATTATTCATTATAATTCATTATATTAATTTCTTAGTATATTATTCATTATATTAATTTATTCATTATATTTTATTCATTATATTAATTCATTATTCATTCATTATATGTTTATTCATTATATTAATTTCTTAGTATAAAGGAAATATATTTTAATACAGCAGTTTTCAAAGTGTGTCCAGTTTCCCCTGATGGCCCCCAAGACTCTTTCAAAAGGTCCATGAGATCAAAAATATTTTCAGAATCATGTTAAGATATTTGCATTTTTTCATTTTCACTCTCTCTCAGTGGTTAGTGTTTTCCAGAGGCTTCTTGATGTATGATATCATAAGATTAAATTCAAAAGCAAATATAAAAATCCAGTTGTCTTCTATGAAGCCTGATACTAAAGAGAACTGTAAAACAGTATATGTATTCTATTCTCTTCACTTTTTTTTCTCGAAAAATATTTTTTGTGTTAACGTGACAGATTATTATTGTTACCTAAACACAAACTAATATTTTAAAAATTTCTTGGTTTTACATTCTGTAATATGGTAAGTATCGAGACACATAAACAAACCCTTTTAAGAACAGCTCTTTTGGGGCGCCTGGGTGGCTCAGTCAGTTAAGCGGCTGACTTCGGCTCGGGTCATAATCTCGCGGTCCGTGAGTTCGAGCCCCGCATCAGGCTCTGTGCTGACAGCTCAGAGCCTGGAGCCTGTTTCAGATTCTGTGTCTCCCTCTCTCTCTGACCCTCCCCCGTTCATGCTCTGTCTCTCTCTGTCTCAAAAATAAATAAAAACGTAAAAAAAAAAAAAATTAAAAAAAAAAAAAAAAAAGAACAGCTCTTTTAAGTCCCCAATAATTTTTATGTAATAGGACACTGATACCCCAAAAGTTTGAGAGCCACTACTTTATCATATTATATAATCCCTTAACGTTAAAAAAATTTTTATCAGTAACTGATGCTGAAAAGTTTATCTTAAAAATTTGAATTATACATTAAAAAAATTACTTGCCTTGCTAATGGGATCAATTTTTATTTTTATTGTTTTATATCTGGTTTATATTTCAAGGATAAACCTTACTTCAGCACAATGAATAATCCTTTTAATTTTTATATTTGTTCACTAGAAACAGAAGGTCATCAAAGTTCAATGTAACTGTGCTAGACATTATTAAAGATAAAAAATGGGGGAAAAATAAGGATATAATCCTTATTCAAAAAAAAATTTATAATCCACAGGGGAAGATACAATTGTCCTCAACTAACTACCTCAATGAGCTTCATGGAGGCAGCAGCATGGCATTTGAACTATGTTCTTAATAATGAATAAAATTCCAGTAAGTAGAGAGTAGCTGAGAGAAAAACACTGCAGTGTGTAAACAAGAACTGCTTTTTTGTTAAGTTTATGTTTTTGAGGAACAGTAGGAAGACAACGTAACAAACATTTATGGAAAGGTACGGGTGGGAATAAAAGGCCAAGTGAAAGAGCTATGACAAAATTTCAAAAGCTGGAGAGCTTTGAAAATCAAGCAAAGAGTTTGGGTATTATTTTATACACACTGGGAGCTATTAAAAGTTTTTTATTTAAATTTTACTTAAATGTTAGTTAGCATACCTTGCAGAATTGGTTTCAGGAGAATTCAGTGATTCATCACAAGTGCCCTCCTTAGTACCCATCACTCATCTAGCCCATCTCCCACCCACCTCCCTCTGTCAACCTATAGTTTGTTCTCTATCATTAAGAGTCTCTTGTGGTTTGTTCCCTCTCTTCTCTTCCCTTCCCCTTCCCTTTTATTCATGTTTTGTTTCTTAAATTCCACACATAAGTGAAATCATATGGTATTTGTCTTTCTCTGACTTATTTTGCTTAGCATAACACATTCTAGCTCCATCCACATCATTGCAAATGGCAAGACTTCATTCTTTTAGATGGCTGAGTAATATACCATTATATATATGTGTGTGTGTGTGTATATATATATATATATATACACACACACACACACACATACACACCACATCTTATCTATTCATCAGTTGATGAGCATTTGGGCTCTCTTCATAGTTTGGCTATTGTTGATAATGCTGCTGTAAACACTGGGAGGCATGTACCTCCTTTGAATCTGTAGTTTGTATCACTTGGGTAAATACCTAATAGTGCAATTGCTGGATTGTAGGGTAATTCTAGTTTTAGTTTCTTGCATCCTTGCCAACATCTGTTGTTTCCTGAGTGGTTAATTTTAGCCATTTTGACAGGTGTGAGGTGGTATCTCATCCTGGTTTTGATTTGCATTTCCCTGAAGATGAGTGATGTTGAGTATCTTTTCAGGTGTAGGTTGGCCATCTGGATGTCTTCTCTAGAAAAGTGTCTATTCATGTCTTCTGCCCATTTCTTCACTGGATTATTTGTTTTTCGTGTGTTGAGTTTGATAAGCTCTTTAAATATTTTGGATACTACCCTTTATCAGATATGTCATTTGCAAATATCTTCGCCCATTCCATAGGCTACCTTTTAGTTTTGTTGACGGTTTCCTTCACTGTGCAGAAGATTTTTATCTTGATGAAGTCCCAATAGTTCATGTGTGCTTTTGTTTCTTCTGCCTTCAGCAACATGTCTATTAAGAAGCTGCACCAGTCGAGGTCAAAGAGGTTGCTGCCTGTGTTCTCTTCTAGGATTTTGATAGGTTCCTGTCTCACTTTTAGGTCTTCCATCAATTTGAATTTATTTCTGTGTATGGTATAAGAAAGTGATCCAGTTTCATTTTTCTGCCTATCCCCATCCAGTTTTCCCAACACCATTTGTTGAAGAGACTCTTTTTTTTTCCATCGGATATTATTTTCTGCTTTGTTAAAGATGAGTTGACTATATGGTTGGGGAGTCCATCTGTGGGTTTTCTACCCTGTTCCGTTGATCTGTGTGTCTGTTTTTGTGCCAGTACCAAACTGTCCTGATGACTATAGTTTTTTGTTTTTTTGTTTTTGAGAAAAAGAGAGAGATGGCGCAAGTGAGCAAAGGGAAGAGAGAGACAGGGTGCCGGTGGGGTGGGGGTGGGGGCGGGAGCGGAGCTCATGTTTTTTTTATCTGAGGCAGGGCTTGTGCTCACCAGAAGCAAGGCTCAAGCTCACCCGATGTAGGACTCAAACTCACGAACCGTGAAATGATGACCTGAGCTAAAGTCAGATGCTTAATGCCTAAGCCACCCAGGAGCCCGCCTAAAGCTTTGTAATAAAGCTTGAAATCCGGAATCATGATTTGTTTTTTTCTTTTTCAGTATTGCTTTGGTTATTTGGGGTCTTTTGTGGCTCCTTACACGTTTTAGGATTGTTTGTTGTAGCTCTGTGAAAAATGCTGGTGGTATTTTGATGGGGATAGCATTGAATATGAAGACTGCTTTGGGTAGTATAGACATTTTAACAATATTTGTTTTCCAAACCATGAGCATGGAATGCTTTTCCATTTCTTTGTGTCCTCTTCAATTTCCTTCATAAGTGTTCTATAGTTTTCAGAGTATACATCTTTTACTTCCTTAGGTTTATACCTAAGTATCTTATTGTTTTGGGTACAATTGCAAATGGAATCAATTCCTTTATTTCTTTTCCTGCTGCTTTGTTATTGGTGTATAGAAATGCAACAGATTTCTGCCCATTGATTTTATATACTGCAACTATGCTGAATTCATGTGTTAGTTCTAGCAATTTTTTGCTAGAGCAACTAGCAAATTGCTAGAGCAATTTTTTGGTGGAGTCTTTGGGTTTTCTACATAGAGTATAACATCGTCTGCAAATAAATAGTGAAAGTTTGACTTCTTCCTTGCCAATATGGATGCCTTTTATTTTTGTTGTCTGATTGCTCAGACTACGATTTCCAGTACTATATTAAATAGTAATGATGAGAATGGACATCCCTCTCTTGTTCCAGACCAGAGAGGAAAACCTCTCAGTTTTCCCCACTTGACGGTATTAGCTGTGGGTCTTTTATATATAGCCTTTATGATAGTCCATCTATACCTACTTAGTTTTTAACAAGAATGGATGCTGTATTTTGTCAGATGATTTTTCTGCATCTATTGACAGGCTCATATGGCTCTTACCCTCTCTTTTATTAATGTGGGGTATCAGATTGATTGATTTGCAAACACTGAACTACCCCTGTAGCCCAGGAATAAATCCCACTTGATCACAGTGAGTAATTCTTTTCATGTACTGTTGGATTTGATTCGCTAGTACCTTTTTTTTTGTTTTTACAATTGCTAGTATCTTGTTGAGAATGTTTGCATCCATGTTCATCAGGGTATTGTTTGTAACTCTCCTTTTTAGTGGGGTCTTCATCTGATTTTTGAATGAAGGTAATGCTGGCTTCAATGAGTTTGGAAGTTTTCCTTCCATTTCTATTTTTAGAACAGTTTGAGAAAAATAGGTGTTAACTCTTCTTTAAATGTCTGGTAGAATTCCCCTGGGAAGTCATCTGGCCCAGGACTCATTTGTTGGGAGATTTTTGATTACTGATTCAATTTCTTTGCTGGCTATGGGTCTGTTCAAACTTTCTATTTCTTCCTGTTTCAGTTTTGGTAGTTTGTGAGTTTCTAGGAATTTGTCCACTTCTTCCAGATTGCCCAGTTTGTAGGCATATCATTTTCATAATATTCTCTTATAACTGTATTTCTGTGGTGCTGATTGTGATCTCTCCTCTTTCACTTGTGATTTTATCTATTTGGGTCCTTTATCTTTTCTTTTGGTAAGTCTGGCTAAGGGTTTATCAATTTTGTTAATTCTTTCAAAGAACCAGCTCTTGGTTTTGATTTTTTTGTGTGTTTGTTTCTATATCTTTTATTTCTGCTCTAATCTTCATTATTTCCCTTGTTCTGCTGCTGCTGGCTTTAGACTTTATTTGCTGTTCCTTTTCTAGCTCCTTTAGGCGTAGGTTAGGTTATGTATCTGGGGCCTTTCCTGTGTCTTGAGATAGGCCTGAATTGCACTATACTTCCCTTTTTGGACTGCATTTGCTACATCCCAAAGGTTTTGGACCATTGGGTTTTCATTTTCATTTGTTTTCATGTATTTTTTAAAATTTCTTCTTTAATTTCATTTTTTAGTAGGATATTCTTTAATGTCCATGTATCTGAAGGCTTTCCAAATTTTTTTGCGTGGTTTACTTCAAGTTTCATAGAGTTGTGACCTGAAAATATGCATGGTATTATCTCAATATTTTTGTACCTGATGAGAGCTGATTTGTGACCCAATACATGATCTGTTTTTGGAGAATATTCCATGTGCACTCAAAAAGAATGTGTATTCTATTGCTTTAAGATGAAATATTCTGGGGCGCCTGGGTGGCTCAGTAGGTTAAGCGTCCAACTTTGGCTCAGGTCATGATCTCGCGGTCCGTGAGTTCAAGCCCCGCGTCAGGCTCTGTGCCGACTGCTCAGAGCCTGGAGCGTGTTTCAGATTCTGTGTCTCCCTCTCTCTCTGACCCTCCCCCATTCATGCTCTCTGTCTCAAAAATAAATAAACGTTAAAAAAAATTAAAAAAAAGAAAAGATGAAATATTCTGAATGTATCTGGTAAGTCCATCTGGTCCAGTATCATTCAAAGCCATTGTTTCTTTGTTGATTTTCTGCTTAGATGACCTGTCCATTGTTGTATATGGGATGCTAAAGTCCCCAACTATCACTGTATTATTACCAATGAGTTTATTATTGATTTATATACTTCGGGTGGGTCCAAGTTGGGGCATAAATATTTATAACTGTTAGATCTTCTTAATGGATAGAACCCTTAATTATGATATAATGCCCTTCTTCATCTCTTTACAGTCTGTTTTAAAATGTAGTTTGTCTGATTTAATTATGAATACTGTGGCTTTCTTTTGACATCCATTAACATGATAGACAGTTCTCCATCCCCTCACTTTCAATCTGCAGGTGTCTTTAGGTCTAAAATGAGTCTCTTGTAGGCAGCATATAGATGTATCTTGTTTTTATCCATTCTGATACCCTACATCTTTTGATTCTCCAGAGAATTTAATCAGAGTGATTATTGAAAGATATGAATTTAGTATCATAGTGTTACCTGTAGAGTTGGTGTTTTTGGTGATGCTCTCTGGTCCTTTCTACTCTTTGTTGCTTTTAGTCTTTTTTCTCCCCTCTCCACTCAAAGAGTCCTCCCTTAAAATTTTCTATAGGGCGGGTTTAGTGGTCATAAACTCCTTTAGTTTTTGTCTGGGAGACTCTTTATCTCTCCTTCTATTCTGAATGACAGCCTTGCTGGATACAGTATTCTTGGCTGTGTATTTTTCCGATTCAGCACGTTGAAAATAAAAATACATTGTCACTCCTTTCTGGCCTAAGTTTTGTGGACAGATATGCTGTGAACGTGATTTGTCTTCCCTTATAGGTTAAGGACTTTTTCCCCCATGCTGCTTTCAGGTTTCTTTCCTTGTGTGTGTATTTTGAGAATTTGATTATGGTAAGTCTTGGCAATGGCTGGCTTTTGTTGAATTTAATGGGAGTTCTCTATGCTTCTTGGATTTTGATGTCTGTGTCCTTCCCCAGATTAGGGTAAGTTTTCAGCTACAATTTGCTACACAAACTTTCTGCCCCTTTTTCTCTCTCTTCATGTTCTGGGACTCCTATGATACAAATGTTATTACATTTAGTAAATTGCTGAGGTCCCTAAGTCTGCCTTCATGATCCCTGACCTTTGTTTCCCTCTTCTTTACAGCTTCATTATTTTCCACAATTTTATCTTCTGTATCACTAATTCCCCCTCTGCCTTGCCCATCCTCATTTTTATGGCCTCTATTTGGATCTGCATCTTGGTTATAGCAGTTTTTAAAACATGTATTTATTTTGAGAGAGAAAAAGAGCATGTGAGCAAGCAGGGAAGGGGCAGAGAGAGGGAGATAGAGAATCCCAAGCAGGCTCCATGCTGTAAGCACAGCCTGACATGGGGCTCAACCCTACAATCCACAAGATCATGACTTGAGCTGAAATCAGGAGTCATATGCTTAACTGACTGAGCCACCCAGGCACCTTGTTGCTATAGCATTTTTAATTTCATTCCGTGTAGATTTCGGGTCTTTTATCTCTGCAGAAATGGATTCTCTAGTGTCTTCTATGCTTTTATTCCCCAAGCCCAGCTAATATCCTTATAATCATTTAAAAAAAATTTTAATGTTTATTTATGAGAAAGAGAGACAGAGCGCGAGGTGGGGAGGGGCAGAGGCAGAGAGAGAGAGAGAGAGAGAGAGAGAGAGAGACACAGAATCCAAAGCAGGCTCCAGGCTCTGAGCTGTCAGCACAAGAGCCCGATGCGGGGCTCGAACTCAGGACCGCAAGATCATGACCTGAGCTGAAGTTGGACGCTTAACCAACTGAGCCAACCAGGCACCCCTAAATTCTAGTTCAGACATCTTACTGCATTGATTAAATCCTTGGCTGTCATATCTTCCTGTTCTTTCTTTTGAGGTGAATTCCTCTATCTTGTCATTTTTGATGACAAAAAACAGTAATAACAGAATCAAATAAAAATTTAAAAAGTAAAAAAAAAAAAATCACATAATGGAAGCTAGATCCTAGGTGTGTTTTGGTCTGCTTGTTAAAAGAAGCTTGGAAGACAAAAGAGAAGAGAGAAAAAAATATATAATAAAAAAAAACGATAAAAAGGCCGCCTAGGGTGCTCAATCAGTTGAGAGTCCAACTTATTTCAGGTATGGCTGTGTTTCAAAACCCCACATTTTAGAGACCCCTATGGCTCAAAGCCATCCTCTGGGAAACGGTCTTGCTGTGCTATGTCTGGGGCCGGCTTGTCCCGGAAAATGGTTGCACCACGGTGCACTGGCACCAGCTCGAGTTTATGATAAATAACAATACACAGCTGGTACCAGGGTTTACTGCCCTCAGCCACATCTCTGTTCCTATACAGGTGACTGAGGTGGCTTGAAGGTGACCACTGGGTGTTTTGCTTGTGGAGAGGCCATATCACCTCTACCAAACACACTCCAAGCAGGGGAACCGCTTCTCCCCATGCGACCTAGGGGATCCTCAGACTGGACAGCCTGCTCCCAGGTCTCCACCCTGCTTCCTCACTGAAGTAGCACCAGGGGCTGACCTCTGAAACTTCAGACTGTGCTCCGCTGTTTATAAAAGACTGGCAGTAATGAAACCCTCTCCTTTTTCCCCCATTAGTGGTTTCAGGGAGTAGTTTTTTCTTGTGTAGTCCTCTGTGCATGTTTTCACTCCTTCTCTTTAGACGCTTTTATAGCGAGTGCTTTCTTCCACAAACCCAATGCACTGCTCTCTCTCCCTCTGTCTTTCTCCTGCCTGGGAAAACAGCTCCCTCCCATGTGAAGCACCACGGCTCTTCTATCCCCCAATTCACCTCTCCACACCATGTACCTGCCGTGTTCTCTCCCTCAAATTATTCAGATTGTTCTGTTACCCTCAGATCAATTTTCTAGATATTCAAATGGTTTGATGTCGATCTAGCTGTGTTCGAGGGACAAGACAAGCCCAGGGTCTCCTTACTACTCTGCCATTTTAAACCCCCACCCCCACCCCCACCCCCACGGATCTATCAAAAATTTTTAAATTGAAGAAAGACATGGTAAAATATAGGATTATAAGAATAATTAGTTTAAAGAACTAATTTGAAGAAAGGATAAGAAGATTAGACTACTGAAGTAGTATGACTGCTATAAAGACAAGGTACAAAGACATTAGGAATGAAAAGGAGATAAATAAGTAGAAACTGATGAATGGACAGACAGCTTTGCAGAGAAGTCAGATTTAGAAAGCTAGGATTTGGTAATAGTGCACTTCAAAGTATAGCTCAATTAAAGCTGGCAACATGGAAAACCAATAAGATGGCAGTATTTACTCTCTCCAATGCTAGACATGTGAAATTTCAAAATGAATGATTTCAAAAGGCTTTGTAAGGGGGATAGTTTTCAGGAGCTCTTTAGAAAATAATGAAAAATGGTATGTAACCTAAAAGGGGGACACCACAAGGTCAAAATCATGAAAAACAAAAAGGATAAACAAAAAAACAATGTGTAATTTCTCTATTACAAAAAGGCATCAATAAAAATTTAGTGTAACAAATGACGACCAAGAAAAAAGAAAAAGAAGGAAATACAATTATTCTGTAATTAAGAAGCTGATCCTAGAGTTTTAAAAAGGGGCGAGGATAAGGAAAAGACAGGCTTATTAACACTTTACCTTTTCCCTATGTTGCCATGATGACAGGGAAAATCTCCAGAAACAAGGAAATGGTTTCAGATTGTCATATAGCACACTAAGACTTACAGGACACTAAGACTGGCTGCAATTTTTTCAAGTAATCAAGCAAATCATTAAAGGTTTTAGCAGAATTGGATATGTTTAAGTAAAATGACATTTCCCAAAGATAACAAAGCTTAGTCAACAAAGAATTTTAACACACACTTACTGTGTTGTAAAGTTCTTCCAGTCTAGGAATGGTAAGGAATTTATGCATGCTTACTCCATTTTCAATAAGTAGTTTTACAAATGCAACTCTATCCATTACAAGAGCATCAAGCATAGCTTGTTCCAAGGATCCAACCTAAAATATCAAAATTAGTGAATATATTTCACACATTCTAATTACACAAATAATTCTTAATGCAAGTCCTAGGATTTATACTTATTTGTTCTTGAATAGTTTTGGAACAAACTAAAAAGATGCAAAATAGTAAAAGGCTAGAACTTAAGGTATAAAGGGAATAGAAGAAAAGACCTCTCTATACTAGCATTCCCCAAAGAATACTCCATAAGCACTATTTCTGCAGGAGAGAAGTGTTACATATTGGGGGGGGGGGAGGGGGGAGAAAGAATCCATCATCAAGTAAATTTGGGGGAAAAAAATCTTAGAGCAATGGTTCTCAATGTTTAGGAAAGGTTTTTTGGACAGATCATTTCACTATTTGGGGGCCATTACTAACATCCAAAGTATACCAGATATCATGCACTACGCCAGACAATTTCACTCAGAAAGGACTGTCCGATATCTCACACAACTTTGTTATGCTGTTGGACTTTCATGTGTGAAAATGCAATAATTCTGCTTTACATATAAACACAAAGTATTGTCATAGTTTGTTTTGCAATGAAGTTTCCAAAAATACAACATCATATTAGTTACATAAGATGGTACTTAGTTTTCTTTAGAACTTTAACAGAAATTATTCACCATTAGAGAAAAATTACATCTCCTAATAGCAATATAATTTGTGCCATTTGAGTTTAATGTAAACCATGTACGTCAGCCAGTATTTTTAAGCTGCCCCTTTTAAGTTTTTAGGGACTCTTTATAGACTTCAACAGACTCTGAATCAAATGCTGTTAAATTAGTGGAGACACAAATATAGAAATTTCAAGTATCATTAATAGGGTATTATATTTTATTTAAGAAACAATTTTTAAAAATCATTTATTTTTGAGAGAGAGACAATGTAAGCAGGGGAGGAAGAGAGAGAGAGGGAGACACAGAATCCAAAGCAGACTCCAGGCTCTGAGCTGTCAGCACAGAGTCTGACTTGGGACTCGAACTCACAAACCGAGAGATCATGACCTAAGCCGACGTCAGACACTTAAACAACTCAGCAACCCAGGCGCCTCATAAAGGGTATTTTATTAATAGAACACATTGGGGTGCCTGGGTGGCTCAGTCGGTTGAGCGCCGACTTCGGCTCAGGTCACGATCTCGCGGTCCGTGAGTTCGAGCCCCGCATCGGGCCCCTGTGCTGACAGCTCAGAGCCCGGAGCCTGTTTCAGTTCTGTGTCTCCCTCTCTCTGACCCTCCCCCATTCATGCTCTGTCTCTCTCTGTCTCAAAAATAAATAAACGTTAAAAAAAAAAATATAGAACACTAATATATTTAATATTAATGCATTTAACATTAATATATTTTATATGTATATTAAGATATTTTAAATATCTCATATTATTGCTTCTGTATATTTTTAATATTTTAGTACCATATGATAAAATAAAACTTTGTGGGGAAAATCAGTATCAAAATTATTGGCTGTTTTTTGGGTTTTTTTTTTTAACCTGTTGTTTTTCAATTTATTCTGATACTGTCTGCATAAGTTTACTAGATAAATGTACAACTTCTCTACAGCAGCTTCTATTACCATTTCTCCAATCTGTCCTCTATTTCCATCTCTTAGCAAAGGATCTGGTCACCAAGATCTTCTTAAGGATACTAACTAAATGCACACCTCATACATGATGGGATTTCAACATAGAAGATATGTTTTCTGCAGTTTTTAAGTATATTTATTTATTTTTTGAGAGTAAGTGCACAAGCAAAGGAGGGGGGGAGAGGGGGGGAGAGAGAGAGAATTCCAAGTAGGCTCCAGGCCATCAGCATGGAGCCAAACATGGGGCTTGATCCCATGAACCAAGAGATCATGGCCTGAGTGGAAATCAAGAATAAGATGCTCAACCAACTGAACCACCCAGGTGCCCATGTTTTCTGCAATATTTTTTATCACTCAGCTCTATGTCACAACAAGGGAAATATTTTGACATTGCACTTAAAAATAAGGCCGAACTAATTAATAACACTGTAAAACTTATTCAATTTCTCCTATTAATAGCCACTGATTTATCAAGGCATGCTATTCTTATTTTAGGATTCTTTCTCTTATCACATACAAATAATCCTCATATGTTATTACTTATTCTAACTACTTTTGCTCTAATTCCTATTTGTTCCTCTTCTTTGCTCTTTCCTTGTCCTGTAGTTGTCAATGGGTATTTTTCTGCTCCCCATGGAATTTAAATTACCAACAACATTTCCATATTAGTGTGTACTCACAACTGCAGCATTTTACACGGATTCTACATAAAATAAGTGCAAGCATATAATTATTTATTATGCTATTTATGTTTCCATTCTTAAGTATCGTCACATTGAAATACCTATTTTTATTATAAATGACTTTCGTTTGTCTTTATCACAATATGGCATTATATTGTTTTTTTTCTTTAACATTTATTTATTTTGAGAAAGAGAGCACAAGCAAGGGAGGGGCAGACGGAAGAAGAGAGAGAATCCCAAGTAGGCTCTGCAATGCCAGCTCAGAGCCCAACACAGAGCTCAATCTCATGAACCGTGAGATCATGACCTGAGCCAAAACCAAGAGTTGGATGGTTAAATGACTAAGCCACCCAGGCTCCCCAATATATTTTTATTTGTATACTAAGTACTTGATAAAATTTTATTTTCATGTAATAAAAAGGGCATAATGAAACTTATGTTTTAAAAAAGAAGTGTTCTATCTGAATTGAGTTTATAACCACTGCCCAAAACAACAATAAAGCCTTACGAAATTTTCACATCTGAAGAAAAAAAGGTTTAAAGAAAAAGTATTTGCTTTGTTCCGCATTTCTTCATACACTCCATGCATAACTCTTAACAACAAAGAGGAAAAACTGAAAAAATAGTGCTGCAAACTCTAGTATAAAGTAAAGCACAAAATCAAATAGGTAACATTGTGTTTAATAAATCCATGAGATAAACCATATATACACAGAAGATGACGGCTTTTTCCAAGTCTTTACACTTGAGATAAAAAAATTCAATGAAGCTATTCAAGGGACTAAAAGGTTGGTTTACTGTTAAAGAGTTTTACTACAGCTGATCAACATTAATTTCTTCCTCTGAAGTCCTGTAAGAATGGAAGTGACTAAATACTTTTTTATTATTTATAGGAAATACATCTCCATGGTTTAAAAAAAACGATCAAATACCAAAAATGGCTTAAAATGAAACTTTCTCTCTTCTGCCCATCTTTATACAAACATATCTCATAGTAACAGTTTCCAGAAAGGTTCTATGACTACACAGTGCATGCAGATATGCCTGAATGTGTGTACATCCAAAAACAGAATTTGCTACAAAGAAGCTCATGCTGTGCATACTTTTCTCCACTTTGCTGTTTACGTTTCATAGAAAAGATTTAGCTCATCCTCTGTAAAGGCTGGATAAAAATTCAATGTGGGGATGAACATTCAATTTGCCAAATTTCCTATTGATTCAGACATATAACAAAAATTTATCAAGCATTTACTATGTGCCAGGCTGTGAATATAGGAGGTGAACAAAAATAGTCTTTCTTCTATAAAATTTACTATCCAGGAGTAGAGAGAGAAATAAATAGCTAAGATATATAAATGATTTCTCACATAGTGATAAATACTAAAGAAAAAAAATGGCAGAGAAGAACACAGAAAATGCTGTCATAGGGGACTTCTATTAAAATAGGGTAGACAATAAAAAGCCTACTTGAGGAGATGTTTGGTTAGAAACTAGAAAAAGAGGGGTGCCTGGCTAGCTCAACCGGGGGAGGATGCAACTCTTAATCTTGGGGCTGTGAGTTTGAGCCACATTGGGTGTAGAAATTACTTAATAAAACTTTAAAAAAAAAAAAAATGGGAAACCAGAAAAAGAAAACGAAGCAAGTCTAGGCAGGCATATAAGGGAATAGGATTCCAGACCAAAAAAACCCCACAAGTACAAAGACAGGAATATTATTGGTATGTTTTAAAAACAGTAAGAAGGCCAATATGGTTACATAAAAGAGTGCAAAGGGAATAGTGGTAACATGTAAAGTAAGAGAGGCAGTAATGGCGCAAATGATGTGAAACCCTATAAGCCATCATAAGGGCTCTGGACTGTGCTCTGCATAAATGTGATGTGATCCATCTTCTGTGTAATAGGAGAGGAAGAATGAGAGTAAGGAAACAAACAGGATGCTACTAAAACAATAAAGAAGAAGGGTGACAGTAGATTGAACCACGATGATAAAAAAATTGCATATTTTAAAGTAAATATGAAAACATTTACAAATGTTATTGAACTGGAATATATGAAAAAGAGAAAAGTAAGAAATGACACTAAGGCTTATCTCAAAAACTGGGAAAAGGTTGTTGCCGTTTGGTTAAGATGAGAAAGACCACTGAAGGAACTAGTCTAAACATCTGATATAACACTATATTGAATTATCTTGTACATATAGGAATATTTCTTTTTTTTCCTTTCTTTTTTAATCTTTTGACCCCCTTCACCCATTTTGTCCCACTTCCCCACCCCCTCACCTCTAGCAACCACCAATCTGTTTATATATTCCACATATAAAAGAGACCATATGGTATTTATATTTCACCTAGCATAATGATCTCAAGATCCATCTATGTTGCTGCAAATGGCAAGATTTCATTCTTTCTTATGGCTGAATAATATTCCATGTATTCCATACAATTACCTTATCCATTCATCCATCAAGCCAGGAAACAATGAACAAAATGGCAATTAGTACATACCTATAATAATTACTTTAAATGTAAATGGACTAAATGCTCCAATCAAAATGCACACAGTGGTTGAATGGATTTAAAAAACAAGACTCATCATCTCTATGATGTCTACAAGAGACTGACTTTAGATGTAAAGTCATACACTAAAAGCGAAGAAACAGAATTAAGATATTCCATGCAAATGGAAACCAAAAGACAGAATAGGTATACTTATCTCAGACAAAACAGATTTTAAAACAAAGACTGTAATAAAAGATAAAAAGGAAGGGGTCAATCCACAAAAAGATATAACATTTGTAAATATTTATACATCCAACATAGGAGAACCTAAATATGTAACACAATTATTACAGACACAAGGGATTAAGAGACATCAATAATGATAGGATACTTTAATACACCCCCCATTATATCAATGGACAGATCATCCAGACAGAAAATCAATAAAAAAAAATTGGCTTTCGAGGCGCCTGAGTGGCTTGGTTGAGCGTTCAACTTCGGCTCAGGCCATGATCTCATGGTTCATGGGTTCAAGCCCCACGTTGGGCTTTGTGCTGACAGCTCAGAGCCTGGAGCCTGCTTCAGATTCTGTGTCTCCCTCCTCTCTCTGCCCCTCCCCTGCTTATGCTCTGTCTCTCTCTGCCTCTCTCTCTCGAAAATAAATAAATGTTAAAAAAAATTTAAAAAAAAATAAAAAATTGGCCTTCAATGGACTTAATAGATATATACAGAACATCCTATCCAAAAGCAACAGAACACACATGTCAAGTGTATATGGAACATTTTCCAGGATCGATAATATGGCAGGCCATAAAACAAGTTTTGATAAAATTATGAGGACTGATAATCATCAAGCATCTTTTCCAACCACAATGGTATTAACTAGAAATTAATTACATGAAAAAAATTGGGAAATTCACAAATATGTGACGATTAAACAACATGCTACTGAACAATGAATGAGTCAAAGAAGAAACAAAAAAAATCTTGAGACAAATAAAATTGGAAATACAATAAACCATCATTTGTAGAATGCAACAAAAGCAGTTCTAAGAGGAAAGCTGATAGCAATAGATGCCTACCTCAAAAACTTCTAAAAGTCTCAAACTTAACTTTATACCTCAAGGAATTAGAAAAAGAATAAACAAAACCCAAAGTTAATAGCAGGAAGGAAGTAACAAAGATTAGAATAGAAATAATGAAACATAAACTAAAATGACAATAGAGAAGGTCAATGAAATCAATGAAACCTAAGAGCTAGTTGTTTGAAAAGATAAACAAAAAGCTGAGAAATCTTTGGCTGCACCCATCAAAAAAAAAAAAAAAAAAAAAAAAGGACTCAAAATCAGAAAATAGGTGATGCTACAACTGATACCAGAGAAATAGAAATGATTTTAAAAGACTACTATGAACAATTACACACTAAAAAATTGGACAACCTAGAAGAAATGGGAAAACTCAATCTACTAAGGCTAAATGATGATGAAATGGAAAATATGAACAGACCAATTACAAGTAAGGAGATTGAATCAGTAATCAAAAACCTACCAAAAAACAGAAGAGCAGGACCAGACAGCTTTCTGGTGAATTCTACCAACAATCAAATCCTTCTTAATCTCTTCCAAAAAAATAAGGAGTGAATTCTTCCAAACTCATTTTATGAGGCTAGCATTATCCTGACAACACAAGAAAATTACAGGCCAATATCCCTAATAAACAAAGATGTATAATAGGGCACCATATCTAAGATTTCTTTCAGTTCTAGGATTTTTAGTGATGTATACCCTATAACAAAGGTTTTATCATGAGCAAAACAGAACTTAGGAAATCCTAAATGGATCTGCATGTCGTAGAAATGTTTAGCTAAACCAATCTTGCATTTTTGGCAGACAGGTAAAATGTCAATTCAGATCACATTTCCAGCAAATACTTTGTTATTATGCAGTTTAAGTGAATTACATTGTGTATATATTTACATACCAGCCACTGCTGTCCATAAACAAACACATGATTTTTGGCAATGTCAACTCTATCCCATGCCAGTGTAAGGATAAGCTGGTCAAATGCTGATGCATTAGTGCCTAATTGAATAAAGAAAACAGTTAATAAGTTCAATTAATTAATCTCCATTAAAATGTGAACACTTATGAACCTTTCCCATTTCCTTTTAATTAACTTACACAGTTCATGTCAGCCACTGCTCAGAGGTAGCCGGTCTCAGAGAGATAAGGTTACCCCAGGGCTTAGGACTTTTATTTTCCAACTATAGAAAACACACAGCCTCATTTACTGCAAACACTTCAGAATGCAATAGGAATAAAACAAAAATTACCTGTTTCTATCACAAAGATAGTACTATGTTAGAATTATGAAAAATATCCTTACAGGTGCTTTCCTGTACGTATATAAATTCATACATATACTTTTAATTGTTCATGCAAAAGTACATCCTACGGTACAAAGTATTCAGTAGCCTACTTTATGTGTCTTAATATCATACCCTTAGTTCCTTATAATAGTACATACAGATTAACCTCATATACACATTAACAATACTTTTTAAAGGTGAGCTAAACTTGATTCAACAATCACACTAGTGGGCATTCAGGTTATTTTGAATTTTTTGGTGAATATATTTTTAGGTACATGTTTGTTTAAATAGGATGACTGTAGAAGCCAAAATGCTGGGAAGAAGAATACATACTTTCAAACTTTTAATATACTGCCAAAATATGTCCCAAAAAGGTTATAAGAACCTTTCAATGGTATAAGAATACCCAGTAGGAGTAAAATGCTTCTTTTATTAATATTTACTTTAATTATAATATTGACCATCTTTCCACATTTTTCCCAAGCATTTGTATTATTCTGCTAACATTTTTACTTAAATTCAGACTCCTTTTCCCATGAGGTATTCATCACCTTACTATTAATTTATAACAACTCTTTGTGGTCTCTCCACAATCCTATTCCTTAATTTCCTCATCTATAAAATGAAGAAATAATAGGAAATCTGTCTCTTAGGGTTGTTATAAGATTAAATGATAAAGAACGTAAACCACTAAAACACAATGGCTAGCATAAAGAAAATTATATGACAAATATTGAGTTCTCTTTTTATTTTTTATATGTAGACAATCCCATTTATTGATTTTTCCCTTTACAGTTTCTGAATTTCCTACTACTTATTATGTCTTTTTCCCAAGATGTAAATAGGTTATATTTTATTACAGTATTTTTCAAATGTTTAATCTATTGGCAATTTATTATGGTCTAATGTTTGGGAAATTCTTGTGAATGCTTAGTGCTCTTTTACTCTGCTCTGGCCACTTCACTGCATACCTGTGACTTTCAAGTACCCACCCAGATGAGACACAGTTTTAGCTTCTAATTTTTAGGAAGATTTTTCACCGTAATTCTGTTTGTTTTATGAGTTGGATGTCTTTGGCAAGATATGTGAGAGGACAACAGTTCAATGTGATGTGTATTAACTCTTTAGTCCTCAAATATACCACTAGTTTTCTTTCCAAACTTCCTTTCAGAATGAAAACAGCATGTTTAAGAACATACTAATTTCTATCAACCAATACCTTATTACCTTTAAACATATATTTTTCAGTCAATTAAAAATGTGACACATTCTTAACAGGATAATTAAATGGGTCTGGTGGCATACACCTTTCTAAAAATTAAAAAATTTTAAAAATTTCTGCAAGACAAAAACAAAAGCTCATTTGCTGACAAACAAAGCTAGCACTATTACCTTCCACAAAGAATAATTACTAAAAAATTCCCCCAAATTCAGCCAAATTAAAAGTCCTACCTTATATAAATAGGCTATGAATAAGATCTTACAAATAAAAAAATCTAAATCTTACCTTTCAGTAATGCAGTAAGTATTGCTACATCTATATCCTGATGTTCATCCGATCCAATATGGAAAACCGTGATCTATTTAAAGATCAATTCATAATATTATGCCTTTATATTTTCAAAGCTAAGGCATAAGGTATACAAAACAGAAACTAATTTCAAACCACATAGGAGATACAGTTTTTTGGGGTTTTGGTCAGAAATTAACTTCATTTCAACAAAAGACCCCCACAAAATTAAAAAATTTTCTCATCTACCAAATAAAAATGGCA
This sequence comes from Panthera tigris, assembly GCF_018350195.1. NCBI lineage: Eukaryota > Metazoa > Chordata > Mammalia > Carnivora > Felidae > Panthera > Panthera tigris. The sequence goes on along the minus strand of NC_056665.1, from coordinate 53,297,566 downwards.
AATATACTCAAAATGTTTAGTTTAATATTATATTCACTTTCTGACCTATTTTAGGTCCTTTACTACAATAAGCAACTTATGGCCTGAGAATATAGATTACGTATCTGAGTAAATCTTGACATTATTTCTACAGAATGAACATTTAATTCAAGTAATATATATGTGTGTTCTTGAATGAGAAATGTTTTATTTATTCAATTTTTAATTTTTTTTTTAATGTTTATTTATCTTCAAGAGAGAGGGAGACATAGAGCTCAAGCAGGGAAGGGGCAGAGAGAGAGGGAGACACAGAATCTGAAGCAGGCTCCAGGCTCCGAGCTGTGAGCACAGAGCCCAACGTGGGGCTTGAACTCACGAACTGCGAGATCATGACCTGAGCTGAAGTCAGACGCTCAACTGACTGAGCCACTCAGGTGCCCCGATAAATGTCTTATTTAATCCTTGTACTGGAAATGTCTCTGAATTATCTGAAGTGAAACACCACTTGAGAGATTTTTATTTAATAACATTTTTCATAAAGTAAAAGATTATTATAATCCCATATAATTTTTTCCTTTCAACTAACTTTATTGTGTATAAAAATGAAATACACGAAACGAAACAGATCAAACCATGTTATCATCTACCTATTATAGTTGTTAAAAATTTTATCTCTGAAAACTTAAGCCCATGTTTAGATGAATGAAATTAAGCAACACTGATCTTTAATTTGAGCACTGAGTCAGAGTAAAATAAAATGTTTTCTAAATATTTTTTTTTAAGACTTTTTTTTCAGTAATCTCTAGACCCAATATGGGATCAAATTTACAACCCTCAGATCAAGAGTTGCATGCTCTACCGACCAAGCCAACCAAGAGCTCCTACAGATATATTTTGGAGAAACCATTAACAACTCTTGACAGTTCTTGCTTGATTCTAGATATAATCTGTGGAGGTCTAGTTACTAAACTTTTCCCAAAACAGAAATGCAAATGTATGTCTCAATACCATACAGAAACCATAGTCCTTCTATGATATCCCTCCATTTGAACAAAATAATAAATGACATCTTTGCATGGTTAAAAAATATTTTAAAATTTTAAATCCAAATTTAAAACAAAAGTATTTCACCAATTTATAATGTATTTTGAATGACATAAAGAGGGTTATTCTGCAAAATCTACTTACAAGCTCCTTTCTTTTCATGCATTCCATCAGTGTTTGAAATAAATGAACTGCTTCACTTTGGCCAAAGTTAAATGTTTTTTTGATCGTTGAAATAATATCAGGCTCTGCTGCATCAGGAAGATTGCTGGAGTGAAAGGAAACATAACTTAATTCACTGATTTCAATTTCTATTATTTGTAGAATCTAATATGAAGTATAGATGAATCTATGTTAAGACCTTTAACATACTGTATTAATATTAAGTACTTCACCCTGAGTGAAATATCCTCCTTCATGAGACTCCCAACTGCAAGCCATATGGGGGGAAAAACGGGAGTTATTTTTCTCTTTGTATTATTTCTTAATTGTTTTACAAGGCATGTGTTGCTATAACAGTACTCACATTTATAAGATACTGTATAAAGATAATTATAAGACATTATTATGTATTAAGCAATACTTTGCCAAGATATCTTAAACACGACCACATTCACATTTTCTCATTATATGGCTCAAAAATATAATGACATAAAACATTATAAAATACAAAAATGAAAATTCATAGTGAAAGTCTCCCACTATCTTCCATCTGCCCAGTTCCATCTCAACTGCTTTCCTCTTTCCATGTATATACTTTGGTAATCTTCCAAAATCTAGTACGGATACCAACCTTTCTCAGCCACAAACTGTTATGTAGATATACCATAATTTGTTTATCTAGTCCTCTTGATACACATTCTATTTTGTTCCAATCTTTTACTTTTACAAAAAACATTGTAATGAGTAACTTTTTATAATCTTGTGTATATCACACATGTAAAAGTACACGTATACCAACAATTCCTAGAAATGGAACAAAGGGGTCAAAAGATACATGCCTCTGTATGTTTGATAGATCTTACAAAATTGTCCTCTATGAAGACTGTTATATTTTAATTCATTCCCATAATGTATAAGACAAGCTATTTCCTCAAACCTTAAAGGTATTATTAAACTTTAAATTTTCATGTTCATAAAATACTGAAATTAATCCAATATTCTAAAAACCATAAGTCTCTTTACATAGTTATTAAAATCTTTTTTGCAATCACATACTTACCCTCCTTCTTCTGTTTGTTTATGAATATAAGCCAGTAGATCTGCAGCTCTGCCTGTTCCTTCACAAACAACGACTGGAACAGGAGGGCTTTCCTGAAGGTATTCTAAAACTGTGAGGATGACATTTGGTCCACCCTCAAATATAAGTGCCACCACAGGGACACCTTGTCCAATTCCTTAACAAAGTAAAAGATTGCAAGATATCAGGCAAAACATAGAGCAATTTAATCTTATTTTTTTACTTAATCAAAACCAAAATAAAAATAAGCCAAAATATAATTTCTTATATGACTGTGCTGACTTCACTTTATGTATTCAACATGATACCAAATCTTGCATAAGTTAAACACCGAATACATTACTTTTTCATTAAATTAAAATCTGTTCTAAATGACAAAATTAGAAATACAATACTTCTATGATTAGGCATGCACTAGAATTTAGATTCACTGAAAAGTAAAATTTATTTTGTATATTTCACTAATTGGAACTCTTGACAAATAATTTATAACACCAATTTGTTTTTCTTTTTAAGATTTTTAAAATTTTTAAGTAATCTCTACACACAACATGGGGCCTGACCTCACAACCCTGAGATCAAGAGTTGCATGCCCCACCCACTGGGCCAGCCAAGACACCCCTAGTTTGCTTTCTAATACTGTGGGAGTTGAACTTCTAATGTATATTTGTTTTTATTCGTTTTTAAAATGTGTATTTCTGATTTCAAATGCAATGAGACATTAACATAAAAATTAATGAGTCAGGACTACCTAAATGTAACTGATAAAAAAAAAAATCCAAGACCTCTACAAGAGTAACAGAAAAGATTTAGTGAAGAATACCAATTTTTGTTTTTACAATCACTTGCAGTGAAAGAATCCCAATACACATAAATGTAGGATTCTAAAACATTCCTGAATTTTAGGAGAGGATATGACTCCAACATAATTTGAATGCACCCTTCTATAATTTTGTATTTCTATTTCACTTTATCACAAAGCCCACCTTCTTGGTGTCTTAGGACTATAAAATTTCTTCTTTTTGAACGAGAAATCTAGAAGTTGAATCAGAAAGTATGACCATGGTTGGAAAGGCAGACCAGTGTCAAGAATATCAATTTTTAAGACACAGCTACCAAAGAGTGATACCTATTCATGTTATAAACTTTAAACAAGATGATTCTTACTTTGCAATAAAGTATCTTTTTTTCCTTTTTTCCTCTTCAATCTTGAATTTCAAGTCATGTATTAGAATACATCACACATTAAGAATATTTCTGAATTCCTTGGGCTGCAAGGGGATTACAACAGCAACAGAGCTTCCAATGAACCTTTGTGGCTTTGGCCACAATATGTGAATACCCTATTTGGGCTCAGACTTCCTATTTGGCCTAAGATCAGTCCTTTTTTTTTTTTTATTTTTTTTCAATCTTTACTTATTTTTGAGAGAGAGAGAGACGGAGAAGGAGTGTGAGCAGGGGAGGAATAGAGAGAGAGGGAGACACTCAATCTGAAGCAGGCTCCAGGCTCCAAGCTGTCAGCACAAAGCCCAAAGCAGGGCTCAAACTCATGAACCATGAGATCATGATCTGAGCCAAAGTCAGACGCTTAACTGACTGAGCCACCCAGTCGCCCCTAATGATCAGTCATTTTGGTTGTTCTGTATGTTGTCTTGCTACAAAAGGAAATAAACCCTCCGAAGAACCTTTTTAGAATCTTTTTAGAATCTAGCCTAGAATGATCTCAACAATAACAAACTTATAAATTCCCTTACTAGCATGAATTCTTTGCTGATTAATAGTTTTTTCAAGTTCTCTTCTCAGTCTGACTTCTGCCCCATACTTTCCAACAGTGCCATCATCCACCAATATGAAATGGGAATGTAGATTATTCAGAACATTCAATTTGCTCAGAGGGTTCAACAATGTTTGATAAGGAGCAACCACCTAAACAACAGCAAACATGAGTTAGTGGGCAGGATTAATTATAATATAAAGAAAAAATAACTTTGAAATAACCTATAAAGGCAAGTAAGAGGTAAAATTCTATTTACAATATAGTAACAAATAGAAAATGTCAAAAAAAAAAAAAAGGTGTCAAAAAGCACAAGCTTTTCTTTTTTAGGTTCATGGTTTTTTTTTCTCCCAACACTTTTTTTTCCAAATTTTTATTTAAATTCTACTTAGTTAACATACAGTGCAATACTGGTTTCAGGAGTAGAATTCAGTGATTCATCAATTACATACAACACCCAGTGAAAAAGTACAAGCTTTTAACCAACTGAAAATTAATCAACAATGGGCTGAACCATACAACTGTATTTCATCTCATTTCAGAATATGTATTATTTTTTAAAAGTTTATTTATTTATTTATTTATTTTGAGGGGAGAGGAGAGACAGAGAAAGGGAGAGAGAGAATCCCAAGTAGGCTCCAGGCTGTCAGCACAGAGCCCAACGTGGGACTACATCCCATGAACCTTGAGATCACGACCTGAGCCAAAACCAAGAATCAGACGCTTAACCAACTAAGCCACCCAGACGCCCCTAGAATATATACTATTTTATTATTACATGCAAAGGAAACCGAAAATAAATAAGTAGTGTGAATAAACTGTTAGGTTATTAGTGAATAAAGAGCAATATACAAAGGACACTGAATTAGAGCAATCAAATGTTATATTGCTATTTTTCTAGCCCTAAGTAGAATCTTTAAATTTGATAATAGAAATATAATCACACTTGAAAGTGACCATTATAATTCAGTAATTCTTTTTTAGTAGTCTCTTGACAAATATTTATAACCAATTCACATGTCCTTAACCTATTCAAATAAAACACTAGCAACTGATTACTACTCTTAGTGACAATAAAATTAATTCTTAATGTCATTAAAAATTTAATTTCAAAGACTGGCGTGATTTGGAAGAGGTGTGAAATAGCTATACAAAACAGAAACCGAAACATACTAATAATATAATACAGGGCACCTGGGTGGCCCAGTCATTTAAGCATCTGACTTCAGTTCAGGTCATGATCTCATGGTTCGTGGGTTCGAGCCCCACTGTCAGGCTTTGTGCTGACAGCTCGGAGCCTGGAGCCTGCTTCAGATTCTGTGTCTCCCTCTCTCTCTCCCCTCCCCAACTCAAACTCTGTCTCTCAAAAAAATAAGTAGTAAACATTAAAAAAATTTTTTTAAATAATATAATGCCAATTACTTATATCTATGAATGCATTTTTGAAAGGATAGTAAGAAAACCTCAAGAAATTAACTTAAAAAACAATTTTTTTAATGTTTATTTTTGAGGGGGGGGAAGGGGCAAAGAGAGAGGGAGAGAGGGAGAATGTGAAGCAGGCTCTAGGTTCTGAGCTGTCAGCACAGAGCCCAATGTGGGGCTTGAACCCATGAGCCATGAGATCATGACCTAAGCCGAAGTCAGATGCTTAACTGACTGAGCCACCCAGGCACCCCAAGAAAATACTTTTTAAACATAATTTGAAAAGTATAGTATGATCATGAATAGTTTAAGTTGACTTGCACTATTCTTACTCTAGTTTTGTTTATACAGAAGTTCAAACATAATAAGTTTTTAAAATCATTCTTACATCTCTCCCAACAAGATCATTTCTGTTTTCAATCACTCCCCATGGAGCTATTCCAATAGTGCAAATCTTTCGAGATGATCTGGAAGCATGTTCTTTGAGGGCATCACCAACATGTTTTGCCACACCTGTTTATACAAAATTTATTTCACTTTATTTGAAAGTAGTTATTGTTTTCAGAATAATCCTGTGCTCAATCTATGACACTATAATTGGTGATATTTTTCTTTATACAAAGATAAAAAGCAACGAGGTCCAAAAGACAAACTGATGAAAGAAAACACAAGGACCAAAAAGAAAACAAACAAAAGAATCCCACAATGTCAAATCACTACAACTGCCTGAAACACACGTAAAAATAACTTTTACCATGTTGTTAGGCCTAGTCCTCTCTTAGATTCCTCATGTAAGTAACTGTAGTTTGTTATTGTTCTACACATCATCTAAAAAAAAATGAAGAGTATGGCTCAGGACCATAAGCAACACACACACACACACACACACACACACACACACACACACACCAAGCAACTACAAAAGTTGTCCAACTGAATCAAAAATAAGGAAAAAAGTAGAAAAGATAATTCAAAAGAGCATATAACTCCTCATTATCACTTGTTATTGGCTGAACTGGATCTTTCCCAAAATTCTTATGTTGAAATCCTAATCCCAGCACCTCAGAATGTGACTGTATTTGGAGACAGGTCCTTTAAAGAGACTATACACTGTAAATGAGGCCCTAACCCAATCTGTCTGGTGTCCTTTTATGGAAAGGAAATTTTGGACCCAGAAAGAGATACCAGGAATGCACATGCACAGAGAAGAGGAAACAGTGAGAAAGTGACCATCTACAAGCCAAGGAGAGAGGCCTCGGGAGGAGCCAAACCTGCTAACAACTTGATCTTGGGACCTCCAAAACTGTGAGAAAATTTATTTTGCTTAAGCCACCCAGCCTGTGGTATTTTGTTACGGAAGCCCTAGAAAACCAATGCATCACTCAATTTGATTTTTAGAATGCATTAGATCTCCTTCCTCATCTGGATTATGGAAATAGCCTCTTCACTGGTCTTCCAACTGCTGCATTGCCTGTGCATAGTCTATTTTCAAAACATCATCCAAATGATCTTTGTTCCTGTCAACTCTCTGCTTAAACCTTCCCTTCTTACTCAGAGTAAATGTGAAAGTGCTTGCTTGTAATGGCCTATAAGGTTTTATATAATGATGTGCCTTTGCCCCTGCTATTCACCACTCTACCCCAACTCACCCCATCCCATCACCCACCATACCCCCATACCTTTCCAACCTCATCATCTAGCCTTCCTTATTTATTCTACTTACCTACACTGTACCCTTCTTACCATTCTTCCAACAAACTAGCAGTTTCTTTTCTTTTAAATACTCTGTCCCACACTATTCTTATCTTGCTCCCTCATTTCCTTCAATTTCTACTCAGATGTCACTTTATTAATGAAGCCCCCTCCACCATCCTTCACCATCCTTCCTCTATTATTTTCATATGTCTCCATAGCACTTATCATCTAACATGTAATAACATATTTAGTTATCTGTTTGTTATCTGCATCTCCCCTGCTAAAATATAAGCTCCACAAAGGTAAATATTTTCTTTGCTTTGTGGAATGGTAGATCTTTAGCATCCAGAAGAATGCCTGACATACAATGAGATTCAAAATCCAGCTGTTGATAATGAATTAAATGTCTGCAAACAGTAATAATTATATTTTACTTTGGACACTAAAGTTAATCTGCCATTTTTAGATCTAACTTATATATGTGGTAAAGAAGACTTGGAATGAAAAATTATAGTATATTAAAAATTAATTTTGAAAGCTACTTCTTACCACTGCCTAGGCAATGGACTGCCATCCTGGGTTCATTTTACCAGCAGTCAGAGAGTGACAGGAGTAACACTTGGCTCTATAGTAGGGGTCAACAACCTTTTTCTGGTAAAAGGTCAAATAATAAACATTTTAGGGTTTGCAAGGTAAACAGTCTCTGTCACATCTATTCACCTCTGTTGTTGTAGCGCAAATGTAACTATAGATAATTCAAAAACAAATGAGTGTAGCTGTGCTCCAATAAATCTTTATTTACAAAAACAATGAGTGGGTTGGATTTGGTGCCTGGGACCATAGTTTGTTAATACCTGCTCTACAGTTATTATTTTTGAGACTAAATGAAAATCAAATACTTCTACAATTACCATTTATACTTAGGAACTATATAAATTATTTAACAGAAAAAAATGAATATACTCATATTTGGTGTTGACTATTATTTAAAATATCTAATTAATATTATGAAACATTTATAAACACACTAAATAAAATTGGTATAATCATCACATTACCTGTATTTACTCCTCCAGTTAAAATCCAGGCTCCGGTTGTAACTGCAGCTTTAATAAGACCCTTTCCAAGCAGCTGCTTGATTCGTGGATGAAGCTCAAATTTCTGCATGCCTCCATGCACAGAGATAACAAGTTTGGGTAATTCCATTTGCCATTCTTTAAGCAGAAGTTGTAGAATGACTTCAGGTTTGGTGTCATATGATAGTCTCACATACTAAAAAGATTTTTAAAAGGACAAAATAACTGAATATGTTCATAGGTTTCATAATTCAACATTATACAACTTAAAAAAATGTTATTTAGATCAGATTATTATTAAATAGATTTGACATGTTGCTTTTAATGTACTTAACATTCCTAGGAATAAACAATAACAAATGATTTTAAAGTTGGAAAATCATTCTGTAAGAGCTATAGAAGCAGTGGTACTCAAATTTTTAACCTTTAAAACATAAATATTTTCCTCTTTCTGTTTATATAAACTCAATTACTCTTTATCTATGCACAGTATTTAATGGTTTGGTGTAACTATGAGTATGCAGTAGTGGGAACTGCTAAGGCTAGCTACAGTGATGATAAAAGGGAAAAAGAGAAAAGAATAATGAAAAAAAATGGAAGCTTCTACAACTCTTGCTATAAACAGAGGCAAATACTGTGTTTTTAACTTTGAAAATTATGCCAATGATCCAGTCTATTTATAACAGAATTTTGAATATGCAGTAAAATAACAAAAATATTTTTTTACTCAATATTTCAAGGTGTTCAAATGGATTCACAAGTTTAATTTTTGAAAAATTCTATAGAAAATAAGCTGTCCCATCTGTGGTATAATTTACTCTTGTTTGAAAGGTTAAGAAAATTATCTTTGTCTTAAGTGACATCACAAAACTTACTTGCTATGACCACTCTAATTCATTTTCTCTAATGTGTTTGTATGATTTACTGCATAAGAAATCTGAAATATTCATATGTTGGAAGAAAAACATTAAAAAAAAGGTTTTTTAAAAATGTTTATTTATTTTTGAGAGAGAAAGAGAAACAGTGCAAGCAGAAGAGGGGCAGAAAGTAAGGGAGACACAGAATCCCAAGTAGGCTCCAGGCTCCGAGCTGTCAGCAGAGGGCCTGACACAGGGCTCAAATTCACGGACCACAAAATCATGACCTGAGCCCAAGCTAGACACATAACCAACTGAGCCACCCAAGCACCCCAGAAGAAAAACATTTTTAATCATCTCTAAGAAAGGTTCCTTGCAAAACAATATACTGCCCACTGCTTTACAGAGCTCAAATACCAATGAAAAATATTCTAAAATATCAAAATCCAAAATATCAGAATTCTACAAAAATGAGAAGACTCTAGAGAATGCAATGAGATTTGTTCTATACGAGGTCTTCCCACATTAGTTTTAAGTCATTATTATATTTGGGTACATAAAATAGTGTTTAGAAAACAAATTAAAAAAAAGATTATTTAAGGAATAAATAAGGAATTCCACTTTGGACAATGGTAGACTAGACTGTCTTGAATTAACTCTGCCCCTAGGAACAGAGAAGCTAGAAAATAAATAACACTTTTTTTAAGTTTATTTATTTAGGGAGAGAAAGCGCAAGTAGGGGAGGGGCAGAGAGAGTGAAAATCCCAAGCAGACTCTGCACCATCAGCACAGAGTCTGAGAAAGGGCTTGAACTCATGACTTGCAAGATCATGACCTGAGCCAAAGTCTGCACTTAAATGACTGAGCCAGGAGCGCCTGGGTGCCTCAGTCGGTTGAGTGTCCGACTTCAGCTCAGGTCACGATCTCACAGTTGATGAGCTCGAGATCCGCATCGGGCTCTGTGCTGACAGCTCAGAGCCCAGAGCCTGCTTCAGATTCTGTGTCTCCCTCTCTCTCCACCTCTCCCCAGCTCATGCTCTGTCTCTCTCTCTCTCAAAAATAAAGATAAACATTAAAAAAAATTAAAAAAAAAAATGACTGAGCCACCCAGGCATCCCATAAATAACAGGTCTGAAAGCATCAGAAAGCTACCAAGGCCATGAAAAACTGGGATCCAGATCCGAAAGAATAGGAAAACTTGGAGAGATGAATCCACCTTTAGCACTGCTTTTCCCAGCAAGGCAGGGAGTTAGAACAAAGAACAACCTGAAGGGTGAAATGTTGGTGAATCTAAACAAATAATAATTATGTTTGGGGGTTTAAAATTATGCCAACAAAAGCACATAAGTCATGAGAGAAATAAATGCAGTTAAAAAGTATTCTGAAGGTTCTTGCACTGTCCAAAAAGTAGTAAAAGGACTAACTTACAATAAATTAAAATGCATTTTGTAGTGTTTACTATAAGATTAATCTATACAAAGGGGCACCTGAGTGGCTCAGTTGGTTAAGCACCCAACTCTTGATTTTGGCTGAGGTCATGATCTCACAATTCATGAGTTCAAGCCCCGCACTGGAGCTGTCAGCACAGAGCCTCCTTGGGATTCTCTCTCTCCCTCTCTCTCTCTCTCTGCCTTACCCCTGCCTGCTCATTCTCTCCCTCTCTCTCAAAACAAACAAACAACCAAACAAACATATAAAAGATTTAATCTACAGAAAAACAATGTATCAATAACATGCTAATAAAGAAGGAAATAATAAAAAAAATACTTAATCCAAAGCATATAAGAAAGAAAAGGGAATAAAGAAAAAGTGCAACAGTAAACTACATTTAAAAATTATGTGCTTCTTAAAAAGAAACCTCTTGGGGCGCCTGGGTGGCTCAGTCGGTTAAGCGTCCGACTTAGGCTCAGGTCATGATCTCACGGTCCGGGAGTTCGAGCCTCGCGTCGGGCTCTGTGCTGACAGCTCAGAGCCTGGAACCTGTTTCAGATTCTGTGTCTCCCTCTCTCTCTGGCCCTCCCCCGCTCATGCTCCGTCTCTCTCTGTCTCAAAAATAAATAAACGTCAAAAAAAAAAAAAAAAAAAAGAAACCTCTTAAACATAAGGAAAGGTTAAAAGTAAAAGGGAAGAAAAAAAAAAAAACTTAGCTATGCTGATTTAAGAAAAACCAGACACTGGAGGCACCTGGATGCCCCAGGTGAT